>NW_027181692.1:6202101-6935434 GCF_028537555.1 Battus philenor
TTAATTAAAAACTTTAATTTTTTTTTGCTAATCATCGATCAGCTAGTATATATATACAATTCACAGTAGAACCAATTTAATATTATTAAATAAAGTTCTTTTTTCACGTCTCCTTAGACTACACAGTATACTGTAGTATCTAGTTAACAGTGCTTTTAGTCGTAGCTCTTTTTAACATCTAAAAAGCCTATTCACTTTATTGAAGCACACAGTCAAGTTTTTTAGTTGTATCAGCTCTTTTAACATAAACTTAAAGTTTAACACCTTGTGTTATCTGTTCACAAGGGGTATTCCCCTACGTAAGTATTTTAAAATCTAAACTACAGATTCCAAATATTTTGTACTTACCCCAATGACGAAAATCAATATCCTCAGAGGTAGCAGGAAAAAGTATCTGACCACGAAGCCCATCATCCAGATGATGGTCAATCTCCACGTCAGGAATTCGTATTGTCTGGAAGAATTCATATATTTGAAGTGCTTATACAGGGTGATTATTTACAGATTTAAAATCTTTAAACGGATTAATAAATAACTTTTTTGCTGTCAATTATTATTGTACATTTGGAAGAAGCTTAATCATTGTCAATTTTTTTTTTAATTTCATGTGGTCTGTCTTTAATATTAATAAGGTAACTTGTAATTTTGATATACTGCTGATGTCAGCCAATATTTTCAAGCTGTAATGAAGACTACTCACCTATTAGTCCTAGTGAGGAGGTTCCAACTCCTCAGTTCCTCGGCCTCGAAGACCGACGTGACCTGATCCTCGATTATGGACTCCATTCCGGCCTTCACCAAGTCCATGCAGTGATAGAAGTGGAATTCCAGATTCGTCTATAACAGAGAAGGATAATATAAAGCCTTCGGAAATACGATCACGTCTTTATTCTTCGAACTGATCTCATAACCACCCTTTATTCTGTCCAATACTTCGTCTACTCGACTCCATACCTGGAATTCTTTGATTCAAGTTATGAGAGAAATCTACGATCTTCCTTATCACAAAAATCTGACTTCGTTCATTCTTCTTTTCCTATCCAATTGCAATAAGCTTTGCCACAGAATTTGAATCAGGAAACCGTCATATGTTTAAATAGAAAATTCTAGACTTTTGTCGGAAGAACTGTAGTAACCTCCCTCTCATTAGTAATTATATAGTATATTATACCAGGGGTGGCCAAACTGCGGCTCTTTGAACGATTATTTTTGTCTTCGATTAGTTGTCGAATTATTTCAATATTTAAATTTATATAACCCATGTCAGCTGCTGGGAAATCGAAACAAATTACTGGCGTGAATAATTATTATTATTATTGCAGCACAACATTAGCGAAATGCAAACAGCGATCGTAATTAACTAACCGGCGTCTCAAGTATCATTAGGAGTGCTGTCATATACGTGTGCATATATCTAACTTCAGTACACATATTTTGTACTTTTGTCATATAATTTCAATAAATACAGTTTTTGTAAAATAATATTCGTTTGCGCGTTTAAATGCGGAATATAATGCGAAACACAAAAATTTCTAATTTTGAACAATGGCACGATTAAGGAGTTTGGCCACCCCTGGTAAATATTTTTGTTTGAAAATAAATAAATAAATAACACTAATATATATAAAATTTAAGAATAAAAATGATAGGAAAGCCATTTTTAATTCTAAGTTCTTTTTACTTCATTAGAATAAATTTGGTTATAAAACAGCGAGACTGATTTAATTATTCAATATATTAAATTTCAACATAAAATAAACAAACAATTAACGTAAGTAAAAACCATAATGTTTAATTTTAACATAAAGAAAATAAAAAACTTAATCTCTTTCTCTCTCTCTACAACATCACTCACTCACCTCGCCGACGCTCTGCTCTGTTCGATGTCCATTCTGGACCCGCCTGTAGTTGAGCTCCGGCGACGGCCCCAGTATCTCTTGTCGTTCGATTACCGTCGTCTTCGTGCCTGGTATAGAGAAAGAGAGACCTGTGAAGATGACTATGTTGCGGATATTATTGAGGAATTGTTCAGCCCATAGATGCCCCAGCGACTGCCCGGGATCTTTACTCCCCCCCTTCCCCTTTTACTTTAACCAATGCATAGAAACTTCTCGATCATAACCATTCTGTACTAACCATTGACACCGTTCTCCTTGACGATTGCCGACGGCGGCTTGTCATCAGGCACGGGTGGTTCGTCTTCATCGGAGCTGTCGTTCCGTTGCAGTTTCTTCGCCACTTCGATGTGTTGGCGGCCATACTGTAATAGAAAGAATTTAATTAATCACAATAAATTTTTGATCGCCACGCGACCACAAGGACCTGTTGGGTCCAAAGCATGCTCGAAAACATAGTAGTTTAGTATAGTAAGCATTTTTTGCGTGACATATAACGCGGCAAGCTTTACAAAAAGGGTGACGGTCCTTGGTAGGAGAAATATAATATATTAGAGGGACCGGAAAGTAATGTCGTTTCTTTCGACATATTTTACACAAAAACCGATTGATATGTTACCGCTCCGGCATTGAACATTTGTGTACTAGACACATATTGGTAGTAGTACATTACAACACACTACGTAATTGAAACTGCACTCTAAAATTAGCAAAACAAAGTGAAAATAGAACTGTAATCAAATTACGTTGTTTTTTTAGTTAAAAAGGGAATCCCCGAGTTTTGATGGCATGGCGCAATTAGAAATAAAAGTGTTGCAATCTTTTGGAAAAAAAAATTTCAAATAAAAATTAAAGACTCGAACCCAAAACAACGCAACCTCGAAAATCTAACGACGCACAGTGAAAATTAGTACTAATTAAGCAGCGACGCAACTTCGAGAAAAACGCGGTATAAATGTAGTTTCATTGGTCTATCGGAATCAGTTCAATTCGGAAAGTGTTCTGTGATTAAAAAATCTGAAAAGCCTCTGATTTAGATTGACACTACGGAGTGACTGCCGCAAAAGCCTTCAATAGGCTATAGCTCGACATGAGCTATCACTTGATATGCGTTTAGCTTTTAGATTGAAGGATACTGGAGATGCTCGCGTTGCTTGTTGTATCGAACTGAACACAGTTCCGGTTCCAGATGTTCACAGAACAAGGAGGGGTGCTCCGAGTATCTTCATAGATCTAAGCTCAAGAAAAGTCCCTCGTGCACATATGACCAGACCGCGGTGCCCATATTTGGCGCGGAATGAACGGATTTCCAGTTTCGGTTGCAGAAAATAATAGAGGAATGTGAATCGTCTCGCTAATTAGCTAAGAGAGATGACGCCAGATCTTTCTGGAATACAGTACTAAATGAAAGATAAATATTAGTAACAAACTGAAAAATTTATAACAAAAAATGTGTAATACATACATATATATATGTATATTTGAAGGGAAAGCGAAGGAATGATAGATCTTAGTGTAGACCAGTGATTCCGAAAGTGGTCTATATCGACCCCTAGGGGTCTATGACAACCTGCGAAGGGTTTACGTTAGTGAAAAAAATTTGGGGGTCCATGAAATGAAAATAGAGGTCCACGATAGTGGATCTCAACACATACACTGATAGTATCAATTTACTTACAACATACTATCTTATAATATCAAAACATTTAAATTATTTATAAAAGTACCTATGAAGTATAAAATTATTATTATGTTACGTATATTTTACATAACAGATACAAAATTTTATTTTGAGTAGTTTTAATTTAAATTCGATTAATAAATGTATAAATTAACAGGTGTTTTTACTTTTTAACACTAAACTTCACTACAGTTAGAAATTTACAGGAAATCAATATCAGGTAAGTAGGGGGTCTACCCAACACGGAAAAACATGGCAAGGGGTCTACGACACAAAAAAGTTTGGGGAACTCTGGTATAGACAAAAGAGAAGCGTTCCCTGCTTCCATATGGCAAGCGAGCAGGAGGTCGCCAAAGGGTGGCAAATAATCTAGGTTCCACATCTCTTTTTCTAACACTACTTAGTTCATTATCTGAGATTAAGTTTACCTAGTTTTCACAGAATAAAATAAACATTGAAAGTGGGTTGAAATTTAACATCCCAATTATATTTTATAACTTACCACAAATATAATTAGCTGTAAAATTTATGTGTAAATTGTAATTGTTCACGGAGATATATAAAAACTTTTTTAAAAATATATGATCTTACATTTTTGTCCACTTTATTTATTGTATTACTAATTGCGAGAGACATTATACTGTAAGTTATTTGTTTTTTAATTATTCTCCACTTAGCAGCGGCAGTGGACATAGATTTGCGATTATAGGTCGCGGGTTCAATTCCCGAGATACAGTCTTATATAATTCACAGTTTGTGCATTAATTATATAGGATTGCCACTACTTACAAAAAAGTTTCTAGAGGATTGGCCCCGCTTGCCAAGCAAAAATAAAATGATAAAATATGTTTATTCAACATTGGAACTTTTAACAGAAATCTTATTGATCGTCAACTTATTAGTTTTTTAATTTATTTTACTGCTTCGTTGCCTTATAGTTGTGGAGAAGAAGCAGGAAGAAACTCCACAACAACACAACTATTAATAAAGTTTAACACAGATTTATATTTATATATACGTATTATCAGATATAGCCTAAATGAAATCAAAATAACCAGGCGACATCACTGCCAAAGATTATTTACATTTAAATATTAGTTTATTGAATAATAGGCTATTATAATTTATATAAATATGATACATCCTCCCATAGATACATAAACATTTTTACGAGTATTTATTTAATAAGATTTTTTTACAAACTAAATTAGATTTGTCATCTCACGTGATTTTATTATAATAAAATACACAGTTGTCCAAAAGACAATTACTAATTTCTTCACCGCCATCATTTCTTCCATAAAACATGTATTATTGGACATAGAATTTTTCAACATCGACAACCTTACGATCATCTATTCATCTTCTGTACAATTATTAATGATTATTCTAATTTTTAATGGAATCAGGCATTATTTTGCGTCATAAGTAAGTCCATCCTAAGTAAATTCTACTTCTATTCTATTCTACTTCCGCACATGCAGTGGTAGTCGTGCAACAAAGTGCACCGCCCGCCAGCCCTAGTGCCCTAGTAAGCATGACTAAATATTAGTCCTTTGTTACTTATTCTAATTTTACTATAATTCTTTTGATCATTAATGTGAGTGCAGAAAGAATTACAACGTATAATTTTCTATAGAAACATCTTTCATACAAAATTCCTCACCACGCTTATATATATCACTTCATTTACAATAGAACAAAAAACTACTCATCACACCACAACACCCGTTCTTAAGGGACGGCCGCCTGCTCTCTAACAGCGAACAGCGTGGACGAACCGATGTTGGATCCGGATCCATCCTTGGCTCCCCTGTGGTCCACGCTGCCGTACCAAGCCGCATACACAACATCAACACTGCACAGCTCTACTCGGGTAGAGCGGTTTACTTGCGAACGTCATCGTGCAACTGGAACGCGTCTGTGCAGCTTCTGTTTTATTGTTAAGTTCACGGACCCTTCCGCTCCGTGAACTCAGTTCTGATCAAGGTGTGAAAGCCCCTGGGTTGACAGCATCAACTTCAATCGAAACCAAGCAGCCTAATTAACGTGAGAATAAACCTTGGGAAGAATGCTCCACTGTATTAAAGATATTAGATAGCTGATCTGTCATTTATAGTTATGGTTCCGTATAGAAATCTTTTAATATAAGACTTGTTTATATAAACTCCTGGAAATAGTATGTTTAAAATTATTTTCCTGCACAATTATCATACGATTGCGTCATGATTTGTTAACTGTATATTATTTTTAATTACATTATAAATATTTTTATTACGTATATATATATATATATATATATATATATATATATATATCTATGGTTAAAACAAATGTTGGGAACGAAGGTTCTCGGGCAGAAATCACGGGACATTCCCCCACAGGGAATACCGACATTAAACCAGGTCGACAGAAATAGCGGGATTTTATTTGCAATTAGCGTCTATCATCTAACAAGATGATGGAAATATAAAGCATCAATGTTAATAAATGTTTGTGACAACAAATCTTTTATTTGTAATGAAAAAATAAAATGAATAGCTTATTATCTAATGGATTCAGGCGTTACTTTGCGGAAGTCCATCCTAAGTAAGAAAAGGACTAATATATAGCTACTTCCGCTATGTAAGTTTATTGTGATTTTTATAATGTAAGTGCGTAACTATGACGTATGATCGTTTGCACATGTATTGAAATATGATAATGCAAATGGGATTCTTATTTATTGTCGAAATCGGTATGCATTCTGTCAGTGGCGTAGCTAAGGTATTTGGGGCCTGGGGCAGATTGGGGCTTGGTGCCCCCCCCCCCCCCCCCCAAAGAGTCCAAATAATTTTAAAATTCAGAACAGAATGTATTTAATATATATTTTTTTTTGGTTCAAAATAATAATAAATATATATAAAATAACATTAGATCTTAATAAAAACACTTTATGTGTTTTGCAAATGAAAGGCTTAAACACTTTGTATATTATAATTTGTAACCGTTTACTTTTTTTTTAATGTTCATATTATTTAACAACTTTTTTAGCACAAATTTAGTAAAATTCGATATTCTTTTTATGTTATTTATTTTAAATAATGGTTTTCATTTTTCTTTTAACATTTCATTATTCATCATTCAAAAAAAAATTCAAAAAAATTATTTTCAACTTTGGTGCCCCCTGCTTGTGGTGCCTGGTGCGGCCGCCCCGCTCGCCACCCCCTAGCTACGCCACTGCATTCTGTACCTTCACACATTAACACGTCGAGTGCATCTAAAGTATTTCCGTTCGTTTTGTATCCTTGTATTTTACGGCCACTGCTCTATCGCTGTTGAAGGTAGTTTAACTTTAAAACTTGATTCCTATGGGTATTCATTTAATATGCTACATGTCCACTAGTCTATTTTGTTTTCTTAACCGTTTAGTCTTCTAGATAAGATTTTGTGGAAATGATTTCGTGTCTGGTGTTTCCTTTGCGACTCTTGTCTTGTTGAAGCACGGTAACATTGTAAACTATGTTATAATAAAAATTTAACAGAAAGTATAGCAATACCTGTAAAAAGGATGAAGCGATGAAATGCATTAGTAGATTACAACTATTTTAAAGAATTTCTTTCTGATGTAATCTAATATATAAAATTCTCGTATCACGGTGTTCGAACTTGAACTCCTCAAAAACGGCTTGACCGATTTTTACCAAATTTTACATGCGTATTCAGTATGTCTGAGAATCGGCTACTATCTATTTTCCATACCCCTAAGTGATAAGGGTGGTCCACCCCTAAATTTTATTTTTAATTTTTTAGACAATTTTTTTGGTTTTTATTTTATTATGATACAGCATACAAAAATACATACAAACCTAAATTTTCACCCCTCTACGATCAACCCTTATCTTACATTTGTTAATTAAAAACTTTATTTTTTTTGCAAAACAACGTTTGCGGGATCAGCTAGTTTCAAATAAATTTCTCCGGTCACCCATCCGCGTGGCATATGCGTGCTATGCAACAATTTAGATCTCAAGACGTGTTTGTAAGCGTTTACTTTACCGGTGTTTTTTTCCTAACAATGGTGCAACAAAAAATTTTTGTGCGTACACAGTGTGAGCGGCGAGCGGAGCGGTAGCGGGAATTAGATTTTTATTTTTTTATTCACAATTCAAAGTAATAACAATGAAAAATCTTGTTTCTTTTAATAAAACATGAACAAATCATATAACTTTCTAGTGACTTTCCAAATGCAATTTAAATATACCGAGTAATTGACTATATACGTGAAAGCTTTAAGGTGTAAATGTGTATATTGGCAAACAATAGGCTTTAAATAAGTATTCTACAACCTTTTATATGCCATGCCTCACCTTAGTCTAAAATTCTTATGCCCCCCTATGTAACATATATTTTTAGTTTAAGCGAAAGGATACTTGTATCGATTCAACTTTGGAATTGCCGCGTTAACCATTAAATCGCCCCACGTTGGGAAACCCTTCTTAAAGCTTTTACTCCTATTATCACTCTGTATGAAGTACTCACTCTTAAGTATGTTATGTTAGAATATTTTATCAATTGGAATGCGACAGGGCATTCACTTCTAACAGTGCAGATTTTTCAATGATAGATAAAAAACAATAATTATTTTTAATATTTTCTAATTTGGAAAACGCTTAGTTATTATTTCTTAAACCATTGATTTTTAGATACCGTTTACTTTACATTAATTTACAGCAAATGAGCTATTTTATCACATTCATTTCGTCAAAGTTTTTAAATAAAATTAAATCTCGCTTCCGCTTCCATCTCCACTATCACTACGGCCGCACATACGTGGTCGTGTTTATGTAATCATGGCTGATCGAGCAAAAAACAGACGTCATTTCTAAAGTACTTCCTGTCGTACTTGGGTTTTAATGGACGATATCGAAACTTGCACCTTTATTCATGGTCACGTGGTCAATTTTGTTTTCAACGTAAATAAACGTACATGACGTAATATTTTCTCACAGACCACTCAAAATTTAGATGGTCTCTACCATCTATTGTCACATTTCTACTATACTATATGGAAATTTGCGTTTAGATCGAGTTCCAAATACGAATTAATAGTTTGCACACACATGTCGTATTTCATCTAACTGCACGTGTAAACAAGCATTCCTAATTGCAGCATTTTGTAAGTCTTAACACGTACGGAATATCTAAGTTATTACAAGTAACAGTGGTTGAGTTTCTTAACCCTTTCCTGCCATGATCCTCATGCAAAAGCGACGATGATGAAGTCAAGCCAACATCCCTCGCAATGAGTTATCACCCGACTACACTGCTGTCATGATGGCATTCCGAGGAATCAGGGGTCAGGGTTCAGAGAGATCAGATTGAACTCCTCTGTTATAATATCAACATCCAAATCAAAACTACGTGGGTTCCAAACACACTGATGCCCACAATAAATATAGACAGCTGGTTTTTTAAAGTCACTTTCATAATATCTTTAAAACAATAATAAAGTTTATAAACACAACACGTGAATAATTGTGATCAAAATCAAAACAATTATATAATTAAAAAATTATTATTATTCTTTTATAATTACCAATTGTTTATCTATATAAATAGAAAAAAAATTGTTCCTTATCTAAAAAAACATTAATATGAAATTATTTTGTATAGTCATCATTATTATTTCAGCACTAAGATGCCCACGGCTGGACATTGGCTTTATATGTTTATTTGGAAGCCTGCATCCGGTATATTCCGATTACCTTCATAACGTCATCTGTCTACCTTGTGGGTCATCTGTCTACCATGTGGGGTCATCTGTTTACCATGTGGGGTCATCTGTCTACCATGTGGGTCTTACATTCTATGTCCGTAGTCTAGGCTCTAGAAACTTTTTTTTTAAATAGAATCTATACTCCACAGACATTAATCCATGCCTTTGTTTTTACTATTACATTTACAATTTCCGATTTTTTTGCTCACGTTTTGTATCTTAAATTTAACTAATTGCAATCTATTTAAAACTAAATTGAAATCAACATTTTTTTTAATCATTACTAGCTAGCGACCCTTAACCCTTTCCTTACCGCAGTCCGTTCCGCCGAATTGACGCTACTGAACCGTGCATGTGCGCCGCGAAGTGTGCACATTGCATGGCGGTAGGCTGATGTTCGAATTTCCTCATTTGTGTTGCATATTTAAAGATTTTACTTGTATATTAATTGAAAATAGAAGTTACGATAATTGTTAGTAATTTATTTGTCTGTGATAAATCTTAAAACAGGGATCTACACATAAGCCCACATTACAAGGTGGACGCCGGCTAACTCCGGCGCTGGTAATGAAAAGGTTAATAGTTCATTCGCTCTTTCGTTCACTCTCTGTCTTTTCGATGCGATGTTATGTGCTGCTAATAAAAATACATTTTAAAGTTTAATTTTACGAGAAATCAAGACGGATCTTGGAGGCTCCGAAAGAATGCCGAAATTGAGACTTTAGTAGCACAGCCAAATATCATTGGCTTGGTCACTTGTAGCGAATGGGATCGGATCGGAGCGTGAAGGTAGCGTACCTGGAAAAACCGAGGGGTCGAAGACCAGTGGGTAGACCCAGGTATCGCTGGATCGATCGCGTTGAGGCAGACTTGCGCGAATTGAATGTCAGCCAATGGCAGACGATGGCGCAAGATAGAGGAAAGTGGAAGTCTCTCGCTTCGGAGGCCAAGACCCACTTTGGGTCACTGAGCTAGCGGAGTAGTAGTAGTAGTAAAGTTTAATTTGAACTACAATCCTACAATTCCCTTCATGGTACAAGCTGGACATGAACCAGCGACCTGTGGATGGCGTCTTGTTACATCGACGCCCTAACAATATTCATAACCAAGAGACTCCAGTGACCATCTGTTCTTAACGCTATGTGACCTGATAACTTCCACTTCAATTCGCAATTCTGGGCTAACTCTGTTACTTTCGTCCTCCACTCCTCATATCCCCTCTTACTCCTCCTCCATGGTTCGTTGAGTTACTATGACAAGGCCTAGAATGATAGACCACGTTTTTATATGTCATCACTTGTAACACATTGATCATTTTGGAAAAGAGATAGGTGATATGTACGGAAGAAAAAAAATAATAAAATAGAAGATAGACGAGAAGATAATGTGATGTATTTAAAAGGTAATGTAAATAAAATACACAAATTTATGTAAAAAAGACGATGCCTATCTTCAAAATATGGGTGAACACGAGACGTCTTCAATAACAGGGGTCAAAATATAGACTTGTACACACGGAAGGAATAAGTCGGAATTTTTTTCCGATATATATATATATATATATATATATATATATATATATATTATTTGTTAATCATTTCCCGAAAGTACATTATCTCGGGGATTATTGAACGGTGTGATAACGGTTGTCTTTTTTTATCAGCCGACAAGAACACGCCGTTGCCGACGTGATATTATGTATTCCTGGTAATGTCTTAAGGTCAAAGTACTGTTTTGCTTTGTGATTATTTTGTCTTCCATCTATGTTGCTCATATTAGTGAAATTCAGCCATGGATCTACTGCTGAACATAGACTTTGTGTTGGAAGCGGCCTGTTGTCATGTCTTTTGACCACATTTACGACGTCGAATTTAAAAGGGTGGTGGTCAGAAAGCCTAGTATGATTTTGCACAGCAGATTATTACTCCCCCAATGTTTGTGGTAAGCAGCCGCACGATCTCCCGGAGCTGGTCAGGTGGTAGGAGGTCGAAACGAGAAGCGCCGATAGCGCGTTCGTGCCGATGCCGAGGTACGAATAGATTCAAAACTCGCACTCGAGGGTGCGAGGCGATATAGTTTGTGGCATTGATTTAGAGATGCTCCGAGAATGAAGTTGAAGAACCGAGACGAGAACTTATAACGTAAATTCGAAGTAGCCCCGGCGCGTGAGATGTCATCTAACTAGTGAACGCGACCGAGGCCAGGGTCCTTTTCCTGGGCAATGGATCTAAACTCCTTTGGCTGGCACGTGGGTACATAAGAATGTTTTTTATTGAAACAAAGATCCACTGAACCGATAGTACGTTTCCACGATCCCACGCCACTTATGATGTACCGTGCTCCGCCGCGTGTTCAAATATTTTTTACTGTATTGCGATTTATGTGACATTTCTTGCGTTTATATTTTTTTGTTAATATTTTAATTTACACAGACTAACAGGCCTTATAGGTGGCAGTTCAATTTGTCTTAATCATTTATAAATACACATAATCCATATATTAACTCCTTTAGTGCCAAGGAGCGCCGTCGCACTGGTATCACTGGTTGTGAAAAATATTAGCGCCGCGATGGCGCTCCTTTTGACAGATCACTTTTTGTCGCAGGTGTGTAAAAAAGAACTACACTTTTTTTTTTTGCGTAAATGAGTAAATTTCGTCCGGCGTCAACAGATGGCGCTAGTTGTTCGTAAACGTATAAAAGGTGCTACACGCGGTAGAATCGACATTAATAAAGAAGACTCCGCAACGACACGACATCGAATCCTTTAATTTTATCTAGTTCACGGACCCCTCCGTTCCGTGAACTTGTTTCCGATGAACCTGTAAAAGCCGCAAGGCTAACAGCAAAAACTTCACATGAGACAATAGACACGACATCAGAAGTGGGATGTAATCCGTACTTTCATATAAACTTGCAATGAGTAGTGATATTCTACAACAAGGAATTCATAAGGAGGGTCTTTTTAGCTATAATTCAGGTTCTAGCAAATTTGCTTCAGACGGTAATTTACACCTACCCACATTTGGTCGTGATGAAAAAAGTGTTATTATGTGCTTAGCAATTGTGTTAAGTGCTTCTAAGTAATATTCTCCAATAAAATTGATGTGTTTTAAATCATCAGGAAGCATTTTTAATGCAAAAAAGTAATTTTTGGTAAAAAATCTAAGAGTAATTTTCTCGTAAATCTAAACCGAGAAATGCCAATGCAACAGAAATAACACAAATCGATCTGTTTCTGAGGAGATCGTGTGTCAAACGAAAGCAAAAGTTAAAAGACTCACGGGTACATCGCCCTAACTGATAACTCCTTATCTGATAAGACACGCGTTCGCAACAGTTTTGAGAGCTGTGCAAATTCTAATAAAAGATGTTTATACAATGTGTGCTGATGTCTTATTAAATGTTATTGTGCTTGTGCTCGCGATCTGCTTATCTAGTTCACGGGAATTCCCCAACTATTTTGGTCAAAACCTTTTTTCTCCACTACTATCTCGCACAGAAATCCATAGACGCAACATCTACTAAACAAGAAAAGGACCAATATTTAGCCACTTCTTCACTTCTGATTAGTGCCAATTCTAATAAAAGGTGTTTATACAATGTGTGTTGCTGTCTTATTAAATGTTATTGTTCTTGTGCTCGCGATCTACTTATCTAGTTCAAGGGGATTCCCCAACTATTTTGGTCAAAACCTTTTTTCTCCACTAAAATCTCGCATAGAAATCCATAGACGCAACATCTACTAAACAAGAAAAGGACCAATATTTAGCCACTTCTTCACAGAAGAGAAGAAGTGGCTAAATATTGGTCTTCCAACGAAATCAGAAGATTAGTGCCAAACACATAGTCTCAGGCACTAATTGGTGTAACATAACTCTTAAAGATACCCCGTGGAGGGGTGAAACACATGTTGAGTGAATTAACGGTGGCAGTTGTGTAATTCGTATTGTTTGCCGCATACGCATTTATCAGCGGGCTGGCGGGCGGTGCATATTGTTGCACGACTACCACTGCATGTGCGGAAGTGGCTAAATATTGGTCCCTTTCTTACTTAGAATGGACTTCAGCAAGGTAACGCCTGATTCCATTAAATATCTACTAAACAATACTACTTTCATATTTTCTACCTCAAAGAACGTCACTTAGTATATGATCTATTATTTTTGTCATAAAATATTGAATGTCCAATTCTCTCGTGGGAAACTTTCAGAGTTTATTGGGATGCAGCTTCCGTACCTTATGGCTCCACGACCCATGAAAGCCATCCTGCGTGGACATATTATTAGGCAAACGTTTGGTTGCATTTTCCTATCTCCCGAACGTTTAGTTCATATAGCAGAATATTTGAACATCTGTATATTACATCTGATTATTTCACTGTATCCATATCAGATTTTTAATTTTGGGTATATTTTAACGCACAGCCTTGAAGATTGCGCGCCGGAGGAAAACTTTCAAAGTAAGAGCTCTTAGTGTCTAAAGTCGTAAGTCAGATGTTTCCTCTTTCGTGCGATCACTTTTCTCTTCAATCAAATTATTTTTAATTGAAGTGGTCTGACCTTTCTGCAATGTTGTATATAGTAAATTTTTAATATCGTTTCATCTATAAAGGAACACATAACTGAATCATTATTTATACGGTAACTTTTAGTGTACTTTTAACTTAAATTTTCAGGTACCTGTCGTCAAATTAATTAAAAATTCTGTCTCGAATTATTTTTCTTGACTGAAATTTAAAAAAAAAAATGTTAGAGACAACGGTGGCGGGACCATAGTGTTCTAAAGAGAAGTGTTGGCTACGGTTCTTGGGGCTGACGATCCGGTTAAAAGCGCAGCAGGTTTAAAGCCTCCTTGCAAAGCAGCCGCCTAAGCCTGAACCTTCTTAATCTCATCTCTTTAACTAAGAACTGCTGCTTTAAAAGCCCTAGCTTGAAATGAGCAGGTTTCACTCTTGACTGGCCTAAATCCACCAGAAGGTTACAGAGATTTTGCGGCTATACATCTCGCTTCTACACCGTATATAGTTGTGTACTTAAAATTCTTACATTCTAGCACCGTGCAGGTTATCTGTCCTTCGGGTTGTAGAGAGAAGGGCTGGGTACAGTTCTCGGGGCTGACGACTTAAGCTTTGCAATGCATTAACATGCATCTTTAACGACTAAACTCTTCCCCCAACTTTGAACATTGGTTTGGTTAAGGGGCTCGTCTCAGAAGTGACCTGATGATTATATTTGACGGACCATGACTCACTAAGAATTTCATCATCATCATTTCAGCCACACGTCCACTGTTGGATATAGGCCTACCCTATTGCTTTCCGATATGACCAGTTGGAAGTTCCTGCATCGAGGGTCTTCCAACTACCTTAACTAGATGGTATGTGCACCTTCTTGGCGGTAATACATGGAGGGAGCTATACTAGGGATTTCTCTACGAATTCGAATCTGGAATGTAATATGTATACGAACAAACATAGTATTTATAAATTGAAGTGGTTGTGAGTATGATGAGGCCTTATGGTCCTGGAGTGGAAGCCTCCGGCAAGCGCAGGTCATTCTCTCTCTCTCTCTTCTAAGCATTATTAATCCCATCTGATCATGGGGTCTGGTCTGCTTTCCTTATCTTCTTTCTCCACCTTGCATAATTAAACACGTCGTTCGCGGAAACTTTGCAGGCAGTCATGTCTTTCGCTATAGTATCTGCCCATTTTGTTTTCGATCTTCCCCTTCTTCTGGACCCAGAAATATTTTGATCCATGGTGACATTCCCGATGTATTCAGGAGACCTCCTCTTTACGTGTCCGTACCATCTAAGTCGACTCTCTTGTAGCTTAGCGGCGATGTCACATACCCCGAGGCTACCGCGAATGTACTCCTTGCGTATTCTATCGAGCCTCGTTACTCCGCACATCTACTGAAGCATCTTCATTACGGCGACTTGAACTGAACGGATATGGCTTTGTGTCATAGCCCATGTTTCACTCCCGTAGGTCAGAACAGATCTTATCATGCCATTACTATGATTTATTCATGAAGAGATGAATTGATGTCATCACTACGATATCGAAAGTGATTTACGTTTCATATGCACATCGAATCAATTAGCACCTTGAAATTATTCTCATTTGGAACGGAATTCTTTGGACACTTAAAAATATTGAAAACTCTCAACTGCGACATAAGCGAACAAGAAAATGTCTTGATTGATTCTTGTTTATTAATTAATTGCACATTTATATGACTACCCACGTGAAATGATGACGCGAGGCAATCGACTATTAGCGACATCTATCGGAGCTGTTCAAAATTCCAGCGTTTCGACATACGGGATTTCCCTGAATAAATTAATTCTAAAATATGTTAAACTAATTTATTTTCTTTATTAGAAATGAATAGCCCAGTAATTTCAGGCAGTACAAACTCTGCAGGGACAGATCATCATTTAACATTTATTCCCATGTCCCCAATATGGGGCAGAGGGTGTCCACATTACGTCGCCATCCCGAGCGGTCTTGAGCCTCGCGCTTTACTTCGCTCCGCGTCATTCCAACTGCCTACACTTATGCAGTGATCATCCGCCAGGTTTGCTTTGGGCGGCCACGTCTTCGCTTTCCTTGAGGATTCCATTCTAGGGCTTGCGTTGGTATGTGATCAGAGTCCCTTCGGAGCGTGTGGCCTATCCAGTTCCACTTGCGGCGTTTGATCTACGTAGTAGAGATCGAAGATACGTCGAAGACTTTCTCAGACATTTTTTAATCAGGGAATTGTAACAAAAATTAATTTTAATATGTAGTAATCTAAATTTAATAAGCTTTTTATTGTTTCTGAAACCTTAGATATTTATGATGTACCCATATAATTATTGACAGCAAATTAGATATACATTCACTAACCTTTTACACCTATAACCAATCACCATGTACAATTACTTAGTTCATGTCATACGTTTCGTTTTTATTAACAAAATTCTCAAGTTCACCTAAGTGAAAAAGCAAAAACACTAGTAGATAAAAACTTCCCGATTTATTGACAACACCACTAAGTAATATGTTAATTAGACTCATTAATACACCAATGATAAAGAAGTATCGCTATACATTTGTTACAAGTCACTACACCAGGGGTGCAAAACTAGCGGCCCGTGTGTCGCAAGCGCGATGAACATTTTTGCGTCCCAGTCTATACCCCTTGGATTAATTTTGAAAGAAGTTTCGGCTAAAAAAAACTATCCCGAAATAACAATGATAATATCAGATAAGAGACATCAAGTATAAGCACGTATTAAAATAGAAAAAAAATGATTCTCTGTACAATGATTTATTTAGCTTTTGACACCCCTGCACTACACTAGTACAATCGGTAAGAAAAAACCGATACACTTTTACACGGGCAAACAAAGACGAAGCGAAACTAATTTACATTTTTAAAAGAAAAGTGATTTCCGTTGATCGAGAGCACACTTTAACCAAATTATATAATGGACCAATCTTAAATACACAGGGTGTAACATGACTGATAGATCAAATCTGCCCAGAAGTGTGTGTGCGTGTGCGGGGGGGGGGGGGTTTGATTCATTTAATCCCCACGTGTTTTAATTTCAGATAAATTTTTCAACAAATATTTGAGAGTCGGTCATTCTTTTGAATATTTCAGATTCCTGTAGAGAATTTAATATGTAACTGTTAGGTTAGGTTCGTTCTATGCTCGGGCCAGTCCAGGAATGCCAGCCGACGTGGTAGTTGGAGCGGCGGATCCTGATGGAAGAGATCGAACTAGACCTTTCCTACCTCGCAGTCGTGTCGACGATGCTGGGCGGGTCATCGACGTGGAAGGCCTTGACTTCCTTCTGTGAGACCATCATGGTGTAAAAGAAGATAGCCGAAAGGGATCGGCATAGAACTGATTCTGCTCGGAGAGGACGCTATCAGCGTACGTACGCGCTTCTTGACAGCCTACCCGATAATGTTCTCCTACCGGATCCGGGGCCTTGGGAGTCGCGGGTGCTTAGGGTGGGGGCCCTAAACTCCCACTAGCTTTAGCGACTTTGAAGCGGACGATAGATCAATAAGGTTTAAAACCAACTACCACCACGAGGGTTTCGGGGGGTAGAATGTTCTACGCTTATTCCTGACCGGCAGATACCGCGGTCCCTAACTTCGCAAAAAGGGCGATGACCACCGGCGGTTTTAGTATTTAGTCCTTCTCTCAGAGGCAGTGTATCTTGAACACCCGGAAGATTTTCCGTCCGAAACCAAAAATGTTAGTTCTACTCATCAGGTTCGCGGGCGTTGAGGGTTGGAGCCTTCATTGCATATTCGATGCGAGCCCGGGAAGAGTAGCAAGTGGTCTGAGAATGCCAGGGGAGGGGGTGCACTGCCTCCGCCCGAAATATCTTGGCAAAGTACTGAGGAACAGCTGCAAGTTCTGTAGATCCGGCGGGTCTTCCTAAGATACCGAAGACGATCACTGAGGGAGATATTTTGAGTAGGAGATTAGAAGAATTAGGATATTATAATAGATTTCCCCTCCCGAAATCAAAAAAAAGGTTAGTTCTAAACACCGTCTTTGCGGGCGTTGAGGATTCGAGCCTTCATCGCCCACTCAATGCGAATTCGAGAAGAGTAGCACGTGGTCTAAAAATGCCGGGGGGGGGAGCACATCCTCCTCCTGGCGGAATTTCTTGGCAAAGTGCTGAGGAGCAGCTGCGAGTTCGGAAGTCCCGCGGGCCTTCCTAAGGTACCGAAGTAGACCATGACGTAACCATGACATAGACGATTTCCCCCTCCCGGGTTAGTTCTATGCTCGTCTGAACATTAGGCATTTATCATGTAATATTTAAATCATTACTCTATAAAATATTGATCCCTCGGTCGTGTTACACTCTGTATTTATAATAAATGATCGCATTAAATTAAACGCATTTATAAAAAAAAACTTTGTTTTAAAAAATTGTATTCGTAACACAATTATAAAGTATAGGTACTGAATTAATTAAATTTTAAAACATGGTATAAAATATATAGGAATAGCTATACAGTATAACCGTGTTTGTGTATATCAGAGTTCCTCAAACTTTTTTGTGTCGTAGACCCCTTGCCATGTTTTTCCGTGTTGGGTAGACCCCCTACTTACCTGATATTGATATCCTGTAAATTTCTAACTGTAGTGATGTTCAGTGTTAAAAACTTAAAGTAAAAACACATGTTAAATTATACATTTATTAATTGAATTTTAATTAAAACTACTCAAAATAAAATTTTGTACCTGTTATGTAAAATATACGTAACATTAAATAAACATAAAATAAACTATAAATAAAATGGCATAAGCAATAAGTACATATTTTTAGTGAGAAGGATGACCTGATGCTTTAATAATAAATTGTAAATATTTGGCGTCAATTTTGTAAGGGGTAGTCTTAAATCTCCTCGGCTAATGATGTCCAGTCTGTTTCTTTTTTTCGTTATGAGATCGGTAACAGCGCTGAACTGCCTTTCCACTAGGTATGGCGATGGAAAGGAAATTAAAAATAAAATTATAAAAAAATAAAAATTTGGTATAATTGAATATTAAACTACTAATAACTAAAGTCATGATGGGCGTAATTTATCTATCTTTGCTAACTACGAGTAAAAAACTAAAATTTAATAAAAAATAATGTAATTACTTTTCTCCAGCACTCTCAAACAAAATAACACTGACTCACTATAATTTGTGTGACATACTGTTTATATTTATTAAAATATTTTCTTAGCACTTTCCTTTTTAAGATTCCGGAAACGAATAAACGTATTTGTCTTACATTCGTATTTATAGAGTGACGAATTGAACGAGTTAGTGCAAGGTAGCGAAGCTCTGAGACTGCGACTCCCAGGTTTTTACAAGTTCAAAATGTATTGCGACCACAAAGCGAATAACAACATCCTACAACTTACACAATTTTATAAACATATATAATAAATTTTTACTTCATAGGTACTAATTATAAATAATGTGAATGTTTTGATATTTTAAGATAGAATGATGTAAATAAATAGGTACTATCAGTGTATGTGTTGAGATCCACTATCGTGGATCCACATTTTCATTTCATGGACCCCCAAATTTTTTTTCGCTGTCGTAGACCCCTTGCAGGTTGTTATAGACCCCTAGGGGTCGATATAGACCACTTTGGGAATCACTGGTGTGTATGTATGTTTTGTCTGTATGTGCACATCTATATTTTTACGGTGTCCATACTATGGTTGTCTGTAAGAAATTGTCTCACGCGATAAGACCGCATTGTATTTTTTCTTTGTAGTTATATAATGAACTATGTACACCAATACGTCACTTTGCGTCGTGGTTACGTTCCAAAAAAACACGACGCAAATTGAAACGTCGCAAAGTGAATTAAGATTTTCTAAAGCAAACCATGTAAAGACCGAAGATAGGTTCCGGGGTCACGAAAATACTACTTTTTAAAAAGAAAATATAACTCTTCCGATAAATAAATTGTAATAATATTTAACTTTTTTGTAAGCAGAAACAACACGTAAAAAATTATATAAATTTATTATTCTCTTTAAAAAAAAAAGCAGAACACACTACGTAATTGAAACTGAACTCAAAACAAAGGAAAAATAAAACTATATTCAAATTGCGTTCGATTTTTTAGTTACAAAAAGGGAATCCCCGAGTTTTTATGGCATGGCGCTATTAGAAACAAAAATGTTGCCATCTCTTAGAAATAAAAGAAAATTAAAAAAAAAAATTAAAGACTCGAACCCAAAACAACGCAACTTCGAAAATCTAACGACGCACAGTGAAAATTACTTTACATATACTTTCTTTAGTTGAAGATATTCTTATATTTTTTATATTAGAATATCTTCAAGTATATTTTTATATTCTTTTGCATTAGTAGTCTTTATTCTTCAGATATAAGAATGCTTTAAATATTAATATTTTTTACATCACTTCCTCAACTCTGTATATATATATATATATATATATATATATATATATATATATATATATATATATATATATATACACTAGCTGATCCCGCAAACGTTGTTTTGCAAAAAAAAATTAAAGTTTTTAATTAACAAATGTAAGATAAGGGTTGATCGTAGAGAGGTGAAAATTTAGTTTTGAATGTATTTTTGTATGCTGTATCATAATAAAATGAAAACCAAAAAAATTGTCTAAAAAATTAAAAATAAAATTTAGGGGTGGACCACCCTTAACACTTAGGGGTATGGAAAATAGATAGTAGCCGATTCTCAGACCTACTGAATACGCATATTAAATTTGGTAAAAATCAGTCAAGCCGTTTCAGAGGAGTTCAAGTTCGAACACCGTGACACGAGAATTTTATATATTAGAAGATATATTATATATAATTCTCCTTCATGTTCAATTTTCTTTCAGCAGTGTGCGTTCGTGTAACGACACCGTACTTTTATCGGTTTCAACTATCTTGACCTAATGCTTGCTTACAGCTGATATTGCTCAGAACACGATAAATTATAATTCTAGAATCATTTCTTATCGGTTGTTTAAGACATGATTATAACAATTTTCCCTCAAGGTCAAAGAGTACATCGAAATACTCTAGCATAGTGATACGAACATATATATACAAATAAATAAAATCAAAGTGTCTGCTTGTAATATTGCCTTGGTACAGCCCTTTGACTGGTAAGGAATTTTTTCCATAACGCACGAACTGCAAGACATATTTTGACTTGTTGTCAAATAAAACACTCATTTATACAAGTATAAATTAGTTTTAATAATTTTTTTCGTAAGATATTTCCCTTACGATGGTTTCAAGCAGTGATGTGGTAAAAAAAATTAAATGTTATTGGTGAAGCATCGGGGGGTGCAACAAAAGTTAATTCAACTGTTAAAATACCCGCTTTTTACTTCATATATATACCAAAATAACAATTTTAGAAATGCCTATCTGTCTGTTTGTTTCGGCTAATCTCTGAAATGGCTGGACCGATAAGGACGGGACTCGTACTGGCAGGTAGCTGATGTTATAAAAAGTACCTTGGCTACTTTTGTTTTTTAATATTTCTTCGAAAAAAAAGTAAATAAACTAATAATTTCCTTTTTAAATTCCACGCGAACGAAGCCCGCAGGTACAGTTAACATATACACAGATAGTATAAAGCAATTCGACTCTTTTATTTATAAATATTATTATTCATAAAGGATCATACATAGACACAAGAATGAAACCAAAGGTTAACCCTTATGTTATTAACCGGATATCCACCTAGAAGTATTTGTATGAATATTTAAAATATATCTATATTTTTCTCGAATGATCTGTTTCTAACTAAAAAGATAACTAGATGTGAGTACATTTTTTAAAATAACTTTAAACTATTGCTTTGTTATCAATCGGATTTCCACAGTAGAGTATAGAAAATAAGTTGAAAATTTGGTATCTATAAATGTACGCGACTTATTTTCAGCCGATGGAGGCTGCACTTGCAAGGCAATCCTCCCCCAAAGATCGCCGCGAAGACCGGACTTGCGCTACCCGCATCCAGCTTCTTCCCCAACCTTAACTTTGCCGTCGGCTGCTAGGTTTCGATTGAACTTGATGCTGTCAGTCCAGGGGCTTTCACAGCTTTGTCGGAACTGGCTTTTACAGCTTTGTCGGAACTGAGTTCACGGAGCGAAAGGGTCCGTGAACTTGAAAATAAAACAGAAGCTGGACAGATGTTCGCACGTAGTAGACCGCTCTACCCGAGTAGAGCTGTGTAGTGTTGATGTTGTGTATGCGGCTTGAGACGGCAGCGTGGATCCCATGCGAGCCAAGGATGGATCCGGATCCAACTTCGGTTCGTCCACGCGGAGCGAGCTACCACCCCCTAAGAACGAGTGTTGTGGATGTCCTGTACGGAGTGTTGCAGATGAAGTGGGTGCTGTGTGGGGTGTCGTAGGTCCTCCTTGCGGGAGGGCTTACCCGCGTCGCGTCTACCGACTCCTGATCGCCAGTAAAGAACCTTTCGAACTCAAATAACGACTTAATCTTATTATTATTAAACTGCTTTGGCATTCTTCAACCTAAAAAGTTTCTTTGTGTAAAGTTCTACACGAACTACATTTCAATATGTATTTCTAATAATCACTTAAAAATGATTACTCCGATATGTTACATTTTTTATACTGGTATCCAACTGACCAATAAATGTTGCCAGTACAAAGTCTACATTGACGTATAGTAAACAATAATTCATTTTATTATGCAGTAATACGAATTTTGAAAACCCTTTTTCTTACAGTATTATCATTACGCTATTTATTATTTCTGAAATGATTGATTTTTGGATAGGGTGTAGCATATATTAATCGACATTAATTACTCTTATAAGAATTCTGTTTTCTTACCGAAATTTCCGAACCTGGTTCTCATTTATATATATATATATATATATATATATATATATACATCTCTCACAAACAGTGGAGGAAAACGTGTGGAGATATATATATATATATATTTATCCACACGTTTTCCTCCACTGTTTGTGAGCAGTTAGGTCAGTTATCTATTTATTTAATAGATACACCAATAGCGCACACACACTAAGACGTTTGTATTAAATAACACACTCGATATCTTGTATGTATGTTCATATTAAATAACACAATATCTCGTATGTATGCCAAGCTATAGCTATACACACACATAAATAAATTATATTAACCAACTGCTAAAATCCGGGTGTCTTGAATAGGGTCGAGCTGTATTTTATCCAGGGATAGTTACCGCCACCTTTGGATTGGCTCAGGTAAATATCAGCTAAGCTCTTGATTCCGCAGAACGGCCTGCTGTTCGACTTATAGGTGATGAGTTAATTTCTAACAAACTTCTCGGCGTTGAAACACCTCCGGCGAGTAGTGAATCCGTCAATCTAATATATAAAATTCTCGTGTCACGGTGTTCGAACTTGAACTCCGCTGAAACGGCTCGACCGATTTTTACCAAATTTTATATGCGTATTTAGTAGGTCTGAGAATCGGCTACTATCTATTTTTTATACCCCTAAGTGATAAGGGTTGTTCACCCTTAAAATTTTCTTTTTATTTTTTTGACGAAATTTTTTGTTTTTATTTTTTTATGATACAACATACAAAAATACATACAACCCTAAATTTTCACCTCTGTACGATCAACCCCTATTTTTTTTGCAAAACAACGTTTGCGGGATCAGCTAGTTTTCTATAGGATTCATTTTTTAGAATTGCACTACGGGATCTACACCTTATCCGACCAGCCGTTACACCACTACAAACTTTACACAGTGATGTTCCCTTGAGTATTAATGTATTAAGAAAGCACAACCCAAAGAAAACTGTGATAAAAAAATGGAATATGTAACAACCTGGTGGCTAGTCACCTATGAGTAATAAGATGATGGAAGGAAGGCGATGAAAGCAAGGAATGAAAGAACAAAATAAAAGATATTGCGATGGAAATAAGGTAAGAATAAAAGAAATTGAGAAGTATGAAAGTGAGTGAAGAATAAAGATGAAAAATCTGAAAAACTTAATTGTAAACAAAGGCCCTGATCCCAACTAATTAGGGGTACGAGAGGCCTCCAATAGCGGAGGCCATAAAAAAAGGTCCCTTGAAGGCGTACTAAGCTTTTGGACTCCACGTTTCTGATCAAAGGCATATATATGTATATATGCCAGCCACCCCCAAACATCGCCATGACGACCGGCCTTGCACTTCCCGTGTTCAACATCCCGCGAACTTGACCAAGTTCATCACGTTCTCCAAGTTCACATACTTGTCCGAGCCACGCACACAAGGTCACTACTTACTTAATATTTCTTAATAACAATAAAAATGCTAAATCCACTCTCAATGTATATAACCATCAAAGCAAGTATTTGATGGAATCAGGCGTTACCTTGCGGAAGTCTATCCTAAGTAAGAAAAGGACCAATATATAGCCACTTCCGCACATGCAGTGGTAGTCGTGCAACAAAGTGCACCGCCCGCCAGCCTGTTGATAAATGCGCATGCGGCAAACAATGCGAAACACACAACTGCCACCGTTAAATCACTCAACACGTGTTTCACACCTCCACGGGGCATCTTCAGGAGTTCTGAATTGGTCCTTTTCTTACATCAAAGCAAGTTTACGTGTCATCATTTCCTAAAATAAAACAAGTGTTCACCGGATGCACTGACATTTGTGACAGCTTATTATTTTAAAGTTATATACATGCAGCTCCATTAAGTTGAACGGCTATAAAAACGTCACAATAACAAAATCATTTCGCTTTTTATTACGATAATAAATAATAAAGTCACATTTAAGTAACATTTATTTGTATTACTTGATATATTTACGATATGACATTTAGAATTGTTTATTTTTTTTATTGATTAAATTTGAAATATTGTAACAAGTATAATACTGGCCAGTAAAAACCAGCCGGTTTTCATGGCTGTGCAGTATTACAAAACTATTTAATGGAATCAGGCGTTACCTCGCGGAAGTCCATCCTAAGTAAGAAAAAGACCAATATTTAGCCACCAAACCACCACCAAATTACTCAACACGTGTTTCACCCTTCCACGGGACATCTTCAGGAGTTATGTTACACCGATTAGTGCCAAACACAGAGTCTGTGTAATTTGGTGGTGGCGGTTGTGTGATTCGCATTGTTTGCCGCATGCGCATTTATCAGCGGGCTGGCGGGCGGTGCATTTCATTGCACGACTACCACTGCATGTGCGGAAGTGGCTAAATTTTGGTCCTTTTCTTACGTATTACAAAACTGACAATAGAGTGATGAAATAAATCTTTGTGTTACGGAATAACCATGACTCAAGAAAATGTGGATATATTTCAATATATAGTGTGATTGGTTTGGATGTAAATAAAAGTTTTAAAGAGGTAAATATAAAGCTTATTTGTTAGCAACAATCATTAATCTTTTTGCACCTATTTCCAATCAACCTGTATAGTGATCACTGTTATATATATATATATATATATATATATATATATATATATATATATATATATATATATATATATATATATATATATATTTACAATGCGACAGTCCTAAAACTTCTGGCAGAACAAAGTCTGCATACAGATAGTAAACAATAATAAATTTTATAGTGTTATTTAAATTTTGAAAACCCTTTTTCTTACTTTAATAAAAGCTGTTTATTCGCGGGGTATATGTTCCGTAAATATGTCGCGAATACACAAACCGTGAACACGGAATGCTAGTTTATATGCGACTATAGGTGATGCGTTCAATGGTGACGAAGTAATAACAATACAAATAATATACATATATATGTGTGTGTGTGTGTGTGAGATTGTCAAACAATAAAGGCGGCGTTTCCGAACACAAGTGTTTATTTTATTCTTAGCAACGTAACGATCTTTGCACTGTATCTCTCTTGTGACATTAGACTTGACATTTCAACGTCAAAAAAAAACAAAACTTTTTTATCTTTAATCAATATATATATATATATATATATATAAGTGCATTTTACGGCATTAACAAATTATGGAGTTGGACACCTATTGGAATTATTTTATTATTATGTATGTACTTATAGGATCCGCGAATATAGGCTTTGGGTCGCATTTTTTTAAACCGCAAATACAGTAATACCCCGCTTTACGCGACCCCGTTATACGCGGTTACATTATAACGCGAATTGCAAATTTCGCGCTCAAATGCCTCGAATTACGCGAAAGAGTGCGTATAAATATAATGTAGTCATCAACTTCTCTATGATGTCTTGATCATCTGTCAAACAATTAAAAACAGTGTTGGGTGTTATGAACGAATTTTACAAGAACGTAAACAAAACGTTACCCAAAAGACAATAGATGTATTTTTCCGTAAAAAATAAGAGTATGTATTGCATAAAGTATTTCTGGAATTAAAGTAATTGATTAAAATGATTTGTATTTTTTTGTAATAATTTTTGACTATGTTTAATCATAAACGTCGTTATACGCGAATTTCAGTTAACGCGATTTTTTTTTGGAACGTATCCCTCGCGTAAGGCGGGATATTACTGTAATATATATATGTATATGTGTGTGTGTGAGAGATTGTCAAACAATAAAGCCGGCAATTCCGAACACAAGTGTTTATTTTATTCTTAGCAACGTAACGATCTTTTAACAGTATCTCTTGTGACATTAGACTTGACATTTCAACGTCAAAAAAAAAAAACAAAATTTATTTTTTCTTATAAATATATATATATATATATATATATATATATATATATATATATATATATGTATTAGTGCATTTAACAGCATTAACGAAGTATGGAGTTGGACACCTATTGGAATTAATTTATTTTTTTTTAATCCACAAATAGTGAAAGCGCGAATAAAGATCTTTTACTGTACTTTATCATTACGATATTTAGCATTTCTAAACAAACACGTATTTATTTTGCACTTATAACCAACCATCATCGATTCATGGCTCTGCCAACCCATAATTGCTAATAAGCGTGCAGTATTCTCAGTGACAAAATTAAAAAAAAAACAAAGTTCAATCACACGCGTGACCCCACAAGCGAACACACACGAATTACAAATTCACGCGTAAATTTAGTGATGTTTCATATCGACCGGCAACAAAGACCTTTGTCCGTTCGTACGCAATGCAACTAATATAATCGGAATATTTAAACGCTCTTTTGTTGTTATGATGCCCTGGTACTTTGACACGTGACTAAGCTAGTCTCATTATAAATATTTCCTGAAAACGTGTCATTTAAATCAGTGATTCCCAAAGTGGTCTATATCGACCCCTAAGGGTCTATGACAACCTGCAAGGGGTCTACGTCAGCGAAAAAAATTTGGGGGTCCATGAAATGAAAATGGGGGGTCCACGATAGTGGATCTCAACACATACACTGATAGTACCTATTTACTTACATCATACTATCTTATAATATCAAAACATTTACATTATTTATAAAAGTACCTATGAAGTAAAAAAAATATTTATATATGTTTATAAAATTGTGCAAGTTGTAGGATGTTGGTATTCGCTTTGTGGTCGCAATACATTTTGAACTTGTAAAAACCTGAGAGTCGCAGTCTCAGAGCTTCGCGGAGATTAACCCCTTACAAAATTGACGCCAAATGTTGATAATTTATTATTAAAGCATCAGGTTCATCCTTCTCACTAAAAATATTGACTTATTGCTTATGTTATATTATTTACAGTTTATTTATAGTTTATTTCATGTTACGTATATTTTACATAACAGATACAAAATTTTATTTGTGAGTAGTTTTAATTTAAATTCAATTAATAAATGTATAAATTAACATGTGTTTTTACTTTAAGTTTTTAACACTAAACTTCACTACAGTTAGAAATTTACAGGAAATCAATATCAGGTAAGTAGGGGATCTACCCAACACGGAAAAACATGGCAAGGGGTCTATGACATAAAAAAGTTTGGGGAACTCTGACCTAGTGGAAGTCCTCACGCCGAGTCTACCACCTTATGGTATATTATAATTGGACGAAAATTTAAGTACTTATTCATATAAACTTTATTGTACACAGATAATAACTAAAAAAAAAAACAATTTATATAAAAGTACAAGAGGTCCTATCGCTCGAGGCGATCTCTACCAGACAACCTTTGGGTGGTGAGAGACATGAAGGATAAGGAAGTTTAAGATGTACATACATGTAAATACATATATATATATATATATATATATATATATATATATATAATACATGGCTAATATGAACTATTTACTAACATTTATGTGGGTAGAAATATATATTACTGATCTAATATCGATTCTCAAACAATTTTTAAACATGGCGCATGTTCGTTTAGGCTGGGAAACCGCGTGGCGATCCCTGACAGGGAGATACCAGTTCCTAGTATAGCGCAGAGAACGAAAACCGGGGGTGTTTTAGTGGGTAGAAATCACACATACCCTATGCTCCCTCCAGAGGACATCTTGAACATCCGGAAAATTTCCCCCCAAACACAAAAAAGGGTTCCATTATTTTTATGTAACATTGTTAATATTGTTGGAGTATTCTCAATGTGCGCATGCGCATGACCTTTGCCTAGTTTACTGTGTCACGGATAGACATACCGCTCCGTGCCGGTGTATATACATATGCCATATATGGCGCGTACGCATAATGTTTTTCATTCATCGGATCGCATTTTTAAAGATCGACAACACGATGTACATTAAAATTAGCAAATATTATTACAATATTTATTCGTGTGAAATGTTTACACGTGTGACTTTGTTTTTTGTATTCATTTTTTGCAATGTCACACACACTGGCTATATTTTTATCATACGTATGACTCTTATTAAACAGAAATAATTTATATTTTTTTCCTTCTTTAAATTATTTCAGATGTTTATATTCGTTTATGTCAGCCGATGGGTTTTCCACTGCAAGGCTTCGTTGCTCGCATCCAAAGACTTCCTGTGATCTGGTGGAGGCCTTTAACCACGCCGGATAACGGCGATTTCATTTTATCATCGACGTTTCTCATCATCTTCATCTGTGGGTGGATATACCGTAATGACCTTTTCTTTCTATTCTAGGTTACATACATGAAACCTATCAGGCACTAAGTCCTCTATTACACAGAAAAGTGTAAGTAAATAAATAAATAAAGACTTTTTGGGCGCCATTAATTTTAGCAGATATGGAGAGAGATTGACGGCAATACTGAAGTTTCGCTGCAAGATCGAATCGGAAACAAGATCTGCAAAAGAACGGTCACTCAGAATATTTCGGCTGAAGTGACAGAGGGGTCAAATGATTCATCAGTGGTAATCATGAGGCGGTGATGACGTGGGTAGAGCCCCAAAAGCTGGATTGAAGACATAGGCAAGGTCACGGGAAATCATCGTAGAGATCATTGGGCGGTCACATAGCCAGTATCAAATATGTTCATACGACGTGAAAATTCTTTGAAACAATACAATACACCAATACCTCGCTTTGCGTCGTTTCGTTTTGCGTATTTTTCGAAGTTGCGTCGCTGCTTAATTAGTACTAATTATCACTGTGCGTCGTCAGATTTTCGAGGTTGCGTTGTTTTCGAGTCTTTAATTTTTTTTATAAATTTTCTTTTTTTCCAAAAGATGGTAACACTTCTGTTTCTAATTGCGCCATGCCATCAAAACTCGGGGATTCCCTTTCTAACTAAAAAACAACGCAATTTGAATACAGTTTTATTTTCACTT
Organism: Battus philenor; assembly: GCF_028537555.1. Classification (NCBI taxonomy): domain Eukaryota; kingdom Metazoa; phylum Arthropoda; class Insecta; order Lepidoptera; family Papilionidae; genus Battus; species Battus philenor. The sequence goes on from NW_027181692.1 coordinate 6,231,715, forward strand.
TGTTTTGCAAATTTTGGAGTTCAGTGTTAATTACGTAGTGTGTTGTGCTTTTTTTTTTAAAGAGAATAATAAATTTATATAAATTTTAAAGTGTTGTTTCTGGTTACAAAAATGGTATATATTTTTCCAATTTATTTATTGGCTAATTTATATTATTTTTGTTTTTTAAATGTTTACTTTGGTCAATTTTCTTTTTAAAAAGTAGTATTTTTGTAACACTGGAACCTATCTTCCATCTTTACATGGATTGCTATAGAAAATCTTAATTCACGATGCAAAGTGAGGTATTCATGTAGTTACAATATCTAATATATAAAACTCTCTCTCTCTCTCTATATATATATATATATGTAAATGTTTTTTTTAAACTTATCAAGGCGAGTGTCACACATATACATATACATGTGTATGCTGACATTCATTATAGATAGCATATCTGTTATTTTCATTAACACACTGGATTAACATTTATTAATTCTGCTTTGTTTTTTGACCTGGCTTAACTATGGGAATTTTATTTGAATCAGTGTTACAAAAACTTTAGCAAAGAAATAAATAATTAGTTTTGACATAAATATTTTTACCAAGAAAAACAACATTTGTTACATTGTATTAGTTTAATACATTAATATAAAATCATTAATACATTCCAGGCCACATGGCGTATACGACCCCCGCTGCACTTTCCGTTCGGGCCATTTGCAGTTCTCATTGAAAAACAAAGGATTCTTAAAAATGAATTGCAGGGTCGAATATAGATAACTACACATCACGCATGCGCGTACGTAATGCATATTAAAATTTATAACTTTTTCCCGCTAATTATAGCTTTGCAATATTGAAAAAGTGTAAAGCATACGTCTTTACGACTTTTAAGTGTGTTTAATGGAATCAGGCGTTACCTTGCGGAAGTCCATCCTAAGTAAGAAAAGGACCAATATTTATCCACTTCCGCACATGCATTGGTAGTCGTGCAACAAAGTGCACCGCCCGCCAGCCCGCTGATAAATGTTAACATAACTCCTGAAGATGCCCCGTGGAGGGCTGAAACAAGTGTTAGTGACTTGGCGGTGGCAGTTGTGTGATTCGCATTGTTTGCCGCATACGCATTTTGTTGCACGACTACCACTGCATGTGCGGAAGTGGCTAAATATTGGTCCTTTTCTTACTTTTAAGTGTGTGTTGTATACGTTTCACGCGGCCTGAATGGAATATCTGGTCTCCATCGGCTGCAATACAGTCCTTTAAACGTCGAGGCCAAATATCAACAGCAGCACATATGAGAAAATTCTTGACTGCCAATCGTATGGATTGTTTTAGGAACTCCAAACTATCATGGCGTTTAGATCAAGATATAGCTGCCATATCATGATCCAACGGATTAAAATCAGGATTAGATGACGGACAGTCTTCAGCTCTGATGAAGTCCACAACGCTGGTTTCTAACCAAGATTGGGTGGATTGGTGCTTTATGATCCGGCGTGCAGTCTTGTTGAAAAGACTATTCTTGGTTATTGAACATGGTGTTGTTAAGAGGCTTAACTACCGTCTCAGGAACGATATCCTGGTGCACCTGTGCCGATGTTTCAATACCATTTTACAATAATATTCCTCAGTCAATTCATCATAGTTAACACCCCCTCAAACCATCACTGAAGTCTGATAATGTCTACGTCGTACTCTTTTGACTAAATAGGATAATTCTTTAGAGCTGTCAGCATAAATATGGCCATTTTGTTTGTTAATATATAAAAATATTATAATAATAAAATCTTTCTATAACGTTCCTTTGCGTACAGTTTAGGTATGTTGTGATTTTACTTTTTTTTTTAAATTATCAGTTAAGGAAAGACCAGTGCATCTCTTAAAGGCCCCAAATCCAGTCATCTTATAAAATACCCAACATGGATCGAAATGGTATCTTCACCTCCAGAGATAAAATCTATCGACAGGATTTCTTTAAAATCTGTCTCTTACTGCTTTGATCGCTTTTATACGATACGTACGAACACTATGTGGACTGCCAGATCCTTTGATTTCTTCATTGTAAGTATCAATAGCCAGGCTCACATACATTTGACTAATACCAAGCGTGTGGAGGATTTTGAAAATTGCAATCGGCGCCATACTTACTGCATGTAATGCAATCACAATATATTGGCGCGAAAATAAAAATGACAGATTCCAAATTCAAAAGTAATGTTTCGTTTGTTTTTAATTATACTAGTATTAATGGCCAGACTAATTAAACTCATAAATTAGACAAACAATTATATTACATAATACACAAATAAGAACTACATGAAATAGGTGACAGGTTTTCATCACCAAAATATATTTATTTGCAACGACTTAACGGTTCATGAAGAAGGATATGTTCGTGATTTCTCTATGAGATCGAAGAGAACCAGATACGAGGATAATAAAAGTAACCGATATGGCCCAGCACATTGGCAATTTAAAGTGGCAGTGAGCACAAGGCGCGCCAAACAGATAGAGCCTTAAGGTTCTGGAGTGGAGACCACAGACCGGCAAGCGCTTCTAAGAGCGTCCGCCCCCATGGTCATCATAAGATACCGGATAAAGTCCGCTTCCAAAAGGTCCTATTACAAATCTAAGAGAGGGGGGGGGGGGGCTTTCTCCAGCAGTGAACGGTATATGTCTAAAATGATGATGATACTAAGACATTCATTACAAGTGTATTACATTTTTAACCAAGTTACCTATCCTGTGGGTGAAACACCATTACCAACAATGGACATTCTATGGTTGAAATGATTATGTATTACCCAATCATTGTCAACAGTAAATATTACTCTTTACAAGTGTAATACATTTTCAACCAGGTTACCTATCTTGTGGGTGAAACACCATTACCAACAATGGACATTCTATGGTTGAAATGATTATGTATTACCCAATCATTGTCAACAGTAAATATTACTCTTTACATATAAACAATTTTTTACATAAAATTGCAAAACATTAGTAATTTAATATATAATTAATAAGTATATAAAAATAGTTATGTAATAGATAATTAACTTGATAGAAGAAATATATTGCATTGCAACATCTTTGTTAATAAAAACATCTACATGTAATGAACAATAAAAAAATGTTACAATATATTGATTATGAAACAAAAAATATATAGTAAAAGTGTCGGCAAAAAATTTCGAAACTGAAAATATTTAGATGCTTAAAGTTGTCGGCAATGTAGAAGGTAAAAGTGCTAGAAGATGGTCACCTAATAGCTGGAATGACAGACATACATGCAACGCTACCATGCAGCCTCTGGAGAAAAATTTTAGCGGACATTGCCATGTTGGGTCAAAACTCTCACTTATGAGAGAATCACTAATAAGGTCTTAATTTTTTTAGACAGTAAAATCTGAACGTAATGACAAATGATCTACAAGATATGTTTAAACCAAATATGGATACTTATCTATGTAAAGGCAACCCTAATGCTTTATACAATCAACTGTTGTCATCAATTGGGTAAAGCTTCCAAAATCTATTGTTATGACACTCTACACTAATGGTTTCAATAACAGAAAAGTTTTTGTATCACTATGACACACATCAATTATACAGGGTGACTTATTATTGGTGTAAAACCTTTAAGAGGTAATTGTACAGCTCATTTGCTGTCAATTGCTATATCTTTACAGTTTATACAAAAAATGATTTTAAAAATAAGTAAGTTAAGTTTTAAATTTCTAATTACTACATATTAAAATTAATTATTGTTTACTTTCTATACCCACAAACTTCATACTGCCAAAAGTTACTGGCTTTATGTATTATAAAAGAAAAATGAATATAAAATATATAATGAAATAGACCGATTCAACCCTTTAAAGTTTTTACACCTATAACTAATCAACCTGTATATCTAGAGTGCTTTTAAAATCCTTCACATTAACTGTGTGCCTAGTAATTTTTTAAATATAATTTTTTTCATATAATAATTAAATAATTTTTCATTGATTCACCAAAAGCCATATTCTATCCTGGAAGCAGTTTTAATTGGATACCTATAACAGAAATAAATGAGGAATAATATAGAAGACCCGAGGATATAAGGATGATGTTACCTGACCAGACTTATTCCTGTTTTCAGGATTGAAATGTGCAGTATTAAAGGGACTTTGAACTAGATATGGGTAGCGTAAGATAGATCATTGGGACCATCTTTTGTCTATATCTGTGGACATCCCTGATAAACAAATGTACCTAAATACCGCATACCTGAGATTAACATCTGAAACGTAATTAACAGAATTGTTAGGAATATATCAACAAAATTTCATTAAAAGCTGCTGAAGGATTCAGGCCAGAAAAGAGCCAATGTCAGCTCATTTCTGATATGGACTTCCTAGCATTGGTAAGATGATTTTAAATTTCGATGAGTAGGACTGAAAGCTGGTTGGTGTAGATGATTGGTAATCCAAGGCAAAGAAATTGCAAGGCCTCACCTAAAACTTCAATGGTAGCCCTCTATCACTGCAATGCAATGGATCCACACAGTAAATATGAATGTCTCTATATATACATTAATGTGTGAAACCAGTAAATTTATTCAATGTTTATTATTTTCTCTCATTTGCATAATATATAATAGATGCATTAAAATAATTTCTACCTACTTTCCCTTTTATATGCCGCTTTAAAAAATCTAAACATGAGTGATCAGATTTTTCATTGAATTCACTTGAATTGAAGTGTTGGAATATTATAAAAAGTAATTTTGTATAAATAATTTTTCTTAATTGCTTACACATGACTAAGCCCTGGGATGAAACATGTGTCTAAGCAGCAATTATTCTCCAAGCTCTCATTTTGTGAAAGTTACTGAAATTGTTCTAGCGTAAAACTCTAAAGCTTTTACTTCGCTGATGATGTCCGGTTACTCCATGTAAAGAAAACACTTTTAATATGTTACATTAAAATATTTTTTCTAGTGGAATTCCACAAGCCAATAATTTCTGGTGATACAAAGTAGGCGGTGATGGATAGTAAGTAATAATTATTTTTAATATGCAGTTATCAGAATTTTAAAAAGGATTTTTTTGCTATGTTACCAATAAGCTATTTTAATTTCTGAAATATTGATTTTTCGTGCGGAACCATTCATGTTGATATTGAATGATAGTTCATGAGTGAATGAGATAGGTTACTGTGGCAATGTTGAATAAAACATTAAGGACAACTACTATCTGATACAATCGGCTTTGACAGGACTTTTTTTTTTTAAATACTCTTTTCCCTGTCTTGTTTTTAGGACAGAGGCTTACACCCTCCAACTTTCACCTTCCTTCTTTCATCCTTCACAATTTCTCTCTTTGATCCCTCTTTCAGCCTTCATATTTTCTATTATTCGGCATTTATTCAACATACAGCATTCACCCACATTACAATTACATATCGCCTCCCAATCCTGGTACTTCATGTTACACGGTTTTGTTATGCCTAATAACTTCACCCACAGCTTATTAACAAAACAACAAGAAAGTGTGGTGGCACTCCTGTCATCTTCCAAAAGGCAAGCATTGTTGCTGCAAGCAATGCTCCTACCCATTTCCACTTTGCAAGCAACTCTACACCCTCCATATATAGGACAACAAGTAATTGCATGCACAGCAGCCAGGTCCACCACTGGGTCACAGATGTATGAAGGACTATCTTTGAGTTTAAATCTATACAGGTACTCTGAGAAATCCCCGTATCCCATGAACATTTGTTTATGAGACTATTGCTGGTATGTTAATTTGTTGAAAATAATGTAACTTTGAGGAATTCCAAGAATTTACAACTGGTCATTGGCATTTTATGGAGATCTGAGCCTTCCAGTAGCTGTATATCAGCAGACAATATTTGAACACTTTTTTCTAAATTATAGTATCTCTAGTATTGTTAGTATCATTGTATCTTATTTTGATATTACAACTTGACCAAGTTTATAGTGGTGAAGGAAGCTATTTAGCACATTTCTATTCAGGCTATATCTATTGAACCATAGCAAGGGCTTTTTCTGGATTTTAATCCTTTTAGGTTTTGACATCAGTATTGATTGATGATGGAGGCCCCTAGAAAGAATATCCTCACTTGACGCTAGCTACGTCTCTGGTATAAATCGAGTGCCAGAAAGGCTGCAAAATCAGCATGATCCAATCAGATTCTAATTAATAAGGAGAAGCGAGGGGGTCAAAATGATTCTTACAAGAATTCGAAAGTCGTTATTTAGTTTCTTAAGATTAAACGGATTGAAAAATATAAGGATTGCCCGTAAACGTAAAAGACTTAAAGAAACAAATAGAAAATATTACACACAATCTTAAAATTATGACGGATTAGATTTTGAATATCACTTATCAGGGCCATCGATATACACATCTATTCTTTAAATTCATTATTCCGATAAAATCGTTACCGGAAATCTTATTTCCGTTAGCGTTAATTATTTTTATATAACATTCAAATTCATTCTACCTTTTAAAGATTAATAGGATTTTCTTTCCAAATGTTTTGGTAAATTTATATCAACAAATGTGTGCGCAATAAAAATTAGACGCCGAACCAAAAGCCACGACTTTCGGTGGAATAGATTAAGTGACTCACCGACTGAAATCTATCGAAAACATTCCCACAAAAATATAACCGATACGTATTCACTTTACAAACATATTTTAAATTAAAACTTCTCACATTTTTTGTTTATTAATATCGTAAATATACGGTTGTTATTAAACAGAAAATTAAATAAGACTAACCTAGCAAATTCAAAAGGAATTTTCGAAAAATACGCGAAGGTGTAACAAAATATTACTTACCTCGAAAAGCTTCAAGAGTATGTTCACATATAATCTCCTGACGCCCAGAGATTTCCCGATCGACGCCAAAAATATAATGCACAATATTAAAAGCAAAAACGGCGTGTAAAGTATTGAAACTGCAACCGACACGATAGGCGTGAGCAACGCCATCTTGACGACTGATTGATTCAATATATGCTGCTTATTTGATTAGATACCGTTATAGCTTAACCCTGTCAATTTTTAACACATAATAGCTTTTAACGGTATTAAATCAATAAATGGCTATATAATTATTTGCACATGCATACAACACATTAAATACTTTGCAAAGGTAAAAAATGTAATATTTAACTTTATAACAAGAATAAAATGCAAACGCAAAATTACAAAATAAATATAATATGTATTCATTTTTCAAATATAAATAACCTATTTAGCGAAAGGTTTACGGGTAGTAAATTGCATTTAGTAAAGACATAATAAACATACTTATGTTTGAGTCAGCTAGCTATGCACAATAGGGTACACTATATAAGAGTGTTAAAGATTCAAAACAATGTCAATATATTGAAGTCACTTTGAGACGCTTGAGTATGAAAATTATAACAAGGCTAACAATACCATTAATTGAGTTTTTGTTTACTCAGCTTGGAAGGTTCAGCAAATTTAAAATAGTAGTTTAGTTTAAAATAGTCTTAATTAAATTTATGTTAATAAACAATCTTAAGGTATCTTCTGTGTTTATATTATATCATACCAAATAATTATAATTATTGGTAAATATTTTAAAATATATTTCCTTAAAAATTTATGGCAATAGTAATAATTAAATGTAACATATACACTATTTGAAACCCCATGAATAGTACTGGGTTAATATTTTATGGCAATTAATTAATTTATATAAAAAATAAATCAAAACCACTTTAAGCAGTTATGTATTACTTATGTAGAGCTTTGCTTAATTTTTTAATACGATTTTACAATTTTGACAAATAAATAATTTTTATAAATTTTACAAATAACTCGACAATAATCTTTTTAATAATATTTAGCAGATATTGGCAACATCGTCTCATTATAACCTCTGTAGTTTTGTCCAGAGATTTCCATTCAAAGTCTCTTTTACATTAAATATTTTCTAATAGAAAATAATACAAAATGTCTGATCTGCCTTACGGACCACCAGTGAGAGTATCTCCATTGATCCGGGTAAATATGTAATTTTTTTTTAATTTTATTATTATGTAACAGGTTTAGTACCTCTGTGAATGATATAGATGTTCTTTTTATAAAATAATACTGGCTGGAAATTTATTATTCAAGCGACCTCTTTTTACAAAAAAGAATTACTTGTCTGTCAAATATATTTTTTACAACTTGATAATGGATTAAGATGTCTAATTTCTGTTTTGCTCTCTAGTCAGGTAAAGCTGGCTAGAGAGCACAAAATGATGTATATCTTCCCTATAATGATGATTTTGGATTTGTTATTTTATTACACATGCAGAAATTTAGTTGATTAAAACATTACCTTATACTTAACATAAAATACATAAAGTTGTCAAACCTAATATCTCCTTAGAACATTTGGATATTTTGATAATTTGAGCACTTTCGACTTGTTTGTTAACAAAATTTGCATATAAAATATGGTATTAACATTACATGGTAAAGTGTATTACTAAAAATAAGCTATATATAATAGTTTTTTTTAATGCTATTGGATAATAATTTCATTAATATTAAAGTTTTCTTTCCTCTTTTGCTCATATATGGTGGTAGTTTGACAACAATGGTATATACAAATGCATTGCCATTAATTATGAGAAACATATCTTTTATTTCATAATACCATTAATGAATTAAATAAACACCCACATATCTAATTTCTAGTTTTTTTTTACAAAAAATGAGATGCTAATTCTATGTTCCAAACCTATTGTCATCTCATACAGGGGGATTGGTTAAAGGTATAAAAGCTATAAACGGGTGAATGTATAGTTAGATAATGAATAGCTATTAAAATAAACATAATTATAATATAAAAAGTAATTCAAAATTTGGATTAGTACATATTAAATTTAACTATTATTTACTATCTATTCCTGCACACTTTGTACGGCTGAAAGTTACGGGTTTGTCGCATTCTGATTAAAAAAATAATATCTTTCATAACTTTGTGACTTGTTTGATTTATAAGGTTATTGGAAAGGGGAGAAAAAGCTTTTAAAGCTATTCATTGACAAATGATCTATGTTTTTACCTCTTTAAATTGTATACACAAATAACCAATTACCTGTATAAATATAGTGTTGATTATTGAAATTTTTCACTAATACCTTTATATTGATTATTTTAAAATGATATAACTGTTATGGTAATATAAAAAGAATTAATACAATTTATCAGGTATTAATTTAAATAAATGTGTTTTTTAGTTTGGTCGCTGGTCATTCTTGACTGCTGGCATCCTTTATGGAGCTTTCCACCAGAACAGGCTGTCCAAGAAGGAGGCCAAGTTCCGTGAGATTGAGGCTAAGGAGAAGGTTATCAGAGACGCAAAACTCAAAGAGGAGAAAGCTATTGCGGCAGCAGGTATATCAAATTAATGTTAAGATCAATATGGTTTTACAAAGTAACCTTGTAAAACCATATTGGGAGTGCATATATTTATTTTTTGGGAGATGGTGTGGGCATACACCACATTACTCCAATGTAGATTGATCTCACATAGAGTGGAGACAATGGGCTGGTAAAATGTTGTTGATGACACCAGATGCACTTCTTTTCCAGCAGATTGTATTGTAAATCAAGGGGAGAGGCATCATTATTTCAGTTATAAGTTGTCCATTATTGGACAAAAGCATCCTTGGTAAATTTCTAATAAGACCAGTGGGAAGTGGCTTGCATCTAGTGTTTTCTAATGACATTAAACAAGGTCATCTGTCCTGCATTATAATAATGAAATCCTTTTATACAATGTAAATTTTTTGTTTACAATAAATAACTATAGCTATATAATTTTTCTCATGTTGACATGCCTTGGCTCAATCTAACAATTTCCTTTGCTGCTAATTGGTCATGCTTTCAATTTGTGACCGGTCATATTTTGGCGGGAAATGTAGACAATTGTCAATTATTTATATGAATAAAAATGTAAATATTGCTGTTTGAAATTGCTTACATCTAAAATTAACTTTCGCCCGTACACAAAGATTTGCATAAAATTCGTTAAAAATCGTGATAAGTCAATATTATGCAAAAAAAAAAATATGAAGAATTTCGATTTTAATTATAAATCGCGTGTGTCCTTTGATATATTTTCTTTCTCAGATTTAATTTTGGAACTTTTTCGGTTGTGTTATTAACTTTCTTACTTCTGTTTTCACATTTTATATTTAGTTCCGTTTTTATTTTTCAGCCGAGATGAAGGCGCTTGAGGAAATGGTCGCTGGTAAGAAGTAGACTGTGATAGCTCTAAGATAGACGCCACCATCTGATACGGTGTTGCCATTGTTGAAAATTCTTACAATCTTAACAAACATCTGGTAACATTATTCCATCATATAATTTGTAAAATAATGTATTTAATGCAATATAGTTGATATCAAAAAATGATGTTTTATTTCTTATGTTCCCTTTTCAGGACCTAAGACAAAATATTTAGAAACTGAAAATAAACTCATAGTTATTAATGTCATTGCGATTTCGAATGCTTGGAATTTAACAAAAAAATATTTTTGTTAATTTAATTTTTTTTGTATAAGTATTTTTCTGGAATAAAAGTAGCCCAAGTTATTCCTTATTTAATAAGCTACTTCCAGTATAAGTTCCGTCAAAATTAGTCCTGCCATTTCAAAGATTAGCCGGAACAGACGAAAATTAAAAACAATTCTGTGCATGTGCTTATTTATATATATATTCACATAAATGTAGTAAAAAGCGATCAAATTAATATTACAAACAGACATTCCAATTTTTATTTATTTGCATAGATATCGAACTCAATGTACAGCGTTTTTTACTGTATCGTCATTGTTATTTCTATAATCTTGATTTATGGATAAAGTGTGTTATACATTAATTGAAAGCTAATGACACATTTACCTCTCCTACATTTATAACCAATCAATCTGTATTTAATCTACAATTTCTATGCCAAATCAAATCAATTTTTTATCTATGCTTTATGTTGCTGATTATTTATTCTAGAGATTTCGTTGTTATAAGCATAATTGATATTCCGGGAATTTAAGTAAATAGTCATTTCAATCATAAACGCTATAAAGGAGTAGTGGTATTACGGGAAATACATGCGAAAATACATGACGTATTTTTAAATGAAGCGCCTGTGAAAATATAATAGCCAAAATTACGTCTAGTTAAAGGTGAGTTTAAAATAAAAGTAAATTTTTCTTCACGGGTTTTAGATCATAGATTTATGAAGTAACTGAGTACTAGTAATTGAATTTAATTTTCAATTAATACTATACTTTATACTCGTTGTTTTAGTCGTAATTGATGTCATATCAAGGACTTAGCCTTATTTAACAATTATGTAATATCAGTAACATATTCTTACCTTTTCAAGCATAGTAAAGTTAAACCCTTATTTATAACAATTTCATAGGATGAATTTTCGAATTATACGCCAATTACTTTACTACCTTCATTAAGTAGAATATTTGAAAAAATTATATTCAATCAGTTACTAGAATACTTCAAATTTAATAATTTAATCAGCAGGGTGTACATACATACAAATACATACATTACTACACATACATATTTATATAGAAAGATACTAATATATAAACATCTTTATATATATTTAAGTGGAAGACGTATTATATAAATAACCTGACAGCGACATCAGTAAAATATTTAAATATAAGTAGAATGAGCAGTGCAGGCATATTCAATTTTTAGTTCTCCGATGATCTAAGCAACAATGTGTAGCAACAACAATAAAGGGAAAATCAAGTCAGAGGCGGGTCTAGCTTGTGTAGTGCCCGTGTGCAATAAATCCCTGGCGCCGCCCCCTAGGCCTGACACCCCCCCCCCCCGCGGCTATAACTATTAACTTTTCCGTCATAACAAAAAAGTTATTTCATATTCCAACAAGCTATTTTATAAATAGGTATGGCTTACAGTATGGTATTAGATACGACCTTTTTTCTTATGACGGCAGAATAACACTCATTGCTCCGCGATGTATGGCCGCTTCTAAACCTTAAATATGTAAAAACTGTGATAGAGAATAATTATAGGATAAGTAATAATAATGTAAAATAAAAAAGTACAATAAAAAAAATGTAAAATGAAAAATGTAATAACAAAAGAGGAAAGAATTAAAGATTGAACAGAGCAAAAGAGAAAGATAGAAGAACTGTAGCATGAAAGATAGATAATAGACCGAAAGAGACAATAAAGTACGAAAGAAGAGAAAGAAAATAAAAAACTATGTGAAAAAATAAATTGCAAATAAAGTCCCTATCCCACCATAAATAGGGGTACGAGAGGTCCCCAATAGCGGGGGTCAAAAAAAAAACTTTAAATATGTGTAATAAGGTTTATTTCGAGTTGTAACAAAATGTTCGAAAAAGAAGCCGCCTATAGAGCTTTCACGTTCGATAACTGCCGCCACCGTCCTGGCTGGCCGCTTCTGTCATATCATTGTTGTACCATGATGGTCCAAGACAGTGATTCCCAAAGTGGTCTATATCGACTCCTAAGGGTCTATGACAACCTGCAAGGGGTCTACGTCATCGAAAAAAAATTTGGGGGTCCATGAAATGAAAATGGGGGTCCACGATAGTAGATCTCAACACAAACATTGATCTTATAATATCAAAACATTTACGTTATTTATAAAAGTAACTATGAAGTAAAAAAATTATTATATATGTTTATAAAATTGTGTAAGTTGTAGGATGTTGGTAAAACAGATTGGTTTAGTTGGTATAATAGATACAAAATTTTATTTTAAGTAATTTTAATTTAAATTCAATTAATAAATGTGTAAATTAACATGTGTTTTTACTTTAAGTTTTTAACACTAAACTTCACTACAGTTAGAAATTTACAGGAAATCAATATCAGGTAAGTAGGGGGTCTACCCAACACGGAAAAACATGGCGAGGGGTCTACGACACAAAAAAGTTTGGGGAACTCTGGTCCAAGACGATGCTCTTAGCTGTCTTCGGGAGCGCCCTTTGAGACGGCGGTGCCCGTGTGCATTGCACACCCTGCACTGTAGGTTAAGCTGCCCCTGGACAAATCAATACATTAACTAACAAACGGAACCTCCTCACTTCTTCTCACAACGTTTTTATTGGAAGTGCCTAAAGAATCAAAAGAAGAGTAAGCCGTTATATCCATATCTAATTTTTTTTGCCCCACTAAACCAATGGGCGTCTATCAACTGAAACAAGGAAGAAAGAAGAAGAAAGAAAGAAGACTCAACTCGATGTCAATAAGAAATGTAATCAGCATTTTATTTTTATTATTATTATTTGATATTCTTTATTGTACACGCTAGGATAGATTTAAACAGTTTCATAATGATAAACAAAAAAGTACAATGGGCTGTCTTATCACACGAGGCAATCCCTTACAGACAACCATAGTATGGAAAAGATAGAAGTATAAATAATGAGTAGTTGATGTGTACAAAACATACATAAACATACATACCTAAATACATATGTATATAACTTATACACTTATAATAAATAAACAAAAATATACACTTAATACAATTACATGTAAAAACATCAAATTGATTTGGATAGCACTTGCCTTAGAAAGAATAAAGAAACAGGGAAAGAAAAAGATAGGATGATACAGATAAATAATCACAGGTCTAGTAAATAATAGGCAGTGAGTTAGGGCGTCTTATATTCAGCGGTAAATCATTCCAACTTAAAGCCCTGTGTGGTGAAAGATTTGGTGATGAACAAAGAAGAATGCGCCGGCATTTTTAATTCCAAATTCTCCGATGATCTCAAAGACCTCTCATTTGTATCATGAAGAAATTGAAACCATGATTTGAGATAAGAGTAAGTGAGCTATCTATTGTTTCTGAAGATGTTTATGCTGTTAGCCTTAAGGCTTTTACAGCTTCATCGGCACTGAGTTCACGGAGCGGAAGGGTCCGTGAATTACATGAGTGAGTAGATAAAGGATGTGAGCATTCTGGTGGTGATCTCTCGTTACCAGGCTTTTGTTAAGGGGATGGTATAGAACGAGCAGTCATGGAGCACTGGTACAACCTTCTGCGAAAAAGTAACGTCGCAGGAGTTAACTGCGGAGAGAGAGAGTGAGAGAGGAAGAACATCTGAGGTCCTCATCCGCAGTCGGAGAACTGGACGTCGGAGAGTGTTACACTGCACCTTTCTCCAACCCCCTTAGCATGGCCTTGGCGACGGATTAGGTGTGGTCCGGCGCAAGTAAGGAGTTGAGACACTAGATCAGTGTTGTTGAAACACCACTAGCATGTGAAAGCGTTCCCGTAGTTTCAACAAAAGGCGCTCAAGAAAATCGTGGAGTTATAGCCGGTAGGAGTCCGGCATAACCCTTTCGTTGCCCCCGCAGCGGAGGGTTATCCCATCAAGGATTTGCCCAAGAAAATAAAAACGTAAGAAGTAGTTAAGACGTCGCAATGAACCTACTGATAAAAATAGTTTAGAGCAGGGGTGAGCAACCTTTTTTGTTTGGAGGTCCGCTTCAAAAACAGAGGGCCATGCAGAAAATAAAGTATATAGGTAAGGTTCGAACCTTTTATAAACGTGTTTTATGTTTGTATTATAGAAGTTTACATACAATTAGACACTTTTATTATCCTTTTAGCCTTGTTTCTAGGCATTCATTTTAAAAAATCAAAAATAAATTAGATTTTTACATTCCTCGAGGGCCGCGGGTTGCTCATCCCTGGTTTAAAGCTTATTTCCGAACCTGTGGACCCCACGAAAGCAGTTTGTCGTAATGAAATAAAAAAAATTAATAAAAAAGAACGCATGATTGTCGAATAAATAACTTTTTAAATTTAATTTTAGTAAACATTTATGCTTACTAGACAGGATTTGCTCATTACTAATTTGATCTCATAGAGAAATCCCGAGTGTTGATTGACATAATTATGTAAAATTTATTCACCATATTACTATTACCGAATTTTGTGTATGCACCGAAATAAATCGAGTTATTGTTGTACTCGCATTGCTTATAAATACTCGCCGCCCACGCGTGGGCAGCGCCCACTCGCTCCATTAACGCGGCCGCAAACAACTTATCGATTAGTTTTTGTTTATAATCATATTCTAGATATTTAACATGGTCTGTAAATTTTCTATACAATTTTATTAAATCATAGTCGAGATTTTGTGTTTTTTGATCATATATCCAAGAAAAACAGTGATAAGTTTTTTTTTTCGTACCCCTATCTTATGTGGGACAGGGTCTTTATTGGCAATTTAATTTTTTTCACATATTTTTTAATTTTCATTCTCTACTTTCATTCTTCACATAATCTTTCATTCTATTCTTTTATGCTATAATTCTGCTCTTTCATTTTTGCTCTGTGTCCTTTCATTCCTCCCTCATTACTTGTTACATTTTATCTTTTTTCTTTCATTTACATTTTTATCACACTTTATATCACATTTGAGTTACATTATATCACCTTTTTTCTTATTGTCTATTTAAATTTTTATTTTTTTGTATAACTTTTTAAATTATTTTCTTGCAGCATGAGAGGAATTCTTCACTAGTTTCCTTTCCGCCTATCAGGGAGGCTATTGCCTCCTCCCTGATTTTGCAGTGATAAGTTGAAACGATTTGATCATCAGATAAGTTTTTGGACGGTGATCACGTGGCTGTCCTATATGTTGGTCTGAAGCAATACACACTGCTGAAGATCAGTACAGATAGCATAACACAGTCCAAACAAATTTTTCAAAAAAAAGTACACACAACTTAAGAAAGGAGAGAAAAGAAAGTGTTAAATGATTTTATATTTCAAATGCGCCTATATTATTACGGAAGCTAAAGTTCTATATATGTGTAAAAAAGTTTCTGTGAGTTTTTAAAATCGTATCTGTTTTTGGATTGCTGATTTCAGTTGCAGCGAGGAGTCGAAGAAAGGAATATCGCATGACTTATGGAAAACGAGGAAAGTCGCGGGACTTTTCTAGAGTAAATAGGCAAAAACACAAAAGTATATACGACTAGTCAAAATAAATATTTTAATCTGTGATAAATGAAGTTTTGAAATAGGAAAGTAAAAATAGAATGACAAAGGAATATAAATGTTGGAACAAAGGAAACAAAGAGATAAAAATAATGCAAAATGAATAATATTTAAAAAATAGTATTCCGGTGGTACCGCGACGTAAGTTAGGTGTTGAATGAAAGAAATTAAAGAATTTGTGATGAATTCATGACATTGAGAACGAAAAGAGACGAGAACGCAAATATGATGAAAAAAATATATTTTGTTAAAATAGTACCCGTGTACCTGAATAGAAAAAATACGAAAAAAAATCATTTAATGTGTTTGTCTAAAGATATCTCAAGCTAAGAAATTATGGAGGCGGCTTATAGTTTCTATTGTTAATAGATAAAGCTCGACTCCATACATACAGTAGTGGAAATAATACATGCCGCCAAAGAAAGGCACAGATGACGTAACATATTTTGCGACAATCTTTAATGGAATCAGGCGTTACCTTGCGGAAGTCCATTCTAAGTAAGAAAAAGACTAATATTTAGCCACTTCCGCACATGCAATAGTAGTTGTGCAATAAAGTGCAGCCTGCTGATAAATGCGTATGCGGCAAACAATGAAATCACACAACTTTTAATGTTACACCGATTAGTGCCAAACAGTCTGTGTTTGACTACCACTGCATGTGCGGAAGTGGCTAAATATTAGTCCTTTTATTACTCTGCGACAATCTTTACAAAAAAGCTGGCACAGGCCGATGATTTCAATACTAAATCTGCAAGGAAGATAGTAAACTATATTTAATTTTAATATATAATGATACGAATTTTGAAACCGCTTCATATTACCAATTTCTATAGTCTTTATAAATATAACTAACAAAAATTTAACAAGAAATCCAAAATATATTTCATAATGGCCATCCACAGATAACACTTAGGTTTTATGTAATGGAGTATGTTTGCCGCTTCATTTTCCCGCCAACGCTTTTGACAGCGATAATGCGTTCGGAAATAGAAAATTAATTTCAGTACGAATATTCAATTTTGATTGTTTTTTTTTTTAACGAAATAACGCCAAACGTAACACAGACATTGAGATAATAAAAAGTTAAGACTTAAAGAAATATTTTCTCTTCGAGGTAACAGCGATTGAAAATAGATTAATATCACAGTGTTTTATTTATATTTTATACTGTTTTTAAATTGATTAAACTGGGATTAACGAGTTTGAGAAACGAATATATTCTTTTTTACCTTTTCGTGTAATATCCGTCAGTGCCTTAAGACGAAAGCCTTCGACCAATATGTGTTACAGGTGATGGTTTACTGCACTAAAACGTGGTTTTAAACACTAGGCCTGATTTTTTTATAGGCCCCGTTATTCAGGGACCTATCGTACCCCTATTTTTTTGGGACAGGGCACTTTTTATTCTTTAATAATTTTTTGTAATTAATAAATACTGATCTAGGCATGTTTAGGTTTATATAAATAACTTTAAAGGCAGAAAGAACTTGTTTGTCTTAAATGAAAAGACTGACGCTCGTATAGTTACATATAATGTCATAAAGCAGACAACCATAGTATGGACACAATAAAAATATAGATGTGCACATACAGACAAAACATACATATACACCAGTGATTCCCAAAGTGGTCTATATCGACGCCTAGGGGTCTATGACAACCTGCAAGGAGTCTACGTCAGCGAAAAAAAATTTGGGGGTCCATGAAATGAAAATGGGAGTCCACAATAGTGGATCTCAACACATACACTGATAGTACCTATTTATTATACTTACATCATACTATCTTATAATATCAAAACATTTACATTATTTCTAAAAGTACCTATGAAGTAAAAAAATTGTTTATTTAATGTTACGTATATTTTACATAACAGATACAAAATTTTAGTTTGAGTTGTTTTAATTTAAATTCAATTAATGAATGTATAAACTAACATGTGTTTTTACTTTAAGTTTTTAACACTAAACTTCACTACAGTTAGAAATTTACAGGAAATCAATATCAGGTAAGTAGGGGGTCAACCCAACACGGAAAAAACATGGTAAGGGGTATACGACACAAAAAAGTTTGAGGAATTCTGGATTAGGCGGAAGAAACAGACAGACTTCAACAAACAGACAACCTTATTTTATTTATTTCTATAGAAATGAATGTGTAGTTCTTTTGCGGTAAGTTATAATATATATAAGTATAATAAAGTCCCACAAGTATCAAAATTCTAATGGCTTCCGTTTTTTTAGTTTTAAATCTAAAATTAAAAGGATATTAATAGATAAATCTTACAAAAGTGTGGCACTTGGATTATTGTCTCATTTACATGTTTAATGCTGTATTGTACATATGAAAAATTGTTAAATTTCATTTAAAAGAATAAATTTTGAGTTTCTCGCGCGGTTTATTGCAAGTACAATAACGCTGTACATTCAATCGCGAGACCACAGCCATCAACCGTGGTCTGATCACGTACACACCTTTCGATATAGTAACCTAAGCAGTACATACGTTGATCAGTGTAGACCACGTAACATAAATACATTTAAAAAACTTTTAAGTTAAACAATTTTTTGATACCCATATTGTGGTGGTTGTGGAAAAATATGTACCTAGTCCACCATATTGGAACGGCGTCCATCTTGAATTTTAAATTTTGACATAATCATCGTGTTTTACTAGTGTAGCCCTTTCATTTGATACTCATATTGAGGGGGTTAAGGAAAAATATGTAATCCGCCATTTTGTTTCGGCGGCCATCTTAGATTTATAATGTTATTGATTTTATTATTTTGTATTGTCATCTAAATTAAATGTGTGTACCAAATTTCAGATCAATCTGACAACGGGAAGGTGCTTAAATTTCAATTTCTAATTTTGACCTAAATAAATAAACAAATTCCGTACGGATCGAGCTAAATAAAACCGTTTAATAATACGCTACAAGTAGTAAAGAACACCATACAGTAGTAGGGGACACGACGCAAGGACACACAACTATCTTAAAGGATTATCTAGAAAATTAATTATTCTAAGCCTCCACGAATAATCCACTCTTATATACACCCCCGCAAACGAACCCAGAACAGATGCGCGTGCGCACAAATATCTCAAGGGGACGACGGTAATCAAGTGCGAATTGTTAAAAGATGGGGGTGGACTTGAATTACATAAAATACATAACGTACAGTACCCGGCGATAAATATTGCACATCGATCTTTGGAAAGAGACAATCGGTTAATTTCAGCTCCGTAGAGCATTATCTCTGTCGCACGAAATACAAACAGTCCGGTATCTATTAGGAGCTGTTACAACAAGTATCATTTGCTTTTTTTGATAATTATTTTTATTCTTTGTATAAAATATACCAATTTTTCTATAAGTTGTGGCTTTAGGTTTGGGTAAAATAAATTAAAAAATGTTCACTTTATGTTTACGTATTTAATTATTTAAGAAAATTACAATTGTACGTAATAAACACCATTACACATAGCTTTTATATTCAATTTATGACAACCAACAGACATTATCGCCGATTTTTATGAACTGGTACAGTCGCAATCGTAAAATCAACAAATTTACGATGTATTAACTGCTCTGTTGTTGATATTGCGTGTACGTCGTTACTATTGTATCCGTAGAATTTATTACAAAGAATTGTTTCTATTAACACGTTCACTGCGGCTTGAGGTCGATTCAGCCTCATGGTAAACTTTGCACTGGTGCGGCGCGTAAAACTCGTGTTTTCTCTCTAGTGCGGCGGCTGTTTACACTCAACCGTATATAACCCATGACAAAGACAAATATAGCTTTCTTTATGTCTGCGAAGCATTGACTCAATATTGTTAAAAAATATTGATGAACATGAGGCAGAAAAGGCCTCAACCGCACTACTAGGAAGTTCAGCTTGAGGCTGATTCGACCTCAGCCGCACCAGCTGAAAGTTCTTCAAAATTGGGCCCGCAGTGAACGTGTTAATAATTAAATATACTTTTATTTATAATCAGAACATAAGAAACTTACCCGGCATGCACGTCTGCATTCTGGAAGATGTAAATGTTGTTAGCCTTGCAAGTTACAACTTCGTGGATTCCAGGGCTAACAACATTTTTCTACTGTTACTAATTAAAACTATTTTCGCGTCCTGACACGTCAGTGCGCTGTGTGGGACTCGGTGCGTTGCTGTTGTCCCCGTTGCTGTTCTCCGTTGTTGGTGTTCTCTTCTAGCTCCTGGTAGCTTCTTTTTGGTAGGCCCTCTTGCTTGGGCGTGTCTCGTCACTTTGTGTGTGACTTTTATTTGGGGCCCCCTATGGTTTTTTTGGGGGGCGTCTTTTAATCCCTTTCGGGATTGGAGCGTCTTTGTTCGGTACTGCGTGGCGTGGCCTACGCTTTTCAGTTGTCGGGTTTTCTTCTGGTATATAGTTGGCCGCTTGGGCCACCAGATGGTTCGGGTGGTGTACGGCGTCTTGGAAGTATGTCCTTGACGCCTCTCCGAAGAATTTTTTTATGGTTGGGAAATTTAGGTCGCTGTGAATGTCGACGTTCCTCTGGTCGGGCTCCGCTCCGGTTCTGAGTTCTGGATCACTTGCAGGCGATTCAGTTTGTCCTCATTGACGTGGGCGAAGGCGACGCTTGCTAAGACATTATTGGTCGTACGCAAGCCTTTTATAGGTGGGTTTTGTGCCCCAGCGCTAATTTGCTGCAGGCACAGATCAATGGGTGTATTTTACCCAAACGAACGCGGCCTTGTTCTTCACGTTCTTAATGAGGGATGTGAAATTTAGTTGGGAGTCCAGGGTGATTTCTAGGTATTTGACCGATTTCATCCATGGGATTGGACGGTCGAAGAGGGTGATGTTCTCGAGTTTTCTTTTCTCGGGTATTGGCTTCAGTCGGGGCTTCTTACGAAGCCTCGATGGAAGTGTATAGCTTCGCTCTTGTCCGGGTTGTTTATTCTTCTTTTCCGGAACCATTCGCCTAGGCAGTTGGCTGCGGTTTGGAGTCTTGTGACGGAAGTCGATGACTTGTGGGTCCTTAGGTATGTCGCTAGTGTACAGCGAGCATAATAATGGGAATAGGCAGGAACCTTGCGGTACTCCTGCTAGAAGTCGCCGTCTGGAAGATCGGGCGCCCTCCACACGATATCGAAAGGTGTGGTTCTCCAAGAAGGCTCATATTGGGACGAGCCTGTCGGGCACTTTGAGTTGATGAACTTTGTCGAACGCCTTCTCGATGTCTAAGAAGAACGCGCCGGTGCTAACTGGATTCTTCCTCATTGAGAGACCTGACAGGATGTGCACTGTCAGTCTGTACACTTGATGTGCACATGAGTGGTTCGGCCTGAATCCTAAGTGTTCATTCGGGATGATGTTGTGGTCGAATACTAAGTTCTTCAGTCAGGACAGGATTACTCTCTCTTACACTTTTCCCAGTGTGTAGAGGAGGCTGATGGGACGATAGCTGCTTGGCAGCTCCCTGGGCTTGGCCTCGGGATGCCGATGACTTCTGCTTCTTTCCACTCCTCCGAGAAAGTGCAGCTGGCTAGTAAAATGTTGAATATGCCTGCAAGCAGAGTAATTAACTGCCCGGGTAGGGCTTTAAGCATCTTATTGGTGATGCCATCCGGCCCAGATGCTTTATTAGGTTTGAGATCGTTGATGATCTCAGTGATTTCTACCTCCGTTACTTTTGATAGTGCTTCGCCCTCCGAGGGGAGGGTGGTTCTCCTACTTACTTCTGTGTTGACTAGACGTTAGTGAATGGGATCTTTGTAGTGTGTAGATGGTGTACACTGATTTTGTAAACTGTCGGTGAGACATTCGGCCTTCTCGAGATTGTAGAAGGCGGGATCAGCATTGTTTGCTTTAATTACGGGAGGAACGGTTGCGTAGTCCTCTGCTTTCAGACTTCGAGCCAGACGCCAGAAAGCGCTTTTCAATGGTTCGACGTTCAGAAGCAGAGCATTCCAACTGTCTTGTCTGTAATTTGAGACGCGCGCTTTTACGAGCCTTTGAAGGCGGCGCATTCTCTGTCTGATTTCCTCCGAGGGGTGTCTATCGTATTGCCTTGTAATGGCATTCTTTTCTATAATCAACCTTCGAATAGAGCTGGGGAGAGCCCCGAATCGGGGTCCCGATTCTGGTATCTCGGATACTTTTTTGTGGTTTTTAGGTTGTATCTCACTTATCATCAAAAAATCCGAAATTTTAGGTACACTTCTTACACTATATTGTTCACACAATAATGTTGCAAACAACGGCTTGCGATAAATCGCGCGCCGCACGCTTTTTTGTCTTTTCTTAAAATTCTGTATATGCCGGTTTTTCTTTAATTATAAATCTGATTTTCATTAGATTAACAATTTTCTTTTAACTTATATGTGCTCTGTACTTTCGCGGTTTTGACGTTTCGCATAAAAATCTACACCTTCAGACACCACAAACAAATTATTCTTATTTATTTTTGCGATTAAAAGTCATGGGGAAGTTTATTCCGTTCGGAGACTGGTGCGTATCTTCCGCAATAGATTAATAATAGGACCGGTTGAAAACGAGATGGAATTCGTAATAATATGTCCAGCGTAATGGCAGATGGCAGCTGGGGCCTCAAACTTCTGGATTGGTGACCACGGTGATGAACACGGTGAAAACCTGTTGTGAAGTTCTGCTACTAAATATATTTGTTCAATTTATTTTTAAGTTCTAAATATATTGTTAACACCGAAATATATCACTGAAAACATAGTTCTAGTAATTTAACAATTATAACCTATATTTTAAAGATCAATGACATTTGACAGATGCATTTAAAAAGTCGACCGCTAAAATGGCGGGAAAATTTTTAACTACGTAAAACATTATGAAATGTTTATTTATTTTTCGAAACTATTTCCGAATATTACATAATATTTAATTAAAATATTTTTTTATTTACGATGTATTGTATTTAAAAAAAATATTAATGAAATTTAATTTATACTCTGTGCTTTGGATGTAGGATATTTATTTTCGCGCCTTTATCCGCCATTACTCATACGTGAATTTAATAGCTATTTACTCCCTGTTTATTGTTTCTATTGAATTTACCGGCGCGAAATGGCGTGGGCGTCTGTGTTCTTTGTAGTTTCTAGCGTTTTTAATTTTACACATAGCACCTGTTAACAAACACTTCGCGCGTTAGTTAACTATGTTGTACAACATTACGTACAAGAATAAAACAGTGATTAATTATATTATTATTCTTTTCAAAGACTTCTATGTGTTTAATAATTAATAATGCCGCTATATTTACAACAAATTCAAATTCAAAATATATTTATTCAAGTAGGCATTTACATGCACTTTATATTTAGATACCACTGGTTCAAAATTTTATCTCGACAAGAAACTTAACAGTTGCTCTTTACAAATATAGTTTTATAAAGAGTGCGCAACAATAATTAGCTTTCCGAGTAAGTAGCAACAACATTTATTTCCAGGCATTATGATAAGTATAGTATTTTTGAATAAAATAATAATATTTCTTCAATATTTTTTTAATAATTGATTTTAAATCTCTTCGTTGTGACGTAAATGATTTATTTAATTTTTGAACACGAAAACTAGGAGTACATAGCTTATTTTTATTACTTGTATTGATATTGCGTCTATCACTGTTCTTTTTAATAATTTTGTATGTTTTTACAGACGAACAAAAAATTAAAATTTCTCGCAAAGAATCCATGCTTCCATACAATAAATATCACAGCTATTTTATTATTAATTTACAATATAATTAATTTTACATAAAAAAGATTGTCCGTGTTTTGTTTTATTATAATTTAGAGATTTATTATTGCTTTTATGTATTATTTATTTATTAATATTCATATATTATCGGCAATCATATTTAATTTTCTACTTTGTTATATAAAAACTAATGTAAACTCAAAGTAAGCGTGCTTATTAAAAATAAAAAAATAAAACTATACATATATTATTTTTTATCTACACTTATAACTTTATATTACTAATATTATAAGTTACAATAAAAATCTCCTTTTTCAATAAGAACACCTTTACAAAGAAGTATAGTATTTATTCTTTCTGAGGCAAGTGCGATCCATGTTTAGTAAGAAAAGGACCAATATTTAGCCACTTCCGCACATGCAGTGGTAGTCGTGCAATAAAGTGCACCGCCCGCCAGCCCGCTGATAAATGCGTATGCGGCAAACAATGCGAATTACACAACTGCCACCGCCAAATTACTCAACACGTGTTTCACCCCTCCACGGGGCATCTTCAGGAGTTATGTTACACCGATAAGTGCCAAACACAGAGTCTGGCATAACTCTGATAAATATTGGTCCTTTTCTTACTAAGGATGGACTTCCGCGAGGTAACGCCTGATTCCATTAAACGATCCATGTTTCTTTTATGTTTCTGTTTATTATTGCATTTATAATTATTTATTACACTGTATTTACGATAAGTATATATGTATAAAATAATTGTATATATGTATGTTTTATTTATATGTTTACGTTATTTATGCCTCTCCTGTTTCAATACTATGGTTGTCTGTAATAAATTGCCTCATGTGATAATACCGCGTTGTACTTTTTTCTTTACTATTATACAACTACGTATATATCTTCTAGCGTGTATATTAAAGAATATTAAATTAAATTAAGAACAAACTAATGAACCCCACAGTCGTAAATAACATGAACATAGCTATGCCCGAGATTTCTGTACGAGAATAAGACTCATTGACAAATGAAAGTAAATAAAAAAGATCCTGAATGCAAGCAGCTTTCAACCAGTCCTGTAGGATATCTGTGAAGGACGGCTATGTCCAGCGGTGGACATTCTAAAATGATGATAGTGATGAATAGTGATGTGAAGAAGCTATCCTTCATCAGAGGCCAAATGATAATCCTCTCTCCCTTCATCATCATGTCAACCTATAGACGACAAATGCAAGGCTTGCCTGCCCGAATCGTGACTTTTCTAGCGGGACTATGATAGTTGTTACTTACTTTGTTCCATCATAAATAAATTAGCAACCAGAGGAAATGTATTTCAAATTTAAATCCATTACGCTAAAAGCAAATTCGACGAGAGACATCAACTAGGTAAGAAACAGACCAGAAACGAAATCGATAAAGATTTGCTATTAAATGTCCAAGAAATCGAATGAAATGTTCGCCGCACGTCTTAATTAAAGATCAAAAGAAAAACGAAATGAATATGTCGATGTTTGTTAACTAGGCGTTGAAATGTTAAATTCAAATCCCGCCATGTTCCAGTGACGCAGTCAATATTACTTCTTCGATAAAATCTAAAAATATACGCGTCTTGCAGTCTCAACGTTAGCGCTTCCAGTCGACTGGAATCTACGATCGAGTTTTGACAACTGATATTTTCCCGCCATTTTGTTTAACGTTTTTCAACGCGTAATATTTTTTTACAATCTGCATATTTATGAAATAAATTAAATAATATTATATTAAAATAATAAATTTAATAATTTGTTGCGATTCAATAAAATGGCATTTTCAAAGGCGGACCGTTTAATAATATGTGTATTGACATTTTTATTTTTTTTGTGGTCGAGCGAGGCAAAGTTATCCACTGACAACAAGACGCATATGCCGGAAACGAAAACTTCACATAAGGTAAGAAATAAAAACGTTTTTAAATATTTTTTTTAATATGTTCTTAATTTAAAAAGTTTTGAATTATTTTATGTTGTGTTTGTTATTGTTTTTTATATCTATTGTAACCTTTTTAGATATATACTATGTAATTATCATATCGAAACTTAATTTTAAATTAAAATATTTATAAATAATTTTTGATTTTTATAAATTCTAGATATTTAGTTTAGTTTATGCTGTTCCTATTCACTGCATAAAAATATTCTTTAATTGTAGCACTAAAAATATTTTTAACTATAAAAAATATTTTTTTTAATAACTAGAAGAGAAGTTTTTTGCGATGTTTTACACATTTTCTTTTATACGGTCATTATTTATTCCATTATTCAAGCATTATTTATTAAAGCAGTAATGTATTTTTTCAATACAAGGATAAAGAAAATGAAAAAAAAAATCCTTTCTTTTTTTAAAAACCGCCTTTAACATCTCATGGTCGAAAAATGTTTACCTCTAAGATATTTCTTAATGTGTAATAAGTTTATAGTAGTTCTAAACTAAAGTAAAACATGGAAGAAAGTATACTGCATGACAATACTAAAGGTATGGATATATTTAGAGATAGTTTTAGATAAAGTTGATATTGATCGCCTTATAGCATTTATAGCTTTATCTGACACGTCTACCTGGGTCTGTCTTCTACCCAGATGCTTCATCATATCGCCACGATGATCCATCATCGATCAACCCAATGACTTCACTCGAGAAACTTTCAGCCGTCGGTCTCACGAGCGTTATGTATCTATAATTTCAGTACGAAAACGTGTACTAAAACACTGTTCAGCATGGCGGCTGTATAAACGGTTATGGAAAGGTTTTTTTGTTAAAACATGGTCTATTTGATAGTTGAAGGAGGATTTAAACAATAAACTAAGAGTGGGTGTTCACAAGAGAGTCTCAGATGATGTTACAGTCTCCTAATGGGTTTAAATGTACGTATATATATTAAAGTCCCACAATATATCTTAGACTTTTTTATTTTAACACTTCTTATATAATGTATGTACAAATGAAAACTTTATGCTGAAAGATTTCATGCCAGTAAACCTCTTGGGCGATAAATAAATAGACTAATAAAGGTACATATAATAAGTAAATTTTATAAAAGAAAAATCAAAATTATAAAAAAAATAATAACGAATATGAAAATGTCATTATTTGTATATGTTAATGACGATTGCTAACTATAATGATACATAAATATATATAAATATTCGTTAATTGTAGCACGAAAAATATTTTTTAACTATAAAAAATATTTTTTGTAATAACTAGAAGATAAGTTTTTTGCGATGTTTTATACGTATATATATATATATATATATATATATATATAGCTTCAATAGCTCGTCAGTATTGTGTTCTGTGCCTGAAATTCAACTTGAAATATATTAGATTTGGGTTACATAGCATCGTGGACCAATGTTTGTTGTCGGTGATGACATAAGGATCCGAGACGTGGTCGCTTACAATGAACTCCATAAGGAGGCTCGAAGTCACATAATGATTATTAGGGATTAGTTTGAAGTATGTTTATGTTTACAAGATTCCTTTTCTATTATTACACCCTTGAGATTACATAAAGGGTACAAGCAGTCGCATATACACATAAAGTATGCTGGGCTTTGTTACACGTATAACACAATCCTTTAAGCGCAGAGACACATTCATCTTTCTTTATCAATCTCTAGTAAGATCTCACTTAGAGTATCTATCCCCCTCTTTGAAATCTACTGTATGCAGTCTACGAAAATAAAATTTGAAATAGTACAAAAAAAATTCCTTCGTATAACTACTAAATGCATTGCCCTCGGGATTCTTATAATTTTTTTTAAACATTTACCGACGTTTTCTAATGGACGCCACTACACTTTAAAATATTTGTGGTGGCAATGTTAACTGTTCGGAACTGTTGTCCGAGGTAAACTTTCGAATTCCTACATGAAAACAAGCACGCGTTCTAGATCTCTCTTTTTGTTATCAACTGCTAAGACAAATATCGGTAAACGTGCACCCTTGTACAGAATGTGTGACCTCCACAATTCATATATTAGTGATATTGATATATTCTCATGCTCTCTCGTATCTTTTAAAAGACAATTTCTTTCAAAATTATTGAATACATACAGTACAATTTAAACCTCATTGGAACGTGACGGCTTGCTGTGATTCGTAATTATTGCGGTGTGATATGCAGAATGCGCTGGATCTTTGATCCCTTTTTAGAAATGTTTTTCTTTGTTTTGTCATTGTTTCACTTTAAATCATTAAATGTTCTTAGTGAGATAGTTATAAGGTAACAATTGTAACTAATTTCATATTTCTAAGTTGCTAAGTTTGTACTTTCTTACTGCCTTTTGTTACTGTTTATCTCCAATAAAGTAAATAAATAAACAAAGGCAATACATATATCGTTGTAGTTTCGTTTATCAAGGCGCGGTGTCCATCGCAGTGACGTTCTTGATATATGCGTACTTATCACTTAAAAATCAATTCTTCAATCATCATCTTTGTGCAGTTTCATCGTAATTGAGGTCGAAAACAGGAGGTCTGTGAGTTAAAAAAATTACTTATTGGGAAATTCATGACTGGCATAATTAAAATAAAAACTAAAAAAAATGAAATAAACTATATATTTTTTTAATTACCGCACGGAGCACAGCTAATACATTTAGGCAGCCTGTAACAGAATTAAAGTTAAGTTATAGATGAGTCGCTGATCACTCTTAGTTAAGATTTTACGTGTCTGAATTGAATTCACGGTCCTTGAACTTGCAATAAATTTTACAGGACTCTTGTCTTGAAGTTACATGATGACGTTTGCGCAAAGGTAACAGCTGTACACGTGTAGATTTGTGATGCATGTGAAGAAGGGTAAACCACTCGGCAATCTTAGATAGGACGCGTATCCTGCCTCGGATCGCCCATGCTATTCGCTAATAGCGGATTTGAGGTCGCCTCCGGAAACAGGTTTTGCGGTGTGGTATGTAATATTTGGCTCAGCTGTATCTGTAAATTGTTTGGTGTGGTGCGTGAATGCAGAAAACCTTATGGGAGTCACCACTATAAAATATAGAAAATAATACAGTAAAAACTAGGATACACGCTGCCTATCGTATAAAACATGTGTGGCAAAGCCATTACTTAGCCGAAGCAATTTTTCGAAATCTGTATTTTTTTTACGAGCCCTATTTAAATTATTAAATTAAAAATATAAAAAGGTACTAAATACGTATAGTAAAATATTATAAATATTTAAGATTAGGTTTTTTTTTTTCGTTGAAAACTTTGTGACAGTAATCATTTCATTTGGTGATAAGTTAATATTCATTTGTGTTTGTATTACAGAGTATTAATTTTAAAAAATATTTTTTTATTTATTAACACCAAAATAAAAAGAAAATTCGGGTATGTTTATCGCAAGCGAGAAATAATCCTTCAAAGAACGTTGATACAACCTTAGTAAAACGATAAGAGAAAGTGTAAAAATATGTTAAAAATATTATAGTTAATATATTCCGCGAATTTAGGTATTGGGTCGCATTCTTTTAATCCACGAATTGTGAAAAGGCAAATGAAATAAGCGTGAAAAAGAAACTTTTACTGTAAATTAAAATTATGTAAAAAAAAATAATGTAAATGTAGATCCTATCCACCCATGATAAGGGTTGAACGAAAAAAATACTGATGATAAATACTGTGAGAAAAAACTTACGGGTCAATAAATTTTATTAAGTTCACGGAGCCTTCAGTTCTGCGGAACCAATTCTAATAACGCCGAGAAAAAGCTGGCAGCATCTACTTCACCATAAACAATGCCACGGACATATTGACTGAGCCCAAAAAATTATACATATTAGATTTTTCCGAGCAATTTTTCTGTCTGATTTAAGCGACAGTTATATATTATCTTTAGTTATGTATCGCGACACGAACATTTGCTCATTTGCTGATATTGACAAGTAAAAAAAAAAAGAAAGAAAAATCATTTCAACATTTTTTTAAATTAAATTAAACACGCCAACAGTGAAAAATAATATACCACATTTTCATATGTTTCATATAACATTGGAAAGATTTTTGTATGTATGCATATGCGTGCAGAACGTTAGTCATAATTATGCTAGCCTTTGACTAAAAGTATACTCTTTAACACCTTCACTGCGGCTTGAGGTCGATTCAGCCTCATGGTAAACTTTGCACTGGTGCGGCGCGTAAAACTCGTGTTTTCTCTCTAGTGCGGCGGCTGTTTACACTCAACCGTATGAGGTATGACAAAATAAAATATAGCTTTTTTATGTCTGCGAAGCATTGACTCAATATTGTAAAAAAATATTGATGAACATGAGGCAGAAAAGGCCTCAACCGCACTACTAGGAAGTTCAGCTTGAGGCTGATTCGACCTCAGCCGCACCAGCTGAAAGTTCTTCAAAATTGGGCCCGCAGTGAACGTGTTAATAAGTGCTATCACTTTAATAACATACATAGCTTTATGAATTGTTTACTTGAAGTGGCAGTTGCGAAGATAAGACGGCTTCAAAAAGCTGGTAGACGCGGTATGGGCAGGCCATCGAATAGACGGAACGACAGCATTGTTAAAGTTGGAGGAAGTATCTGGTTGCGGGCAGTGCAAGATAAATCATTGTGGCGATCTTTGGAGGTGCCTTATACCTTGCAGTAAGCGTATATTAGGTGATATAATGATGATGAGCCTAAAATTTAATATTTTCTGGTTTTTCGTTGGCCTGACGTGATAAGAAATTCGATATTTAATGGAATCAGGCGTTACCTTGCGGAAGTCCATCCTACGTAAGAAAAGGACAGAGTCTTTGGCACTAATCGGTGTAACATAACTCCTGAAGATGCCCCGTGGAGGGGTGAAACACGTGTTGAGTTATTTGGCGGTGGCGGTTGTGTGATTCGCATTGTTTGCCGCGTACGCATTTATCAACGGGTTGGCGGGCGGTGCACTTTGTTGCACGACTACCACTGCATGTGCGGAAGTGGCTTAATATTGATCCTTTTCTTACTTAAGAAAGTCGATATCATGAACACCGCACTTTGACAAGCATAATCCAAGCTCTTCACATGGGAAAAGCCTAGTTCATCGCCATTCAGCTTTTCTTTAAAAGCTCCAATATACTCTCATTGCGAAAGAATCCATCTTAAAAGCACGCAGCAGTCCAATATTCTACGCAAACTTTAAATGGCACACTAATGAATAAAACAATAATATAACAAAGTTCAAATATGTTAACAGAGCAGTTACTTACATTACTTATATAATATCTATATGTTAAATATAGGTAAGAATACATAATTTATTTTACGAATAACCGTATAGCTTGGTGCCTCCAACTCCGAGAAACAAATCACTAGCCGAATCCAACTCGGATGGGCATCGTTCAGGAAGCTCCGCAACTTCTGGTTCAAAATACCACAATGTCTTTGATCAATGTGTGTTGCCGGTGATGACATATGGATCCGATACGTGGTCATTTGCGCGACGTCTCAAGTAGGCTCAAGATCAACAAAAGTAATCAGGAAACCTGTTTCCTGATTACTTTTGTTGATCTGAACTCTCCTCAAAAATCTCCTGAGATTCAGAGGAGATACAAGATCACCTACGTACCTTGAAGAATTGCTCATCTGGAGTGACAGTAGGCGGCGCACATCTCTCATGCAACCGATGGCAGTAGGGGATGTTGTTGATTGTTGGGGAAGGTTCTCAATAGGCGACCGTCGTTGAAAAATCCCCCAGTAGCTGGACCGACGACATGGTGAAGGTTGCAGGAAATCACTGGATGCAAGCAGCGCAGGGCCAGTAATCGTGGGAGATCTTTTGGGAGAGGCCTATACCTTGCGTGGGCGTTTATCGGTTGAATACAGAGTATGAAAGCTTTCATAAAATTATATTCCATTATCTGTTATTTTTTTCCAAATATTCCACAACACCATGTATGATCTCCTTCTATTGTAATGGCTTATAACTTCTGGTAGTGCAAAGTCTACAGGGACAGAGAAAGAACTTTAATCACTATATTTACGATATTTATTTTTGAAATCTTCGATTTTGTATAGGATGTACCATATAAAAATTTATATTAATTGAGCTGTAAATAAACCAATTTAATGCTTTTACATCTAGAACTAATCACTCTGTATAAGTTTGAAATCATTTTTGACAGTGAACCAATTGTCAAAATCCTTTTATAAAAACATTCTATTTTTAGTGGACAAAGACATTCACCGCGATACTGCCAGTTAGATATATATTATCTAGGTATTATTACCATGAGATATGTAGGACACAGGCGTGCCTTGGATTATAATACGCATACAAAAATAAATTTTATTATTTTAAAAAAGAATCGCCGCGTGACGCACGGGACACTGGCAGAAGTGAATATTGCTAGCTATTAAAACGTATTATTTGTACAATAATTTTCTGTCACACGTGGTCTTCTTACATACGAGGGGAATATTTGAAATACAGATTATTTATACATATTAAATAATGACAGATATTAATTATATTCTATTTATAAATAGGAATAGCATAAATTAATTGTGGAAGTATAGAAGTAATTTATGTTAAAATATTTACTATTAATCATCCTGTTTGAAGTAACGTAATGTCTGAAGACGAAGGTAATAGATGGACACGAGACGTGGTCATTTGTGGTCGAAGTTTCGTTAAGAGGTCACCAAAGCGACTCGAAGAATTGCTCATCTAAAGTGGCAACGAGCAGGGCATCTTGCAGGCGTAAACAATCTATTTATCTTGAAGTGCCTCTCCAACTAGTGGAGGTTGGCTATCAGCTTCCTGCTCTCTTCTTTATTTTTGGTTCTGCGTAATAGCTCAGCAGCGCTGGCGATTCCGGTTCACTCTCTAATGTTACGAAGCCACGACTTCTTTCTCCTACCAACCATCCTTTTACCAGCGACCTTTCCCATCATGATAAGTTGAAGGAGATTGTATCGTTGGTGTCGAAGAACGTGTCCCAAGTAAGCGATTTTCCTTCATTTTACTGTGAGCATTAGTGCGCGTATATGGCCGATTCGTTTCAGAACTTCGACGTTGGTCACCTTCTGAGTCCAGCTTGTGGACAGCATGCGTCTATATGTCCACATTTCGAAAGCCTCTATACGCTTACGAAGGTCTTCCTTTATGGTCCAGGCCTCACATCCGTACAGTACAGCGTAAACAAAGGCTTTGGCTAAAAGTTCTTGTGTGGCGACCAACTAGCTGGATCGACGACATAGTAATAAGATCACGGGAAGTCGCTGAGGGCAATGTAAGACATGGTCCTTTTGGCGACATTTTGGAAAGTCCTATTCCATGCAGATGGCGTCTACTGGCTAAATATAGAACCTGAAAGTTTTGCTAAAAACATCTACATCATATACCATGGATGCACAGACCGCGGCGCGCCGGTCGAATACTGGTGGCCCGCCGACAGCAAAAATAATACTCTCGTACATTAGAAAAATATTGAATTCTGTTCCAGATACTTCTGGCGGCGGGTCCGCCATCAGTTCATGATTTGCCCGAGTGGCCCCTAGTCTTAATAAGTCTGTGCAACCATGATAGGGTGTACCCCAAACTGTCCTCTCCTTCATGTCTCTCATCTAAAGGTTGTCTGGTGATGATTACACCGCTTCTTGTACTTTATATAAATTGTTTCTTTTATGTTTTAGTTATTATATCTATGGCGTAGAATTAAGTGTAAATAAATAGATAAATAATTCTTTTTATAATGATAAAAAGAAAAAAAAACAAAACTGCCCTGCACCACGCCACTTTGCGATGTTATTTGACCACCCATTTAAACCCCTTGTAGTTAGAATCCATCTTCTCTACAAAAGAGATATCTCTACCAAATTTCAAGTCTCATGTATGGTTGCAAAAATATCACACTGCTCTTTCCAATTATCCGGTGACTGTCTATAGCAGTGCTGGGGCAATTCCATTCCGGGACAATTCCAAGTGCCATATACGGTTATTTTCATGACATTATCAACATTTTATAGCTCTTAATAACACATAATGTTAACATGATTTGAACAAAAAAACTAAAAGTAACTCTATAAAGAGGTTATATTTTTCGTCACAATATGTATCGTCGTCATAGACATAGAATGCTCACCGTTGGATATTGGCCTCACCCATAGGCACTCCAGGGTGTTTAGACAACTTCTAGATTGTCTCTCTACTTTGATGGAGGTCTTAAACTACGTTTTCCGGTCTGTACTGTTCACTCCAGAACGTTAAGGATCCAGCGGCCATCTGTCGCGCTCTGTGCCAGCCTACTGCAACTTGAACTTGCCAATACACTGAGCTATGTCAATTATTTACGTTCATCTACATATCACCTCATTTCTGTCCCTATCTTCCTCTAGCTCAGAGTTCCCCAAACTTTTTTGTGTCGTAGACCCCTTGCCATGTATTTCCGTTTTGGATAGACCCTCTACTTACCTGATATTGATTTCCTGTAAATTTCTAACTGTAATGAAGTTAAGTGTTAAAAACTTAAAGTAAAAACACATGTTAATTTATACATTTATTAATTGAATTTAAATTAAAACTACTCAAAATAAAATTTTGTATCTACTATATCAACTAAACTAATCTACTCGTATTATACCAACATCCTACAACTTACACAATTTTATAAACATATGTAATATTTTTTTTACTTCATAGGTACTTTTATAAATAATGTAAATGTTTTAATATTATAAAATAGTGTGATGTAAGTAAATAGGTACTGTCAGTGTATGTGTTCAGATCCACTATCGTGAAACCCTCTTTTATTTCATGAACACCTAAATTTTTTTTCGCTGACGTGGACCCCTTGCAGGTTGTCATAGACCCCTAGGGGTCGATATAGACCACTTTGGGAAACACTGCTCTAGCTCTTTGAGGGATTATGAGTTTGTCTATTAGGCATAGGGTGAGAAACCATGTCTTTGTGCCATAAGTCAACACTGGTAACACTAGTAAATGTTTACTATGAAACAATATGTCAAATTTCTTTTAAACTATCAAAGATTAATTCCATATCGCTTTATAATTAAGTTTCAAAACACGCGTTAGACATACCTTTTTTTAGTTTTAAATCTAATATTAAAAGTATATTATTATATAAATAATACTATAGAATACACGTATGACTTACACAGTCTATATTTCAATTTAGTTAATAAAACCTTCTTGGCTGTGACCTCCTTTTATTAGTTTGAAATCCAAAATTAAGACTATATTATAAAAAAAAATATTATAGCGTTTTAGTTTTTAGTCGATCAAAATGTGTAGAACTTGATTTGTTGACTCAATTACATGGTTGATATTATAATTTATACATTATTAAAATTCATTTAATAAATGCAACTGTTGAATTTCTGGTTGGCTCCTACCAGCAGATCAACATTCCGAATCATAGATAGATTATTAATCATAATGTTAAAATAATTGAAGATAGAAAAGCACGTATAAATGCCAAAAGACATTTTGAATTATAATTTAAAATATTCTTGAATATTCCGTGTTTAAAAATTTCTTTATTTATTGATAATAAATACATAAGAGTGGCATTAAATAAGTTTTAGTCACATCAATTTTGATAATGGATACACAATTTATAAAACGTTTAAGAAACAATTTATGTTTGTTTTATCGATCGCAATAAATATTTTCGTGCATCAAAAAATACCAGGGTATGTGAAAATGCCGTTTTATATTAAAATCTTTTGGCAAAGCGGACGCAACAAGACATACTTACATTATAACACTCTTGCATCACCAATTGGACAATATTAACCATCATAAACCCATTCCGCGTGTGAATTTATCACAGAGTATATTTTTACAAATATAAATGTTAAAACTCTCATATAGTCTGTGCAATAAAAACCCGCGAAAATAGACCGTCACGCGTGAGATTTTCCCGCCGAGATTTGACATACATTTTAATTCTTTTTTTTTTATTTTGAATTTTATCGTTTCAATTCGTTTGCTACATTTAATATTAACTAGAAATTTTATTAATGAATAATTATTGAATATTACAGAAAATATCTAATAATTTTTTTAGTTATGTTTAAAAATATTTTATTATATATTTATAAATAAATTCATATAGTTATTTACATCGGATTATTTACATTGACAACATGCGTACGTCAAGAAAACACTATATTTAAAAAAATTAAACATAATTTGTAAGCAAATAGAATCAGATTGAACTCCCCTACAAGTCAAATAAGAAAATTTATGTCTTTTTTTGTGTGGTTAATTTTACAATATCTTTAATATATTAATAGAGAAACTCATTCCCAAGTTTTATTATCTATTTAAAATAGGACACTATAATAGGAGTTTTTTTTACAATTTTTTGTCAACTTCCTTAATTTATTGCGTGTCAAGTAAAAGACATTACACGCGGTATTATAATACGGTATACAGTCGCACATAAAAGCGCTATTAATTTTATAAAGTCTAAAGAAAGGTATCACAAGTTTTTTTTTATTTTTTGCCTAATCGCTACCTATTTTTAAGAAAATTATTAAGAAATTTTTACTAGACCACTGATTAATTTTGTTAAACGGTTTTATTTAGTTCGACCCGCACGGAATTTATTTATTTGGGTCAAAATTAGAAATTGAAATTTAAGCACCTTCCTGTTGTCAGATTGATCTGAAATTTGGTACACACATTTAATTTAGATGACAATACAATATAATAAAATCAACAATATTATAAATCTAAGATGGCCACCGATACAAAATGGCGGATTACATATTTTTCCTTAACCCCCTCATTATGGGTATCAAATGAAAGGGCTACATTAGTAAAATACGATGATTATCTCGAAATTAAAATTCAAGATGGACGCTGTTACAATATAGCGGACTAGGTACATATTTTTCCACGACCACCACAATATGGGTATCAAATAAAACCGTTTAACTTAAAAGTTTTTTTTACCGATTTTTGTTTTCTTTATTATTTCTGAGGCAAGTGCGATCCAAGTTGGTTTGAGGTTCTTTCTCGAGTGGCGACCGCGTGGGAAGGGCCCCCACTAAGTGGACCGCTGACATAGATAAGGTCGCGGAAGTCACTGGATGCAGGTAATGCAGAACCGGTCATCCTGGCTACCTTTGGGGGAGGTTGAAAAGAAAAAGATGGTCCTCTCTATGGCTGATTAAGCGACTATGAGGTCCAGAGTGAGAGGCCACATTTAGTTGCCGTAAATCATCTGGCAACACAGATTGGTCGTAGACTTTAAGGCAGAAAGGGATATTGGATGAGAAGATTCGATAATAACTTAAAAATATTATGTGCAGGTTAAACATTTTTGTCGCTAACATAAGCTTTTTGCTTAATATCATTTATACTTACACCTGATATTAGCAGGAAGAGTCTAAATCTATTTAAAGAAACTAAGCTACAACACAAACCATGTAAAAAATTTACTATCTTTATACTCACAAATCTGATTTCTTTCAGTTTTATTTTCCAATTCGAAGAGTGTTCTGCTTTCGTATAAACATCCTTTCTAATTTAAGAGACAGCAACTCGTTTTGAGAACAAGATTTGCAAATTACTAGCGGAAAAACCGGCGTAATTTCTTTCTAACTTCGGAATATTTATCTGTGTATATATACATACACACACACATATATATATATATATATATGTATATATATATATATATATATATATATATATATATATATATATATATATATATATATATTGTTATATTTATTCGAATTTTATTCTTATTCTATATATTCTAGAAAAGCCATCTTCTTTTTTATGGTTTGTAATTGTTTATTGAAATCGTAGGTTTATAAATATTATATATATATATATATATATATACATGACCAAAAAAATGTCGACCACGTGACATATTATTTATGCGTCTTAATTATACAAAAAATAGTGACGGTCACATAATAAACATAACTAATGACTAAAGATGTTAAAACTAAATTATCGTCTTCAAAAATTTATCACACCCTTCAGCAGGTTTGTGTATGCATATATTATAAAGTTTCTCTCGATATTGTAGATCTTAATTTTATGAGTTTTAAATCTAAAATTAAATGAATATTATTAAATAAATTTTCACATCAAACATTGTTAAATTTCATTTTAAAAAGAGCAACATAAGTTTTTGGCCTTCTATCCTGAACAGGCCATCATTCCGATTCGGTGATAGCTTATTGCTTAAAATTTTAAAATAATTGTCTATTTAAAAGTGCGTGTCAATATCTCCTTGAATAAAGAGAACATAATTTTTCTTATTTTTTTCTGTATTTTTTACACTTGCACTTGCATTTTTTACTTTGTATCACCATTGGTTAACAGACAAAAATGCCTAGAGACAATGTGTGCCATACCATAAGTTGTAGAAAGAGTGAATAAATAAAACACCGCGTTCGCAAACTGAAATCGATTCATATGAACGCGTCCTTATCTTGTTATTTCTGTTTGTTTGTTGTTTTGTATTGTAATGCTTTTAAAATTTGTTAAAGATGATTGAAATAAAATAAAATGAATTTCTTAATTATGTCAAAATTCCAATTAATTGACAACGTCATTCTAAATTCAAAATAATTTTTCTAACTTTTTCATTCTAAATATTTAAATGACACTACACCGAAGAGGTTAACAATTTCTTCAAAGAGGTCGCTAGAGTATCTCTTTTCAATAATATATTGAAAATATTAATTTTTTCTTGTAAATACAGTATGGTAAACTTGTTTTAATCAAAATGTAGAAATATCCGTAAGGTAAAAAGATAAAATAATGCGTTTTTGTCATTGATCATGTGTGTATAGGTTATTTTTCTTTAACAGTTTTCAAAAAAAATGTTTTTATTCAACATAAGATGAATCTCACATATTAAAGTCTACTTGAGTCTACACCTGTGCAGACGATAAATGATTCAGACCAGGGATGAACAAACGAAATAAAATCGGCGGGACTACATAAATATTCTTTTAATTTAGTAAAATGGAACACATAATTTTTTGTACAAGATCTCCTTTTTTATTTCTTTTTTCATTATCATTATCAATTCAGCTAACGTCCACTAGTGGACATAGATTCCCAATAAGTCCAGTTATAAACAGCCTGCATCGTTTTCCGACGAATTTGACTACATCCCTTCACTTCACTTTCTTTCCCCCACACAATGTGGTGGAACTTTTACCAAAAATAATTATTATTCAAATGTATTTTTTTCAAAACAGATTTTATAATAAAGAACAAAAGGTTACGCTCCAATTGTTTATTTATATGATATATATAACAAATGTAAATAATGAAATCGTTCCATATAGTTAACAGTGAGGCAAAGGCGTAATATTCGTGCAGCCAATTTCGATTCGTTCAGAAATCAGGTGTTTATTTCTCCAGGTGATGTACTGAACGCGTGTCCGATAGTCCGGGCGGGCGTCTGACGCCTGGACAGCTGCCAGGACAATTATTATTATTTATACTGCGGCTATAAGTGCGAGTTCGTTCGGCAGACAGATAATAAAATACATCCGACTCATGTTGATAAATAAACTGCAACTTTGTTAATAGAATATATTACGTAAGCATGATCAAATTTAAATAAATTGCAATATTTTTTTATTTTTAATGGCCTCCGCTATGGGGACCCCTCGTACCCCTATCTAATTTGGGACAAGGACTTTTTTATTTAATAATTTTGTTCATTTTATATTTTTATTTTCGCGTTCTTCTATCGTTCCTCCTATGATCTTTCATTCCTTTATTTTCTTTCCTTCTTTCTACAATTCTTATTTCTTTCCCCTTTCATATCCATTTTTCCTTTTATTTGAACCATTCTTTCTTCTCTTACCTTAACAATTACAATTTCTTTGTTTTTATTGCATATAAATTCTTACATGTAATATTTCACTTACAGATTTTTTTTTTATATACATTTTTTACATTTTCTTGGAGCTCAACTTTTGTTTCTTTTTATCACGTTTTCCGAAATCGTTCTGCACATTTTTAGGAACGTTGGCCTTGCTTCGTTATCTTTCATTAGCGAGGCATTGAGTCCTCGCTAATCAAACTACCTGACCGGCATTCGGAGTCGACACGGAGTCCTCCGAATGCGGGGACAGTGGGCTACCAGGTGGAGCACGGTCTGGTCTACGCCTGGTTCGCAGTAGCACGAGGGGTCCTCCTTGAGCTTGAACCTGTGAAGGTACTCAGAGAACCTCCCATGCCTCATGAAGAGCTGGTCCAAGACCGCGTCCACCTCGATACTGCTGAAAATTAAAATATTAACTGTTGCTTCTCAAAACATGTGTGGAAATGTATCTTTATATATGTTACTTTTTACCTTCTTGAGTTGTTTATTTTCTTATTATATATATAGCATTTAATTTTCATTTCTAATATCACAGCTATTTTATCACCGATTCAATAGGATCGGTAAGAAGTTGCCTGCATCTAACGTTTTCAAAACTAAATTGTTTTTCAGTTCTAGCTAAATCGCAAAACATTTGCCTTTTTTTGCAAAAACTAAGGCTTGAGAAATAAAGAACACACCAATATCTCGCTTTGCGTCGTTTCGTTTTGCGTTTCTTTCGAAGTTGCGTCGCTACTTAATTAGTACTAATTTTCACTATGCGTCGTTAGATTTTCGAGGTTGCGTTGTTTTGGGTTCGAGTCTTAAACACTTTTGTTTCTAATCGCGCCATGCCATGAAAACTCGGAGATGCCCTTTCTAACTAAAAATCAACGCAATTTGAATACGGTTTTATTTTTCACTTTGTTGCGCTAATTTTAGAGTTCAGTTTCAATAACGTAGCGTGTTGTGCTTTTTTAAAAGAGAATAATAAATTTATATAAATTTTTACGTGTTGTTTCTGGTTACAAAAAATGTAAATATTATTCCAATTTATTTTTTGGAAGAGTTATAATTTCTTTTTAAAAAGTAGTATTTTCATGACCCTGGAACCTATTTTCGATCTTTACATGGTTTGCTATAGAAAATCTTAATTCACTTTGCGGCGTTTCAATTTGCGTCGTGTTTTTTGGAACGTAACCACGACGCAAAGTGACGTATTGGCGTATTTTGTTACTTTGTTTTGAATTAATATAAAAAAAATGTAGTACTTGGTCCATAGAAATCTTACTTTTTATTTATTTATTTATTTAACAGTTTATTGTACACAATAAAAACACTAAAGTAACAATACAAATATAACTGACACAACAGGCACTACTTATTTCTAACCAGAAATTTCTTCCAGTAGGCCTACGGAAGGAGATTCATAAAAAGTGAGGCAGACACAACGTGCACAATAATTAAATTGAAATATTTACAATAGATACGACTTTTGACCATAATTACATACTTAACATGAACATAAATGTATACTTACATATTATATACTTACATAAATAAGCATAATAAATAATATATATACATAATATAAGCATAAATACATATATAACATATATAACTAAAAATATTATATATACTAGACAACTAGCGATAAATAGTGCTCTTTGACTCGCTTTTTAAATACAGGTAATGATGGACAATCACGTACTTCGTAGGGGAGAGCGTTCCATAATCTTGCAGCATGGACAGTGAAGGAATAGGAAAAGAAATCAGAGTGATGGGTGGGGATGGCCAGTGACTTACCTTTATAATTAAAAAAACATTACAAATTATTTGATGGCTTTTCGCGTGCGCCCAGCTAACGGAAAATAAACAATTCCTTTTATTTACTTCACTAAATTAGTCTATGACATATATTACTATAAATAGTGTAAACATAAAAATAAACCGGATGGACTTTTCGGTTGTGAACGGTGCATGTATAAAATCAGTACATGATTAAACATTCGAAGTAATTTTTTAATTAATTCTAATTTGTATCGCTAGTGTTTTTTTTTTACAATTTTTTTTTCGCTTTAACTAAACGCAGACAGTTGGGAGAGGGTTGCCGTTATTTGATACGGATCTTTCTTCTCCCAGCTGCGAGAGATTTTTCCTACACAATTTTCTCTTATGGGTAAATACAGCTAAAATTTATACATATTAACAATACAATTTGGAAGTTTTACTCAATCATATATTAGTTGGTAGATTATTTTATTTCAAGTCGCTGCCTAAGCGCTACATACCGTTAAATGCTTTGAGATTTAGGACAATGTGCCGGGCCAACTCATCAAAAGATTCTGCTGTAGATTTCTTCTTGAGAAGGTCCGGTAAGTTGAACGGAGGTATATTAAGGTTTTCACATAAGGTCACGTGGTCACGTCTTTTGGATGCGAATCGGGAGCAGTGTCTGAGTAAGTGATCAAAAGTCTGTACTGTGGAGTCGTCACATGGGCAAGTCTCATTATCGATTATTTTAAAACGGTGCAGGTACTGCTTGCAGTACCCGTGCCCGCTTAGTAGTTGCGTGCGATGGAAAGATGTCTTGATGAGTTTTCGCAGTTTGTTTATGTCGGTGAGTTTCGAAAGGAGTCCTATGGTATGTCGACCCTGAGCTGTGCTCTCGTATCTAACCTGCCAAATGCGGTTGTACTTAGATTCTAAGTTCACTACTTAAGAAAAGGCTGTCTGTCTTGTTATCATCACACTGTTCTATATGGAGGCTCTCACTTGGACCTCTAGAAAAGCGAACAGATTACGAATCGACGCGTTTGATTAACATTTAAAAATATCTATTTTATTATTTTTTCAAAGTATAAAGAAATTCAAGCACTTTTGTAACGATCATATCTTGCAAATTTATCTATTATTTGCCGAGAACTTTCGACTAGTTTAAATATTGTAACGAAACTTAGATTTGAGATAGACATATAAAAGTTTTTATATATAGATATAATATAATTACTTACTTT
The DNA here is from genome assembly GCF_028537555.1 of Battus philenor. Classification (NCBI taxonomy): domain Eukaryota; kingdom Metazoa; phylum Arthropoda; class Insecta; order Lepidoptera; family Papilionidae; genus Battus; species Battus philenor. The sequence goes on from NW_027181692.1 coordinate 6,274,390, forward strand.
AATCTACACAGATAAAATAACATACATAATTATTAACATTAATTTTTATACATCGTTTTGTTATTATTGAAACATATTTTAACGTGATCACTTTATACAGGTTGATTATAAACACGCGCTTTAAAACTTTCTATAGCTAATCAACCTGTATACCGAATCTCAGACAGATAACACCAATGCCTACTGCATACATATGCCAGCCAATTGATGGTGTTGAACTTAGACTTTAGTTTTAGTACATTTCTCAAATACCTGTAAAAGTTTCATCATTCACAACAGATCGTCTGTACAATTTGTTTGTGGATGTCGTACTCCACTACAGAACCTCAAGGCTTCAGTAACCATCTTTTATGCCCGCTTTATGACCTGTCAACTTGCCAGTCTGGGCAATGTCAGTTATTTTGACTTGTCTACTAATCTCATTTCAATATCATAGGAAAATCCCGAGTTTAGCTCTCTCTCGTTTCAGAGCCAATGAGGTCAGAAATGAGAAACCCACCTGGTGACAGACTGTCCCATGTTTATAGAACTCCTTACGGATTTAGAGAACAGAAGCTGGAATCAGAGAAGAGAAGAATATTGTATTTCTTATGAAAGAGGTCACCGTCACATCACTTTTCTCAAATGCTGCAGAGTAATAGTATAAGACACAATTAATAAAATAAATAAAATAAAAGGGTCGGATAAGATCAAAACCAGTGTTTCCTAAACTTTTGTGGCAATGCACCGTCTTAAAATTCTTACACCCCGCATATGTAACATACATGATTTTTAAATTAAAACAAAAGGGTTAAACTTTTATCGAGTCCATTTTGAAATCGCCCACGTTGGCAAACATTTATACTAAGTAGTAACGAAATAAGAAAAAGAATTACATATTTTAAAATCATAAAAACAATCAAAATGTGATAAATAAGTACATCAAATAAAACCAAAAAAAGCTAATTTTATCTGTGATATTATAGGAAACGTAGAGAAGGGTGTGAGGCTACATTTAAAAGGTATGTAGGAAGTATGAACGACGAAATAAAAACTAAAATTGAAAAAAATATTAACTCTGAATAATTATACATTTTCACTTGATTGGTAAGAGAAAAAGACGGTCAAGCGAGTTCGACTTCGCTTACGTATAACCTACTTCGTTCTATCTACACATCAACGCAATTTTATCTATACCGAAAGCAATAAATGTTAAAAAAAAACTTCAAAGAGTTTAGTTTACATTGATAAAAATTATTACTAAATAATAGCATCAAAAATATTTTTACAACATAAAGTTTTAATTTAGTTACATGATAGTTCTTATTTTAATCTGTCTATTCCGATGTCAAAGTCGCACGTGTTTCCGGTAAGAGAATAGACGCATGAGTAATACATTTTTGACTCCAAAGACACTGAACTTCCACTAGGTTGGGTAAACGAAACTTCGCTAACTTGAGGCTAGAAGTCCTCTGCATCCTGCCACTTTGAACTCGCAGAATTTACAAATGCTCATTCTGCACAAATATGTGTATCTGAATTTCGTAATAAGCTCAAATAGTTGCCGATTCGACTTCGCCGTAATTTCCGCATCTTTTCCCTTCTCTGTATTTATTAACAAAATAGATTCTTATTTAATCCAGATTACGTGATAAGTTGTGCAGAACTTCTGAGAACTTGAAATTGACTACACCTGCTCATTCTAGTATGTTTATAGAGAAATCTTTCACTGTTGTCGCTGTTAGGTTATGGAATGAATTACCAGAAGCATTAAGATGCGCTAAATCGCTGCCAGCATTTAAAAAGATGGTAAAAGAGCACTTCAGCATTATGTGTAGAATTTGTTATTTATTTATATATAAGTAATATCTTTTCCACGTAAAATATCTATTTGTGAGTATACATTTATATAATTATGATGGTATATTTGTGTGTATTTGTAAAAATGTGTATGTGTATATATGCGTATGTATATGTGCAAGTGTATTATACCCAAAATGTACAGTATATTTTAATGATTATTTTTTTTAATATGTACACCCTGAACTGCCGACTCCTTCATGTCTCTCATCTCTATCCAAAGGTTGTTTAGTAGAGATTGCCTAGAGCGATAAATGGTTTCTTTTTAAACAGTTTTATTTAGTTCGACCCGTACGGAATTTATTTGGATCAAAATTAGAAATTGAAATTTAAGCACCTTCCCGTCGTCAGATTGATCTGAAATTTGGTACACACATTTAATTTAGATGACAATACAATATAATAAAATCAATAACATTATAAATCTAAGATGGCCGCCGATACAAAATGACGGATTACATATTTTTCCACAACCACCACAATATGGGTATCAAAAAACCGTTTAACTTAAATTTTTTTTAATGTATTTATTTTAAGTCATTATCTATGTTATTTTATTATATTTCGTTTACATTCTTTTATACAGTTTTGGTGTACGAAAAAGTGTAAAGAATTAAACAAATTAATTAATGCCACTTGGATTGCAGAGCGAGTTTGATAGAAAAAAAAAACTATTTAATTTACACAAATTATTACTTTAAAATTACCCCTTACCTTACTTTAAGTTTACAAAATATTCCGCTAAATGGCAACGTGTTATTTATATTTTTAATTAAAAAAAAGCTCTGTTAAATGGCTGTATGTCGTTGTAAACTTTTGCCTGCTGCGTCGATGAGTAAGCACCGTATCCTGCCGACTCACGTTGGTGGTTGAGCCAATTTTCGAGTGCGTAAAAGCAGCTGGAATCTTTCCAATAACGCGTGAACCGCTTCAAGATAGTTTTAATAGATATCGAGAAGGTCATTAATAATTACTGCGCTCTTGTTGGACTTGGTCTGTATTTATTATTATTTCTGAAAAAATATCTGGTGTTAGCAAACATTTACAACAAGACTATTTCTAAATAGACCTGGAACTTGAACCTTTAGAAATGCGGTAAGATTACGCATCGATGCGTTTGATATATACTCGTTGAACTAATGCATCCATACTGGATCGTATTCACTCGATTTTCTATAAGCATAAAGCGGATTGATTTCTTTGGTCACATAACTAGGAGTAGCCATGGTAAGTCAGAAAAACTTTTGATCACAGGCAAGCTAGGTAAATATCGACCACGAAGCAGATCCATTCACTGGCACCATCAGGTACCAGAAGCAATACACACAGCCGAAGATTAGCACAGATAACATGACGTAATCCCCGACAAACTTTATAAAGAGAGTCACGATATAGTCGTGAGAGATATAATGCAAGAAGAAGGTAGTAAACCTAAAACTCCAGGATAACAGGTTCAAATTCATACTCGAATTTTTTAAATACTATGTTTTACAATAGACAGAATCGTTTTATAAAAACATAATAATACATTATAAAATAAAAAGTTACTATGTCGTTGGTAAAAATATATATTGAATAAACTTGAAAGAATAATAATAACAAAGAATTGAAATAGAAAATAAGAAATATAATTTGTAGCATTGGTGTTTATCAAAACATTTTGGATGAATTCCTTTTGTACATCGTGCGCAAATTAAGTCTCAAATATATCCAACAAGCGCTATCGCGCTGCTTGGGTTTTTTCGTACATATGTAAGGAAATCGCTTTTGCTTATTGGGCACCGCGACATAGAAATGTCCAAATGATTACAGAATTAAAATTGTATTGTTTAACTTTTGGATTGTCTATTTAGAAAAAATATTAAATATCAATAAAAATGTTTAAAACTACTGAATGAAAAAAACATAATGACCAAGGATACGAAGCGTGATGATACATTGCATTTATTATTATTTTTATTTTGAAAAATTATAGCAATTTTATTATTTTTTAATTACATATAGCGTGGACGGCAGTGTCGGCCGAATTAATGTCAATTTTTCACGAACTATTGCATTTTCTGTAGGTATCCGTACATCCAAAATTTAAAATTTACTATTCTATATTATATATAATAATATTTTATACTATATACAAATAAAGACTTTTAATTATAATTCTTTTCATTTATGGACATAAGATGAAGACATAAAATAAACTTCATTCATTTTAGCGACGTCAACCCTTTGCGATGAGATGATGAACCACACTCGACATCGAATCTGCTGAAATGAAATGGTGAAGCGCGTTCGATCCGCAAAAGGTTTAAATAAGGTTAAAAATGTATACATGTGTTTGTATAAATATAAAAACCTTTAAATGGGTAAATGTCATGCTCATTTGTCAGCAAAAAAGCTTAAAAAATTTTACATAATTTTTCAATTAGCACTGTCCAAAAAAATCACTGAAATATGTTACATTATTTTATTTTTTTATATTTAAATGCGACAGTCAACCTCTGGTAGTATAAAATCTGCGTGCACAGATAATAAACAATAATTAATTTTATTACGTAGTAATTTAAATTTTAATAATGCTTTATCTTATAATCTATTATTCTTTATATTATCACAACGCTGTAATTTGTATTTATTTTGAATAAAGAATTATGAATGAGCTATACTACTATATTTATCCCTTTAAAGATTTTGTACATCTTACCAATCAACCTGTATATTAATTATATTTCTGATCTAAAATTCTCTACATCTATGAACGTATAAAATGCTATGAAATAATCTCCATTAATTCCGTAAACGATAAAGCAAGATCAACAATAAATAATATATAATCTGTGCAAAACGTTAAAACGTATTCTTTATTTAAACCGGAGCAACCAAAGAGCATATGTAATCCATCTACATAACAAATAAACGCGCGAAAGTCGGCCATATTTCATTTTGATTGCGTTCCGTTTTAAGCATCAATTGCTCGAACTATTCTGAGATGTTATTGCAATAACAAATAACGTTTTCCAACAAATCTCTATTGTGTTTAACTGTTTTAAAAACAACAGGTGGTACAAGCCCTGGACCGGAGTACTCCTGCAATGACTTGTAAAACTTTGTGTAAATTAATTATTTAATAATTAATAATTAATTATTTAATTTAAAAAATTCATTCTGAATATTTCAACCGTGCTTTAAAACTAGCAATGCATTTTTTTACTTTTTATAGTACACTCTTGCTGCAAGATCGAGCCAGAAACAAAGAGATTCAGAGAAAAAACAAAACCACCTACGTAGCTCGTCCTGTTTCATTAATATAATTGTTACATATAATAATTATTATAATTTTTTTCCTTTCAATATACAATAATTATAAATTGTATTACAGACTATAATTCAGTGTTTCATAACGTGGTGCCCACGCCCCACAAGGGAGCAATTATAAAGTGGACTCAACACGAGTTTAACCCTTTTGAATTTTATAAAGCCTAAGGATGAGCCATAAAAAAGTGTTGCAAAATGCTGCTCTAGGAAGTACAATATTAAGAAGTTAGTAGTAAATTTTACAAGAAAGGCTATGATAATAATGAGATGTCATAGTTATCAAAAAGTCGATCGATGCCCATGCATAGGCCTCCACCAAGGTATTATATATTATTATATTTAATGGAATCAGGCGTTACCTTGCGAAAGTCCATCCTAAGTAATAAAAGGACCAATATTTAGCCACTTCCGCACATGCAGTGGTAGTCGTGCAACAAAGTGTGTCACTCTGTGTTTGGCACTAGTGGGTGTAACATAACTCCTAAAGATACCCGTGGAGGGGTGAAACACGTGTTGAGTAATTTGGCGGTGACGGTTCTGTGATTTGCATTATTTGCCGCATACGCATTTATCAGCGGGCTGGCGGGCGGTGCACTTTGTTGCTCGACTACCACTGCATGTGCGGAAGTGGCTAAATATTGGTCCTTTTCTTACCAAGGTAGATATGCCATAAATGGTAGGCGGGTTGGCAATCGCAGTGTGATATTATGATCCGTAGAGTACCCTGCTGCCAATCCTTTGGAAACTTGTTTGTTAGCTATGGCAACCCTGTATAATTAACGCACAAAGTGTAAATTATATAAGATTGGATCACGGGAATCGAACTCGAGACCTACTGTCGTCTCAACCCTCTACCACCGCCACCTGCTACCACTGCTCGATCATTCTGTATCTAATAAATATATAAAATTCTCGTGTCACGGTGTTCGAACTTGAACTCCTCCTAAACGGCTTGACCGACTTTTACCAAATTTTATATGCGTATTCAGTAGATCTGAGAATCGGCTACTATCTATTTTTCATACCCCTAAGTGATAAGGGTGGTCCACCCCTAAATAATTTTTTTTATTTTTTAGACAATTTTTTTGGTTTTTATTTTATTATGATACAGCATACAAAAATACATACAATCTTAAATTTTCACCCCTCTACGATCAACCGTTATTTTTTTTTGTTAATTAAAACCCTATTTTTTTTGCAAAACAACGTTTGCGGGAACAGCTAGTAATTATATAATATATACAATTGTCAATCTTCCATATAAGTTGTAATATGTTGAAGGTTCAGGTGTTTTAAGTCATAAATGTCTTACTAGTTCAGAGTCATGTATTTGAATGCAATTAAAATGAAATCTAATTGCGTAGCAACTAATTACATATATTGCAATGGACGAGAAATTCGTACACGAGAACTTTAACTTATTGCTAAACGAAAACTCTAATATCAGATTACATTACATAACAAAATGAATAAAAAAATTAACTCTGGACACAAATACCTTTATCATTTTTATGTCTAAAAAGAAGGCTTTCGCAGGCCGATATGTTAACCTTTTTTATAATTTCAGATAATAATAAAACATACAATTCATTTAATCAACATTGGAACTTTCAACAGAAATATTATTGATCGTCAACTTATTTCTTTTTAATCTATTTCATTTTTTACTATACTCTGCTTCGCAAAGAGTTATACTTGTTGAGAAGAAGCAGGAAGAAACTCCACAACAACACATATTTTAATAAAGTTTAACACAGATTTATACATATACACTTTATCAGATATAGAAATATAAATGAAATCAAAATAATCAGGCTACATCACTGCCAAGGATTCTTGTCATTTAAATATTCGTTTATTGAATAACAAACCTTTTCCGTCAATTTGCTTTTAATATGTTTTTTTAATTTTGTAACATTACATTTAAAACCTAGTTCCTTTCCAGCCATTTCAGTGTTATCTGTCGATGTCACTATTAAAAAAATAAACTCAAAAGTTCATTGAACACAGTGAGTAGAACAAATGGTTGTTAGGTCATTAAAGTTCTGGAGAGCAGTCCAAGGACCTACAAATGCAGTCATCTAACAAAGTAGACAGATGACCTGATAAGGGTATTTCAAAAACGAGATACAGGTCGTTTCGACTAGGTCCTATTGGAAATATACGGTAGATGCATAAGTTCGGACTCGGAGGAATTTCGGGTTCACTCAGGCCTTCGTCGTCTACTTAAAGGAGTTAGGGAACGGCTGTAACAAGAAATAGCACCATGTCACTACGACATATCGATGATGCTAGGGAAGGCTCATTTTATCTCCGGGATGTACCTTAGTAAATTACTGAAGATTATCAGCATGTTCCGAAGGAGATCCATCGGCTTCTCATTAGGTGAACAGCTATCGACTCCACATAACCTAGAACTAACGTACAGCGCAGTGTATTTTTTTGGGGCATTCAGAATATTTGTCCAAAAACATAGATAAAGAGACGCAATTTCTAAATTACTGACTTTAGATATATATTTATTTAACTAAATAAGCGCAAAAACAACATTTACTATAAACAATTTAAAATGGGAACGTAAAGAAAAATGATAATACTAAGCGAATTCTTGGCGACTTTATATAAATAAAACACACGTAACCTTCACAGATTTACATAAACTTTAAAGCTTATAAATAGATATTAGTTAAATAGTAGATATTATTAATATAATTTTGTAATTTAAGTTTATATTTTTTGTTGTTTATTAAATGTCTTTGAATGTATCATTTAATTATTTCGTTATTTAATAAGAATGACACATGGTTGTAACACAGATTATAAATAAAAAAAAAACTTTTTTTCTTTTTAAATAATGGTATACATAGTTATTGATTTCAGGCTTTTAAAAGTACTTTTCAGACCATTTATATATTTATCTATTTCAGATACGCACGCCAATAATTTGAATATATTTACGCATAAATTGAATATATTTTTCTTAGCTTATATCTGAACGTTAGTAAATGAATAAAACAATTTAAAAAAAAACAATATTAAAATGATATCTATTTCTGCCTGACATATATTTTATTGGCTTTAAAAATGTGGATAGAAGATAAACTTTAGATATATAACAATGCAATGTTAGGATATACTATAAGAATAACAAATTAATGTATTTCTAAAAAATAGTAATACAGCTGGCAAAAAATAAAGTAACGTTTTTTTTTTTTTGCAGACGAGTGACGGTGCAGCCCTGCTTTTCGCTGACGAGTTCAAACTGACCTTCGAGCGATACCTTTTCGGCATCTGTCCACAGAGCTACAAGGTTCATCTTATCAAATTTCTACCATACTACCAATTTTTTCTACCAAAATTTTTATTTCATCATCTTCATCGAGTCAGTTGATAGACGGTAGGACCTGCGGTGCCCGCATCCAGGGACTTCTAATGTCGCGCCTTGACTCCGTTGGTCTACCTGGGTGGTCTACCTAAGTCGCTTCTATAGTCTCGTGGTGGTCACTTCAGAAACAAAAGACATCGGTTACATGAGTGATGTGCTCCACCACACCACATCACATCAGTGAATTTGGTTCTTCTAAGAATCTTTTCATTTCTAATATTTATTTTTTGATCTTTTGTTGTATTTTAATTGTTGTCTTAGTAGTCATATTGTTGTAATACAACGTTAAGAAAATGAATAATTATTAAGCATGCTTCATAAGCGAAGGTAATCGGTATAATCTAGCAGATTGACAAGTTAAAAAGGCGACAGCTAGGGCTTTAAATTTCATCTGGACCCTTAAAATAATTGTGAATAGACCTTCATTAACTTCCAAGCCTCAAATCAATGAAGCACTATGTCCAAAAGTGGACAACCTGCTACTAAAATGATGATGATGTGAAAGTTCGTGAAGTTTTTACAACATAACAAAGTGTCAATGGTCATACTTAATATTGTGCAACAGTTTCGTTGGTCACAGATGCCCATCAACGCAAAGGCTAAGAACACCACGACCCTCGCGTGTGACCTGGACACCGATCAGCAGGACTTGGCTGGGAGGTAACTACTTTTTTATATGTGCGAGGGTGGATTGAAAAGTACACGGCCTAACACAGATCCATTCAATTCTAAAAATCAAATCTACGCACATTATTTAGTTCAGTTCAGACTAGTTCATTGTGTGAAGTTCGAAACGTGTGCGATAATTAGTTGTGATTTTATAAATTTATTAACAAAGTAATCGGACATAATTTCCGCGAATGGAGCAAATCGAGCAGCGTGCCGTCATTAAGTACCTCCATAAGAAGGGGCTATCATCAAAAGCCATCCATGATGACATGGTCAGTACATTAGGCGATTGTGCTCTGTCATATTCATCCGTCAAAAAATGGATAGCAGAATTTAAGCATGGTAGAGAGAGTGTGATTTGTACATTTTTACATTTAAAAAGTCGACTACATCTATAGTTACTTTTGATGTCTAAACATAACGTAATGTAAATTAAGTTACACAGAATGATTGACTACAGGTGTAAAATATTGGTGTGTGAAAGTGAACCTAATTAATGATACAGAGGTCAACATTATTTGTTTATTTATTATATAATGGCCCCTGTTATTGGGGGCCTCTCGTACTCCTTTCTTGTGGAAGAACAGGGTCATTTCTTTTTGTTTAATAATTTTTACACATCTTATTTTATTTCCGCACTCTACATCCATACATCTTTTGTGACACGTGGTCAGTTGCAATGTAACTTGATATAAATTTTACTTTGTTTACATATATAGTCACAAAGATATCTATACGGATTGTTTGGTAGTGCAAAAAATTTTTAAAATGGTGAATTTTTAGCTAATTTTCCATTAAAAAGCTTTAAGACTTTTACATCTGTTTTCTATCACCTATGTAGAGTGAATACTATATAATATGATACATTTTTTTTTAATATTAGTATATGATGGCAATGACTTATGGTAGCATAAAGTCTATATGGACAGATAATAGTGGATAAATTTAATTTGCAGTAATCTGAATTTTGAAGAGGCTGTATCTAACTGTATTATAGTTACCTTATTCAAAAGTATTATTAATAAAATCAAAAAAAAATAATCATTACTCTTTGAGATATTTAACGAACGATTGACTTGCATTTATTCCTTGTGCCACTCATTGCTATAGTTTTTTGTTTTTTTTTTTTTTATTTCGTGTAAACGTTGTTTAATTTTAAATATCTTTATTCAAGCAGGCATTTATAAGTGCTTTTAATTCGTCGATTATTTTAACATTATGAGTAGTAAGCTATCGCCGGCTCCATGTTCTGTTTTAGTGTATATTTCTGTATTCTGGTTAATTTTTTTTGTTATTTTTTGGTATGCGTGTCCTGTCAAACTTGCTATGTCTTTTTGTTATTGTACAAGGCACAGACATTTCTGTAAATGTGACATTGTGTTTAGGTTGGCAACACTGGCGCTTCGAGCGCATTCGGCGGCACGGTCAGATTGCTCGCGGCTCGGCGCAGTGCTCGCGAACACGCTCGGCGAACTTGCTCGAACAGCGGCTAACAGGCAGGCTTTTAATGCCGGTAAGTAATTTATCTATTGGACAATCATGCTAGATAGGAGTTGGAGTTTCTTTTGTCATTTCTCACAGCGCTAAAGATTTCCGTAGTGGCACTGATGATAGCCAGTTACCATGTCGAGGTTCAGCCACTTGCGCAGCAGTGTACGCCATGTCAATAAAAGTCATTATTGATAATATAGTCCTTGAAGCTCTGGTCAGGAACGATGCATATTCTCGCTACAGGACAAATTAGACCTTTTTAGTACAGACAGACAAAGTAATCGATGTGGAACTGATAGATAGTACACCTATCCCCCCATTTACACGGTAGATACGTTCCTGAGAAAAACGTGTAAATCGAAAATTAAAAATTTTCAAATAAAAACCGTGTAAATCTATAAGCTCGCAGAAAAGCATAATTTTGCTATTCAGCAGTTGTGATTTTTTTCAATATTTTTAGGTGTACACAGAAATAAAAATACTGTTTTTTTTTATTTAATTACAATACATTAAACAGAAGAACAAAAAATAAAACCAAGGTGTTTTATTATCCTTTATCATTGTCAGAAATTACTCTCATTCTTTTTTTCGGAATCGGAGGTTCGAATTCACTTTCATCGCTCGAAGTTATTTGTGCCGATTCGATGATTGAAGCAGAAATATTTACATTATGAGAGATAGTAATAAAATCGATTATTAACAATTGCTTCGAATTTTTTGTAAGATCTTTGTAAACTTTTTCATAATGAGCCAACACGCAACAGCCACGGTAACATTTAGTAGAGTGCGATAAACACCAAAAAAAACTTATTTCGAAAACCGTGTAAAAGCGAAAACGTGTTAAACAAGTACTGTGTAAATCGGGGGATAGGTGTATACATGTATATAAGAATATTTTGTAAATATAATTTTATTTTTCAGCAGCCGCTAACGAGGCAATAAAAAAACGGAAGCTGTCAAAAAGTCAAAAGGCCAAGATCCAAGCCAAGCAGCGCACCGCGCTAGCTGTCAAAAAGAAGGCGGCAGCGCTCGCCGCCAAGATGGCGTCCTGAACGCATTTAAAATACGAACATTTAACATTTAAAATTTAGAATTTAACGTAATTTAATTATAATTTTCATTTTATTAAAGGATTCTTTTTTATTATAGTTATACCGTTAAACTGGTAATATATAGAGACTATCTAATAGATTTAGGCGTTACTTTACGGAAGTCCATCCTGACTAAGAAAAGGACTAATATATATAGCTACATCCGCTATGCAGCAGTAGTCGTGGCGCGTGCGGTAAACAATGCGAAACACAACTACCACCGTTAATCTACTACTACTCTACACGTGTTTCACCCCTCCAAGGGGCATCCTCAGGACATGTTAGACCGGCCAGTGCCAAACACCAAGTGACACTCTCGCATTTATCAGCGGGCTGGCGGGCGGTGTACTTCATTGCACGACTACTGCTGCATAGCGGAAGTAGCTATATATTAGTCCCTTTCTTAATAAAGAGACTAACAGATTGAGGAATATTTTTATTAATTATAAGTGAACATTAGTAAAACTAAATAATTCATATAATGTCTAGAATAGATGCCATTTCACGTCTTTCTTAACGTTCAATATTTAAAATAATACTGCCGGTTTTCAAAATTTTGAATAGGCATATATTGAATGAATGAAAATAATGCATTTATAAGCAATAAACGCTATTTTATAACCTAACTTTATATATACAGGATGATTGGTTAGAGGTGTAAAAACTTTAAGGTACAGTTCATTTGTTAACAAGAAACTTCAACCCTTTCCTTACCGCAGTACGTTCCGCTGAAATGGCTCTATGACACCGTGCATGTGCGCCGCGAAGTGTGCACATTGCATGGCGGTAGGCTGATGTTAGAATATTCTCATTTGTGTTACACATTTAAAGATTTTACTGGTATATTAATTAAAAATACAAGTTAGGATAATCCTTAGTAATTTATTTGGCTGTGATATATCTTAAAACAGCGATCTACACGTATGCCCACATTACAATTTTACGTTCATATTTAGATTCCCGTCTTATGCCATTTGCACTGCAAACGCATCTCCTACTTCGATTTATTACGACCGATTTATAAATTGAAAGTAAAATATCTTTCGATCAACCTTAGTAGGTTGTTATAGCGGTGATACATTTTTTATATATTAAATTTAATTTTCCAAATACATACTATACTTTGGAAGAATTGTTTTTGAGTAAAGGCATTTAATAACATGAATATACCCTTAGAGGAATAAATTTAATAACAATGCAATATAAGGAACGGCAAATGTATGCCACCTAGATGCAGCACTGGTATACACGACATGTCCAGTGGAAGCCCGCTAGCTCCGGCGCTGGTAACGAAAGGAAAGAAAAGAAAAGAAAAAACCTTTTGCACATATTTAGGAATCTCTCTGTATAAAGTGATCACTTTGAAATATTAATTATCACTTAAATATACGTTAATTTTTTTTTTCTTTTTAATGCAACCAGCCAACAACTTCTGGAAGTACAAAATCACACATACAATAATTATTTTCAATATGTAGTAATCACCCTTACACAATATATTTGAAAACACCCTTATACATATATAATCTAAAATCTTTAGTCATTGGATAGGATGTTCGATAGATTAATTGACAATAAATGAGGTATATATTCAGTACTTTAAAGTTTTTACACCTTAAAATAATTACACTATGTATCAGGGAAACCGGAAAGTAATGTCGCTTTCTTTAGTTAAATTCACACGACTACATTTTTAACAAGTTTTTATTTCTAATCAAAAATATATTTACCTTCGTTATCAACAACCTTTTGCTGTCTTGTATACAAATCAATGCCGGAGCTGTATCAAATCAGTCGGTTTTTTCTGTAAAATATGTCGACAGAAACGACATTTTTTTCCGGTTCCAATAATATTTTAAAGTTTTGTTCTATTCTTATTCATATAACATAAATAAAATTAAATGCACTTTAAAAGTGTACATGTTATCGACCGATAAAATACTATACTATTAATATATTTGAATAAAAAATAATATTTTTAATAATTTATTTAACATTCACGTGTTTTAGATATAATTTTATTACATAAGGCATTAAAATTTAAGAAGTATAGAAGTAATAGTATAATTATAAATTGTATTTACTTAGTTTTAATTTTGATAAATATATTTTAACATATTTTTAATCACGTTTTTTGTCATAACTTAATGACTTTATATTTCTAGAACATTCAAGTAGAATCCTTATGAGAACATTTAATAGAAGCACAGCCTTAAAATGCTATATGTTTATATCTTTAAATTAAAATAGAACCTCTTTACTCAAACTTAGTTATGTTTGCCAGTTACATGTGGTTTTTACATTTTATTATAATAATTCACAATTTTTGATTACGCTACGAATTATAATATAATCATTATGTGTAAATCAGTCCTCTAAAGTGGGGCATGACACATAAAAGGTTGAAAATTACTGAAAAAATATAAAAAGTGAATTATTTTATTAAAAATAAATGAATAAAGGAATTTTTATTTCATTTATAATAATTATTCAATAACTACACATGTGAAACTGTATTTAGTCTATTTTTTAGGTATATATTTTACCTGTGTAGAGGACACTTTACTTACATAAAAAAGATACATGAATAAAAATAGAAAAACAGACAATAATAATAATGTGTATGTTTTAACTTAATTTTATTATATAAAACGTATTCAATGTCATTGTAAGATTTAGTTTATAACGAAAAGTTGTTAAATAAATATTGACGACTTATTTTTTTTTATTTTGTCTAGCTGTCAATGTCAATTATTCCTTATCCGTCACCCGTTTCGGGAGTAAATATCTCTTTTTATTTTTTATTTCTATTGCTCTTTTTCCTTATTTTAGTAAAGAATTCCTTCCCTCCATATCTCGCATCATTCAAAAAATGTTTTATTCTTCACGTTCTGATGTTGTTTCACACGTCGCCTTTCAATCCTCGTCTATATTTCTAATTGAACTAATTAATTCCGTAGCACATATTTACTTGTTTTCTTTATTTACCCGATTCTTTATTTGAATCCTTGCTATTGTTCAGTTGTCTGCTGCACCACCTCTGTGCAGAACCTCAGAAACACATGACGACAGTTGCCGTCCATCATCTCAACGTCTCCTCCTAAAGGGATGATTTAGTTACCAAACTAAATCATCCTTTGGATTTATAAATTTAGACCTGTAAAACAGTATTTTTTACTTTTCTATGTTTAATAATACTATATAAACTTAAGGGATGATTTAATTTACGTGTAAAGCAGCATATTCATATTTTCACCGTCTAATTTAATTATTTATAAATCCAAGGGATGATTAAATTAAATTAGGTGTAAAGCAGTCTTTTTGTCTTTTCTATGTATAATATCACTATATAAGCCTAAGGAATGGTTTTTAATAGGTGTAAGGCAGCTTGTTTGAATTTATGTTGTTTTATTAAACTGTATATAAATCTGTGAGGTGCTTCTTTCGGGACAAAAATAAAACAAATTCATTACAAAAAATTTTATTTACACAATACTCGTACAAAATTCATTTCGTATAATATTTGGAGGGTCACATTTCCTTATTATAATTATCAAGAGTATTTTCATACAAGTCTCTTTGTTAATGACATAGTCAAATGCGAAACTATGATCATATTGGCTCGGTGATGGTTTAGAACTTCCACTAAAATTATTATCTATCCTTCACAGAAATCACCACGCGTGGTGGTATCACCAGAAAAGTTTCCTTGTTTATCACTTGTTATCGTAAAACTTAAATTTTACTGTCGACCAAAATTTTATAACATCCCAAAAGCCAAAGTTACTTTATGGTACAATAATTATGGTTAAAACATAATTTCAGCAGTACATGCACTGCTGCAACCTTCATAGATTTCCAATAGAATCGGTTGACAATGGCCAGCATTGCTTATGCTGGGTTGGATATTCCATTGTCTCCAAAACCTAAGATCCCAACAGCTTGCACTATGACTTGGCAACTGCAACTTCTTGCAAATCAATTGAGATATATCGATTTGTTTCAATTCTATTAGGGGAACCGGTAAGTAATGTCGTTTCCATCGACATATTTTACATAAAAACCGATTGATTTGTTACCGCTCCGGCTGTGAACATTTATAAACTAGATGGCAAACGGTTGTTGATAATGAAGGTGAATATATTGTTGATTAGTAATAATAACTTGCTAAAAATGTAATCGTGTGAATTTAACTTAAAACGACATTACTTTCCGGTCCCCCTAATAAAAGAATCTCTCTCTATAACTCATTGAACACTGCCGATGAAGCCCGAGTTAAAAATAATTAATATCAAGCTGTTTTTGATTCAATTCCACTAAATATTACAATACATGCATATTATCATCCTATACACAGATTTTTATCTGCCAAATCGTCATCTGCATACAATTCCTTATGATCCAATACATACTTGACAAAATACATATATATACATACATTCCTCAATTAATATGTTGCTAAATACAGTTACATATCACGTATTATTGCTTTTACATATACCACCAGACAAAAATGTCAAGTTTTTTTCTCTCATTAATCTTCAACTTATGTCACAAATGGTGAACTCTCTTAATTTATTTATAAAATAAATGTTCTTAAAACTTTTTCAATCTCATTTATACGTTACGGTTTATATACAGGGTGGGCCATAATAGAAATTACTTTTGGTTTTTTTTTAATAACATGCAAAGCTTGAAAAGTCAATAAGTAATAAGTTTTCCAGAAAAGTCATATAAAAGAGTGACATTTAGTGGTCACCATGAAGTCCTGTATAATTTTTTAAACAATCCAAAAGAATCCGTCAAGATCAAAAAATAAAAATCAGTTTTTACTCGTGTTTTTTGGAAAAATTCATAGTTACAAATGTTGACAAAATTTCCAAAAAATATATTACATTCCTTCGTTTTGTAATATAAATATATATCAAACCAGTACATATATATCTTGTATTATTAAAAAAAAAACATTATGGCCGACCCTATAAAATGTGCAATAGCCGATGTATATTCCGGAGAAATAGTTGAAGCTATGACATAGACAAACTTTACCAAACTAGTATAAAAATTCATTTAATAAACAATTTTGTTTCAACTATCCCATTTTTAAAATCGACCAAATATAAATATTTACAATTAAAATGTTATAATAAAACATATTAGTAATACTACAATTTAAAATATCTCCGCATAATGTAGGTAGTTAAAAATTCAAATTCATACATAATTCAAATATGGTTTGCAACATATTCTAAAGCATATTAAAAGTTGAAATCTTAGCTACAAGATAAATATATACAGGGTGATTGATAATAGGCGTTTTAAACTAAAGGTTATTATCCAAAAAGGTTTAGTTTCGTAAATAATAAATAACCTATTGATATTATAATATAGCAAGCGTTTTCAAAATACAAATTAAAATTAAACTACATATTAAAATTAATTATTTGCTATTTGTCTCCGCATATTTTGTACTGACAGAAGTTATCGGCTTGTCGCATTACATATTTCAAACAGGATGATTGGTAAAAGGTGTAAAATATTTAAATATGTTTGCTGACGAATGAAACTATTCATTTAACTCATTTTAAAAGATTACACCTATTACCAATCACCCTGTATAATACTGCTCCGTCACTAAGCATTATACAGTGAAATTACCCCTTAAAATATCTGTTTTTTAAATTGTTCTTGCACATAGATGATATCAGTTTGACAATATATATACCACGATAATAATTTTAATATATAAACAATGACCATGATTTAGATTTTTAAATAATTATCTATATTGGATGATTTTCATTATATTTTAAACATCATCAGTACATAAAAATGTTATAATTTTACAAAACAAAAAAATTTTGACAGATGCCGTATGGACGCCATCTTGCGAATTCATATTTCGAAATTGAAAATTTGCTGTCAATTATTGTACACACTATACAAAAGTCAGTGGTTAAAAAAATAAAAAATAAAGTAATATTATAGTACGAAAAAGCGTTTTCAGAATTCGGAATACCACATATTAAAATTAATTATTGTTTACTATCTGTCCCTGCAGATTTTACACTGCCAGAAATTATTGGCCTTGCATAGATTAGAAAAAAAAATTTTCATAGTGATCACTTCATATAGGGTGATTTAAAAAAGTTATAAAAACTTTAAACATTACAAATGAGTTACACATACACCTTTAAAGATGTTATATCTGTAAGCAATCACCCTATATATTTAATTATCATATACAACTAAGAATATATCTGGTGGGAAGTCCTTGAGACCTAACTCAATGGAAGTTCTACAGACCGGACAATGCAGGCAATGTATATCCACAAGAGGAATAAAAAAAAAACTTATATAATATTCTAACCTCTAAACATTAATACTGTATACATTTGGTCTATTGTAACAAATTTATATTCACATAGCCTAGTAAATGCAATAAAAAAAACATTCCTATAAAAATACTGGTATATGAGTTATTTGTACGATGTTACATGCTATATATACACTATATCTAACTTTAATAGGTACGTTAATAAAATGGCGTAAAATATTTCAGGTGTAGTGCCCGCCTCGTGTAACAAACATTGTCTGAATGAGACGTCAAAAAATACCGCGAAAATTGCTGTCAATATTTTTCATATAAAGCTAAGGCACACGATCACGATCCGGACAGCCACTTAAATATTGTATATAACTTTTTTTTTATATCTATTTGGAAGTATACTTTAAAAAGGTAGTTCGGTGCTAATCTTGTTGAATTTCGGCTGTTTTTTTTTTTTAATTAAAGCAAATTTATTATCACTTGTCTGCGTAATTATCGGTGTTACAAATTTAGGATAAATTTCTGAAAACAAATCGAAGCTATGAAATTCATTAAATTATTTACTTTAAAAAATAATCGAAATAATCCGATACGCATGCGGTTCGCGCCAAAATAGTGCGATTTAAATTTTAAAAAATTCCATATATATAACTATTGCGGATGCACGCACGAATTCGGTGTTACCATTATAAAAATAATTATACCAAATTATTAATTTAAAATTCAAATGGAATACCGAATTTCTACATCATGGAATGTCATTTATAAAATCCTTACATCGAAAACACATGACAAGGCACATCGCGATCATTGGCGCTTTCTGTTCAACATTTACACTAGCCGATCAATTATAGAAAAACAATTATATACATAATTAAATCATATTGTGATTTATTTTATTTTTCAATAATTTTCATTTATTAACTAGCAACGGCATTTTGCGCTTATTGCTTTATAAGTACGGACATAATTTTTTATTAAAATAATTAACATTAAAAAAAGATTAAAAATAATTTACATTAAAAATTACTGGCCGTTAACATCCTAAGTTGTTTTTTTCTTAACTAAAATCCTAACGGATGTACGTCGCCGGTGCTGCCAAATTAGAACTAAAAAAAATTCTACCTAAAATTAAAAGTTACTAATTCTCATTGCCAGATATAGCCGGCGTTCCTTACATGTATATATCCAGGTGTAGCTAGAGAGTTAGCTATTGGGTATACCATCACCCCATGTACAAAACCAGTTGTAATTAAACATAGCCGCATATGGATGCTTTCTCTTCTTGTGAAGCCGCAGAGACTCCTCCGAAGCATACCAGAACTGCGGGTATTTGTCAAACGGAAATTTCTCTGACTCTTTCACGTAAGGTTCTGATGAATCTCCTGAAATACATTAACATTCTTTAAACTAATGACATGGGTACACTTGATATCACATTTGAGGTATCTTTGATTGATAAAGATATAATACCAGGCGATAAATATTGCACATCGACCTTTGAAAAGAGACAATTGACTAATTTCGGCTTCGTAGAGCGTTATCTCTGTCGCACATCTGACAAAACGTCACATAGGTAACGTGGGACAGAGATAATGCTCTACAAAGCCGAAATTAGCCGATTGTCCCTTTCCAAAGGTCGATGTGCAATATTTATCGCTGGTTACTATAATTCTTCCATCTGTTTAGGTAACATAATACATAGTACATTTTGTATTGAAAAATACCGTATGTATTTAGCTTTTTTCAAGAGCAATTGTCGTGTTTCTTCTTAACACGTATCTGCCTTCTGAACGCTGTATTAAAGTATATAACACACGCCACTATAGTCTACCAATTTAATTATTTTTTGGTCATAGAGAGAGACGAGAAAACCAATGATTTAATGGAATCAGGCTTTATTTTGCCATCCTAAGTAAGAAAAGGACCAATATTGAGCCACTTCCGCACATGCATGTACGGAAGTAACAAATGATTTGTTTGTCATTTTAAATATTTATTTATTTGTTTAAATTTCATTATAATAACATAAAAGTACATTGTTTGAGAGGCAGGATATTTCTCTTTGATGATTATAAACAAACTCTTATTATTTATTAATAATCTAGAATAATAAAGAAATTACTCACGTTGTGGTAGACAATAGGGGCAGAATATCCTGTGGCGGCGACCCTCGTGGGACTCCAGGTGTTTCTTGTGCTGCTTGCGGCGCGTGGACACGTGTGGGCAGCATGGACACGGGATTGCCAGCTCCTTGGGCACTGAGCCGTGCCGCTCCGCAGCATGCGTCAGCAAAGTGGACACCACACGATAACCCTACATAGAGTAAAGGCATTCATAGACCAGATGTTCCGGGAGTTTTTTTTTTTATAGACCGGTTTCAAAATTTGGCTTCAGTGAACCCTCTAGGACATTTTCACCAAGAATACTGCCAAAACTTGACAAAGATTTAAAAATTAGATTTAACTTTGGAAATTTGAATTGCGACTGAATTGTGACCACAAATTAATAATTTAAATAAGTTGGTCAATCAAAGAAGTGAGCTTCCTGGTCTCCTTTTACAAATTGGGAACCCCCATTTTCATGTCGCACCGACGGAGACTACCGTTGCATCTCCCGTGGACTCCTGGGAGTCCACCTGGACCACATAGAGAACTAAAGCTGTACACTAATGGAATTAACCGACAGCACCATGCGGATTGTTGAAGTGGTTGAAGTGGCAGTTTACAAGCCATATAGCACTCAGAACAGAAAGTTACTAGGGCCTTAAGGTTCTATCTGAGGTGTGTGTATGAGATCTACCCCCAAGATGAACAGACATCTTTGTCGCTGACAATACTGAATTTATGCTACTTCCATCATCCTTTCAGTAATCTTTGAGCAGGCTACAGCTAAAATTATGGTTATGATGATGACACACTCTTAGAATTGAGACATCCAAGCGATGGGCTGAGCATATGCATGAAACAGAAATGACAACATACCTTAAAACAATATTCACATCGGTATGGGAAATTTTTCCACTTTGGATTCTTCTTTCTGCTGAAGACCATCTTATAGGGCTCCGCTGGGAACCAATCAGCCGGGTCCAGAGTCAGTTCCACCACTTCCACACCTAGAATGACGTGAAAACATGTGTTATAAGATAATGTAGACATATAACACTAGATCATATGCAAAGTGATTTTTTTACACAAGTAAAATCTTTAAAACTGTGAATGTACAAATCATTTGTTGTCAATTTATGTATCAATCTCTATCCAAAAATCAATAGTTTCATAAATAATAAATAACATAATGAAATACTAAGAAAAATCATTTTTTAAATTCCTATTACAACTTATTAAAATTAATTATTGTTAATTTTTAGCTTGTATATTGCAATACAAACAATAAATATATCATGATTTGGAAATAGGTGTAAAATCTTGGAATCTTTTTGATTTAACGACCATTGGGGTCCAAAGTTTCTCCAATGACAACCACGAGTCCGTGAATGTAGGCAGTTCCTCTTCTAGATGGACAGAAAAGATAATTAAGGGGAGTTTGATAGGTGCTGCAAGACCGATCACCGTGCTGATCTTGGGCGGAGACTTTTAGCCACTTACTTAGCGAGTAACTTACTCTACAAGACCATGAACTTAGCATTGTCAAGGTAAACATATGAAATTCTAAGAACTAACGCTTCAGTCTATCAATTTATACAGCCTTTATAAAGAAAAGACAATCGGTATCACTTACCAGGTGGTATCTTAACCTGTGGTATCTGAGGCTGGATTTGGAGCTGCATAACTGGAGTTGTCACAGCACCTGTGAGAGTGGTATTGGTGGCAGCGAGAAGGCTGGTCAGTATTGTGTTCTGTGCCTGAAATTTAACATGAAACCGATTAAATTGGGGTTACATAGCATTGAGGAATAATATTTGTTGATGACATAAGGATCCGAGACGTTGTAGCTTATGATGAAGCCTATAAGAAGGCTCGAAGTCACATTAGCTATGTGAGTGGTGAGGGCTATGCTCGGAATTTCTAGGTAAAATTGCTCGTCTGAAATGGCAGCCGTTGGGGCCGAAAGCTTCTGAAGTGGCGATCACGCGCCGGTAGACACGGAGTGGGTAGCCCTACTGCTAGGTGGACCGATGACATTGTTAAAATCGCGAGAAGTCACTGTATGCGAGCAACGTAGAACCTGTCATCATAGCAATGTTATGGGGGAAGCGTATGCCTTGCAGTGGGCGTCCACCGGCTGAAAAGATGTGTCGAGAAAATTCAGCCAAACTAATCTAAGATGGCTACCAGTATAATTATTAGTTAATGTAATTATAAATCACATCTTTATTAGTCAAACCATCACTAAGCTAAATTAAATAAGTTAGCTTATGTGAGCCTTTAAGCAATCTTGAAGACAACACCATGTTTGATCATGTCAGTTGAATAAGAAAGCTTCAGAAAGTGAAAGGGAATATTCTTTATTATCATTTCTACCATTTTTTATTACCAAATGATCACCTGCTCTATTTTTCCTTGGTAACTAAGTTCATACATGTTGTCTGAAAGAAATATCAGTTAGTAATAACAATACCCTTTTTACTTTATTTTTTACCAATTTTCTTTATCCCGATGATACAATGAATCATATAATAAATAAATACATATACATATCTTTTTTTATTAAAACTTTGTTTGTTTGGGCTGAACCAAATGTTATTCTACTTTTGACAAACAACTACGAAAAAAAATTACCTGCATTCCTAATGCTCGGAAGTTTTAAATGAAAATTTCACCATACTTGATTACTTTTAGATCACAGTTCTACATTAAAATTAATTTTTAAAAATATGTATTAAAATGACTTGTTATTACACTTTATAATATTTACATACCTGTAAAAGAGCTCCATTACTCAAAGTCTGTGATAGATCCACTTTTGGTTTCCTCTTGTAACCTTTTGGTGGACCTCTTTTTTTGGCAATTTCTCCATTCTTCTTATACCTAACTATTTCACCATCAGCAGTTGGTTTCTGTACTGGCGTGATGGTGAGTTTAGCTGGCAATGAGTACCTGCTGTGTAGACTCTTCACCATGTTACTCGCTTGTAGATTGTTGGTTGCAAATGCCAGAGGGTTGGCCAGGTTTAAGGGGTTGTTGACGAACTTGGGCAACGCCGTACTGGGCGTTGATGGAAATATGGAGAGAGATTTTGGAGAGTTAAACGCTGGTATCTGATACACTTTGAGGTTCAGTGAGGAGTTGGAGTATGATGTCTTGCGACGTTTTGCTTCAGGCTCTTCATCGCTGGACTCTGACTGGGTGCTTGTTGCACCCAGAGGATCCTTGTCACTTGAGAATGGATCTGAGTGCGGTGGCTCGGTTTCTTGTACACAAAACATCTGGAATCATTTTAATAGAAAATTACTACATTTACATTATATTGCTTAAGATGTAACAGTTTTGGTTTTGAGCTGGTTGCTGCAACCAAGCGATATTGCACTCATTTTGCATCACAGTTGGGTTTAGTATAGAATCCAACGCCCCAAGATATCCCAGCATACTCTTGTTGTTGCTGACAATCTATAGGAATATGCAATGAACCGAGGTGGGTGGCCCCATAAAACACTACTACCTTACACTGGAGTAATATCTGAAATAAGTAATAAGTAGAACTATGTCTTTTAAAATGAGAGGAATGTAATGATCAATCTTTAAATGGAATGTGTATGTTTTGTTTTATCAAAAAATAATGGTTCATTATGTATACCTTTATAGGTGACATTTAAATTTTACTTTTCTACAATATAAAACTAAAAATGATGAGAAATTGATTGCATGTAAAAGGAAACACCTGGCTTAAAACTTTAGAAAACCAAAGCGCTCTCAATGTCCAAAAGTTTCCTTCGGGGTACAATCTTCTTGTGCAAATCCTTAAAAATACAAAATTAAAAGTCTATTATTGATACATGGAATTATTTAGGTGATTTCTGGTCGGATATTGATGTCCCAAGTAGTCTATTACAAGAATTTCAATAGCATAAAGGCATTACATGAATTAATCATTTGTATAAGCCACAACCAGGATTTTGCAGGTTGAGTTGTTGGGTATGGTGCTCAAAGCCCAAATGCCCCTAAAGGTTTCGAGTCACCTAGCAATGCTGTGTTCACCTTCACTAACCAGTTCTTTTAAGAAGCCTGTTTCATAAATGACCTCATGTATCCTCTTTACAGGCATACCTGCAGCAAGTTATAAAAAGATTCTGCTGTCATACTCCTAGCTGTCACCCATACTACTTAAAATTATACTATGAATTTATTCTGTTTTACCATTGGTAAGGTTTTAGGACCAAATGTATTATAAAATTACTAGTAAACACATGTGTAGATAAAAATTTTAGTGCTATTTTAATATTATACAGATTATAGGTGTAACACATATAAAGGTGCATAGATAAGTGTAAACCTATGTAGCTATATGCTTGTTATCCTGGTAATATTATTATGAAATAGTAAGGAAAAGCCTTCTCAAGATTCAGATTATATTAAAGTTAACTATTGTTTAATATGTCTCTAAAGACTTTGTAATATCAGAAGATATTGGCCCGTCACTTTTCCAGTTTCAGGAGTGATCATTTTAAACAATGTGATGGACTTTAAAGTTACTTGGTGACAAACATACATAGCCTGTTAACCACATTAAAGCTGGTACATCTACAACCAATCATCTAGTATAATATTTTATATGAAACTTATCAACACATGTTCATATAACTTTCATCATACATACATACAGCAACTCTGCTGTTTTTTTTTTGCTTAAGGAATAAATAATTAAAATAGCAATATTATAGAAATACAGATTAGTATACCGTTAATATTAGCCACATTTATACATGTTTTACTTATTTTGTGTGTGTAAAATATAAAAAACACCAAATATTATTCAAAGATAAACAAAACTAAACGTGGCAATTAAAGCCTAATTGTGTATGGTTGAATCAAATTGTTATATTACTTACGATACATTAGTTTCTTAAATGAACATGAAATACACAATAGATAGCCGCAAATATAAAAACCGTACGAAAATAATGATAGAAATAAAATGGCGTATTCATTTATTAGAGCAAGGAAACAATTAGAGCTGTCTCACGAAATAACTGCACACGCTAGTGAGATGTTTCGATATGAGTACTTCGTTTAGTATAATTAAGTTAACAAAACTCGATGTTTTGACTTAACGACCCACCTTTTAACACGCAGAAACGCAAGGACCGAAAGATTCGACACAAATGCACAGTTAGTTGCAGTTTTAACACGATTTCTCAACTTTATTAGTTCAAATAAAATCGAAACGTAAGAATAAAAGGTTATACTCCATTTATAATAATAACAGACGACAGGATCCATTCAATCTGACGCTTCACTCGCGTTCCGCTAGCCGGCGGCCGACTTCCGCTAACGGTACTATGATTCATAACCTTATTTCAAAGGGATAAAGTCTAAATTTATTTATATTTCAATTCATCTCAAGCGTTTAAAGCGCTGTGAAACTTTGTGATTACTGCTTTATTCTTTGACGTTTAATATATATTAATTCAAAATAATTAGTTTTAAATTTAATTTAGAAAGAATAAACGATTTTTATCAATCAATTGAATTAAACATTTTAAAATTTATTTTTCAATATTATATCTTTAATATTAATAATGTCTGAAACTATAGACTAAATGTCTTCAGAGTCATCTTTTTTAAATTGTTTAATACTCTGTTAACTTTTAAATACTTTTTTTTAAAAGGATAAACATCTCATATAGTTTATTTAAACAAAATACATTTAGAATCAAAACTTTAGCTATTTTTAATTTTGTAGATTTGTCACTTGTAAGTCATAGATATTAAATGGAATCGATAATTTAGATTGGGAATAACGATACACCGTTCATGACTAATTTAAATATCAATTATTTATAAAAAAAAATATAGGAAAGAACTCGTACCGATGATATAAAGCTTTTTCATATATTTGTTTTTATAAATCAACACTTTAACACATTTTAGCTTTTGCAATATTACCCCGGACAATTTAAAAAAAAAATAGTTTACCAAATTAAAAAATAGATTCTCAAAATGTTTATATGCCAACGCTACTACACTTTAAATAACTCCATATAAGATAACACAACTTGAGAATAAAGTGTTTGCAACCAGGCACCTCAATTAGTTTGAGAAGTTTCTCAGGCCTGAAACATTTATCCGAACAGGTGATCGACTCCACTTGACGTCAACAAAAGATGTAAATGAATCTATTGTATGTTGAATGAAGAATTCAATTCTATATTAAAACACAACCCAATAAGGTGTAAAAATACTATTAAATACAATTTTTTATTGAATAATCACGTAGCTAACATTCGCACGTCTTTTTTACTATGAATGTATTTTAGTGGTAATTCAGTGGTGACGAGGACAGGACAGGAGGGCGAGTAGTGACAAGGTAACATCTTTCTAACGTAATCCATTCCTTCTTAGAACTAGGCTATACTTGTACCTTTCTTTAAATTTAATACAAAAAATTCAGGTACCTACAGCTAAGAGCTTCGTGGTCTCCGAATTGAGTGAAATGCCTATAAGTTTTATCTCCTTCATCGTTTCTTTCGTAAGACTTGTTCTCTTAGAAATGTCTCCCCAATATAGATTTCAATTGGTCCGTTTCGAAACGGCCAGCATCCAGTGTCTTCCGACGACTTAAACAATGTTATCTGCCCATTATATAGGTGGATATTCTACCTAGCGCTTGCCGATCTGTGGTCTCCAATTCAGAAGCTTGAGGTCCAGTGAGAGATCGTGTATCAGATCCTTCGCGTATGACGACTTTTTGATTCGATACATACATAAGTTTTAGTCACATTTGCAACGCGCTACAGTAGCGACCCCAACGAGATACTTCCTTGCGACGCGAAGACAACGGAGGAAAAGTGGCGCCCGAGTAGAGAACCGATTATTAGTACTACTACTTTTAAGTATTTTGAACGTATCATAATGTCCACCAAGTCTTTCCTCTTTTTTAAATGAATGCATCTAATATTGATGCTGCTTTGGTTTTTACACTTAGGCTGTTTACGAATAAGCAGCACCAAAGACAAGGTGATTAAAAATGTTGCCTGAATGGAGTCTATCTTAAAAATGTAGCGATAACAGGTATTTTTGTTCGTTTATTGAATCGTAACTGATTCGTGGTTGTCTGAAAGTGGGTGCACATCTAATGACCGCTTCGCGACTATCGATGCAGACACACGAGGAACCGAAGGCTTAGCGCCGTAAGTCATAACTGGTACCACACATTGGTTTGAATTTCCTCTTAAGACATTGAAGAACATTGAACGCTATATTACAGTTTCTAAAATGCTGCCTAACAAAATTGATTTAGATGATTCATCTCTTTCTCAAAGATGGACACACCTAGTCTAGTTACTCAGCTTTTGTGTTTATCCCTAATAATTTTACTTCAAAGTATCTCGATCTTGAATTTTGCAGGTTATTCTAGTAAAAAACTAAAATTAACCGACATCTCCCATATTAAAAAACATATGTATGAGTAAACAGTTTAAATAAAGAAAAAAAATAAAAGGCGGTAAAATTTGTTTCGTAACCATTTTTAATCCGAAAACTTAACCTAACCTCCAACATTGTATCCAAAGAGTGAACGATCCTTAGTGAAAAAAAAATAATAATAAATTACTAACGACTAGATGTGACGATCTGCTTGGACCAAACACAAAAAAAATTAATATAAAAAATGTCAAACAAAAGAACGTATATCACATAATTATTTAGTATCGTATTTAATTGTTCATAGAAACAAATAAGGAAATAAAGAAAAAAATGTAGAATAAAAAAGTTTTTCAAGTACCGGCAAAAAGACTCGTATGTAAGACTGAAAAATTTGGCATACATGCTTAGGCGGGAAAATGAAGTTAGATGCATCAAGCGTTTGACAGTTCAGATAAATACATCGTCAGCTATGAACATTTAAATACGATTTAAAATATTTACAATAATCAACTAAAATGGTTTTGGTTATGTTTAGTTACAATATTGTTTTCCTTCATAGATTCAATAGACTGGTCACACGGATTTGGTATAAAAACGCGGTATTTTTTTTGTTCATTATTATGCCCTTAAATTAAAATAAATACGCAGACATAATTACATATATAGAGATTCTAAATCTAATTAACTCACTGATCTAGAATCCCTTCAGACTATTCTATTCTTATAAATTAATTATAAAAATTTATTAGACAAAAAACTGGCTGAATACGTTTGGTTCATATTGGTATTATTCGCCTAAAAACTTAAACGAGGAATGGTTATTTATTATTATTAGATATGTTCGTGTAACGCATGGGCGAATGATATGCAAGGACAATTATATAAGAAATTTTTGAGCAAGGACTACACATATGATATATTGTCGAAATTGAATCTATTTTCGACAGCGCTTCCCAAACTTTAACCCTTAAATGCATATTGTTTTTTGCCAAAATACACCATGACAGTAAATAGACGCCCACTGTAAGGCACAGGTGCCAACATACAACAAGCTTGACTGTCGATCCACATAGCAAGGGTTACCAGGGCAGTTACACACAATTTTATTTATTTATATTAGTTAGTTTTGTAATGTCAAATCTGTCATACAATTTATTTTCTACTTTTTTTTTAATCCACTGCATATATTTTGTAAATATGCATTTAAGGAATAAAATGACAGATTTGGTCTTAAAATAATTGCAACACCGCCTTAATTCGACTATATCAATTTTAAAATATAAACGTAAATATATCTATTAAATGCCAACTTCAATTTAATAGTTTGAAAAGCGCTATAATATAATTTCGGAATCTCATCGGTGAAATTTCAAATGCGTTAGATACTTAAAATTTAACAATGGCAACACAGCGGTAGCGTCACTGTCTACAGGCCAATTTTAGTTAAATTCCAGATCTATTTATCCGCCATTATTCGATCAACAGGTCATAACAGTCGTAAAACATGTAAGATTAAATTTTACGAACGGAAATATCATAAACATTTGTCACATACAATAGTCACATTGTTCAACTTAATTGATTTTCCATGTGTCAAAAAATGGCGCGAAATTGTCATAAGTTGAATCAACCGTTAGTTTTATACAATGGATCAACCATAGACCATACACTCAACCCTGTTTTTGTTTTATAGGGACCTCATAAAAAACACAAGTTTTAAAAATTTTCTCGACAGAAATATTTTTTTTTATAAAAAAATTACATAGAAAACACCTCAAAAATCTTACGGGTTTGTCACTTACGGAGATCAGGAAGAAATAAAAAAATTAACTTTTCTCCCTTCTAGTAAACTTCTATCAACATATTACAAAACAAAATAGTGATGAGCCTATTTGAAAACCAATCTCATTACCAAAAAAACGGCGCCCTAACCGGTGTCTGACATATTAAAAATTAAAAAAAAACTACTTTTTTATCAATAAGTTAGTTAATTATGTTACAATATTATTGAAATTTTTATATACCGCACAAAAGGTCCACGAAAAACAGGTTCGAGTGTAAAGATTAGAAAAATCACCGAGGAGATTCCTAGGAACTGCCCGGGGTGGTTAAATATAAAAAACTAAGATACAATATAAATTATTAAATGCATATAACTTACCACCAGAGACTGGATATTTGGAAGTTTAATCACTTAAATATAAGTGTTGGATTATTATGGAAAACACTTTTGCATAGAAAAAACATTGTGGGTTGCAAACAGACCTGAGAGACAGGAAACTACAATCACATACA
Source organism: Battus philenor (assembly GCF_028537555.1). Lineage (NCBI taxonomy): Eukaryota > Metazoa > Arthropoda > Insecta > Lepidoptera > Papilionidae > Battus > Battus philenor. The sequence goes on from NW_027181692.1 coordinate 6,304,345, forward strand.
GACTCTGGAAGCCTGCAGCCATTACTATATATGTAACCAAATATCTAATCTCTGCTTATACATTTGAAATATGGACGTGATTTGCAGCCATGTGACCTAGGACAAATGATTACATTTAGGAACCCCCCTATCACTTATTTAAGACCCTAGCAAGACTACTAGAATAGCGCAATTCTCGATTCTATCAACACTAGATAGAGTGCCACATGAATTGATCACAGACAAATATACCATGGTCATTGTTAAACTAACATCAGTTATGCGAATAATTAAAATATTTATTGAATATTCTCCAGAAAAAAAAAACTTGTGCATATTAATTATTATTTTTTCCAGTCATAATGTCTTTTATCTGAAATCAAATTAAATAGAAAACTGCCTTTAAAAATCAAACGCCATCTTTTTCTAAAATGGAGGGAAAATGAGCTTGTCAAAATTGACATTCACGTCAATCGATCTAGTGTTGGGAGTCTCTTATCAACATACCGTTCGTTTAAAAAAAATGCTAAACACCCCTCACTACCCGCGAAACTACCACAGAATATTTATTTAACGCAATGAAATTACATTTATTAACTTAAATCTAAATATTATGCATATAATGTCAAGGGTTGAATTAAATTCATACAGAGATTTATATGTGCAAAAACTTCATTTATCTGATAATTTAAAACTGTAGCTAATTATAAAAACACTTAAATTATTCCATTTTTATATCAATGCATGGTGAATAAATTTAATAAATATATTCAAAACACCAAAAGGCTTCTTAATAGTTTAGTTAAAATTTCTGAGGTAATATCTGAATTGACAAAGAAATGTTTGCACTTTAAAAATGTATTATTTAAAAATCTTTTTTTATAATCTGTTAAAAATTACTATGGTAGGTATTAATTTGGACTTTCGTCAAAAACTTTACAAAATGGTAATAATTATTGTAATACAGTGGCAACCCAAAACCTTAATATTAAAGATTATATAGAACTTCATTACATTTGTTAATGAACAAATGTAATGATGCTCTCCTAATCTTAATTAAAAAAAATGTCATTCATATAATAAATAATGTCATAATAGCAAAATCATCAATCAGGAAAACGCAGATATATTATTAAAATTTTTGTATTCTCCAAAATTAATATCTTATTACCTACTTAATCATGTCTACATGTAAACATATTAATTAAATCAATTCATATCTTTACATATAAACACGAAATTACAATTACGTTTATTTACATATTTTTTGGAATAACAACTACATATGTTAAGGAATATATTAAAGTCAAATTCAACAGTTCTCATGTAACCGAACTTATTTTTTTTTGGCATAAATTTGTTTCATTGGACAACGTTTATTTGGCGCCTAATAATTTGCCTGTCAAAAATTGGCGCGAAGTTAACGTCATTGGGGAAGAAAATGACAGTTAGACAAAGGCGCAACAGTCATTCAGCCATTCATACGTTTATAAAATATTCATTCAAACATATCAGGACTTGTAAGTGCGTATGACGTCTTTGATTTGGGCCCTGCATAGTGGGCATTGACCTCCACCCTTACCCCTCCATTGCTGGACGGCGCATCTGTAGCACATGCACATATGACCGCACATATAGAGTACACTGTCAATTGGGTTCTCATAGCAGATGGTGCACTCAGTTCCTGTGAGGTTGCCTTCTCCGATGACGGAGTATATAGGTTGGTGATGGGAAGATGAAGGCATCTGCCGGCTGGTTGACGGCCCGTTGGGTATCCTCTCCATTCTTATCGGTTCACTATGGCCAACTGGTATTTGGACTTGCTCGTTGACGCTGTTCTGGTTGGTGGAGGAGCATTGAGCGTCCGTTCTCGGTCGCTGCTGCTGATACGACTGTGGCTGGGAACTGCAGGATGCTGGTTGTGGTGCCATTGGCTGGAAGTTTGCTAGGCACAGTTGTGACGAAGTCTGGATCGGCTGTAACAAGGCAATTTTAAATTATTATATTTATATTAAAGTTTAAAAGCTAATTTGAAAATACATTGAGCCAGTCATGTGTCTGTGTTAGATAGTCAATTTCACAATGACCAATTAAAGGAATATATTAGAAAGCAATGGCTAGATAGGAACAATTCCCCTGGTTAAGGGGTTTTTTCACTAGGAATGGACGGACAGTTAAATTACAATTTTGGTCATCATCATCGCTTTAAACATAAGGTCGGTTGGAAAAAGACTGCATTCTGCATCTTCCAACAATCTTAAGCAGGTACACTTTCCACCAAGTGGGTGGATACTTACGATGCGCTGGCTGCTCTGGCCTTCACTCTATAACCTTCAGGCCTCTGTAGTCATCCGTTTCTACCGTTCGTCTCCTGATATTCTCATCAATGATTTGATCTTATAAAGAAATCCAAAGCATAACCCTCTCCATGGCTCATCAAGCGACTCGGCTTGCCAATGTGGTCCAGAGCGATATTTTTGTGTAGGTATAAGTATTTTTAGACTTAAAGAAATAGTATTATAAATGGAAATTACCTCAATATAATGTGCGCTGGCCAAAGTTAATCCCTGCTGGTGGTTTGCGATGTTCTGTCCGTTTGCTTGTGGTGGAAGACTGACGACGAGGACGGTGCCACCACCTCCGGTTGCAATCGGGGCAGCTGATCCCGCCAGAACCCTCAACTGCTGCGGCGGAGTCTGGGCCGGAAGGATCTGTGAGCTCAGCATCCTGACTTTCTGCGTCGCTCCGTAAATGTCTACAAAAGCCCAAAGCCTCAACGTATGGTCCACGTGCATGACAGTGACTGGGTTTGAGCCATTCCTGCTGACTCTCACTTCACCGTCAACTGTCAATGTGACGGCCAACTCGTCTCCTCTCCGCAAACCATTTGCGGCATCTCTTCTCACCACCCAGTATTCGGGACGATCAAGGAGTTGTTCCGCATCGTCTGGTAAGTCGCACGGTCGGAGAGTACCAGGATCGCAGGATGTTAGACCTATTGCTAAACTCCCAGCGTATGCGCTCTCAGTGGCCAAGATCTGTACGACAATAGTCTGTCCTGGACGCATTGGTCTGGCTGTGAAAACGTATCCTTGACAGAACTCCGCCTCTATTCTTGCAGCTACTCCTCTATCATTAATAAACTGAACATTTCTTCCTTTAGTCCTGTGAAGGCTTAGCGGTGCAAGAGGATTCTGATATCTTGGAGGAGGTAAAGCTTCTTCTACACTGAGTGCCCTCATTCCTCCGACTAGTCTATCCTCTTCCACGACTGGGCTTTGCGTGGCTCTTCTTATTTGGTTCGGTACCCTAGGGTCAGCGAATTGAACTGCTGTACAGTTCCCGTAGACGTCTACCAGAGCCCAGAGTGGACTTCTCGTGTCGACCCCTGAGAAGAAGAGGCCCTTGTCTTCTCCATTTATGCCGAAGTGAACGTCACCGGCTGAGTTAACGTAATAGTAGAGGATATTGTCTTTCTCGCAGAACCTTTCGCCCAAAGCCTTCGCCCAGTTGCCGGGTTTGTTGGTAAGGTCCGGGCAGGCGTATTTGGGCAACGCGTGGGCAAGTGTAGTGGGGTCGTGCGTTGTGAAGCCGAATCGTATTACCCCACTCCAGTTGTTCGAAATTTCGACGAAACGTACGCATACCTGGAAGAGATAGAAGATGATTTAACATATCTGTATACAGGATGATTGGTTTTAAGTGTAAAAACTTTCGGGGTGATATCATTCACCGCCGTGTCCATAGATTATTGTACCAAATAAGTGTCACAGTTAACCCTTTCCACTCCAATGTCGAGTGTCACTCGACACTGATTTTGTTCCACAAGCTCCACTGTCGAGTGATACTCGACTTGGTGTAATACTTCTTTTTGCGGAAAATTTTAAAGCAGAGAAGATTTTTGTTACTAAAATGTTTGAATCACGAATGAATGAAACATTCTAGAATCGCAAGATACTATAATTCAATTAAATTTTATCGATGCTACATAACAGCCTTGGAGTGGAAAGGGTTAAATTAGAAAATGGTTTTACGTGTAGAACTATTAATAGTTCAAGTTTTAGTTAACTTAAACATAACACTATCTAATGGATTCAGGCGTTACTTTGCGGAAGTCCATCCTAAGTAAGAAAAGGACTAATACATAGTTACTTCCGCTATGTAGCAGTGCCTCTGTGTTTGGCACTAATCGGTGTAACATAACTCCTGAGGATGCCCCGTGGAAGGGTGAAACACGTGTTGAGTGATTTAACGGTGGTAGTTGTGTAATTCACATTGTTTGCCGCATGCGCGTTTATCAGCGGTCTGATGGGCGGTGCACTTTATTGCAGGACTACTGCTACATAGCGGAAGTGGCTATATATTAGTCCTTTTCTTACTTAAACATAACTTCTTACGAATAATAAAACAACAACAGTCGTCTCATAAACTTATCACCCACATACATCATTTGATCCGGTGTAAAAATCAGGGAGGAATCAATAGCCTCCCTGATTAGAGAAGATACATAAGAAGAGTGCCTCCTACTATGTAGAAAAATATAAGCATAGTGATAGATAAAAATAAAAAAATATATAATATAATATAATAATAAGAAAATGTAAAAGTAATGAGGAATGAATGAAAGGCGATACAGAGCAAAAGTGAAAGACAGTAGAATTGTGGAAAGAATGAAACGAACGAAAGATCATATCATATATGAAAGAAGAGAAAGAAAATAAAAATTTCCGTGAAAAAATTACATAAATGTAAGCTAGTCCCTGTCCCAAACCAGATAGAGGGGTAAGAGAGTGGGAGCCTCTATAATATATATAATAGGGGCCATATAAAAGAAAACATCATTTGATGATACCACCTTGTACTCTATACACGGTAGTACATACATTTTAGCATTTGGAATATTCTCTACGCGACTTTTTTATACAGATCCTATTCTCCATATAAAAAAACTAACTGTACTACAAAAACTATTTTATACTTTTATATGAAGTTGTAAAACTCACTTTCTCATTGACCCTGACTGCACGGGCGCTGAAGGCTACGCCCTTGCAGAAGGACTCGACGCGGCGCGCTGTGGACCCGTCGCGGGAGATCCTCACGTTCTCGCCGTGAACAGCGTGGAAGCTCAGGGGCGGAAGATTATTCGGTGCGCCTCCAGTACACGAAGTCCGGGGTGCTGGAACAAAAACACTCATATTTAATATTATAGTTTCCTGACATAATAAAAAAAAAAACTATCCATATGTCTTAACGGGCAGGCCGCAAGTGGAAAAGACACATTGTGTCGTAGACCGTTGTGGTGTGAAGACGTAAGTGAAGGCCAAGCGGGACGATCTTTCGTAATACACTTTCTAGAGGAAAGTATATATTACAAGTAAATATGTTAAAAATTCTAGGTTTAAATAAAAAAAATGCTTAAACATCGGGCTATACAGGGTGATTGGTTATAGACGTAAAAGTTTTAAAGGGATGGAATTACAGCTAATTTTTCTCAACCTCGTTAACGCGAATAAATTGGCAATTGCCTAGCTTGATAAAAACATTCACAGATAATTTTCACGAATTTTTATTTTCCATTAAAAGAGTGCGAAAGCACAGTAATGTTTTTAAACTGTTTTATTTACTTCGACCCGTACGGAATTTATTTATTATTTGGGTCAAAATTAGAAATTAAAATTTAAACACCTTCCCGTTGTCAGATTGATTTGAAATTTGGTACACACATTTAATTTAGATGACAATACAATATAATAAAATCAATAACATTATAAATCTAAGATGGCCGCCGATACAAAATGGCGGATTACATATTTTTCCTTAACCCCCCCAATATGGGTATCAAATGAAAGGGCTGCACTAGTAAAACACGATGATTATGTCAAAATTTAAAATTCAAGACGGAGGCTGCTCCAATATGGCGGACTAGGTACATATTTTTCCACAACCACCACAATATGGGTATCAAAAAACCGGTTTAACTTAAAGGTTTTTTAAATGTATTTTATTAAAAAAAAAAAAATTGTTTACTATGTTATAAATACAGGTTGTCCATTAGCATTCTATTATTTTGACTATTATTTCAAAATCCGCTCATCTAATGGCCCACCCTATAAAATATAACTGCCTAAGCAGAATCTCCCGAGAGATTTTTCGAGCTTTGCTACGTAAAATAGAATTAGTGTATTATATAATTCTAATAGATCATGGATGCACAGACCGCGGCACGCCGGTCGAATACTGGTGGCCCGCCGACAGCAAAAATAATACTCTCGTACATTCGAAAAATATTGAATTCTGTTCAAGATACTTCTGGCAGCCAGCCCGCCATCAGTTCATGATTCGCCCGAGTGGCCCCTAGTCTTAATAAGTCTGTGCAACCATGTAATAGAGCAACAGTGGTTCCATTTAAAACAAACTTAAAAATCAATAATAATCCGCTTGCTTTTGGATATATTAACACCAATAATAAAGAGACGACATTAAAATAACAAAAATCAAGTTTAGAAAGTCAGTTAAAACGTCTGAACTAACTGAAGCATGACCGCAAACAGTCGCTCGCGCGAACATAACACCGCTTCGTTTCAAAACTAAACCATAATTATTAAAAGAAATTCGAGTCAATATTTTTCAATCATATGTGCCATGCACCTGTTTAACCTTTATAAAACTTCGAATTTCTTACGATCCCCTATGTAACATATACGTGTCCTTATTGCATTGTAAACGTAAGAAAAATATAGAAATGAATTAACATAAATATAGAAATAAGCAATATCATATAAGCATAGACTAAGCAAATACATTGTTAGTAGTATAAGTAACTAGTGTTGTACAAATAAGAATAATCTAATATATAAAATTCTCGTGTCACGGTGTTCGAACTTGAACTCCTCTGAAACGACTTGACCGATTTTTACCAAATTTTACATGCGTATTCAGTATGTCTGAGAATCGGCTACTATCTATTTTCCATACCCCTAAGTGATAAGGGTGGTCCACCCCTAAATTTTATTTTTAATTTTTTAGACAATTTTTTTGGTTTTTATTTTATTATGATACAGCATACAAAAATACATACAAACCTAAATTTTCACCCCTCTACGATCAACCATTATCTTACATTTGTTAATTAAAAACTTTAATTTTTTTTTTCAAAACAACGTTTGCGGGATCAGCTAGTTATTATATAAGCGTAAAATAACAATATATATATTAGATAGTAAGGAAATGTATACATTTAAGAAATTTAATTGTAACAGAGCCGACGGAGGGGGGTTTTAGTCAGTAAGAGTCTGACACTCTGGGCCCACCATTCCCAGACGTCCATTTGAGGATTTCCCCCCCACCGTCTAGAAATTATAAATTAGATATATAGGCTCTGACTATGTTAGAGGAAAAATTTGTAAAATTAAATTAAAAAAAAAAAAACATACGTGTCAGCTTTCGAATTGGCCACTTGTGGGGGGTGGGGCCCCGCGTTCGGAAACACTGGCCTATTCATTTTATTAGACACTAATGACATCAATACATTTTATCACTAAAGATACTATTCGTTCAATCTAGAATATGAGAGATAGAAACTCTTTCAATGTAAAGTTTATTAATAAAATACCACCGAAAAAGAATTATTAATATATATATATATATATATATATATATATATATATATATATATATATTGTATGTATTAACCCTTTCGTTACCAGCACCGAAGTTAGCCGGCATCCACCTTATAATGTGGGGGGTTACGTGTAGATCTCTGTTTTAAGATTCATCACAGCCAAATAAATTACTAAGAATTATCCTAACTCCTATTTTTAATTAATATACCAGTAAAATCTTTAAATATGTAACACAAATGAGAAAATTCGAACATCAGCCTACCGCCATGCAATGTGCACATTTCGCGGCGCACATGTCCGGTTCAGTAGCGGACTCCGGCAAGGAAAGGGCTAAAAGCGTGAATGTATAGCAAATTTGTCAATAAAAAATTAAAACGTTTACACATATTTCCTAACACCATGTGTAATCGCTCTGAAATATGTCACATTTTTTTTAGAATACAACAAACCTGACATTTTTAAAAGATGGCAACACTTTTGTTTCTAATTGCGCCATGCCATCAAAACTCGAGGATTCCCATTCAAACTAAAAACAACGCAATTTGAATACAGTTTTATTTTCACGCTGTTTTGCTAATTTCAGAGTTCAGTTTCAATTACGTAGTGTGTTGTGCTTTTTGTAAAAGAGAAAAATAAATTTATATAAATTTTTACGTGTTACTTCTGATTACAAAAAAGGTAAATATTTTCCCAATTATTTATTGCCAGAGTTATATTACCTTTGTTTTTTTAATTGTTTACTTTGTTCAATTTTCTTTTTAAAAAGTAGTATTTTCATGACCCTGGAACCTATCTTCGATCTTTATATGGTTTGCTATAGAAAATCTTAACCCTTAATATTACTGTATTTGCTTAAGGGTCTAGATGAAGGGAAAATAGATTTTTTTTTTAATTTCGTTGGAAAGTATATTATACAACAGTAAAATACGTACAGCCAACCTATAAAAAACTAATAGTAATGTGAACATTCGGTTTAAAAGATTGGTATCAAAATCGAAACTCTAGGTTATTAAGGGTTAATTCACTTCGCGGCGTTTCAATTTGCGTCGTGTTTTTTTGGAATATAACCATGACGCAAAGTGATGGTATTGGTGTATATTCTTCACTCTGTACAGTACCTAGCGATAGATATAGATATTACACACGCTATCTATGGGACTCACTATATCTGTCACACACTACCTATGTGACGTTTTGTCGCGTGCGACAGAGATAACGCTCTACGAAACAGAAATTAGCCGATTGTCTCTTTCCAAATGTCGATGTGCAATATTTATCGCCGGGTACTGTATACTTCAGTAACTGCTCTCTTACAAGAAACACCGCAAGGGCCTTCACTCGACCCGCTACACCATACATATAATATTGAATAAGTTAACTATACTTAACCATTGAGCCACTAAGTTGTATTTGACAAAAAAATAAAGTACATAACGAATCTATTGTTATCGCCCCTTAGTTATTGCACGTCAAGATGGCGTCCGCCCCACAAGATGGCGAGCACCTGCGCGGCAGATGCGCCCGCAGCTTGTGCCGTCGCCATACCAAAACTAAATACCCGTTTGAAAGCCTATTTAATTCTATTTATGTAAAATAATCCCATATCACAATCATTGCCAAACCTATTAACTATATGTTTACTATTTGAACATTCTTATACATCACTGTGGCCACAGATTAAACAAAACAAAAGCAACCTTAATTTTAGTTTTTTTTTTACAAATCGATACTACATACAAAATTCATGCGTTTGACATATCCGTGCACATATTCACCGATGGTGAGGAAAATGAGCCATGTGTGATCATAGGCCTTCGTCAAATACATCAATGGGGAGATATAGCATAATCGCCACGATTGGCAGCCGGTTTGGCGATCGCAGTGTGGTATTATGGTACGCAAAGGACACTGCTGCCGATCATCAGGAAATCAAATCACAAAGTGTGATGAATTACATAAGATTGTATCTTGAGAATCGAACCTGGAACCTACAAATGCAAGTCACAGTCCTCTACCACTGTGCCACCAGTGTGTGTATATTTACTTCTACATATATACTAACCTTTTCTCTAGCACCTTCGTTTCGCGTGGCGAATTTGTAACCAATCTAGACTTGACGAATTTGACAAAATTCTAACTAAACCTTTCGACAAACAGACTCAATTGTTTCAATCCTATTCCAATATTCCAACCTAGAGGAAAAAATATATAACTGCCTTCATAATGCCCGGGAATTTTACATGACAATTTCATTTTACTTTTTGACCATAGTAGTATATATAAAAACTATTTACAATTTTGACTCAAAAACAATTTCATATCAAATTTGATGGTCTAAAATGGAGTCAACTATATGAAGACGAATACCGATGTAAGGGAACTACCGTAAACCAGACGCGGGTCGTCAGCCCTGAGAACTGTACACGACTCCTCTACAACACGATAAACCTGGCAGCCGCCCGGTGTACAATGTTTATTTAGTTATACATACAATTTTGTGATTTCAGAATTTTCTAGAACTCTGTACACTGCAAAGTTACTAGATGACTGCTATTTATTAAGACTTATGCGTGAGGACCTATTTACATATGAATTGTGTAAAAAAATTTATAATGTATATGTATTCTTAAGCAAGTGTGATCAAGACAGATTCATGTTATCACTATTGTATTTATAAAATTTATTATAAGTATATATGCTATATACATATATATGTATATTTTTTTCTAGATGTACACATTAACTACTCATTTTTTAACCCTGTACTGTTTCCATACTATGGTTGTCTGTAATAAATTTCCTCGTGCGATACGATCGCCCATTGTACTTTTACCTTTACTATTTTGGCAAATATATATATATATATATATATATATATTCCAGCGTGTACAATAAAGAATATTAAAATAATGTACATATTTTAATAAAATATTTGTGACATTTAGATTATAGGTAATAAAAAAACAATTAACACGTGCTCCACGGTAAGAGCGTCATGTATAGGCGGACCCACAAGCGTTTCACCCTCCGCTAGCCAAGAGGAACACCCCATTGTTCACGCACGTGCTAGATCCGGAGCGTTTCCGATTACCCGCGTCTGATTTAAGCGGGAAGTAATAACGCATTTTATTTTTAGCGACAATTGACGTGTCGCGCGCGCCATGTTTTGGCGGGAAATTTGACAGCTACATAAAGCTGCGTTCAAAATGCCTACAATGCGATTAAAATAAGAATAGGACCGGCCTAGCGCCATGTTGTGACGTCACAACGGGAACTTGGTATAGTGTGCAAAAAAGCAATGTTAAAAAATAATACCAGTGGCTAAAGTCACTCGCTCGGTTACCTTCGAAACAGTTTCCAAATGCTTAATGAAACTTCCAAATACATCACGCGATATATGAATATTGCCATCTGGCCCTGGTACAATTCTTGCTTGTTTTAACTGGTCCAACAACATAATGGCACGTTTTTTCTCTTCCTCGAAGTACTTATCAACATTGCTGATAATCTCTCGAGCTCGCCGATGTAAAACACTACCTCTTTTGCTCATTGTAGAACAAATTAAACAATCAACAAAAACAATTATTATTATTATTTTATTTCATATATTTAATGCTGACCGTACTTATATGAGTGAAGTTAGCCGAGAGCCCGTCCTATTCTTATTTTAATCGCATTGTACATTATTTGAAAGTCCATCCTTAGATGGTTCGAGCATGGAACAGTAATATTCATTTGTTTAACCCTTTCCTTACCGCAGTACGTTCCGCCACAGTGACGCTACTGAACCGCGCATGTGCGCCGCGAAGTGTGCACATTGTATGGCGGTAGGCTGATGTTCGAATTTTCTCATTTGTGTTACATATTTAAAGATTTTACTGGTATATTAATTAATAATACAAGTTAGGATAATTCTTAGTAACTTATTTGTCTGTAATAAATCTTAAAACAGGGATCTACACATAAGCCAACATTACAAGGTGGATGCCAACATTACAACTCCAGCGCTGGTACACACGGGTTGTCCAGTGGACGCCGGCTAACTTCGGCGCTGGTAACGAAAGGGTTAATACATACAATACATATATATTAACAATTCTTCTCCGGTGGTAATTTTATAAATCAAAAGTAAACATTATTAAGAAATAGATAAATAACATCTAATGTAGCTGTGTTGCCATATAAAATAAGCATCATCATAATTTCAATCGTAAAACGCCCACAGCTGGACTTTAGTCTCAACCATAGACTTATGATCTATATACAGCGTCTTCGCCTTATGATTGACCTTCACTTCAAAATTTTTAAATCCTGCGATCCAGTTGCGCGCTGTACGGTCAACTACCACTGCAACCCGTCAACCCGCTGCACTGCGTTACTTTCATTCTTTTATGAATAGCCTGATTTGAAATCCTCAGCAACAAATCCGCCTAATTTCATATTCTCAGGAACAAATCCCGAATATGAACCTCTCGGTGGTTCGTTAAGCGACTGCCAGTGCCACTAAGATCTGAAGTGATAGACAAGTACCAAATATATTTTGGATCGTTACCAACACAATTCTTAAACTAATAATTATGTTTTTTATCGTGGTCTCTAAAAAACTTCCAACGTAAACTTTTCAAAGAAAAAAAACTTTACACAAAAATTCAAGTTCACGAGATAAACTTTACGAAAGTACTTAAAGGACTTAAATTACAAAACAGGGTGTAGTTCGAAATGCCAGGTGGTACTTTAAAAAAAAATCGAGGGTGGGCGCCATTTTGATTTTAGAGGGGGATTCTCACATCCGCCGGATGTAAATCGATGGTTTACTCCCGTCTATCCAACTAAACGTTATTGGGGGAGGAAGTCGGAAGTACAATCTTTTGTGACCTTAAATCTATTATTTTTTTTTTTGGGCAAAGGTGATAAAATTTGCACGTCACCTTACCGTGTTCCCACAGAATAATAAACTTCACATTTCAAGTACTTGCTTACTTATAAAAAAAAATATTTACTCACACATAATAACGTATAAGTGGAAAAGTTTTAAAGGGGTGAATATATAGTCTATTTGTCATCAGTTTTAGACAACCATATAAAAAAACAATTGTTTTTTTTTTTTTAAAGTTTTATTAAAAAAATTGTTTATTATCTGTCCTTACATACTCTGTACAGCCATAATTTATTTGCCTCTCGCATTGCAATAAAAAAAAATTAATGTAACATATACACTCTATATAAGATGTTTGAAAATAGATGAGCTTCAAATATCTTTTTGATAAATATAATTATTGTTATCCATACTGTTTACATTTGAATAAATAAGTAACACTGTTTGTAACTTGACAAGTGGACAGGCCATTACAGCTGCCGCTAGGACCTTATAGAAGAATCAAGAACATCCTATGCCTGATGAATAATGGTTCAACACTAGTACTGCCTGGTGTAAACATATAATATAAATAATTATGCGTCTATTTTATCTGAACATATAAAGATACATATACATTGTATGTCGTTCAAAGAGGGTTCCACTAGGAACACATGTTTGGTGTTATGCAACAGTATAAAACAACACATCAACACGAAATGTCAGCTTTTACGTCACGTGTTCTTCCTGCTGCGACAGTAACTCCTAAGTTTAGATTATATGACGTCAATAGCGGTCTAGATCCCGAATAGACCTCGCGAACGTAACGGGATAGGCAATAAACAAAAATCGAATTACGTTACATGAAATTCAAATTCAAGATATCTATATTCAAATAGAGTTTTGTACAGTTTTGAATCGACAATTACTTTAACATTATGATAAACTACCAACAGTTCGAAATCTGCTGAGAAAATCCGACAGAAAACTCAATACAGTACAGTAAAAGCTGTTTTTTTCGCGGGGTACCTGTTCGATAAATATGCCGCGATCACAGAAACCGTGAATACGGAATGCTAGTTTATATGCGATTATACGGGATATTACTAAAACATATGACCAAAATATCTTTCTACATTACGTGAAGATATAGTAAACTGGTTCAAAATCACTTTCGACGCTTGAAGATACAACCTCTCATTACTTTACAGTTGACATATTTTCAGTTACCATGTTCGACTTTTCAGGTTCTGGAAGCCTAATATTTTTTATTAATAACTTCGACTAATGTAATGTTGTATTCTTTGGACTAGATTACATCACTATTTTAAACCTAAAGTGGAGCTGGGCAGATCACGTGGCGAAATTCGCTGATATCAGGACACAAAGAGTTTTAAAATGGACGGGACCACGAGGTACCAGAGAGAGAGGCAGACCTAACGCCAGATGGGCTGACGAGATCTTTTTTTTTTATGACCCCCGCTATTGGGGGCCTCTCGTACCCCTATCTTGTGGTGGGACAGGGTCTTTTTTGGGCAATTTATTTTTTTCACTTCGTTTTTTTTTAATTTCCGTTCTCTGCTTCCATTCTTCACATGATCTTTCATTCCATTATTTTATACCACATTTCTTCTTTCTTTTTCCTTTTGCTCTGTTCGTCTATCATTCTTCCCTGACGAGATCTTGGCTACGGCAGGTCACGGGTGGCTCCAAGTTGCAAAAGATAGAGAAAAATTGAAAGCTTTTGAAGAGGTTTTTACTCTGAGGGCGTCCATACAAATTTAGTACAAAATTATTAAAACAAGTATCTAAAATTAAAATTTTCTAATTTAAAGTTATGGAATGAAATAAAAATATATCATTATTATTGATGTTGTGGTATGTTATATGTTTGAAAATACAACGAAGGCGTTTGCACGTAGAAGGACTATCCCCGTGTAGATGTGTAGTATTGTCACTGTAGTGTATAAAAACATTCTATTTTTATATTAGAAACAAATTCTGATGACATATTATTTTATTGCCATGTCGGTATAATGTTTCTCCACCATTAAAGAATATTAACTGGTTTATACAACTTAGTGAACCACAGATACAATAATTCTATAATGTGCTGTGAAGTCATTGACTCGATCAGCTAGTGTGACCATAAACGCAAACGGAAGGTGGTTCATGCTCGAACGATTTCAAGGGTTTACTTGCAATATCCCTAGCGTGACGATGGTGTTTTTAAAACAACAAACATTTTTATGAATTAATGCTAATTATCCTATTATATAGAATCGTATTAACCCTTAAATGCATAATGATGTAAAACTGCAACATACCACTTAATACTAAAATGAGTACTACACATAAAAGTAAATGCATAGTATTGTATATCTACAACATAAGGTTTTTTAAAAAGTAAGTATAAAAATATTATACAGATATTTTTTTTTATTTTTGCTATCATTTTGGTGTACTTATCTGCAAGATAAATATTTTTTAAATTTGAATAAAAGTCATGTATTTAAGGGTTAACATAATAAACCTATATAAATAAATAAAGGCGTGGTCGCATTGTAACATTACTTGATTATTACAAATTAATGTAAGTGCAGCGAAGGTCTACAATCTGGAAAGAAGTCGTCTTGCAGCTGTAACGGATGATGATGAACAACTGAGACATTCATCATCATTATTGTATCATTTATAGTGATCACTTATGTACGTTATGAAAATAATTCAACTATCTGTCATAACTTGAATCAAATTAAGATTTTATACAAAATATTCTTTATTTCAGCCGTCAGATGTCCACTGTTGGGCATGTGCCTCACATATCACCAATAAGGTCGTTTGAAAGCCTATACAGCTTCTACTTATGAACTTAACAAAGTCGTGTCCATCGTTGACAAATCTCATTTTTGAATCTCTTAGAGAAATCAAACGAATGGGCCTTTCCATCGCTCGCGACAAGTGACCATTTTTTACTGCCATAAGATATATAAATAATGTTGTCATAAAAATAGACGAAAAATAGATTATTCTGGTTACTAAACCTTAAAAGGGTGTTGGGTATCGATATAAAACAAGCACATTTAGTTAATTTTTTAATGTAAAGAAATCAAATATGTTACACTTAAAAAGTCCGTTGATGGATGAGGTTGCAAAAAAATTGCTTTTGAAAGAAGCCGGTGAAAGACGCCGTTCGTTCCGATACACGCACTCAAGTACAATTATAAAAAGTGTTACGTTCGGATACAATATCGAACAAAGAGTATTATTATAAATAAATAAATGACTTACAGATAGATAAATTCACAAAAACAATCTTCGGACTACCCGCAGGAACGTTACCCGTCTTTTCGCCTATTTATATGTGCAGGATTCTGTGTTTGGCACTAATCGGTGTAACATAACTCCTGAAGATGCCCCGTGGAGGGATGAAACACGTGTTTAGTGATTTGGCGGTGGCAGTTGTGTAATTCGCATTGTTTCCGCATATATCAGCGGGCTGGCGGGCGGTGCACTTTGTTGCACGACTACTACTGCATGTGCGGAAGTGGCTAAATATTGATCCTTTTCTTAAGTATGCAGGATTGTTTTCAATACTACTGCTCTATACTATAATCAGTCGCGAGACCACAGCCATAAACCGTGGTCTGATTACATACAAACCTCTTGATATAGTAACCTAAACAGTACATACGAAGACCAGTATAGAAGACGTAACATAATACGCTACAAGTAGTAAAGGACACCGTACAGTAGTAGGGGACACGACGTAAGGACACATAACTATCTTAAAGGATTATCTAGAAAATTCATTATTCTAAGTCCCCGCAAATAATCTACTCTTATATACGCCCCCGCAAACAAACCCAGAACAGATGCGCGTGCACACAAATATCTCAAGGGGACGACGGTAATCAAGTGCGAATTGTTAGTAGATGGGGGTGGACTTGCATGACATAAAATATATAACGTACAGTGCCCGGCGATAAATATTGCACATCGACCTTTGGAAAGAGACAATCGGCTAATTTCGGCTTCGTAGAGCATTATCTCTGTCCCACACTACCTGTGTGACGTTTTGTCGTATATATTTAAGAGTTGTTAACACCCCCAAATTTATATAATTAAAAGTTGTGTACAATGGCATCTTTAGGAAAAAAAGAAGGAAACAATTACGAGGTGCAATAAGTATAATGGCGTTTATTATGTACAGTTGTAATTTTCCTAATTAATTAAATACGTAAACATAATGTGAACATTATTTTTATTTTATTTTACCCCGACCTAAAGCCTTGAAGAAAAATTGGTGTATTTTATACAAAGAATTAAAATAATTATCAAAACAAGCAAATGAAAAATGTTACCTTTTGATGCTAAAGATTTAAAAAATTTTACACAAAATATGCATTGTATATATATATATATATATATATATATATATATGTAATTTAATTTAAAATTACACATTTCGGTTCAAAACTCTCAACCACTATTTTGAACTAATGTAAATGTTACCTTTTCAATAGAACACAGCTTTTATTATGCCATTTTCTCTTAAAAAAAGTCACCATTTTCTTAATAAAAAAAAATTGAGATGAACGCGCACCTTTTGTTCCTAACCTCCTGGTATATAAATTCGAATTCCTGTATCGCTTTCACGCTGCCATACAAACCAAACTTAAAACCTTCATTGAAGCTCCTCATATTTATATTCTCCTAGTAACCAAGCGCCTGAAGATCATTGACCCCGCAGTTTTATTTCCACTTGGCCATAACATCTGGTTATTATTATTAAATAATAATAATATTTATACCAAGCCACACTGTTCAATGAACCTTCTCCCTGTTACATTTTAATTAACACTTTTAATTATTTATAACAAGTTAAACTTTGATCGTAGGGTTACCACCCAACGTTACTAACATAACTAACATATAGATTTATTTATAAACTGAAATACTGACAGCACAGCGGTGGAGGATTGAGACTTGTGATCAAAGGCCGCTGATTCGATTCCCGAGATATATACAATTCATAATGAATTAATTATATATGATTGCCACCGCTCCAAAAAGAGGGACAGCAACACCCTCTGCAAAGCCAAGCGTGGAGAGGTATATCCTCCCATATATACCTTTGGGAGATGCCCATGTCTTTGACGATGAAGTGAAATTCTAAAAAATCGTGGGTAGAAGTGACTTAACATAAAAATAAAATATATCATCATCATCATCCAACTTCATTCATGTAGGCGGTTTGCTTTAAAAATAAGTGGGTAGAAATTAATATTGAATAGACCTTAATTAAGAAATACCAGGAAATCATAATTACATAGAAGTATAAAACATTTAAATTTCTGTATATTTTTAGCCATGCGCAGCTTGTGACGCTGCCATGTTGCTTCCTGACGGTTGTATTTGGTAATTTATGGGGAAAGCCTATACCCAACAGTGGACGTCTTACGACTAAAATATTGATTTTATAAAGCACTATAACTAAGAGATTATCTTAACAATTTCATCGATTTGACGCAAATTGTTCACGTAAAACTGATAACACACGACCTAGGTTCAAACAACAAATATCTAGATATATGCATTGCGCTTACATTATCTTATTACTTTATTTTTATACATCTAACACATGTACTTGCATTAGTTTGAAAATAGATTAAATTGTTACTTGTCAACCTATGAAAAGCAGCCGCGTGTAAACGCATTTTTACATCGTCTTTGTTATTGACTACCACTGTCCCTTCATCATCATTTTAGTCGCATGCCGCCCACCGCTGGACATAGGTCGATCAACGACCTTAACAACGTCTGTCCACCTCGTCCCACGCTGTACTTGCCGCTTCCGTGGTCTCCACGTGGAACCTTGAGCCTCAATGGTCACCTTCGCCATTTCGTTCGCCAACGTCATTTCCTTCCATTTCCCTGGGTCAGCTACTTTCGGTCGTCTACAGACTATTAATAAAAAAATTCTCAACTATTGTCTTACTAGGATCCCATAACTTTGTCAGACTATTACGATATTTTTATAGGGGCAACCTCAAAGAGAGTTTAATAATAAATACTGATCTCTTGCAAATTTAAATAAATATATTCGTCGAGAAATCAACTCGATTGAACCAAATTTACTGCAGCGTGTCGCGACAACTCGACGCAATATATTTAGACAACATATTTTTTAAATAATTAAATCCGCATCTCTATTATATACTTCAATGCTTTTATTAATATTTTATGTAAAAAATTATTTATTTATTTAAATTTAAAATCATAAATTTTCCACCGGACTCGCTTTATAAATTATTTGTTACGAAATGCGAAGTTATTTTCCACAACTACAGCATGCGAACGATGTGGGTAGATAAGAAAATAAACGCCAATTTAAACCATTAATTATTTCCAAATATGATACGTTTCGCCTACACTCCATATTTAAATTAATTAATGCTTTAGAGAGTGGGTTTTTAATACTACGTGGGATTTACCTTGATGTTTTGCGTGTAATCTAATCACTAACATGTTTATGTTCTCCTAGTAGATTATAAGGTTAAATAATTTTAAAGCTCCTAATAAAATATAGCGAATATAAATAATAATAGCACGTCTTAAAAGGAACCTATTACCTATGCATCATAGTTTCGTTAATTCATTACAAACATTTAATGCAATCAATTATATTTCCAACAAGTACATAATATACCAGAATTATTATTTTTTTAATTCTTGACTGTCTATTCCAGCTATCTGAAATGGCTGGACCGCTTTTGACTAGATATACTGGCAGGTAGCTCACGTAATAAGGGGTAATTAATATATGCTTAATTAATTTTATTTTAATATAAATTTTAAACGTAAGAAAAAAAATTAAGTATTATTTTTTTTGTAAGTTCCAAGCGAACAAAGTGCGGATAGATGTAATTAACAAAATATACATATGTATAACTACAATATGTAAAATAACAAACATACAAATGCCTCAAAAAACTTTACGAAAAGTTAAGAATTGTTATAACTTATAAGTAATAAAAATCCTTCGAAGCCTGATAATACGCGAATTTTGTTGTAGTAAACTGGTCCCAAATCGTTCAGTGTTGACTTTTTTCAGTCAGTCAGTTTTTTCACCAGGCCGGTGATCACTTTTCACAGTGATCACCAAATACCTACTTTTTGTTATTCATAATTTCATATATAACATATACCATATACACACTTAATTAGTATATGACTAATTAAAATAATAATAATAAATTAAAAAACAAAAAGTAAATTAAATCTACCCTTAGAGTTCAAAGTTACCAGGGTACCATAACTTGCACGATACATTCTTACATTAACAAAATCCAAGGGGGAGAAACATCCCTCAGGAATGCATTGCATTTAACTTTAATAGAACCGCAGATGGCGGGGGCGAAATATAGGCCGACTCATGCTCGACAGATCTCAAATATATAGGGTGCCTTGGGGATTATACTATTATTTAGGTTAATTTAAGAATGGACGTCTTTATATATTAACAAAATGATTACGTATAAAATTAAAAACTAAATTCGTTTTTGTTAAAAAAAAAAACAGTATTAGTGTAATATGCTCATTCATCTATATTGGATTTTGCTGACAATTCTGTCAAGTCATGTTATCCTAGTAAGCTGTTAGCATAAAGCTTTTTAATACGCCTATTTTCAATCATACTGTGAATCATACATATTATTTATTATCTATCATACATATATATCATACTGATTATAACAAAAATAATTGAAGTTAAAATATTTTAATTGTTTATTTTATATATATGTATATATATATGAATGTGTATATATAATATATATACAGACATCTTCGAGCTACGTCGGACCCTTTGATTCTTCCTCATTTCTAATACTATCTCACAGCGAAGCTAAATCCATTTACATACATACCTATATATATACATATATATATCTGAAATAAATATTTTCTTTATTGTACAAAGAAATGTTTCTCGAATATTCCGAAACATCTAATCGGCATTGAAGTATCTTACAGATGATTGTTACCATTTCATCCATCGTTTTAACTCGAGTCGTACTAAGCGATGCAAGTATCAAAATATCTACATGCAAGTATCAAAAATATCTCCTCCCATATCGAACAAAGCTGATGCGAGTTCGCTGAAATATCCTTTGTATTAATTTCGACCCCATTTACCCATTATGTTTCTGACCTTGTTTCCCGTACAAACGCAGGCCGTATTATCCTTTATCCACCTTTGTTTAAAGCTGGAATTTGGCAGAGTTTCATTTGTATTAGTCATGCAGATTTAAAGAGATATCAAAGGCTCATTGTTTTGATATTAAATGTTTACACTGGTTCTTGACTTACACGCTTTTTTTTTTCATTTCAAAGATATTTTGTTGACATGGCGATTGGAGAACAGTGTAAAAGCTTTAAAGGGTTGATTAAATACGTTCTTTTTCTAATAATAAGTGTAGTGTATGCCCTATTCAAAAAAAATATAGTAAAAAAATCATTTTCAAAATTCGGATCACAACATATTTAAATTTACAAATGGTAGACGCGGTGTAGGTAGGCTTTCTTTAGTTGGACTGACATAGTTTACACGTCACCACATCGACCTTTGGGGAAGGCTCATTCCTTGTAGTGGTCACCACATCGACCTTTAGGGAAGTCTCATTCTTTGTAGTGGTCACCACATCGACCTTTAGGGAAGTCCATTCCTTGTAGTGGTCACCACATCGACCTTTAGGGAAGGCACATTCCTTGTAGTGGTCGTCTATCGTTTGCCATGCGTTTGGATGGTAACTGAAACACAGGCTATAAAAATCAGATCGTAACAATCGATAATAAACGCCAATTTATACCAGGCGAGCATGGAAATCGAGGCGAGTCAAAATCAGTAATTATACCAAGAAAAACGGTTCCACTGAGCCCCGAGTTCGATCCGTGACATTCATTTGGCCACGGACTGTGGACCGGGGGTAAGTGACCTCAAGGTCGACTATGCCTGACCGATACGATTAGGTTTTAACAACCAATTTTTTATAACCTTTATTTTTACTAGTTGTGTTAATATAATGACACCTTAACCAAAAATCAATGACGTCAGAATCATGTTATTTCTCTAGACACTTGTACAGAGTGTCTGTTGGCATATCTTTGTTTTCAAACATATATATATATATATATATATATATATATATATATATGACACATATATATACACTATTGACATGTGATACTGATATGTGTCAGTAGCCACATAATTTAAATGAAATTTTATTTTCCGCACTAAATAACACGAAAACATGTTAAGCGCACTTTAAATGAAAACTAAATGTATGGTAAGTAAATGAACACAGGCAGTTATATATCTTTTAGTAAAAAACAAAAAATATCTCCTAAAAACAGGTTTGAGGATACTTTTTAAAATATTAAAATGATTTTAAGGAAATTAAATCCATCTTTAGAACCAAAAGATACTAGGGTACCATAACTTAACTATATATTCTTCGTTTGTCTAAGCTCATGAATTTTTCTTGATCTGTTTTTAAAGCGTGTTACTTCTACCATTATATCCTTGTGCACATAATCTATTTTAAATGCTACCTTCGTCCTTGTCTATTACCGGTAATAAGTGAACTGTCTCTTTCATTGAAAGCGCGATGCCTTCACACCGCACACTAGACACGCATCGGAGGTTTTGAGATCGTCACACCTCCATGAGCACCTACCTATCCCCTCCGCGCAACTCAGCGTGAAGTCTCAACAACGAGGTAATAAAAACTCTTTTCTGTTACGTTCCGTTTTTAAATCTGTTGCAATCGTGTGTGGTAATATATAATCTGTGGCCGTTGTTGCAAGAACTTGCAGCTCGCATGACAGCTTAAAATAAAGAACAAATGGTTAAGACAATGGCTAAACCATTGCTCAATCCAAAAAATATTAAAAAAAAAGGTTAGCTTAAAAATTACTATACAGGGATGATTCATTCAAAATGTAAAAGGAAAACAATACAAATACAATAACAACAGCAAATATATAAACATACACATTCACCCCATAAAAATGGGGTGAATATATTTGCTGTCAAGTAATATATAATATATCCTATCCAAAAATCAAAGGTTTCCAAAATAATAAGTTTTTTGGCCTGTCGCATTACAACATAAAAATACATACAGGTGTAAATACCTTTAGGTTTTTATTGCATATATATCATCGGTACGTGAAACTATATATAATTTATTTTAGTGAAAGTTGCATTGAGAAATACACGGTTTAGAAACCTTAGATATATAGACCACATGGATTCTAGATGGGGACGGCAAAAAATAAAACAATTAATTTTTTTTTAAATATCTGTAAGTGGCTCAATGTCAAAGATACCTATGACTTGCCGCCAAAAATAAACAAAGATGGGGGAGTGCGCCATTTTATTATACAATGCGGCTTGACACTTGCGTTTGCGGGGGAGTATATAATGCACTAATTCTGTCTCTAACGCCAGATGGCACGGCCCACGGGGATCACTGATGGGGTGCACGGTCTAAGTTTAACCACGAATTCATTTAAGATGTGGGTGACTGGAAATATTTTATTTTAGATGCCGCACTACGCGTTGATCTAGTATTTCAATAATAAACGGTAAAATATTTTCCATATAACTTAACTATAAAACTTCCGAGTTGACGAAAATATTTTAACACGAAGAAAATTATCACAATAATCGAAACAAATATTTTATTTCAACTTCATAAAAACTTATACTCGTATAGTAAGACCACAACTACAATATATTTTGTAATTATAATTATCGTTGTGTTATTTATTATTTCTAAAACGATTTTTACAAAAACATTTTTAATTAACCTAAAATGTTGATATTACTAATTTATGAAGAAGGCTTAAGTCCAGAAATGGACGTAATATGATTGAAATAGTGATGGTGAAGGTAAAAAGTATACATACATATTAATTTGAGGTGATGACACATGAAAAGTCAAAGAAATTTAAAGATTTGTTTATGTAGGTTAAAAAAACGCAATCACAAATATATTTTTAATATTATTTAGCGTCAATGATTTTATATAAAATAACAATAAAAAAATGAATTGTGTTTAAAGTACTATTTTATTAAAAAATAAATAAAAAAACGCTGTACCAGGATAACATAATACCACAGGAAATTATACAAACAACACAAACTTCAGATGAAAGTATTGAACATTAAAAAATAACGTAACCGTATATCGGAACGTAAAGATATGATGACCACAAACCACCGGCAGGATGGGATCTGACCGGATGCGCGGCGGAGATGAAATTTAATATACACATGATCACAGATTATATAAACACCATAACAATATTTTTGAAAGATTTAAATAACACACTACTAAAATGAATACTAGGATACTAGGAACTCATAATGAATTTGTATATGTTTGAGACAAAAACGAGAAAATTGCATAGTCTCTATAACCTGTTGATAGAAATTAGCTTATTAGGTAGACGAGGCGTAGGTAAGTCCCCCCCCCCCCCCCAGGTAAACCGATGACATAGCCATAGTTGCGGGAAGTCTATAGCACTGGCAGAACAAGACCGATCATCGTGGCGAAATATTGAAGAGGCTTATGTCTTGCAGACTTTTGTCAGCATGCATGATATGATAAAGGCAGGAAGAGGAGTCAGTCTTCTTACAAAAACTTACCTAGTAATATTATACAGGATGTAACAGGTGTAGCTTTAAAGGGGTGAATGTGTATCTCATTTTCTATTCAAAATAAATGGTTTCAGAAATAATAAATAACATAATGATAATGTGATGATAGCAAAAAGCGTAAATTCGCATTACTACAATTTAAAATTAATTAAATTATTGTTTATTTTCTTTATCGCTACATACGTTGTACACTGGAAGTTATTGGCCTGATTTTTAAGAGTAAAAAATCGATTAATTAATGTTACATATTTTTATGAAATAGCTTTGTATCAGTTTTTTGTGTCAAATGTGCAATAGATTTATCCGTTAATTTTTAAACCTATATCCAATCCACCTATATATAAATATCAAAAGTTGAGTATATATCATATAATCTATGGCTATCATTATACTGACCCTCATTATGGTATTAAACCAAAACCAATTATGGGTTTCAAGTGATCTAACGCATCTGAAACCGGTGGCATACTTGATCTGTGACCAGTGCGATGTTTATGCGTGGGAAACTTTCTTTTTCCGTTTACACAGTTTAAGAAACTCTATGATATAAAATGGCTATAAACACATTATTTTAAATCTGATTCACAGCGGCTAAACCATCATGGCGCTAAATTTTTATTCCAAAGAATAAATATTTGTTTATTACCTCCATAAAGGTTAATTATTATTTATTTTATTATTTTGCACTTCGCCCGGTGGTTAAGTTTGTTGGTTGCCAGTTAGATCCAATTAAAAAAAAAAAACATTTTTTTCACCAAGGGAAATAAAAAAACTATATGAAAACATTTTATGTACCACCCACCATCTTTACTTGGCAACGTGGTCGTTTCTGGCCCACACTCTCCCAGCAGTGGGAACAAGTCTTACATTTTTTTCAATTCTTAAAATAACCTTTTTAATATTTATTTAAATCAAAAAGAGTAAGTTAGTGTGGATCCATTCCCTATTTTCATATATCAATAAACATCTCTTACTAGGAGTACATACGTTGTGAGTAGTTATAAGTTTTCATATCATTCTCTATATTTAACATTGGCAACCCTAGTACTTCGTAATGGGGTACTTGTCACAAAAAAGTTAAAACCGTGGCTGGCTTAAAAATAACCTCGATCCGGATTGATAGTTAACAATTAGCTTAACGGTGCGGATACGAGTTTCCCACGCAGCCATTGCGTACGTTTTTTAATCTCGCGATTCTATTGCCAGCCGGTTATAGTTTACAGTGTAATTGCAAGGACCTCTGTCCGAGTTATGAACACCTGGTATTTATTTTCCTGGATTTATCTATCCGTTAGCTAGGATTATTTTTTTATTTAGATAATTCATTCTTTCTTACTAGTTATTCTCCTATACCATGAAACGAATATACAGGGTGCACGTTGTTCAAAGTGATTGGTTACTTTTTGTCCACCTATTTTCAATCTCCCTGTATAAAATAACCAAGCGGAAATATATCAAATTGCATTCTGAACATATATAAATACATTTAAAAAACTTTTAAGTTAAACGGTTTTTTGATACCCATATTGTAGTGGTTGTGGATAAATATGTACCTAGTTCGCCATATTGGAACGATTAACATTAATTTGTTTTTCAAATTATAATGCGACAATAACTTCTGGCAGTACAGTATCCGGCGATAAATATTGCACATCGACCTTTGGAAAGAGCTTTTTAGAGCGTTATCTCTGTCACACAAAATACGACTGATAAAACGTCACAAAAGTAGAGTGAGACAGAGATAGTGCTCTACGAAGCCTAAATTAGCTGATTGTCTCTTTCAAAAAATCGATGTGCAATATTTATCGCCGGGTAAAGTTTACGGAAACACACAGTATACTTAAATTTTAACTTTCCTTAACATATATCACTACGTTATCTATTACTTAACCATAGATTTTTGAAAAGTGAACTGTATTTTAAAGGTAACCACTGTTTTTAATAATGGATCTGTTGAGTAAATTCTACAGTGCTATGGTAGAAACTATATTCGAATCTGGGACCAAACAGACCTGTTCCATGCCTTCGA
This sequence comes from Battus philenor, assembly GCF_028537555.1. Taxonomy (NCBI): domain Eukaryota; kingdom Metazoa; phylum Arthropoda; class Insecta; order Lepidoptera; family Papilionidae; genus Battus; species Battus philenor. The sequence goes on from NW_027181692.1 coordinate 6,330,564, forward strand.
CGCGTTAATTAGTCTCACAAAACAAATGACATAACACCGTGAGAGAACCTCTAAACACACGTCTCTCATTCAATAATGACACTGGCCCAATGCCATATAAAGGTATCCCATCACATAAAGCAGACCTAAGGATATATATTTTTTAATAAATGCATACAAAGCTATCTTATAGTACATTAAAACCTGTTCTTATGCTATGAATATACCGTATAAAGGAAAATGCATAAAAAATACTAATATCAGATTCAAAGTAAAAATAGATTTTTATATCTATCTAAATAACAATGTAAAAAAAATTCCTTGGATTTTTTTTGAAAAAGTTTCACGCTGTATATATATATCAAAGCCTTACAAAATAACTAGGAATTGCTAAAACTATCATGCTGCTAGATTGAATCAGATATGATATTCGCAGAAGAACCAGTTACTTCGACCCGTTGGGACTGAAAGGTTTTTGAGTCCACCAGGCTTGGGTAGCCTCGAACTAGATGGGCCGATGGCATAATTGACACTATGTAAATCTTTTTAAGAAAAAATACTTTTAAGTTACTAGGGTAGCATTAGTAACAATGCATTTTTTTTAAATAATAGAGCTTGTGAAACATCGCACAGCTATATCGTTAGTTTTAGGTGTACAAACACTTAACAGCAGTCGGACAAGTTATATTTTTAAACGGTTAACGTCGTGGGAATCGATTCACTTTCGATCCTTTTGTTTCATGTACCGTTACTAGCAAGTTTTTTTTTTGTTTAAACCATTCGTTTATTTAATTGCATGGGAAAACACGGCGCCTAGGCGGGAGCAAGTTTGTTTACTGTTTTTATACACATAATTGGCGAACATCGTATATGAATTTTTGCCTTATTATTTCTATAAAGTCAAAATTATACTTTATAATAAACATTTTGCTTTAATGTCGTGTATACTTTGTTTATATCTTAACTGCATCGGGGACGTCTGTTGAATTTAAAACTCACTTCGAGGCAAAGAAATATCCCCGATGTACTTTTGACTGTCGATATTTTCAAAATACTCTGTGAGATAACTTTTTTTGAATCAGACTTTCTCTACTATTATTTGTGTGATGTGAAGTTGGAGTGTTGCCCAAAGAGCTTCAGCTCATGCTGCTATCAGAGTGCTTAGGGGAACGCTCCATAGAGTGACTGGGCTCTAGGGCCCCCTCCAAGGGACTTTTGGCTAGGGCTGCCACTCGTTTATAATACACGTTTAGAATTCCGACTTCAAGAGAAACGATATGGCAGAACCCTAACTATGTCGGTGGCTTTTAACTGGCTATTAACACTAATATCCCTTCTGAAATCGACAAAATAGATAACGTCTCTCTAATATGCATTACATTCACATAATCTTAAGCTAATATTATCATTAAGTTATTTCCTATAATTTCGCAATTTTTTTTCATTAAAAAGATAAAAAGGTGTTTGATTTTTTTCAACAATTCCTCCGAAATTTATACATAACACAATCTATTTTAATTTCTATTACTTAAGCTATTGTGTCTAAAACAGCATACTATTTGTAACGGTGCGTTTACGTAATTGGAACGCGCGCAATGACAGCGCGGCCGTCTCTCTCGCGCGCCCGTGTTTCGCAACGTGCGTCCCTTTCGCGCTCTCGCCCGGTCGATTCTCACGGACCGTGGGAACTTCACCTTTCCGATTGACGATGTATCGTCTCGTTATTCGATAGCTCTTGTTTATCGATGTGCTCCTGGTACTCCGTAGACCAAATAAGTACGGGACGGACGTAGATTTTCTTCTAGGCAACCAAATTGACTGACCGCGCTCAAAAATCAAACGACAACATTATTCACGGGGGATTTACGATACGAAACTAAAACATACCCACCCACCCTCAATATCCAAGAAAAATTTAAAACTCATAAATATTATATTAACAGGCCAAATCAGTTGCAACCCAAAATGAAAAAAATAAGTGAATAAAATAATTCTGCAACAAAAATAGCTTTAAAATATATATCCTGTATATCCTTTCCTACCTACCATCCTGGTACTTATAAAGATTAATTTAAAAAGATTTTTTTACTGAGTAAAATTTGTGAAATCAATTTCGAAGTACTAGGGCAACATGAACATTTCGTAGCCGCAAAAACGTTCAAACGGTGTCCCGGAAGCAGAGCATCTCGTCTCAAAACGAAATTAGCAATTCACAACCCGTGCCGTACCGGGCCCGATCATAAATCCTCACCTGCTACACGAATTGACACCGTATGATGTAAACATTATGGTTACAATTGCATCGCGATCAAATGACTTCGTGTAAACAACGTTGTACGTGCCGCAGGTAAAGTTTAAATTATATCTTATTTCCGTTGCGATAAGATTTAAAATTGTTTTTGAAATGGAAAATTTTAAATTTGTCTTTCTTTGACGTCTCCATTCCCACGCGCGGGTTCGTAGAACTAAGTTTACGAAAAATTCTACAAAAGGGGTTACCATAAAACATCTGCATAGCAGATGAATTTTTTCATAGAAAAAAATAAGCAAAATTGTGGGAAAGCCCGTAACAATGACACGAACAATGGATTAATTTCGAAAAGCTCTTTAGAAACGCTATGAATAGGGATTTAATGTCTAAACAGTGCGAGTTGTAGCTAGTTGATGATTTTTTAGACAATACTACGAACATCCTTTATCTTCCGGTCAGAGGCCTTTGTTAGAATTATTACTGGAAAAATAATATTTAAAAAAAAAAGACGACATCTATATAAATGTATGGAAGATAAAAAAAAAATTACTGTTCTACATTTCTGATGCCCTGGTACACAATATCCTTGGTGGATCAACTACATTGTCTCTCAAGGTTCAAAAAAGTAGCTGGATGCGGGCAGTACAACTGGTATTATCTTGGCCATCTAGGCCGAGGTCTATGCCTCCTTGCAGTGAGCATATATTGGCTAAAACTAAAAACTGCTATATGTTTCTACACGGAACCACTCCATCATCATACATTCAAAACGAAGAGTGGAAGGAATCTAGCAACATTTCGTCTCTCATGTGTAATGACAGGTAAACATAGCCGCTTACTTTCCAATTATATAATTGTTATATTTAACACAATTTACTTGTTACTTACACTCTCGTCACGAATTATCTAAGATATATATATTTAGTTATTTGGTCATGTATCACGAAAGCGATTTCCAAATCTTAACCAAACCAAAATGTAACTTTAAATGTATATTTCATTTATTTTCTTACCAAACACCTTTTCTTATTTATTTCTAAAACTATCGACAGGGTGTACCATATATTAAAAATTGTACATATAAACAATCATCCTGTATATATAAATGAATAATAGAAAACAATTACGCAATACGAAATCCCGGAAGACGCTGCGTGAGCATCTTTCACACGACCCGTCGACCCAGAGCTCTAACAGAGAGCGATCCTTCCTAATAATATAAACACGCAACAAACATATATCTAAATGCAAATATATCAGATATAATTGCAATTAAGATACGTTTTTTTTAGACTTCCATTTTTGATCACCGTCATGACGTCCACGGCTGGACATAGACCTAATCCACACATAACCGATTGTATGCTGTCTAAATACAGCATCTCCCAAAGACCTTAACAATGTAGTCTGTCCACCTTCGATCGTGGTCTCCAGTACCTTAACACCCCAGCAGCCATTTGGATGCCCACTGCCACTTCCACTTGACACTTGATTTATAAAACAGCATTTATCTACGACGAAAGAATCTATTTAAAAATACATAGGCCGATTTCAATGTTGTAAATATATTCGTACCCTTATGAGAGCCTAGTCACTAAGAGGCAAAGTCGCGACCTTATTATCTGGATGGTCTCCAGTGAAAAAGTTATGTGGCGAAGGCTATTTCGGGAAACATCATAGTTCGGCGCCTTGCCACTTCGAATCAGCCGAATGTTTAAACGCCACTTGGACAGCAGTGTTAGATCGGTCCAAAAAAATAACTAGTCATGATCGAAACATAAAAAAAACTGTATATGGCAACACTAACGGATCAATAAGCTCTTCTCGGTAACAACCGGAAACGGCTGTGACGTATTGATGTAAACACGCACATGTCTCCAGTAATTACAGGAAAATGGCGACATATATACACGGTCTAAGATATATCCGCTGAACGAGGCTTCCCTTTCGAATTACAGAAGCGGCTCGGACATCGCTTTCCCGCGCTTTTTAGCATCGCTAATACAAAATGGCGTACTTACGACAATATAAGATTAGATACATAATGACATCAATATATTTTTATATCTAAGACGGTATATGTGTAAGAATAGAAAGTTATTCCGATAAAAAATGGACGTATAGGTAATCACATATGTTATTACTAATAGAATTTCTGCTTGCGTAATGGCGTCATCTTTCAGATTCAAGTTGATGTTTAAAGTCTACCCCAAGGAACTCTATTTAGACTTTATACCCTTAGATCGTTTTGGCGGACGGGAGAGGAGAAAAAATCATTAATTTGATTTTTCTTTACTTATTGCTACATTGGTTATGTATTTATACAGATGATCCATATATCGTATTACAAATATGTTACTTAACTTATTTAAAGAATTATTATTTAATGATTTTTAATACCATTGGGTGTTACATAGGATGTTACATTTTTATTCATACTGCGATAGGTGAATTACTTTTGATAGTATAAAAACTATCAAGACTAATGATGGTATCACATGACCTCTGATTTCCTAGTAATGCAACATTTTATGGTTCTAAGTTTTATGGGTTAATGGGATGGTGTTATACCACACAGCAGTAACACCACGAATTCGACCGGTCACGATTCGAATTCAAACGTGAACTATAATTATAACGTGCCTGTATACGAACAGCTACATTTATACAGGATGATTGGTAATAGGCATAATATCTCTGGTGAATACATTAAAAATCATTGGTTTCAGAAACACTTAATAAACTTATATAATAATAAATTGTGAAAAGTGTTTTAATATTTTAAATATCATATTAAAATAAATTATTGTAATTGATTGATGAAATTAATGGCCTGACGCATTTCAATAAATATAAATTAATGTAACACTTAATTTATACAGGATGATTAGAAATAAGTGTTAAAGCTATAAAGCTTTTTTATTGACATAAGCTTTCCACTCAGCATTCGACTCTTTCAAGTTTTTGTACCAGTAACCGATAGGATCTAAAAAAACATTTTAAATTTTGCAATCTTCAATTGATAAATGATAAACATTCAACCGGATTATCGTCATGTCTTTACCATAAATAATGTTATATAAAAAAACAGCTATGAACAGTAATTAATTAAAATCAATGATTATTAAATGTGTATTTTAAATCTGCCTTTTTAAGACAATTAATCAATCATGACAAATTAGTAAATAATCAAAGATGTCTGACGTTTTCCCGAGCAATACCAGCGTTATTCAAAATGGCGGATCCGCTCTCACGATCGTTACCGTTGTCTATGGAGACAGACCGGATTCCCAATTCTAATGCGCCGCGCAACTCCACGGTCGGACGCCGCCGGGGGAGCCTCTCTCTTCGGCGGAATATTTAAAATTTTATCTCTCGACCAGTTCTCACGTCTTCGAAATTTACTTTATTTAAATGTAGCGCTTTTCTCTCAAATGGTATGTACTCCTGGTACTCTGGCCCAAATAAATCAGTGACACCAAGCTAAAGAAGAAACCATTAAAGTCCGTCTTGGTCTGCTGTTTGTTTTATAAAAATCATTCAAGGTATCAAGATGTTATATTCTCCTAGTACTGCAGATTAAATAAATAAAATGATTGATTCCCGATATTCCTAAATTGAGAAGAATAAAACATATATTTTTTAATACCTTAACGGAAATTAGATAAAATCAATTAAGAAACCGAAGTTAAGCCCAGATTTTCAGTGGTTAACGAACCATTACTTGTTAAATATACAGTAAAAATAAACGTTTAAATCTTTTTAGTTTATTTTATTTTTGATAGAGGAAAGATTTTGAGAAATTGTTTTTTTATAAAATTGTTTAAGCGGAATTGAATTTATTATTTACCTTCAACACAATTTTACATACATTGACGCTAAAATTATTTATACTTTTATAAGTGTAGATAATAATAATAAAAAAACATATTTATAGTTTAATCATGGCAATATTGAAATAACAATATTAAAAAAAAATTCAATGCAATGCCCGCCATTTTATTATAATTCACTTCAAACGACTCGCACGCATCAGCTGGCGTTAGAAACACCTTTCGCGTTCATCTGTCTTTATCTCGCTTACAACATTCTTAATCTCCCATCTCGCTTCACAAACTTTTGTAAACGCCTTTATACGTGTATTAATCAAATAAAAGAAAACCTTAAGAACATTATTATACAGTCCATATTCAAAAGATAACAGGTAGGGGTATGCCAAAATGTGTTATTTACACCTGGATTTAATATCGTGTAAGCAAAAGTATACTATATTACATAACATTAAGATCTAAATTTCAAACTCCTAACGTATACGGTATTTTATAAATTCGGCAGCTGTATTAAACGATAATGTTGAATTATCGATGTCTATAAACGACATAAAAAAATAAAAGCAGATGTCTGTCTCCTAGAATTCTTTAATATTACATTTGATATGTAAAAATGAACTTTAATATAAAAAGGTAAAGCACATTTAATAACGAAATGAAGTATTGTAAATTACTTAGACCTCTTACAAAATAAAGTATCTTGTGATACTATTTTATTAATATTTTTTTTATTATCGTCATATATTATATATATAATTAGAATATGTTACCAAACACAAAACTCGATAATGACGTCTTTAATTCGACTATTCTTTATCCTTTTTTTCCTTAAAGTAAAAGAAAGTTTCTAATAGAAAAAATAAGAAAATATTTCTCTCTCCGAACACACCACATTTCATGTTAGTAAACACCCAAAAAAAAAGTGATGAGAGTGATGAAAAAAAATTACATCATCAAATTTTTGTAGTGTCATCATCATCTTTTTAACAGTAGTATCAGCAGTGAATGTCCAGTACGTTCTCCGCTGAACATATGCCTCACATATATATTTACAAAACGACTGGTAAGCGGTATTCATTCACCGTCTTCCAATACCCTAACAAGAGTTATTCCACCTTGTGGGCAAATGTCCCACTGAGGTTGTCGATCTTTGGTCTACACACCAGAAAAGCCCCAGCTGTTCTTCGCGCTATGTGACCTCCTCACTGCAGCTTCAACTAGTCAATTCGCTGGACAATTACCATGCGTTTAAAAATAATTATTTTATTATTAAATCGATAAATAAAGTGATCACTCCAACTCACGTGAAATCTATTAGGGCAGCCATTTGGTATATAAAGAATATATTTCCTAACCTTTGATTTTTTCACTTGGCAATGTATATCGAGGCAATTTGTATTTATTTATACAGGGTGACCCGCCGACTGAAAACACTCTTTCTCTATAGTACGATTAGAGAAGAATTACCTTTTTAGATTCTTCTCACATCAGAGCTTGTTGTGAAAGAAGCTATACGAGACCTTTATGATTTTAATTTTAATCATGGCGTATATATGCCAGTATCATGCACATGGGTCATCTACCATAGGAATATTTTTAGTAGATTTTATCAGATAATACTCTAATATATGTCATATTTAAGCTGTGTATATTCTATAATAATATACAGAAAGATATACATGCCGGAGCGTTAACAAATCAATTGATTTTTCTGTAAAATATATCGACGGAAATGACAATACTATCGGGTCCACCTAATAGTTTTATATATATATATATATATATATATATAACAATATATATATATATATATATAAATATATAAATATATATATATAAATATATATATATATAAATATATATATATAAATATATATATATAAAAATATATATATATATATATATATATATAAATATATAACCTTTTTAGAAGTAGAAGCGACATATAAAAAAAAAGTTTTATATCCAGTTCAATCCACCTGGGGTCTTTGCCCTTCGTATCAAGATTATTCCGAAAAAAAAAGACCTTTTCGGTAGTTCATCTTATCAGTAAGCAAACATATGGTGTACTTCTGTCCCTCTCGCACATGCCCGCCTCCCTTTCAGACTTATTATTAAGTGAGAACAGCTGTTTTGAAACGGGATCTAAGGCGTGCGCCCGCGCAAGATGGTTCAGGGTTGTCGCCCTCAAGTTATTTAAAAATTTTGTGTTTCATTTTTAATTACACATTAAAATTATTTTTTGTATACGATATGTGCTAGCAGAATATGTAAAGCAAGAAGTTATTTAATAGTTTAAATATGATAAACACAAATTTCGGAGTATTCACTGTATACAGGATGTTTTGGAAATAGGTGTAAAAACTTAATTTGCTTATAAATGAGTTACACTGTAACCAACTAATCTATACAAATAATTTTACAAAGTAATAAAAATTATTATTGAAGGCATTATAACTGATAAATTTAAAAATGTCTGTCTGCCAGTTTACTTACCTTTTCAGTGTCATCTAACAAAAAAATTACAATTTGCGATCTTTAAGACCTGTCCAGCCGTACGACGTCTACCCACAAGGTGGATGGCCGGTATCAACTGATCATGATACTAAATATACAAACTCAAGCGTTTACTTTTAAAAAAGAAATATTTATTCGGAAATATAAATATAACGCGTGTGGCAACCCTAACCAATAGTATTTCAGAAGTCAGATGGCTACACATAAAAGGACAATTCCACCCGCCACAGCTGTTTCATTGTTTTTTTTTTCAAAACTCGATCCTGAACAGGAAACGGGCATTTTTGCAAAACATTGCCCAAGGGTTTGGAACTTATCAATTTTTTTCTGCCATTCGTATGCCTTCGGAAACCAACCCCTGATAGATCTGCTGGAGTTTCTTCTCCAGCGCTAACGCTTTACAAGATGGCAGAAGTACTCAAGCAACAGTCAAGTCGAGCTACGGCCATCTGGGACGCTCTCCTTCTTGGGGCCTATTCTCTTGAAGTTGCCCGAGTCAAGGTTCTCTCTCAATAACACGAATTTTAAGAACACTTTAAGCTTTTACACTTTTATCTCATTACCGTATATAAAGTGATCACTTTAAAATACGTATTAATTATTTTAATAGATAGTAATAACATGTATGAGATTTCTACCTAGGAACCATAAGATTTAGAGACGCTGTTTCTAAAATCCTCTATGTGCTGTTTAAATATGCCATTCTCCTGAAAATTACTTTCAGATATATATATATAACGTTACTTTTGCGCCCATACATATACATATATAAATATATATATATATAGGTTACACGAGCATCTTTACACATCTTTGGAGCAGATGTCAATGCCTTATTAATTCTATTTAATAATCTCATAAAATAAGGTAACATTGATAATTAGAAAAGGTGCATCGAACAGCTGTACTATACAACCAGACGCTAAGTATCTATTTAACATATTTTATACCTTAGCCGTCCTTATTAAGGTTCATTTTATAATGACAAACATGTTTTTTTAAAAATCATACCCTCAAAATTTGATGTACCGTGTACAAGTGAAGTTTGTGGTTAAATCCATGAGTTACGTTATGAACACTTTGTACCCTGGATCCTTTTACTCAAAGTCCTCCAAGTGGACCGTCACGAGACAAGACCAGGGTCTACATTTTTTTTTATTTTAATAATACTCTTTCATCTTCTTGCTTTCTGGACAGGGATATACATCCTCCTACTTTCACACTCCCTCTCTCTCATACTTCAAAATATCTCTTTTTATTCCCTCTTTCATTCAGCATACAGCATTCGAGGGTCTACAATGGCGCGCCAAAAAGATAGAGGTTCACAATTCCATAGCGAAGTATCTGCTTTCGAAAATAAAGGACTAGGTTATCATAAATGAAAGAAGTAAAAATAAACTTTGCACTTTAAGTACATGTATAATAGAGATAAAAATAAATATTTATATGCGTTTAGTTTTTATGTGATTCTCTTATGAATTTGATTTTACTTTTTTATTCTATTTCTAGTATTTTACGATATTAACTACCTTACCTTTGTTAATTTATGTCTGCACCGTCTAACGGTTTACTAGCAGAGAATGACTTCGGCTTTAAGTTCGCCGTTATACAAAAATGTAAAAGTCTTTAAATAAATAATCAAAAAATTAAAAAAAAAATAATTCGTTGTTAAAACTCAGCTGCAATGCAAATTTCCATCTCTTTTTAGCCATATGCGCACAGGAAGACATAAGTCTACTCCAAAGATATCTATGGAGAGGATATACATTAATCGCCACGCTTGGAGATCGCAGAGTGGTATTATGGTACGCAGAAATACCTTCCGGGTACCTGATCCCAGGGTATGCCTTGTTCACGCTACCACTGAATGTCTCATCGAGATATATACGCTTTTACAATATGATCACAGATAATAAATAGTCAGAAAGCTTCTATTGCTAAATTTAAAAAATTGTGAAAGAATGTTTGCGTGCTAGTATTACACAAGCTACCTAGCTAACTACCACAGCTTGAAAATGTGTTTGCCTTTGGCTATTTCAATGTTTACCTATGTATGTATTATTCGTTACATCGTATATATATATGTATATATATATATATATATATATATATATATATAGCATTAGAAATTTAGTTTCTCTTTTGCTATTACAGCGTTAGAAAATATAGATATAAAGGAATATTTTACTTTCAAAGATCTTTAACTATACACTAGATAAATGCATCATTATCCAGACTATAACAACCTTTGAAGATTTCATATAATATGTTTATATATATATGAGCTTCATTTGTTTGTTCTTCTCTAGTCCGATGCACCTGAACAGATGTCAATAAAATTTATCGGCTTGATCGCATTGTAAAATCGCACCATATTTGTAGGGTAGACAGTAATTTTTGAGAATCTTTGAGGTACATAAAGACGTACCGACGGCACAAAGAAGAATTTTATCGCTTCAACCGCCGGTGCATTCAACACATTTTTGCGCTGATGGTCGAACATAACCTCCCAAGCTATTAACCGTAACCACTTAAATTTATTAATGATGGCTGCAAAAACACCTTTTGAATACATAACTTAGTCTATATCTACCCACATATATATTCAAGATGGGGCTGTATGTTCTGTTTACCTTTGTTTTTTTTATTATTTTTGACGCTCATTTTTGACAGATGCCAATGGAAGGTTGTCAAAGAAAATTGCAAAATATTGGGGACGCAATTTATAATGTTTACAACTTTATAATTAGAAACCGTATATTTACTGGTCTTTATTATAACATTACAATCATGTGATTTTACAACGCTCCGACTTTGACAAGCCAATAGGTTATATATTGTACATTTGCTGCCTAATATTTGTTACACCCTATCCAAAGATCAAGTTTCAGAATAACATATAGATTTAGATTTTTATCGGCAAATATACATTCACACTAAAGTTTTTGTGCCTTTATTCTATCATCCTGTATTTTATTAATATAGCATTATATATTGCATAGCAATCATGGGATTTTACCAAATACACGCCAACGTATATGATGATAATTATTAAAAATAATTAACCATATAAAAAAAATTAATCAAATAGTTAAGTATTAACACAAAATAGACTAAGAGATTTATCGAAACGTATACATGTTATATTATTATATTTATAATTAAAAATTAATATCACCATTTACCCACCACGAATGTTTTTTTTTTCTAAATTTAAATTTTAACATTTCAACCATACATATTAACAACTACATACAAAAGAATTAAAAAATAACAACAAATACCTTCTTTCATACACAGTTCACAAACTAATAAAAATACAATTCCTATAAAACTATGCAACCCGTTTCAAAAATTCGTAAATAACAAATAAAATTTAAACACAATAAACACTTTCGTAAGCATTCCCGTATAAGATGCATTTCAAAAAACTACTATGTAAAAACTTATAGTTAAATTGTAACAAACAGTATTTTTAAATAGACTGAAAGGAGAAAAAAACCGTTAGAAAACGGAAGCCATGACATGATAACACGGCAGCCATTAAAAATAACACAGGTCATCCGAATCATAAGCGTAATTCAAAATTGGAACACAATTAAAAAAATAACACTTACCCAATCCCATTTTTTTCTTAATTTTCTTTAACACTTTCATCTTCGATCCCTTCTTGTCCTTAACCGGAGTCGTCTCTGGTTCCAAAGCCATTGGAGGCAGGGCGAGGGTTTGGGGCGGCATCGGAGCCCCATGCCCAGAAGCCCTAGGACACGCCGGGCAATGGCATCCCCCTCGCGCCTGCCTAACACTCATACAACCACTTACACCCATCATTAGTCTAATTTATTCCTTTGACTTTTAACAATAGTCTATTCCTAATTCATGTCAACCGGGGCACAGTCACGAAAAACGTTTTTACGCTACACGAAGTAATGGGATATTATTTTTTTAAAGTCACGAGAGCATAACGCGGGAGCGGGGAACGCGACGCGAAAGACGTCCGCTCGCTGCGAGGTATCGCGGCGGAGTGATGAAGCTCGCGTCACGCGCCAAGGGCTCGTGTTGCGTACGCACGAATCCCTAACTGTAGGATGTCCATGGACTGGTCAAATTATATAGGATATCAAAAATATGATTTTGTTTCTAATCTAACAATAATTATTATGCGCGTGATTATCAAAGGGATACGTATTATCTAAAATAGATATGCTAACGTTCCCATGATAACATATTTATTATAATCTAAGAAAACCGGTGACCATTATTCTTGTAATACAAGAGAGAAATATAAACACTTGTAACTCTCAATTTTCGTTTATTTAATGTATATTCATTCTTCTACAAATCATTCGTTTGTTTAATAAAACATCTTAAGCATTGTACATTCGCAAGATAACTAAGAAAAGGTCGATCAATTAAGAATATTATTATATATAAGATTATATAGGAGAAAAATATGTCCCGGTTTAATTACACGCTCATGTTCATGTGAAATAAAAGGAATAAATGGTAAAATTGGCGTTAAAAGAGTAACTACGGAGTTTCTTGCCAGATTCTTCTAGATATAATCAACATTCTGAACTTGCCTAATAGTGTATGGCTTAATTAAATTTTATTTTATAAATTTTGATTAAGGCTCATTAGAAAAAAAATTGTTTCATGGGAGAAATAAAACAAATCAACGTTTCTGCTATTTCGAAAACATTTGTTTTCACGTCAATTTTACCCATGACCCGGGAGTTATATAAGCAATAATAACCGTGAATATAAATTATAATATATAAGAGTGTCATTAAATAAAATATAACCTTTGTAAAATTCTTTCTCAAAAATTTAAGGCATATGGAAAAATTCGGACTGTCCTATTCACATAAAACGTGCCTGCACTCTATCTAACATAGCCCATCTCACTTGAGCGCATGAAAGTCGAACGAGAGGGGTGACAGTTTTCAGCTGTCGCGGAACAAATGCCGCGCAGGGCGTCTAGCTTTCGTATTAAACACCTTTGACCAACTCTGTACGATATTCAATACGTACTAACTTTCCAAATACATTCTATGTTAAGATCTTGATGTTTATGTGCTCCTGGTAGATTTGGATGTCATTTAAATCAAATAAATAAAATGGCGTTAATTCTAGAATTCCCACACACCACTTTGGCTGTTGTGAATCGAGGTTTTCCTTAATCAAAAAAAAAAACAAATTAAAAATAAAATATGAATTAATTAAATTTAAAATTAAAAAAAATTAATTTTAAAATTTGCACAACTATTGCCGCTTCGAGTTGTCTGAGTCATAATTAAAACTGTTTCATAATATTATGCGATTTTATTTAACTAGATTTATCTCGAAATATTAGGTAATTTATAAGCGATTAATATACACAGGATGTTTGGTTATAGGTGCAAAAGTTCAAGGGATGGATGTAGATATTATTTGCTGTCCATTAATGTTGTATTTTATGTTACATCCTATACAAAAATCAAGGGTTAAAAAAAATTATGTATATAAAAAAAATAGTATTCATAATTTGTGTTACATATTAAAATTAATTATTATTTACTGTCTGTCCTGGCACACTTATTGCCAGATGTTTTTGCCCTGTCGCATTAAATTTAAAAAAAAATTAATGTAATATATTTCATAGTAATGATTTCTTTATACAGGGGGTTTGAAAATAGGTGTAAAAAGCTTATGGCTTGTTGACGAATAAACTAAACCTAGTCTAGCCATAAGTTCTGTTACAAAGAAAATATTCGATAATTTATAAAAAAATAATTTAATTTTAAAGTTTTATATGTGATTATGTAGAGTGAAATAGATATGTCAACGTACTAAACTAGTTATTCAAATTGTCCACCCTTAGCTTTAATGCACGCTTTTGAACGGTTGGGCCATTCGTCGATGGTTTTACGAAAGGTTTCCATTGGAATCTTGGTCACCGCTGCTACCAAAGATTTCTTGAGCGACTCAATATTTGAGTGACGCTTAGAGCAGACCATGTCCTCTAGCACAGACCACAAATTACAGTCTAAATAACTTAAGTCCGGACTAGCCGAAGGCCAATATCAGCCTTTATGAGGTCTGGAACATTTTGCTCAAGCCAAATTTGTGTAGTGCGCGCCTTATGACCCGGGGCTGAATCAACTGCTGTCAATCAATTACCGCAATCTTATTCTCTTTAGTGTTCCACTCCATTTTCAAAACTAATAATTTCTAAATAAAAACATACAATAATGCCGGAAAAAAATCTGTTTTTTATCGCAGAAGCTAATGTTCCAAAATCAAATTAAAGTTTTTTTTTTAATGTATGTATACAGCCAGTAACAGAATTAATGGCTAGATTAGGTACATTCATTCCTTTAAAAGTTTTACATCTATTTCAAATGGCCTAAAAACACTTCACAAACATATTTGTTTCGAAATAAAAATTCACGTAAGTAACATTACTATACGTGTTATATGACATAGTCAATGGGATAAATATGTTATATATCTATCTACCGACATCAGTTCATCTAGACGAGTATGATCGAAGATTGACAGCCCAAGCGTACCGGTCTTCCATTCAAGTAGAACTACATGTGGTGACCCAAACCTTGGCAGCCTAAGATGCCATCGAGCAACCTGAACAGATGATTCGGCTTATGCGCCCTTTGCGGTCATCCACAAAAGAGGTCAAAAAAAATTTCTACCCATTTTTAAAACCAGCTCTCAAAGAAAAATACCAAAGTTCAAAGTAGGAGTCTTGTAGTCCAATGCAAGAAGGTCTGTCTAAATCTGGTACTCGACTCTCAAGGCTGATCAAATGGCATTTGCAGATTCCATGTGTATGAAGTGGCAGGACGTAGTGTACCTAGCCTGAAGCCTCTTTTAAAGCCTCATCTCGGGCCGCTTATATACCCGGCCTCACTTCCTACAACGCGATCGACCCAGCGCCCCTATGCTGAATTCATAGAACGCTAAATAATGTCTATGGCACCGTCAGGTTATACTGGGAGAACATAAATCCCGGGATACCTTCAAATTTCAAATAACGAATACAGAGATCAATCGCACTAACAAATTAATAAAATAATTTCTATCTACATATACAGCCACCTTCTGTGGAATCTGTTGTCCTAGTACATCCGTATTAATAGCATATAATAATTACAAAAAAATATACCATGGAAAATAAATACAATTTTTATATAGGTTGAGTTAGAAAGGCGTGCCGAATTTCAATTTTAGGGAACTTTCTTTGAAACTGCATAATTTTGAAATTTGTAGCAGGAATCAGTTACAATAAGGATAGCGTGACATTCCATACATCGAATAAGATTTTAGTAGTAAATGAAATGTTTAGTAGAAAAAGATGAAGCCTTAGATCTCACGCCACTGGATTTTTTTCTGGTGGACCTCAAGTTTACACCAATAAACCGACCAGGATTGTCAGTCATAAAAAATTTTGCTTAGAAATTTGCGCTATACCATGCGATTTGCCAGCATGTTTTCATGTGTTTGCGATCGATTCGATTCAATAAAATTTCTATAATTACTACATTATAAATACTTTTTTTCCTGATCTTTGTAGTAATATATGACTCATTAAAATACGCCAACTTCATGGCCCACCTAGTACATTATACTAACCAATAACACCTCACAGAGCGAAATTCATATATTTTTTTCTTACGCGGTAATAGGTGTTTTTACTTTAAAACACGTGTAAATACGCAATTACTTGCAAATAATTTATAAAAAAAATTCTACCCCATTCAAAACACAGGCCCTTTCGACTCTACATTTATATGTACGTACAAAGGTTACACACAGCCTTGAAGAAATTCTTTGTATTTCCAGTAAAACCACCAGCCGCCCCACTGGTTCGTGTACTGCGAACGCCGGAGTTCTGAAGCAGCTTTGTCTTAAAAAAAATTTTCCCTTTTATGCTCACCCACAAATGTCATAAAAGCGTCATATTATTAAATAACTCGGAGCCCCATTAGTAATTGCTCAATTCCAGTAAGACAAAGGCCGCGCCGCATTCCGGCCAACCTAAATGTCGGGGAAGTACACCTATTGCAAATGTGTAGGGTGACCATGTAATTAATATTGTTAAAACTTTCACAAGGCTTCATTAAATTTGTTCGAATTCAAATTCAAAACATCTCTATTCAAATGGGCATTTACATGGGCGGTCTTATCACACAAAACAATTTCTTACAGACATCCATAGTTCATAGAATAAGGATAATTATCGGGTAGTTAAGGTGTACATATAGACAAAAAATACTTACATATGTATACAAATATGTATAAAGATACATTATAGGCATATGTTTTATAATAAATACAGTATACAACATACCTATAAACACTAAAATAAACTAACTTAGCCCTGAGTTCGAAGAAACTGTAAAAGCCAGAACGGCTAACAGCGTTCAGCATCAATCGAATATAGCCAGTCAAACTAACTTAAATCGCATTTGCCTAAGAACGAAAAAATATATATAATATATAAAAGAACGAGAAAATTACATTAACATTAAGTTTTTACATCAAAATTAGCATTGCTCTTTCTTATATATTATTATAGTCTGTATTTTTAATGCGTAAACCTCCTGCGAAAGAGTACTCAGGAGGTTTACATTATTCCATCGAAAGACTTTAATATTTACAACAATAAAATAAAATTATTTACAGTTTACATTATTTACTTTTAAAAAATTTCATTAAATATTTACTGTAACGAAAAACTAAAAACAGCTACAAATGATTCAAAATAACTGAATAAATACAGTCCTATTATCGGATAGTTAGTGTCGCGTCCATCATGGTCACCCTACAGGGGGACAGATGCACGCGTGCACCTTGCGTGGAGGCTGCGCGTGCGGCGGCATCTGTTGGGATTAGCGAACACATTCAGCAGCGGTTCGATGACCCGGTCGGCATTTGCCCCGGCTTTGTCCCGCGATTTGAATAGGACCGGATACGCGTGTTTCATTTCCTCATATCGTTTTAATATATCCTTCGTCATCGCCAGCCGATAAACACTGCATGACCCACGGGGCACTGGGATTTCTCTAAGTATCTTCACAGGTTCAAGCTCAAGGAGAACCCTTCGTGCTTCTGTGAACTTGGCGTGGACCAGACCATGATCCACCTGGTAGCAGAATGCCCCGCATTTGGAGGGCTCCGATACGAAACCAAATGCCGGATAGATACAAGGATACAGGAGGCCACACTTGCCTCCATTATGAAGGAAAAGGAAGGGAGAGAGTCCTTACTCAAATTCTGCAGAGAAGTGGCTAAACAAGCAATAAGCAGAAACAAAACATAGTTAAACTAAGTAAAGGACCAATATTTAGCCACTGGCGGGCGGTGCACTTTATTGCACGACTACCACTGCATGTGCGGAAGTGGCTAAATATTGGTCCTTTTCTTACTTAGAATGGACTTCCGCGAGGTAACGCCTGATTTCATTAAATACATAGTTAAACAATAAAACACTGTAAATCTAAATAAAATACAGTTACTGGAAATAAAATAGAAATATTAAAACTAAACTGTGATAAATTAGAAATAGAATAGAAATAACTGCAGTGTTTGAGGATGGATGAAAGGAACGGAATGATTGAGAAAGACAGATTGAATTGTGGAATGAAAGGAAGGAGAAAAAGACAATGTGAAGCATGGAAGAGGAGAATGACAATAAAAATTTTATATGTAAAAATTTGTTAAGAAAATAAAAACCCTGTACCTACATAAATAGGGGTGAAACGATAGGTCCTAAATAGCAGAGGCCATAAAAAGAAAAAAAAACTGCAAGGCCTACTACAAATATAGCTGCGATAGCCAGTCTTGTTCTGCCCACATCCAGGGACTTGCAGCGAAATTGAATCTGCTGTTGGTCAGAACGTTGAAGTTTCCACCCACGCTGCGATTACTGGTCGTTCATTACAATTGAAATTTATTCTTCTAATGGAGGTTCGGTCGCTTTTAACCCTTTCGTTACTAGCGCTGGAGTTAGCCGGCATCCACCTTATAATGTGGGCTTATGTGTAGATCTCTGTTTTAAGATTTATCACAGCTAAATAAATTACTAACAATTATCCTAACTTATATTTTCAATTAATATACCAGTAAAATCTTTAAATATGTAACACAAATGAGGAAATTCGAACATCAGCTTACCGCCATACAATGTGCGTATTGACGGCGCACATGTCCGGTTCAGAAGCGTCAATTCGGCGGAACGGACTGCGGTAAGGAAAGGGTTAAAGACACAAGCACCCCAAGTCAAGCAAATATACATTTGGCTTCTGGTCATGTTGGCTTCCATGTTGGAGTTTCTTCCACCACTTCTTCCATCTCTAATGCAGAAGTTCGAAGTTCATCTAGTCAAAGTTCGGTCCTTTCGAGCAAGTTAATTTCCGTTAGGCAGCCGTTGTGTCGAGAGACTAGTTGTGTCGAGAGACTACTTGTGTCGAACTCTAGTAACGCAAAGATCTAACTTACATTACGCGAGCGTTTATTGCCTGCGCCGGCGCATCGGTCAACTTCGGCTATCTCCGCGCCGATCGACGTACGTTTTTTTCTACCGCGATTTTTGCAAACTCATTTGCAACCTATCCAACTAATTAGTTAGCAAACAAACGGACATTATCTATACTATAATCAACTTCGAAATTACCAGAGTTTCTTCCGCCATTTTTTCTTCTAGGTCTAACGCTTTCCAAAGAGGCAGTAATATCCAAGCCGACCAAGACGAGGTTTCGCTTCTAAGACGCCCCAGGAGAAAGTTAGATGAGTTTCATTGTCATTACTTCATCAAAAAGTAATGCTTATAACACAAAAAAATTACATTACTTCTAGAATCCATACATACATATATATATATATAATATTTATTTATATATATATATATATATATATATATATATATATATATATGTATGTGTATGTGTATCACAAACAATACACAAATTGCCATACAACGAACGCAATTATGCATCAACACGGTAGGTGGCCACTTGAGGGACATAATTTTTCCAATTAATGTCCTCAATCTTACAGTTTCAAATAAACTTTTTTCATCAATAGATTTAATTTTTTTTTTAATTTTCAACAAAATGGCTGCCTTCCAATTATGACATTACTTTTGCACCACCCGTTAACGTACGTCAAAAGGGCAGTTTAAATCGTATAAAATAATAGTAATGTTGTTTAATAACGAAGGACGCTTGTGCCCTACAGGGGGATGCAACTTTAAACAAAATACATTATCGCAACGACATCCGACCGTACGTTCAATGCACCTCGTTTAAACAATTAACAGCAATTATTCGTAATTGCTTTCAACACAATTAACTTCGTTAGAAAAGGTCTAAGGTTCGATACCGTTTGTAATGGGTGAGTCAATGATATTAACAGCTGTTGAAAAAAAATCAAGTAAAACTTTTTCTTTTAGATTTGCAGTTTCCGCTGATTGGAGGACATAGAATGCTTTTGACCTAGACCATGTTTTTGTAGTGCTACCGAAACTGCTGTACCGCGCCTTGGGTAATCGCGACGGGAGGGGATTATCGACTGACTTATCGTCACAGGATTCCTTTAGAGTTCCCCAAACTTTTTTGTGTCGTAGAGCCCTTGCTATGTTTTACCGTGTTAGGTAGATCCCCTACTTACCTGATATTGATTTCCTGTAAATTTCTAACTGTAGTGAAGTTTAGTGTTAAAAACTTAAAGTAAAACACATGTTAATTTACACATTTATTAGGTTTTTACAAGTTCAAAATGTATTGCGCCCACAAAGCGAATACCAACATCCTACAACTTACACAATTTTATAAACATTTATAATATTTTTTTTACTTCATATGTACTTTTATAAAAAAATGTAAATGTTTTGATATTATAAGATGGTATGATGTAAGTAAATAGGTACTATCAGTGTATGTGTTGAGATCCACTATCGTGGACCCCCATTTTCATTTCATGGACACCCAAATTTTTTTCGCTGACAGGGCCTACCCTTGCTGGTTGTCATAGACCCCCCGGAGTCGATATAGATCACTTTGGGAATCACTGCTTTAGTGTTTATTAGGCTGAAGCCATGAAGGGACCTCGGCTTGGACGACACATATCAATAATACCCAGTTATCATTCCTACACAAGGGCATCCTAGAGGTCTGAAGGTCGACCTGGTCGATTACTATACTCTGGCTAAAACCGTTACCTCCACTTCAGAAAGCGTTAGCGCTGATATAAAAAAAGGCGAAAAATTCACTCGCTTCGTTCCGTTAGACGGTTGTGCTCTTTTTTCCTCGGTCCCCACCTGGCCGCGTATTCCTATGGCGCGGTACAGTTGTTTCGGTAGCAATATAGTAAACAAACTGGAAGGCTCAAGATTCGGCTTTGGAAATCACCTTTTTAACACTTTCACACCTATTACCAATCATCATGTATATATATATATATATATATATATATATATATATATATATATATATACATGATCGCTACAATAGCACCACTGATAGCGGTTTTCGTATTTGTAAAACAAGGAAAGACTGGAGAGAAAAAATTTAAAAATTTCTTAAAGAGTTTTAAGAGCTGTATACTTCTATTTTATCATTAAAACGTTGGTCACCATTTGGAATGGCAGGGAGTTAAGTTCAGGCTATTTCTCGAAAGTTACGAGTCCTTACATCCCTACTGTTACCTCACTTTTAAAAACATAACATCTTTGGAAAAAAATTAAAAAAAAAAAACAAGTTTGAGATTAAAAAAATATTTAAAAAAAGTAACCGGTTTGTCTTTTTATTCAAATTCTTCAATTTTTTTCCATGGGTCTCTGAAAACCTTATAACTAACTTTTGACAGCAAGTCTGTCTTTGCGGCCAGTATATAAATATACTGGCAACCATAAACGTCAAACGAAAGAAAAAGAATACATTGACATTTGACAATAAGCGCGGGGAAAAAAAAACGCAAATGTCATCGACGTTATCAGTAATAGGATAGATGTTAGATCGGCATTTCGACCTTTGTTAGAAAGGTGCAAATATTTTAGCGGCCATTTCTTTTTTCAACATTTGAAAGTTCAATTACGGAAGATGTAACATTCCTATAAATGTCACTTCTAAATAGAGCTAAATGGCGGAATGCCTCCACACCACCAACTGTTCTATCTAATATATAAAATTCTCGTGTCACGGTGTTCGAACTTGAACTCCTCTGAAACGGCTTGACTGATTTTTACCAAATTTTATATGCGTATTCAGTAGGTCTGAGAATCGGCTACTATCTATTTTCTATACCCCTAAGTGATAAAGGTTGTTCACCCTTAAAATTTTTTTTTATTTTTTTAACGAAATTTTTTGTTTTTATATGATACAGCATACAAGAATACATACAACCATAAATTTTCACCCCTCTACGATTAACCCTTATTTTTTATTAGTAAATTAAAATATCATTTTTTTTTTGCAAAACAACGTTTGCGGGATCAGCTAGTATTATTATATGTTTCCGTGTTATTTATAACATGTATTATTAATTCATAAATACAGGGTGATTGATTATAGGAGTAAAAGCTAAGACGTGAATTTATAGCTTATTTTCTGTCAAATATTAAATGAAACATCTTATCAATGGTTCCAGCAATAACGTAATAATAATATAGTGACAAATTCCGTTTTAAAAATTTAAATTATTATATATTAAAATGAATTATTATTTACCATGTGTCCTTACAGATTTTAAACTGCCAGAAGTAACTGTCTTGACGTATTTCAATAGAAAAAATAAATTAGTGTAAAATATTTCAGTGACTTCTTTATAGCTTCTTGCTGACAAATAAACAATATACACCAATACCTCGTTTTGTGTCGTTTCGTTTTGCGTTTTTTTTTCGAAGTTGCGTCGCTGCTTAATTAGCATTAATTTTCACTGTGCGTCGTTAGATTTTCGAGGTTGTGTTGTTTTAGGTTCGAGTTTTTAATATTTTTTTGAAATTTTCTTTTTTTCTAAAAGATTGCAACACTTTTGTTTCTGATTGCGCCATGCCATCAAAACTTGGGATTCCTTTTTTAACTGAAAATCAACGCAATTTGAACACTGTTTTATTATCACTTTGTTTTGCTAATTTTAGAGTTCAGTTTCAATTACGTAGCGTGTTGTAATGTAGTGTGTTGTGCTTTTTTTAAAAGAGAATTATAAATTTATATAAATTTTTACCTGTTGTTTCTGATTACAAAAAAGGTAAATATTATTCCAATTCATTTATTGCCAGTTATATATTTTTTTAATGTTTACTTTTACAAATGTTTACTTTTGTTTACGAAATTTTTCGAACACATACAAAAGGAAGTGTAGAAGCGAATAAGATCAGGCTGTCGGGGATTTATGACCGACTCCACAAAACTCAGCTGACTATGTAGAAATTGACCACCGATTCCGCGGGCTTAGGGTTACAGGGTACAGATGAAGCCTGGCTTAAAAACTCTTATGGTAACCAACCTCGAGGGGTCACGGAGGAACTTAGGAACTGCCCCATTTTACCATAGAGACAGGGTGCAGAGGAAGCCTTGCTTGAAACCTCTTATGGTAAGAACCTCCAGGGGAACGGAGGAACTTAGGAATCGCCCCATTTTACCATCGAGAACATTAAAACCATCTTTTATATAAACAAAGACCAGATGCTCATCGGGCCATGTACTAACACGCAACTAACGTAATATTTTTCAAAGACAGATGTTTCTAGAAAGGTTAATTAGGCACCTGCCGTAGATGAAAGTTGTCTGGTTATAAATCCTAAGTCAAAGCAACACTCGCACAGTGTACAGGTGTATTATTTACGTATATGCGCAACGCTATTGCATTGTAGCATAAGTACTTCTATTTCAAATTTAAATTTCGAAAATTCTTTATTCGACCTACGATATATTATTCTCTATTTGACTTATTTAAATCTGAAAGAAAAACCGGCGACATGAACTCAGAGGGATTATGTCGTTGTCGTATCAACCTATAGACCAGATTTCCCCAAACTTTTTTGGGTCGTAGACCCCTTGCTATGTTTTTCCGTGTTGGTTAGACCCCCTTACCTGATATTGATTTACTGTATATTTCTAACCGTAGTGAAGTTTAGTGTTAAAAACTTAAAGTAAAAATACATGTTCATTTATACATTTATTAATTGAATTTAAATTACTCAAAATAAAATTTTCTATCTGTTATGTAAAATATACGTAACATTAAATAGACATTAAATAAACTATAAATAAAATAACATAAGCAATAAGTCAATATTTTTAGTGAGAAGGATGAACCTGATGCTTTAATAATAAATTATCAACATTTGGCGTCAACTTTGTAAGGGTCAATCTTAAATCTCCTCGGCTAATGATGTCCAGTCTGTTTCTTTTAGCGCTGAACTTTCTTCTTCTTGTATAAATAATGTAAATGTTTTGATATTATAAGATAGTATGATGTAAGTAAATAGGTACTATCAGTGTATGTGTTGAGATCCACTATCGTGGACCCCCATTGTCATTTCATGGACTCCCAATTTTTTTTTCGCTGACGTAGACCCCTTGCAGGTTGTCATAGACCCCTAGGGGTCGATATAGACCACTTTGGGAATCACTGATATAGACGCTCACGGCATGACATAGGTTTACCCAAAGATATATATGAGGCGATATACCATAATCGCCACGCTTGGCAGGCGGGTTGGCGATCGCAGTGTTGTTATGGCACGCAGAGGACGCCCCTTCCCATCCTCTGGAAACTTGTAAGCAGTGGCAATTCTATATAAATAATGCGCAGTGTGAATTAAATCAAACTATTTCGAGAATCGAATCCGCGATCTACGCTCGCGTCTCATTCCTCCACAGATGTATACCCCTGCTAATAAATCGTCTTAAATTTCCATAATCAGATTTAATTGTCACATTTTCGGTCGAATTGTGGAGGTGTGATAAAATTATAGCTAAAATTCCACCGGAAACTTGTATATGGGCAGAGGCACTCCTATATAATTATTGAAGGAATGGGAATTATATAAAACTGCATCCCAAAAATCGAACAAGGATCGGAAGTACTTACCGCTGTACTACTTATTCAATAAATATTAAAACTGTGGTATCTTCTAAGTCATTTACAATATAAACCTTAGCATGCAAACCTTCTATGACAATATTTAAATATTTAATGGAATCAGGCGTTACCTTGCGGAAGTCCATCCCAAGTAAAAAAGGACCAATGTTTAGCCACTTCCGCACATGCAGTGGTAGTCGTGCAATGAAATGCACCGCCCGCCAGCCCTCTAATAAATGCGTATGCGGCAAACAATGCGAATCACACAACTGCCACCACCAAATTACTCAACACGTGTTTCACCCTTCCACGGGGCATCTTCAGGAGTTATGTTACACCGATTAGTGCCAAACACAGAGTCAAAAACTGCATGTGCGGAAGTGGCTAAATATTGGTCCTTTCCTTACTTAGGATGGACTTCCGCGAGGTAACGCCTGATTAAATATCTAAATTAGTAAATATAAGAAGGACCGAAAAGCAATGTCGCTTTCTCAACAACAAGTTTTTTATTTCTAATCAACAATATATTCACATTCGTTATCAACAACCTTTTGCCGTCTAACATACAAAATCAATGCCGGAGCGGTAACGAATCAATCGGTTTTTCTGTAAAATATGTGTTTAATGGAATCAGGCGTTACCTCGCGGAAGTCCATCCTAAGTAAGAAAAGAACCAATATTTAGCCACTTCCGCACATGCAGTGGTAGTCGTGTAACAAAGTGCACCGCCCGCCAGCCCGCTGATAAATGCGCATGCGGCAAACAACGCGAATCACACAACCGCCTCCGCCAAACTACCCAACACGTGTTTCACCCCTTCACGGGGCATCCCCAGGAGCCATGTTACACCGATTAGTACCAAACACAGAGTCATTATATACAGATGTATATATACAGAGTAAAATATATTCACAGAAACGACATTACTATCTTGTCCCCCTAACAGTTTAAGAGACTTAGTAAACGTTTTTTCATGCAGAAACGCAAGCATAAAAAAAATTGTAAATTTTAAATAATTGTAAAAACAAATGCACAGACGCTAATGTCGATGTACCCTCACAAACCGCTGTATCATCTCGACTTACCCTAAATATTATAATCCCATCACCTGGTTATTTATACGTCATCACATCAAGTCGAACGCAACAGACGCGCAGGCGCACGTTGCAAAGGCATCGGCGGATTTGATTAGAAAAAAATAATTTCCGGTACCAGGCGCGACTGTACCACGATAATCGTAATTATTTGGTACATAGGATTATTTAGTTACAACTTATGTCCCTCATATGTTTTATTAACATGACAGTTAAGTCTAAAATCATCTGACAATAATTTTATAGAATAGTAATATGTTTTTTTTTTACCTGTCATACCCCTAACTTATTTATTATATTTTCTTTTTAATCATTTTTTTTTTCACTTAATATTTTTATCATCTGTCTTGCCCTTTCATTACATCTTCCCTCTTTTTCGATGCCTTTTCGTCTATCACCTCGTTCCTCAGTTTTTACAATTTTTTTTTCATTGTGTTTAGTTTTCTTAGAATAGTAATATGTTATAGACAATTAAAAAAAATTAAATTTGGTTTTTTTTTTTATAACCACACCTAACCTTTTTTTGGTTTCGGGTGGGGAAAATTTCTTCCGGACGTTCAAGATGCCATGCATGGGGAATACAAGTGTATATGGGATTCTTACTCACTAAAACCCCCCGGTGATCGCTCTCTGCGCTATACGGGGGACCGCGGTATCTCCCGGTCAAGGATCACTACGCGGTCTTCCCTCGCGCCGTGCTCATTTAGATAGCCCATCCCGGGGTATGCGTGTTTGGTTCACGATACCTCCGAAACCCTCGTGGTGCTATCACCATGGTTCAAGACCACATCGACTCATCATCCGCCTCAATCTACCTTTAATAGACTGGATATTACGGATGTTATATATATATATATATATATATATATATATATATATATATATATATATATATATATAAAAGTTAATGTATGTTTGACTATCGAGTAAGTCTGTTGAAGAAAGATCTAATTACTTCAACAAATTTCATACTTATTACTAGGGCATAGTAAAACCAAAATGCAACATAAAATATTTTAATTTTGAATTTTGAATTTATAACTTCTTTTATAATCTACAACCGACACATGACCATATTGTTAATGGGCATCGACCATATTAAACCGGGTCGCGTGCCAACGAGGCAGATGGTCGCGGGCCACAGTAGTTTTTCGCCCGTCTGGCCTTGCGCGTCCTCCATACACCGAGGAATCCGCCCTCGGGGGCTTCATTTCGCTAAAGTTGCGCACAGGTGGTTTCAGGTTAACGTACTTTGTATTGAAATTACTACACGGAATCATTAAACTGTAATTGCTCATTGCTCTCTAGGTGAACTTGAACCTTATGAAGGTCTATCGTGACCACGTCTCGGATCCTTATGTCATCGCAGGCAAAACACATTGGTCAAAGACTCATCTGTGTCTCCCTCTGTCGGCTTCCTCAACGACAGTCAGTTGAATAATGTGCCTTACCAACTGCCATTACAGAAGAGCAATTCTTCGAGTTACGTTCGTGCCCTTAGTGTTTCTTTTGTCACCTTTACAAAACATTTAATTCAGTAGTAGAACAATTCATTATATATATATATATATTGAAAAGTTTTAAATAAAACGCTATACATATTCATACAAAGTCTTTTCACGTCGATAAACAACGCCTGGAATCGGGACTAGTATACTAAAACGCCATAGCAACAACATTTAATATTAAAAAAAACTGCACATATGCAGGTAAATTGGAATATTTCTTTTTTTATTTACAAACGCCATACATGCAAATATCGACCTTATGTCTGTGTGCTTATAATATATTATAGCATTCACTATTTAGCTTTGTTCCTAACCTGTACTCAACAGCTGACCGTCAGCTGTATATCGGACAATGAACTAAACTATTCGCAACCCAATTTGAACTTTATCTTTACGGGTATAGAGTACAAAATCAACTAATAGGTATTTATTAAGGTATAATAGAATTTAAAAAAAAACAAAGAAAGTAAATTTTGCATGTCTTTATACAAATCGACTTTATAGACCAGAGGTTAGGTACAGTACCAGGCATTAAATATTGCACATCGACCTTTGTAAAAAGACAATCGGCTAATTTCGGCTTCGTAGAGCGTTATCTCTATCGCACGGAATACAACGACTGGCAAAACGTCACATAGGTAGTGTGGGACAGATATATACATATATATATCCGAGGTATTGAATAATACATACATAGGTAAACATTGAAATAGCCAAATATAAACACATTCCCAAACTGTGGTAAAGTCTTAAAGTGTGGTAACACTAACACGCAAACGTTCATTTACAATTTTTTTTAATTTAGCAATAGAAGCTGTATGAATATTATCTGTGATCATATTGTAAAAGCGTATACAATTCGCTGAGACATTTAGACGTAGCGTGAACAAGCCATACCCTGGGATCAGGTGTCCAGAAATATTTTGCGCGTGGGACTGTGGTTAGTTCCCGATTGGTAGGCAGGAAGCATACGTAACCATGTCCCCTACCTCAAAAGTGTAATATCTAGAACATTTATAAACACTAGGAAAAACCTAAAGCTCAAAAAATTATTTAGAGCAGATCTTACTAGCCCTTTATTACTCATAGACTATATTTATACACATAAACTTAATAATAAAATCCAGCTTTTTCTTGTATACAAAATAAAGTACCAGTCCGAGAGGTCCCTGCGATACACCTCTGGCTTAGCCATTACAAAGGTTTAGACAAGTCTTCATCACCATCTCAAACCAAGTAAATCTATAAATATCAGCCGATATTTATTATTTATTGGGATCAGTCCCTTTTAATCACCACCCAGTATAGATTGATAGATGACATTTCTTTCGGATACTCATCATCATTTTCATTTTAAATATAGAACGTCCACCGTTGGACATGGGATCTTCCTTATTGATTTCCAATAGATCCAGTAAAAATCTACCTGTATCCAACGTCAAATCATCAAAATTGTAAGCAGAAGTTCTAAGCTGCACCATGCTCTCCAGTCCAGAACCATAAAACCCCATCACCTGTTCTGCATGAGGCTTACCTTCAACACTTCGACTTACTAATCTTCTGGGAAATGTCGTTAACTATTGTTAGTCTAAGAATAAACTAAACCAGGCATTAAACTCTCACTGCCTGTGTCCATGGCCAAAAAAGAAGTTTTTGCTTAGCTGAATATACAAGCACCTCAAGGTATCTTGACGATCTTTCAAATAATAATTTACTGCGTAAAGCATAATACAGGCATTCATGCAACAGTTTCTCATAACCGCAAACGAGGCAATTTAAAAAAAAAAAACTTCGCATACTCTGTGACGTTCAAACATGGCTGCCTTTGTCCCATCAGCTGATCGAAAAAATGGACGCGGGTACCGAATTTTGCATAAGCGAAATTCATTGCACAATGCCCAGTATACATCACTATATTCAAAACTCAACCTAATACTTTAAACAATAGAGTCTATTTCAGAACGCGATCGGAGAGTAAATTTCTTTAACAAAAAAACATAATAATACATTTTTAATAACCAAAATAGGCCTTAACCTATGATAATAGAGTTCAATTTGAAATACACAACAGACGTCCACTTTGTATTGCGTGAAATGTACAGAAATGCACGTGCGTTGAAAAAAAAAAAACCGAAGAATGACAGGTAGAGTTACATTACAGCTGATCGTCAGCTGTTTGCGCAAAGAATGCCTGAATGCAACGTCAAAACTTAACGCAAACAAAATTCCCCTTTATTCCTTAATTATAAAGTTCCTTTCACATTGTTCCGTATCTGAATAATTTAGGCGACATATATTTTTTTAATTAGGTTCTTTTGCGACAAAGGTTACTGATAATAAGGCCTTTTGTATTTTTTTTAAACAAGTGTAAAGAGTCAGGTTTGTATATGTTAAACATAATATTTCGAGCGAAAATATATATATAGAGCATAGAAACAAAATAGTTAATCTAGAGTTATCTCATAGTAGATAATATGCTATAGATACTAGGCTATAGATAGATAGATAAGAAAAAATTATATTTTTTCTATAATAATTATAATGATTAAATGTTTAATTAAAAGTAGAGTTATTGTGTAATATCTCCCACTTATTTTTGAAGCTTATTATACTTGACTATTTCAGTTGCGGAACATCTTTCACTGCACAAAGTTCTCCGTTCACCGTGTGGATGGAAGTGCTAAGCTATGCTTGTTCATTCATGATCTCTAATAAGCAAGAGGAACCCACTACTGGCCCCATGAAAAGGTTCAGTGCCTATATTGCTGCCTTTCGGTACGGCCTTTTGGCTCGAATGGATGGTCTGTAGAGTAAATTAGGTGCAAAACCCACATGAAGGCATCAGAGTTGTCATTGAAGTCACATTTAGCAATCATATTCTATGTTATTTAGTAAAAAATAACATATTATTCATTAGCCAAAATATAAATACTTATATAATAATTGACTTAAGGCCTAAATTTCATCCTCAAAAAGTTAACAGATCCTTCATGGGTCTAAATGTATGCATTATTATGAAGTTCTACAATATCTTATTTTTAAATCTAAAATGTATTATTATTTTTTTTTCAACCAATCTCTACATTTTAAAATGTTAAAGAGTTTTTGATTGAAATACATGGAACTAATTTTGTTCACTCTTTTGCATTGTATTCATTAAACATTATTAAATGTAATTTAAAAAGTGTAACTGTTGATTCTAGCTAGCTCCTCTCATCAGATCATTATTCTAAGCCAATGGTAGCTTACTACTTCTACGTCTTCCTACTACGTCGCTTTCCTAAGTAAAATTCACATGACTATATTTTTAACAAGTTTTTATTGGACCGTATACCGTTGTATGAAGTTAGAGCGTTTATATGAAATACATAAATATACACACGTATAATGATTATATATATATATATATATATATATATATATATATGTAGGCTATTGCTAAAAATGATTATGTATATAAATACATACTATGAAATACATTCTATGCCATGGTACCATATCTGTCTTCATAATTAAATGTGAGATAATAAGCTTTATATATATAGGAATCTACATATTCTTATATATGTGTATATATGCAACACATATATAACAGGTGGTGGCAAAGTAATGTCACAATGTAAATATGCCTTAATTTTTTAATAAATGTCACTCTGCTTTGACATGTATGATCGACTAATTCTCTTCTATATATTTGGAGTCAATTGTAAAAATTAAGGCACATTTGCATTATGACATTACTTTCGCGCCGTCTGTCACACACAAACACACACTCAAGCACGCACATTATGATTTCTACCTATGAACCATAAGGTTTAGAGTCTTAAAATTTGTAAAGAATATTCCTATCGCCTGATAAAGGTCGGCTAAGAATAGATTTTACGAAATTCTACTCTCAAGTAGCATTGGCTAAAACAATGTTTCTGAAAATCCTCTTTGTACCTTGAAATTACTGTTGGATATATAAATTAACATGAAGGTATCTGTGTATTTGATAGCTCTATATTAGATACTGTAAGACTATTGAAACAAATTAAATTAAAATATTTGTGTATAATAAAGTATTTTGTTGTACCAACTCTGCATCAGTATAATATAACATATTTCAGTTAATCCCACTATAAACTATTCAGCTATAGTTGAGATATTTTGGGTAACCAAAATTCAAAATATCTATATGGACATTTACTTGAACCTTTGCTTATATTAGGGGCACTGGAACATAGTGTTGTTTCTGTTGACATATTTTACAGAAAAACCGAATGATTTTTACTGTTAGATGATCAAAGGTTGTTGATAACAAAGGTGAATATATTGTTGTACATCTGCCATCTAGTATACAATGTCTTCCGAGTATGTATATAATAGAAATGATGTTTCTTTCCTGTCCCCCTAATACAACAGTGTAATTTGTTATAGGTGTAAAGCTTCAATGGGATGAATGTATTGTATTGCATTGGTTGTCAATTAATGTATGGTACATCCTGTACAAAACTTTAGTTTTAAAAATAAAAATTAATGTAATAATGATATAGTAAGAATAAGTGTTTTTAAAATTCAGATTACTACATCTTAATTGTTACTGTTTTTTTTTTATTACTCTTTCCTCCATCCTATTTTCAGGACAGAGACATACACCCCTATTACATTCACCATCCCTCTCTCTCTTCCTTGACAATTTCACTCTTTATTTCCTCTTTAATCCTACATATTTTCTATCATTCAGCTTACATACATCATACAACATTCACACACATTACATTTTTATTTCCCCTTTGCCTCTTGTATTTTTATTGGCCTGTTATATTCAAATAGAAGAAACAAATTAATGTAACATATATCAAAGTGATCACTTTAAACAGAGAGAGTGAGTGTAGGTTTTATTTATTTTAAGCAAATGAGCTATACATACAAACACTCCTATAAAGCTTTTACATCTATCAGCCTGTATATAAAACTATCATCCTGTATATAAACCATGTAAATTACGATTATGGCTTATAGTAGCTAGTGCACAAGTTAATGAGATACAAAAATTTCTTAGGCAAAAAATCCAAGTTGCCTGCCATATTCAATATCAGCTCATAATACATTTGTTTATGTCTCTAATAACTAAATTAATGTTAATAGAGCAACACAAAAGACAAAATCATCATAAAATCCATAATAAATTGTAATAGAAAATTAATTTCTATGTTTTTCCTCATTAGATACATATGTACTTTTATTTAAACAGTTCCCGTATAATTAATGCGACGTTTATACATACGATAAGAGTTTCCTGTGGCTGATTACAATTGTAGCAAACGAAACTTTGTATTAATTATATTTGTCTACATCCAAGTATGGTTCGAATGTTATGCGTCATAACTTATATAGGTTATGACAGAGCAGGAAGCGATAACTCTAATTAGAATCTATTTAGAACAATTTCACCCAATTTACAATAAAATTATCACCACTTACCTGGAATGGCGCTTCCCGTTTGGCCCATCTCTTCGGCAACTGCAAGCACCTTACAAATACCGAACTATCGTATTATCAGAAAGGTTCAAATAATAATTATGTTCCTTCCAACACTAATACCTTCGCACAGTCCACATAAATGATGATTACACCAATAAATACATGTTTATAATATATTAAATAATTTGTTTTGAACACACTAAATATTTGAAAACTTTCTTATTAGAATCTATTACATTTAAAAACTAAATTAGCCTAGGACTCGGTAACTATTATTATATTAATCATTGCGCGGTATTTATTTACATTATTTAATATTTACATTAATATTTAAAAGTTATTGCAATAAATTGATTTTAAGCTTACAACTCTAATTTGACATTTATCGGATTTGTTTTTATGACACAGACATTTAATACCATATGCCAATTATATACTTTATAATAATAAATTATATATATCTATTTATTATAAGACAAAACAATTTGAAGTTTTATAAAAAAAGTGATAAGTGCCTATATTCTACTAGATCCTACCTATTTTTTTAAATTGTAAGGTATTTTACTCTCTTTTCTTCATTGTATTTCTAAGTTACTTATATGAAAATGTTTGAAAAGATTGTTTTGATACCCGGAGAGGCCGATTTAAGATAGATATCACAAAAGAAGATATTTGTATTAAGTCTTGTGCTTTACTGCAATGTAAAGTCTAATATTTTCAATTATTTTAAATTTAAGTAAGTATATAGAAATCAATATAATGCTGGAATGTTTGATACAGAATATTTAAAAAAATACTTTCCTAATGACGTTAATAAGGTTAAAACCATATTATGATAATATTAATGCACTCTAGGTAAAACTTTATTATTGTAGTAAGTTTAAGTTCTGTAAATTGAAAGATTTATGTCTAGGCATTGTTTTAAAAGATATAAAAGGCTTACAGTCGATGCATAGGCATAGACGTTATTAATTTCTTAGTCTAACTTTTTTAGGACTGTAAATAAAGTATTAAAAAAAACATACAAAAACTAGATTTAAAAACAAAATATTTAATATAATTTATAATAGTTTTTTTGTAACATGTATACTTTATAAGTTAAAATAGTTTCGATTTTAAGCTTATGTGTTTTAATCAATATTAAATATTTTCATTAAGTTTGATATTTTCATAAAGCTTTTTTGTCAATGTGTGCGTCATGTAATTGTCACTTTATTGAATCTGTAAAATTTGTCGATACTTTTTGTGTGTCTATAGCGGTGGTATTTCGAAATTTCAAAATATTGTTATTAAATACGTTAAATAGTTAAAAATAATATATATAACTTTAATAATGCAGCCGGCAGTTGATGTAAGAAAAGTTACTCTGATAGGTCTGAAACAAAAACTTCTAGATGATCTGGACTATTGTGAAAATCAAATCGCAGAAGCCAAAAAGGAACTAGCGAAACCTAAGTCTACATACAATGATAGGTATTTTCTTATACATTTCAAAGATGGTTTGCATGTAATATTCAAAAATAGCTAATTTAATGAAGATTCTATGAGACATGATGCACTTCAAATCTCGAAATACACGAAGTAGTGATCTTCACGCCCTTTAATTTACTCTCTCGCCAATTTATGGTTTCGATGTATTTAATAATTGCTAGAATAAACTATGATAGGTTGTCCATTGCTGGATATATGCTGCCGTCTACTCCAGAACCTGAAGGCCTCAGCTACCATATATTCCACTATGTAGCCGGCCTTATGAAGTTGCAGTTAACTATGGTGGGAATAGAACAACTGGATTACTGCAATATGAATCAACTATGAAAATATTTCAATTGATGATTTTTTTTATTAAACATAAGAGATGAACTTGATGAGGTAGTATTTTATGAAAGGAAAATATGCTTGTTCGGCTTTGCTGATATCACCAGCATGATTTTGTTGATAACAACACAATATAATACAATTTTAAACAATTTTCTTGTATTCCATTGAAATTGGCTAGTCCACCCCCAGTTCACAGAAGCACAAGAGACTACTTGAAAGTGGATATTTTGAGTGAAATATGTCAGTATAGTGTTGGTTTCGCGAATTGCATCATTTTCACACATTACATCTGTTCATTCAGCTTCAGGATGTTATTTCTCTTCAAGTATTTGTCATAATTTGCCAGATAACTGGTTTGAAGGGTACCAAGCCTTTGATAGGACATAGCCAATGCTAATGTTTTCTTTGATTTTTGCAATCTTTAAGAGTTAGTTCCCTAGCCAAGGCATTACATATGAAGATGTTGGTCTTGCTGGTCACTCTGCTAATAACATCAGGCATAAATAAAATTGCCAAATACAATATATCAGAGGATAAAGGGATTCCAGGATTTTTTGCAACTTTGTGACTCTTGAAGAACTTAAAAAATGATTCTCTTTGAGCCACAAATATTTTTCACAGATTGCAGTACTTCTATAAAAAAAATTTCTCTTTCTATTTATGATCAGCCAGAAAGCTTTAATTAAATTTGACTTTCTATGATGTTGCATCTCATTCAACAATGTAGATTCAGTTCAGATTGAACTTAGTCTAGGTCAGAGCTCCTAAACTTTTTTGTGTCGTAGACCCCTTGCCATATTTTTCCATGTTGGGTAGACCCCCTACTTACCTGATTTCCTGTAAATTTCTAACTGTAGTGAAGTTTAGTGTTAAAAACTTAAAGTAAAAACACATGTTAATTTATACATTTATTAATCGAATTTAAATTAAAACTACTCAAAATAAAATTTTGTATCTGTTATGTAAAATATATGAAACATTAAATAAACAAATTTTGTTTATTTAATGTTACATATATTTTACAACTTATATATACTAAATTATAATATCAAAACAACAAAACAAGTTTTGTCTTGTTTTGTTGTGCGACCACAAAGCGAATACCAACATCCTACAACTTACACAATTTTATTAACATATACAATAATTTTTTTTACTTCATAGGTACTTTTATAAATAATGTAAATGTTTTGATATTATAAGATAGTATGATGTAAGTAATTAGGTACTATCAGTGTATGTGTTGAGGTCCAATATCATGGACCCCCATTTTCATTTCATGGACCCTCAATTTTTTTTTCGCTGACGTAGACCCCTTGCAGGTTGTCATCGACCCCTAGGGGTCGATATAGACCACTTTGGGAATCACTGGTCTAGATCTTTTTAAAAGGAATACACTCTCATATATGTTCATCAAAGACCTCGCCAAGAAGTTTTTATGTCATTCCAATCTTTGTTTATAGCCCTTACAGGATGTTTCAATCAGTACAGTGAAGAGTTCAAAAATGTTAAAATTTAGCTTAAACTATCAAGTAACTTTGCTACCTGTGCAATATATATTTATAAATTTACTTCCAGTTCAGATTCTGAATGCGAGTTGGCTCTCAATGTGGCCAGTGGACCATCAATACCATGTTTGAAGTATATACAGACGAAACTGCAAATATGTCTAAAGGCAACACAGGAGCTCACTGGCTTACAGATTTTACAATCTGAAGTTAATATTTTGGTTGATGATCCAGTTATAGTCGGGTAAGTTTGGTTTTACTGATAAATATTGTTTCCATTTATAGCCTTACTGGGGTAACAGGTAACCAGAGGCGGCTTTACTTGCGGCTTTGCTTTACGTGCAGGTTGTGTAAAGCACATGGGCGCCGCCGTCTCAGCTAAGAGCATCGTCTTAGAATCTTTCGCGCTTCTCCACTTAGTTTCTCAACAGAGATGTGCTACAGGCATAAAAACAATGAGAGTTATTCTGCCGTCATAAGAAGAAAGGCCGTAACTAATACCATACTGAAAGCTATACTTACTTATAAAATAGCTTGTTGGAATATGAAAAAACTTACGTTATGACGGCAAAGTTAATAGTTGTAATCGCAGGGTCAGGCCTAGGGGGCGCCAGGGTTTCATGGCAAACAGGCGCTACATGACCTAGAGCCGCCCCTGCAGGTAACCCTTGATAATAATATGAGAATCTCTATTATTCTATTTAACTCTTAGAAAAAAAACCCGGAGATTAAAAAACCTTTATAAAATCCTGTAAATGTCATTTAAAAATACAACATTATAAATATTAAAAAGACCATTTTTAAGTAGATCTTCATGATGATTAATAAATTTTGGGTTTATTTTAATTTCAAGACTTCATCGTCTGTGTTTTATGTATACTCATTTGAAACATTATATGCTTCCTAAGCTTCTTTTATCTTTTGAATTAGACCCTTGCAGCATTTTTTTCATGATATACACATGTACTTAGTGTAAATGAACCTACTTGGATAATATATCTTCTAATATATAAAATTCTCGTGTCACGGTGTTCGAACTTGAACTCCTCTGAAATGGCTTGACCGATTTTTACCAAATTTTATAAGCGTATTTAGTAGGTCTGAGAATGGGCTACTATCTATTTTTCATACCCCTAAGTGATAAGGTTTGTTCACCCTTAAAAATTTTTTTTTATTTTTTTAACGAAATTTTTTTGTTTTTATTTTTTTATGATACAACATACAAAAATACATACAACCTAAATTTTCACTTCTCTACGATCAACCCTTATTTTTAAATTGAAAATTAAAAATATTTTTTTTGCAAAACAACGTTTGCGGGATCAGCTAGTACATGTATAGAATACATAGGAAGGTAATATAAATACATAAAATAACATAAAGATAGCCTTGACTTTTTTATAGTAACTAAGTTTAAGAGCTACCTTTATAGCTATTAGCTTATTTAATATTATTTAACATATATGTTCTATCCAATAATCAATGATTTAAAAAATAATAAATATTGTTATGATAATATAGTAATAAAAGTTTTCAAGATACAAATTGCTATATTTTAAAATGAATTATTGTTTACTATCTGTTCCTATATATGATATATAGACTTTGCATTGCCAGAAGTTATTGGGCTAGTGGAAAAATAAATTAATGTAGCGTATTTCAGTGTGATCTGATTACACAGGGTGATTGGAAATATGTTTAAAACTGTTTTGCTGGTCATTTATCAGCAAAAAGAGCTATATTTCATACTAAAAACCAATCAATGTGTGTATATTTACACATATAATTATATAATGTATG
Organism: Battus philenor; assembly: GCF_028537555.1. Lineage (NCBI taxonomy): Eukaryota > Metazoa > Arthropoda > Insecta > Lepidoptera > Papilionidae > Battus > Battus philenor. The sequence goes on from NW_027181692.1 coordinate 6,368,424, forward strand.
TCATTTTTACTAATAAGCATTAAAGACAGTTGTTGACTACAAATCTATATACATCTCTTACTCGTGATTCCAGAGAACCAGAGGTGACACAAAGAGGGACATGGAAGGAGGTAACCGTAGAGTGCAGAGTGGATCTGGTCACATTTACCATGTCATTCTATGTTCACCAACCAGTGAGTAGATTCTATTAGAGACTTATCATCATGTCAGATACAGACATCCAATGTAAGACATAGGTCTTGCACAAACATCACCATGATAGCCAGTCTCGTGATGTCCACATCAAGTGACTTCCTGCAACCTTGACTGTCTCTTCACATGCTATGTACATCATCATACCTGCTGATAGATGCCCACTGCGAGAGATAGGCCATGCTTGGCTGGTAGGCTGGTGATTTTAGTGTGGTATTATGGAATGCTGAAGACGCTGTTTCCCAACCTCTAGAAACTTGTTTGTGAACAGTCCTATGTAATTATTTACAAAGTGTGAATTATATAAGATAATATCCCGAGTATCGAACTCTCAGTCCTCAACAGCTCGGCTACCACTGCTGATGTGCCTTAATAAAATACAAATAAATAAAGTTAACAACCAGAGTATCCTCTGGAACCGTGGCTCCAAATCTTTATATTAAGTTACTTATATGGTAAAGCTGTATGCAATAAATCAGGGGTGAGCAACATGTGGCCCGTTAAATCCACCAAGCATTTCTAAAATGTATTTTGTTTCATCAACTTTCTACCATCAATGTACTGTTATGTAATTTATTAGTTCCTGAATCATCCTGATTTACATGTAGAATAACATCGATTTATAAATTTACTTTGCACAATAAACATGGAATTTTTTAATAAAACCTTTGTGGGCACTGAGAAATTTACAGTTTCAAAAAAAATTTTTTTTTCCACGAAATCAATCCAAAATGACCTCCGATCATGCCTGAATAACGTGTAGATACTTCAGGTATTCCTTATATCTAAAAAAACAGTGCCAAATTTCTGATAAAAATTTCATAATTTTTTAAAAATATTAAAGTTGGCTTGTAAATTAAAGAGAGGAAATTCCAAAAAAAAAAACCATGTAATTATTCCAGAAATGTAATTGCGGTCAACCTTCGTATCGGTCGCTCAAAGTGGCGGCCGTGAAGACTGCTCAAGATAAGGAACTCTCCAAATCCATTCTGGCTGATGTTACCACACCAAGTGAAGCTTTTGAGGTAAAATTAATATTATAAGAGTCATGGTATTGCTTAGTCCAGGGTTTTTCAGGACTGTTTTTATCGTAGACCAGTTTCAAATGTAACAGGTTCATTGAACCGCCTGCAGATACATTTGTATCATATTCCGAAGATTGTGTGTTGGTGAATAATTAAAGATGTTGAGAATCATTTGATATGTCTGAAGCAGCCTATGTAAAGCAGTTGACGGTCTATACCTGAGATGTTGATGTTTCTTTTTCATCACAGGTGATCAAGAGCTACGCTACAGCTCACCGATCCCGCAGAACCACACTGGCGAGTCTTGCAGAGAAGTATGGTGAAAACTTGTTCATGATGCCACTGGTAAGACTTTATTAGATATTGTACAGACCAGGTAGCCGTTGGAATATAAAGTTTCTGGAATGAAATTACGGAACGACAAGAGTGGCTTTGGACATCCACTGACAAGGTGAACAGAAAACAAAAATAAAATAAAAACTGGAAACTATGACAAATTGTGATAATTTATAATAAGTAGCATACTAAATAAGAATGTTAAATATTAAAAAAATAGCACAAAATAAATAGAAATTGAGGTAAATAAATATGATATTTGTGGAACGAGACAAAGTAAGTGAGGCTATAAATGAACGTATATATGTATGAAAAAAGAATGATAGAACAGAAAAGATACATCATAAGAAGAATGATCAAAGAGTACAGGAATAAAAGTAAAAAACGTGAAAAATTCATTAAAGAATATCTAACCCTACAACAAGATAGGGAGTACGAGAAGTCCCAAATAATGGGGGACTTAAAAAAATCTTGTTAACATCATTAAAAGACTATGTAGACCACTTTCAATTGGAAGTCCATTAGAGAGGCCTTTGTCCAGCTGTGGACGCTGCAAAATGTCAAACTTTAGCCTTTTCAGGCACTCTTGTATTGGATCAGTTCTCTTTAGAGCTGGGCTTAGTCCAGGGCTACGCAACCTTTTTAATCTACAATGAAATTCAAAATTTTAAAATTTTTTGACGGACCATAATGTAACACTTATTAATCATATAATTTACAATACTTAATATTTAATAAACAATAAATAATATAATTGTATATATTTAAGGGGGACCGGAAAGTAATGTCGCCTTAAGTTAAATTCACACGACTACATTTTTAAAATGTTTTTATTTTTTAATCAACAATATATTCATCTTTGTTATCAACAATCTTTTGCCGTCTTGTATACAGTACCTGGCGATAAATATTGCACATCGACCTTTGGAAAGAGACAATCGGCTAATTTCGGCTTCGTAGAGCACTATCTCTGTCTCACACTACCTATGTGCCGTTTTGTCCGTCGTTGTATTTCGAGCGACGGAGCCGATTGTCTCATTTGTATCACAAATTAATTTACAGTAAATAAGTTATATTAAGGGTGCTTAAACTGGCTCGCGAGGTATACCTTTGAACGATTATTTTTGTCTCCGATTGATTGTCTAATTATTTCAAGATTTAAATTTATATAACCAATGTCAGCTGCCGGAAAATCGAAACAAATTACTGGCGTGAACAACTATTAATTTTATTCTACCGCAACATTAGCAAAATCCAAACAGCGATCGTAATTAACTAACCGGCGTCTTGAGTATCATTAGGAGTGCTGTCATATACGTGTGCATACATCTAACTTCAATGCACGTGTTTTGTACTTTTGTTTAAATAATTTAAATTAATATGATTTTTTTTTACCAAAATATTTATTACATATATTTAAATTTGTGTGTTTTAAGCGCGTATTGACTTGCGGCTCGCACAAAAAATTCCAATTTCTAACTATCAGTGTTTGGGCACCGCTGAGCTACATATTCACCTCTTTAACACTTTAATCATCCTGTATATTGTATTCTCCATTCATACCTTCAGGCAGATGGAGGATATCAGCTCAAATGTGCAAATGTCATGGAGGTGTCATGGGTACTCAAGAACAACACCTCCCCCATATCAGCGTTTCATCACCAGATGAAATTTGATTTGGAGTATATTGGTAAGTTTACACAGTCAAATTTGATATTACATTGCTACCGAAACCGCTGTACCGTTGAAATTCGAAAAAAAAAAAATTACATCACGGACCCTTCCACTCCGTGAACTCAGTACCGATGAAGCTGTAAAAGCCTTAGGGCAAACAGCATTAACATCTCCAGAAACAATTAAAAGAAAAACTTTGCGAGCTATGATGTCGGACTAACGAAGCGGAACCGCTCCTCGATACTCCTCTCCCTCCAGCTCTTAGCGCGCATACCTAAGGCGCGGTACAGCGATTACGGTAGCACACGATAGTTTATTTATCATAAAAAGAGATTCGTAGTGAAGATAATACACAGTTGATAGTAAGTAGCTTATAGTAACTTATAGTAAGGGAGGCGAGGTTCCCCACCAGGTGAATTCGGTTCACCACATAGTTAACACATTGATGACCGGCAATTTTACTGACAATTTATCTCGTATCACCGACCAGGTACAGTTTTTACATAAATTTTATGTAACTCTTTCGTTTGAGAATGGTACAAATTGGTCTGCATAACGACTAAATCAAAAACATCACTGTCAAACAAATAAAGCATACCTAATGATAGTCGGAGCGTCACCCAGTTCAATAGTTGCGCCAGGAATTTTCAGTAAAGGTGTAATGTCATGTTCATTCCACTCTTCTTTCAAATCGTCGTCACTGTCTGATGCTGTATTTCTTTTTGGCCTAATATCAGAGTCGCTCTCTTCTAATTCGGTATCATTTTCACAGTTACCACAATTTGATTAATAATCACTCGGACAATCAGATAAAGTATCTAACATATAATTCATTGAAAGATTCTTCATTACTACATCCCGTCATCATAAATAATTTGTATTATAAAAACCAATAATTGCACTGAATGGTCGCCAACAGCGATAACAAGTGTGCAACAAAACGCATCACGAGTTTACTCGTGGCCGGTCAGCAACGTTCGGCTTAAAATGTGTTGAAGTCACGGGAAGGCGCTGGATGCGAGCAGTGCGAGACCAGTGATTGTGTGTCTTTGTCTCCTCCATCCAAGATGCTCAAGATACCTCCACTATGGCTTGCAGTTGGGATGGTGCACAAGGATATTCAAAATTATAATAAAAACAATTATGTAATAGTAACTACAAATAAGGATAAGTTTGTTATACCTTTGGCTTAACCCTTAATAGCCTAGAGTTTCAATTTTGATACTTTTAAACCGAATGTTCACATTACTATTAGTTTTTTTTATAGGTTGGCTGCACGTATTTTACTGTTGTATAATATTCTTTTCAACGAAATTAAAAAAAAATCTATTTTTCTCTTCATCTAGACCATCAAGCAAACAGTAATATTAAAAAAAAATACTTTCGTAATCAGGCTATTAAGGGTTAAAAAAATTAAGTAAGGATAAGTGAGGATTTGAGGTTATCTTTGTTAGCAATGTGCGACAAAGATAAAACTATACAGAACTGAAAATATTCGATCTTTAACCAATGCCTTAATCTGCACACAGCTAAAATAAATAAATAATAAACGTTACGTTATTACAGATAAAAAATACTTGGACATAATAACTCAAGCGAACAAAAAGCTTTGCAATCCGTCCATTGACACGGACGAGAGGACATCACTGTTATCCACCATCATCAGCTCGTGTCTTGAAGCTCAGGCGATCAGTGTACAGACTGGGTCGGACTCGGAATCCTCTCGGGCCGAAAAGAGACCAGCAAATACTGAAGCAGAAGTGCCAGCTAAAAAGAGAAAAGATGCAGAAGTCATGGCTCCACCTAAAACATTGCCAAAGAAGTTTGAAGCCAAAGGGAAAAAGAATAAACTTCAAAATCGCACAAACAAATCTGCTATTGTTGAAGACAAAGAAAAGATGCCTGAAAATAAAAGAAATACCGATAAGGCTTTAGGTGGAAAAAACAGACTTAGTGTTAATGTTGTTAGATTAAACATTAAAAAACATGTAGTAACTCAAGATAAAGAAACAACTCAAGCAAAAGGTAAGGAAGTCATATCCGAAAAGAAAAAGCCAAAAAATAAAGTTCCTAATCAAAACCCTATATCCAATGTAGCCAGCGTAAAAAACTTAAAAAAAACAACACAAGAGGTGAATAAAGGTAAACAAACTTCAAGCAATAGCGAACATATATTTACACCTAGAACGAAAATAACAAGATTCAGTAACTCAAAAGTGAACAGTGGTAACACTGTCAAAAATACTACAGATAAAACTAAATCTGGCAACACTAAACCTATATCCATCAAACCAAAATTATCAAATGTTAGAGGATTAACAAATGAGAATTTAAAAAAGAATAATAATAAAGGGAATATCAAATTACAGAGTGTGAAGAATCTGCAAGCGAACTCGAAGAAGACTTTGCTGAGAATAAGTCCAAGTAAGTCTTTTTATTAGCATATATCAGGGGTGGCCAAGTGCCTTGATGATATGAGCCAATTTTTGAAATATGAACTTTTTCGCCAGCCGCAATTTTTATTACAAAATTATAAAATATATAGATAGGAATTAAATATCACAGTAATTTTAAGAAAGTTTTAAAATATGTGAAGCGATAACAATTGTTTCAAATATTATTTCAAAAAAATGAAAAGTGTACTCAGTTACATTTATTGCAAGCTACAAATAATCTTGCAAGAAGCCGCAGGTTGGCCACCCCTGGTATATATGTATATGATAATAATAATTTACTTTAGGCCTTCATGTGGACCCTTGAGCTTAGTACATGGAACATTTACCAAACAATCTAATAGTTCAGTGGCCTCTCAATCTGATAACTAGTATCAGGTAACAGCCTGAGCTGAGGTTCTCCTGGGAGCCTTCAATTACTTCAAAAGAGACTTAAGTCTAGGTGCACTCTGTTCCTGCCACCTCATACCCGCGGAGTTGTCAAATTCCATTTAGGCAGCATTGAGAGTCCTATAAAAAAAAACTAGGCCTTATTAGAAAGCTATAAGTTGCTCAAGATCCTTGACTGTGTTTGGGATTTCTCTCAGAAGATCCATAGACAGCATGTCCAGCAGATAGAGACTTTCAAGTGGCTGTGCCGAGCCACAGCGTAGAATAGATACCTGCTGGAGCCTTAAAGTTCTGGAGCTGTGACCACAGACTGGCAAGTGCGGCAATGGAAGTCAACCGAAAATATGCCCGATGCAGGCAGCTTCCAACCAGTTCTATGGAAATATATGGGAAAAGCCTATGTCCAGGTGTAGACATGTTGCGGCTAAAATGATGATGATAAATAGGAAGAACATCATAGGGTTCATAAAAACCATATTTCAGTGCTTATGGTACTGGTACATCATCAGTGGTAAGACACATTGGTCATAGCCGTGTATGTGTGTATGATCTCAGGAGCCCTAAGCTTCTGTGGTGACCATGTTCCAGCCAGCGTAGCATGGGGCCTTCACCTTGCCTAAATTTTACTTATCAGTTTTGACTTGATCAGTATTTTGTTGTAATATCTTTTTATTGGAGTCTCTTGTCCAAAAAAGTTTTGGAATCCCTGCACTACAGGAATGCTGGCAACTAAATTTATCCCAAAAGCATGCATGGACAGACATCTGCATTTCAAGAATAGGATGTCAACAGCTGGACATAAACCTCCTCCATAGATTTCCTATAACACTGATAGGATGCGACATGCACCCAGCATATTCCGATCACCTTAACAAAGTCATCTGTTCACCTTATGAGAAGTCTTACACTGCGCTTGCCCATCCGTGGACTTCATTCCAGAACCATATGTTCCAACAGTGTGAATATTAAGGCTAAACAACAATAATTCCGGTTGTTTTAGGGATAACGGCGTCGAAGATTCCAAAGTCTCTGGTCAACAACAGCCGCTTGTCCGGCACGAAACGTCCTGATGGGGGGATACCCAGTAAGTTAATTATTCAATATGATTATAAGTCCAAGCTAAAAGATCTTACAGTATTTATGTTTATATTCCATCATGAAAGCCAAGTATTCGATAAGGAGTTGCTTCCAGTATATGTAATAATTGGTTATAGGTGTATAAGCGCTAAAGATGTGAAAATATAGCTCATAATAAAAAGCTTTACATTTTTCACAGCTATGTACAATCCTCCTGTATAATATTATCAAAAAAGGCCTAGCATTCAATGTCTTTTAACAACCTTAACAAGATATCTAGTCTACCTTGGGGATGGAAGTCCTATGCTGCGTTTGTTAATCTGTGATCTCCTCCCCAGAAGCTTAACTGCCATTTCAACCTCAATCTACTACATCATAATTATAGCCTCCTCCATAGATTTGTAACCGGTTGAAAACAGCCTGCATTCAGCTTTGCAACAATCTTAACACTACCAAACATTCCTAAATTTTATATATAGAAACTCGCAATTGAATTACCTAAAGAAATAATAATCCGGTTATTAGTAATGTAATATTTTAGTTTTCTGTTGAATAATTCAATGTTTCTTTAAGTTAAGAGTGAATAGGTTTCTTCTAGGCAAACATGTAGCAACATAGACCTCGTCATCACTTAACATTAGGCGAGATAGAGGTCAAATGCTTTGCCTATAGTGAAAACAAAAGGTTGGTCAATTGCTGAAAATTGTATCTATACATTTATATCATTACCCATTTTATTCATTTTATTTTTATATATTTGCAACACTCAAAACGTTGTCTCTCACTGAAATTCAGCACTATAGAATGGTTTAAGCTGTATAGTTACTAGCTGTACAGTTTTTTCTGTCGCATGAAATACAATGACAAAACGTCACATAAGTAGTGTAAGACAGAGACAGTGCTCTACAAAGCCGAAATTGGCCGATTGTCTCTTTCCAAAGGTCGCTGTGCAATATTTACCCCCGGGTACTGCACTATAGTACATATCTGAGTTTGGGTTGCCATAGTTGACACAGTTATATTTGTCTGTATTACTTTTAGGCTAAGTGGACAACAAATTATTTATTCATTCGTATCCTGTTTTGTTGTAATTATTAAGAATATCCTACAAAATTAACAAAATTACATACAAAGCAATAAGGACTAATTGTAATTTTTATAAATGGCAACCACAATGTGCAAAGTTAAGAAAGAAAAGATACTTTTTAATTTAATAAAACCGAACAATGATAGATATTTTTAGTTCATAGTCTTTAAACCCATGACGACTGTAAGGCTTAGGACTTTCTCAAAGATATATGTGAGAGGATATACCATAATTGCCATGCCCGGCATTTATTATTGACCTACTGGAAATTCTTTTGTGGGTAGTGGCAACTCTATATAACACACAAAGTGTGAATTAGATAGTATTGTATTTCAGAAATTGAACCCGTGACTTTCTAATGCAAGTCCCAGCCCATATAGCTAGGTTACCTTTTGGTTTTCACCTGCGCTTTACACACATAGATTATTATAATTTAAAAAGTTAGTAGGTATTTATTATTTTTGGAATGCTATGTATCATAACATTTTCCGAAATATTTTGCATATATGAAGATAATCATGGTAAATGTTTAAATAATTTATTAAAAAGTATTTATCTTCCATTTGTTCCAGGGCTAGTGAAAAAATCTGCAAAGTAAACCATATAATTAATATATAATGAGGTAGTGTGATGTTAAAACTAATTTATACATTATTATTGTGATAGTGTTAAAACTTAAGTTATAATTAGTGAAGGTCCCAGTGTCTTCGCATCATGGCAGTGCAGCCAAGCTAATCTAAGTTGATCACCATTGAATAATCTAAGTTACAAGTTTTTTTTTTTATTTACTAACAATGTGCCATAAAATAAGTTTTGGTTTATTTTTCATTCTGATTAAACTGTTTTTTGACATTTTAAATGTAATACACCCTTGTTCATAATCAGGAGACCTAGCCAAAAAATTATTATAACATTCCAATTTTTTTTATAGTCTTTACGGCAGTGCTTCCCAACATGGGGCCCACACTCCAGATTGGGGTAATTTGATAGTTAAAGTGGGCAATTTGAATGAGGATTGGACACAAGTTTAACCCTTTCGCTTTAATATAAAAAATATATGTTAAAGTTAAAAAATACTACATTACAGAAATTTTTCATGTGTAAACAGTTGGCATTTTCAAACATTAGTAGCTTTCTGTATTTCATACAAGTCATAGAATGTTAACTGTGTTTTTTCTAAGTGTTGTTTTGAAAGTGTTTAAATATTTCATTGTTTATGCGGCATTAAATTGATATTCAATAAGTTAGTTTAAGTGAATAAGAAAAGTTCTTGAGTGCCAGTACGAGCCGAGACGCAATTTGGTTGGCCCTTGCACTTAGTGGACCGACGATGTAGTAAATGCCGTGGGGACTCGTCGGGTGCGGGCAGCGCAAGACTGGTTTTATTTAGTATATAAGCTAAAATTCTTTATTTCATATAAAATACATGACACATGTTTTCGTATAAAAAATTTAAGGTAATATTTATTTGGAGAAATATATAACTTTCAAACGTCTGTGGTTATAACCTATAAATGTATAAGATATTGTATATCCGTAATAAATGAATATATTGCATACCACTGTAATTGGTGTCGTAATTTAAAAATGACTCCTATTTTCTACTATGTGTATTTATTGAATAAATAATTTGATTATAATGTGTTTTATTCATAACACTTCATGTTTAGGTTAACTAAATTTAAATGTCATTCTAATGTCAAATTTAGAAAACCATAAAACTAAATTGTTACGTTCCACAATCCTGTAAGAACATCAATGGAGAATGTTATGTGACAAATTTAAATAGCTTTACAGTATAGCGGGGGAATTCAGGTCGGCAACTGTTTTTATATTTGGCCGACTAAAGAACCTGTCTGCTCCAACGACGAACGAGCGAAGTACCCCGCCCTCTGCCATAACAGAAGAGCAATTTTTCGAGCTACGTCGGTGATATTGGTTCTGCGGATCTCATCGCTCTCTAGATGACCTTGAGCCTTCGAATCAAATCCAACTCAAGCGACCACGTCTCGGATCTATACGACGTCACTGGCAATACACATTGGTCAAAAGCATTGTCTTCAGACATTGAGGTATTTTAGAACAGGACATGTGTTGAAGCCTCCCGATCGCAGCCCCCAGCTGGATTCGGCGTGTGATCTCTTTCTCAAAGTTGGATTTAATAAGCTAAACAATTTGTCTCACGTATTAATAATGCAAACCAACTCCTATATTCTCGGCTAAAAATTTCTTCATTTACGGATCTAATTAGTACATACATATAAAAGGATTTCAATGGGTATCCAACCTTATATTCTTTGTTGTATTTATCCTACTGGAATGCGCAAGATGAAGATTTGACTGAAATCGACTTGCAGGATATATTATATTCACAGCCCGTTGAAGAACAGGCAACAAGCCCTGGAAACGTTAAATTTGATTCGAAAAATCTCAGCAAAGGTTTACGAATGGCAAATTAACTTTGCGATTTCTTTATGAACATTGATCCTTCTATGGAACGAATTTTTTTTGAAAGAGGTAAATTGCTAATGCGACTGTTTTGAATCAGCCTGAATGGAAGAAAAGGAATGAAAGGAGCTTTTAAAAACTGTTAAGCAAAAGAAGTTTCCAAAATTCGTAAAGCATTGTTTAAGCCTTAAGATTAATCTAAATGTTAAAAAACTTTAATTACATTGATTTCTTTTTTTTTGTCACCTAGGAACTTATCGCCTATAATCGCATATAAACTAGCGTTCCGTATTCACGGTGTCTGTATTCGCGGCCTATTTATGGAACATATACTCCGCGAATAAACAGCTTTTTATGTATCCTTTTCTATCTGAATATTCAATATGTCTATGGATAATGCTTCTTTAAGTTTTGCTGTCTGTTGACAATTCATGTCAATTCAAATTAGACTTTTTGATTTCTTATTTGAATCCTAAAAATATTTAAATTACAATATAAATGGCTTCCGAAAATTTGCATGAAGCTCTTAAACCTATATCCTGGCTAGCAGGACGATGGGTAACCGAGCAGGGTCACGGCGTGTTTCCAAACATAAAAGAATTCGATTATCACGAAGAATTAGAATTTATATGTATCGGTAAGTTTTGTTATATAAGTGCAGTGAATAAATCATAATTTCTATATATATTTGTAATTAAAAACACATTAATATTGTTTATTAAATATTATACTAATATGCTTTACTCATTTACGCCTTTAGTGCCTTTCAAATTGTAAATTTCTTTAAGTGGGTATTTGCAAGCACTTTGTATCGTTAAATATTTTCAACGTAAGTTACCTTCGGGTTAGTATTGCTGATCTAACGCAGAAGAGTCGGCCATTAATTCAACAGTTGCAATTTTTAAATTGAATTTAACTATAATTTATTTATACATAAAAATATCAACGCTAATAAGTCCGCGAACTAGGTTCCACAAATATCGATCCACTAAAACTCGGCTTCTATAATAAGATTTATTTAATAATATACTTTTAATTTTAAATTTAAAACTAAGAAGAAATGTTTAAGAAATCTTGTGCAAGTTTTATTTTTACCTAAGAGTCCCTCTGAATGATTTGTTAACTTTTTTAAGATGAAATTTGGGTGTTACGAGTTTATTTTCATTTCTAGTATTCATATGTGTTTTATTATTTTTTATATAAATATTTAAATTTTGGTGCATAAATAATTTAGAGAATCTCTAGTATTTGAGTCATAAACAATACACAGATCTTATTTGTAAAATAAATATAAAAGTCATTTGGACAGTAATGACCTATAATAAAATATTTTTTTTATTTTCAGTTTTCATTATCGCATTTTTTTTATTTACCTTTTTAATTTAATTATTGTAATTATTTTTGTATGTTAACAGAAAAACACTGGATGATCCAGATTTGATAAAAACAAATCTGTGTATAATAAACAAGATTTTCAATGTGATAATCTGAAAAGAGACAAAACAATCTAAGCTTTTGTAAATATTATCACAAACATCTAATACAACTTGTCCCCAAGTTTTACTGCGGCTTAAAAAATATTTTAGAACAAGGTTTTTTTTTAAATAAATATTGATTTATTTAGTTATATCAATAATTTTACATTAGTTTTAAATAACAATACTAAATTAAATACAATTGTGCATTGAAGGGGTACTAATTGCTATTACTATTAATAAATATAGCAGATAGTGATAGTTGATTAATTATTATTGTTTTTATTAGGGGGACCGAAAATTAATGTTGTTTCTGTTGACATATTTTACAGAAAAACCTATTGATTTGTTACCGCTCTGGCATTGAACATTTGTATACTAGACGCCAAAAGGTTGTTAAAAATGGAGGTGAATATGTTGTTGGTTAGAAATAAAAACTTGTTAAAAATGCAGTCGCATGAATTTAACTTTAGAAAGCAACATCTGGTCCCCCTAATAATATAAACAAGCTTGCTACATTCCTCATGGAGTTGGATTGACAAAATAAAGGTCAACCCTGATGGAAAATAAGCACAAAATCAATAAAAGAGCATTCTTGGCAGATCAGCATCTAGCCAGTAACATCTTATCCATAAAGTAACTACACTGATCTTTTTATAATGTTAAGAATAATTGCTAATTCCACAACTGCACATAAATGTCTACTTCAACAAAGATCTGATTGTAATATAAATAAAATATTGACTAATGTATGTATTTCTAATATTACAGGTCAACCCATGTTTAACTTTATATCTGTATCACGTAATCCAGAAAAAGGAACTCCGATGCACCAAGAGAGAGGATTCCTGCGCATCAATCCTGGGACTAATCAACTGGCGTTCATAGTCAGTCATAATTTTGGACTCGCGTCTTTAGAAGAGGGTCAGTTTGATGAGGAAAAGAAAGAAATACACCTGTCCACTGTAAATATAACACGGACATCTTTTGCGAAGCCTCCATATGTTAAAAGTTTTAAAAGGGAAATAAAACTTCTATCTCCTGACACTTTGCAAATAGTTTTATATATGGAGACAGATAATAATCCTTTAACTGAACATTTAAAAGCGATTTATACAAGGAAATTGTAAGTTATATGCATTTTTGGGCTGGTTTAACCTTTCTGTTTTTAATGTTTATTATTATAGTTCCTAGTTATATATAGGTGTGTATGTGTAACTTTTTTTTATTATAAGATATATAAAATAAACTATGTTTAATTTTAATTCCCAACCTGTATTTTTGTAATGCCAACCTTTTATTTCATTTCAGTGAGGTACAGGAAATTAATACATATATATATATATATATATATATATAGGTAAAGGCTCCTTGCCTTGATGGATGAAGGTGTGGAACAATAGTGCATTACAGTTAATTTTACAATATCATTAATTACGATTTAACATATAGTTGCACATATACATTTTACCAGGGTTGAATAACCTTTTTAATGAACATGAGAACGTAAATTTAAAAAAATAATTCGGCGAGCCGTATATAACGTAACAAACATTAATAGTTAATAAAACTTTATTTTTAATAAATATTAGAATGAAAGAAATAAAATAGTTAAAAAGCAAAGATTTCATAGAACATAAAACGAATGTACTTAAAATTTTGTATGATAAACTTGGCACTGTTTTTTCAATAGCAGCTGGAATTGATGAGGTAGCTATATACGCAGCTTTCTAATCGTGCATCACTCAATCTTGGGTGGTTGTTTTTCTTATTGTTTCGGTTTAGTACGTACTACAATTTTATTTAAATAAAAGCTTTTTATTCCCCCGGTATGTTTTATAAATTGATAGTTTATATGAGATTATACTGGATACGTTTTTAGGTGACAAAATAAAAATAAACAAAGAAATATTGCGTTACTAATGAACAACGAGGAAGGCAGCGGAATATTTCTAGAGTACTGCAGAAGGGTCATAAGAGACCATTAAAAGGAACAAGTTTATATACTAGTCAAGTTAATTAATTAAATCTATGAATAAATGTTACAGAAAATAGGAAAGTAAAAATTATATTATTAACCTCTTCGGTGCGACGCTTGTCGATCACAAAACCATACACACAGTCGAGTTTACTCGACAGCCGTAATATGAACTCGCGCTGCCGAACGTCGACTTTAATCGTCAACCAAGAAATTTTAACGTATCTATGCAATTACAGTTATAATAATAGGTATATAACGAGAGTTTGTATCCGCTTGTAATGTAAAACACTCATCACAAGTGTGCTAAATAACATGACAAGCTCAATACGGCAGCAGGTAAAACTCAGGTGTGGGCATTCACCTCGTACCGAAGTGGTTAAGGAATGTAAATGTAAGAATAAAGCAAAGAAATAAAAATAAAGCAAAACAACAAAATGTAACATAGTGACAACGAAAGTTGGGTGATGAATGAAAGGATAAGGAAAAAATCCGAAAAATTGTGAACAATAAAAACGAATAAATGATATTAAGAAGGAAAAGACATAACACAAATAACAAAATTTTCTTAAAAGCACAGGAAACACTGTCTCTCTAAAACAGGATCCATAAAAAAATATCTTTTCTCTGCACATTTCAGTATTATTTAGTTGGAAGGATATAATTGTTGAAGTAATAAGAAAATAAAACAACTGGCATATAAAACATTTTGGATTACTTTAATCATATCAAAAGTAAACATTCACTTCACCTTTTCACTTACAAACAAATAACAAAATCACAATTTTACCTTTATGATGCAGCAAATACATTTTACATTCATTTCATTCAAATTACACTTAATTTTTTTAATATGTAGCTGCCACTTGAACCTTCATATGGGGTGGTAGCGCACGAGTTCTGACCAGCTCCAAAATATCCGCCTTGTTGCCAGAATAAAGACTTCGAACAACAGCTAGAGTTCAACAGGACATTCCAACTTTTCATGATGCTGCAGCTGTATATTCATGTAACTGACAAATTCAAGCATTCCATATGGAACAGCCATAGAGTTCAGATACTACTATAGAACCTTTCTCTTCTCCTAAAATGGAGTCTGAGGACTTTAGAAATACAGCAGTAATTGGGCCTATAAAATATGAAGGTTCAAGTTGCAGCTACACATACAATCACATTATCTATCTAGATTCTAAAACTTTAATGTTACATCCATCAAACAAAAATTTACATTTGATCACAAGCTTAAAACGAAAATATTCAAAAATGCTTATGCCTTTACCATATTAAAGGAGAAACTAGAGAATCCAAGAGTTATAAGTCAGAAAACTTGTACAAAATGGTGGCGAACTATGGTTGATTTCTACGGTATGTAATTTTTACATTATATTCTTGCAACCTATATAGATATTACATTAAATAAGGGTTAATCATTGTGTCAGCTGAAGATGTCCACAGTTGGACATATTCAAACTTAACTATTTCATCTGTCCATCTTCTAGTTCACACTTTTCACTCCTGAACCATAAGGCCTGATGACATATTTCGCTGAAGTATCTAACCAAATGTGTTCACATATGTACCCAAATATGGTTCTCCAGTCCACCCCATCTATTTAAAAGTTCCATGCACAATAAGTTTTATATAGCTATGATGAACAAAACAGAATATAGAAGGAAGCTACCCCCATTACTGACAGTTAAATTACCAATAAAACCAGTAACAATTGGTTTTCCTGGGCATGTCACTCTTAAAAACTTCATAATCTAGGTCATCAATAAACAGAGGTCCAGATGAGTCCATTAGTCAACGGGAGACGCAATGTTGGTCAACTTTGGACAAAAAAGAGGGTTTCCCAAGTCATAAACAAAATATTGTCGACTATCAATAGTGAAGAACTAAAATGCAGGGATATATTTTAAGAAACCCAACAAGTTACTTTGCAAACACTTGTTTATTCTATATTCTGTATATTTTATACCGCAATCAATTAAACATCAACTTTTCTGAATATGGTTAAAATGTCCTAGGTGGTCTACAGGAAAATACCCTTTGTAATATCTAAGAATCTATGATCTAGTTAAAATAGACGCTCCCACATGTCAAAAGATACTAACTTATATTCAAACAGAGTGTCTGCAGATACTAGATCTTTTAGTGCCAAGGTGCCATAGGACTTTTCTCTAGTTGTGAAAAATGCCAGTGTTCTTTTTGATAATGCACTTTTGGTTACTACTAAACTAAAATATAATTTATCAGCAAAATTCCAATAATAAGGCTGAAATATAATTCCAATGTTATATGTGCTCTAGAGAAAGATGGCTAGATGGAAAAAATTTAACTGAATCATATACTTTGTCGAAATAGACTTTTGGCTTGGAAACATTGCCAGGGTCTGTGGTATGCAGATTTAAGAATAGAAGTGCAATAAAAAGATTCAACATGATTTGCTCCACATGTAATATAGGACTGCATGGTGTTTGCAGAACAAAACATGTTTGTAAATAAATCTTTTTCATTTTCAAAATACTTTCTGTAATTTTATTGTTATGTATGTAGTATTTAATATATTTTTCTATAATCATAGTATAAAATCTGAAGAGAATGTTGAAAAAAATATGAATATCGGCATATTGTAACAAAAATGGAGAATATTTTCCTTGTTCATATAAATTATCTATAAAAATGCACTTTTTTTACTGGCATTTTTAGTATAGATTGATAATATATGGCACTAAAAGGGCTAGCCAGCTATCAGAGTCCATGGATATGACCAATGTTTTTGGGTTACCAGATACACTCTACCTTCAATTACTTCCTACTAAACGCATTGATATTTTAACTTTTATGTTGACATTTCTGTTACTATATTAAAACCAATTCTTGTGCAATCAATAATAATTGTTATGGATATATAACTGTATGTTTGATTATATTGAGAAAAATATGTTAATCTCATGTCACCGCAGATTTATATATATATCCCCACAATTATGTTTTACCACATGTATGTTTATAATTGTAATTTACAACTATGTTACAGAGATAATTATTTACCTATTCATAATTAACATCAAAAATGGATATTTAGATGCATGTTTACTTAGTTTATGAGTTTGCTTAGTATGGAAAGAACTTTTATGTCTAGAATTAATTTTCAGACACACTCAATAATGTATCTATTCGAAATTAACATAAAAAATTGGATATATATGTTTATGTTTACTTAAAGATGGGTTTGCTTAGTATGGAAAGCGCTTAAGTGTAACAAGAATCTGGGACATCAATCAATTAAGGACACAATATAACGAGTTTGAAAGTGGGTAGAAAGAACAAAAATATTACAATCTTTTGTCTTTTTCACAATTTCTTAGCAAAAGAAGTTAGGCTATATATAAATGTATCTAAACATCCAATGTTTAATTGATGAAGCTAATTAGTCAGAATTGAATGGTCATTGAGCCTTTGGGAAGCCCTGCAGTCTCATAGTGTCAGAAGCAACATAGAACATGTTAAAATTTAGAGCGAGTACCTTACATTAGAATATTCATTGACTAGCCTAAATTCCCTCTCATACAAAATAGTGAGGCTTCTTCGCTGTGATTCCGTACTCCTGGAGTGCAGGCACCAGGTCATCCATGGTCATAACATACTTCTTCTCCTTCGGTCCCTTCTGGTTCTTGGAGCTCTGAGTTATCTGACTGGAGGTACGCATCTTGCAGTGTTGTAGTGCATCATTGGCAATATCTGACAGGAATTTTTGAGCAGCTAATGCAATTAGGCGTATTAATCTGAAATTATTACATGGCAATTTAATATTTACTCTTTTACAATTTATACAGTATAATTGGTTATAGCAGTAAAAATCTTAATAAGGGGTAAATATTTATGTCTATAGTTATTAAAAATCTTTAACACCTATTTCTGATCATCCTGCAAGCCATCACTCTGAAAATTTTTTTTTTATTTGATTGCGATGGGTCAATAACTTCTAGAAGTACAAAGCCTTTTTCTGTTAAATATGTCCACACAAATGACATTACTTTCAATTCCTCTACTACATACATTCACTGTATATTAACAATGAAAGAGTAACAATAAATATATAAGAACATTAATAAATATTATCATTAACTTTAGCTATTTTCCTATTGTATCTATCTCCAATAATTGTAAATATATTATTGCCTCTAAACAAACACAATGGTCATTATGAGCTGGAGATATCCATCTAGACCAGTGATTCCCAAAGTGGTCTATATCGACTTCTAGGGGTCTATGACAACCTGCAAGGGGTCTACATCAGTGAATAAAAAAATTGGGTCCACAGTAGTGGATTTGTGGACCTCAACACATACACTGATAATATCTATTTACTTACATCATACTATCTTATAATATCAAAACATTTACATTATTTATAAAAGTACCTATGAAGTAAAAAATTTATTATATATGTTTATAAAATTGTGTAAGTTGTAGGATGTTGGTATTCACTTTGTGGTTGCAATACATTTTGAACTTATTGCTTATGTTATTTTATTTATAGTTTTTTTTTTATGATTATTTAATGTTCCATATATTTTACATAACAGATACAACATTTTATTTTGAATAGTTTTAATTTAAATTCAATTAATAAATGTATAAATTAACTTGTGTTTTTACTTTAAGTTTTTAACATTAAACTTCACTACAGTTAGAAATTTACAGGAAATCAATATCAGGTAAGTAGGGGGTCTACCCAACACGGAAAAACATGGCAAGGGGTCTACGACACAAAAAAGTTTGGGGAACTCTGATCTAGCCCATATTTATCATTAGACAAAAAATAAAATCATCATTATGTCAGCTGATAGATGACCACTAGACCTGTGCTGCCCACATCCAGCGACTGGACCTTGATTTCCATTGGTAGTGGGGGCCTACCCATGTATCTACCAGCTTGTAGTCACCTTAAGCTTTCCATTTCAATGACCGATGGTTGCATAGGCACTGTCTAATACCTACTACAACTTCAGATAGGCAATTATTAAAGCATGTGTCTGTAACTTTGATTCTTTTTCAAATCTATTCATGGCAAAATAACACATCATTCAGCTTAGATTCCTAACAATTGATTGTCTACTGCCTCATTAAGGAGTATTACAGCTTTAATAAGTTAGTACTTACATACTTTCAAGTTATAACTTAGCCATTTTTGTGGTTATTAAAGTATATTTAAAAAAATATTACTTGCACAACTTTTAGTTATTTTTTGCATAAAATGATAGGATAAATGATTTAATCTTAGTTAATTGTCAGTTATTTAAAACGTAAAATTGGTATAATTCTATGACGCTCTTAGCCTTCAAGTGGGGGGTCATGGACGTTATTTATTTTGCGGTTATGGTTCTTAATTAGAAAATTACGTTAATAATAAAATTGCTATAGCCACCTATGATCTTGAGATTCGAAGCCAGAAGCATTCAGATAATACGCGACCACGGAGTCAGGGATTGATGGGTTGTAATTTTCAAGTTGAAGAAGAAAATCGTTCAAAGCATGTCCGGCACAATTATCGTCCTCCATTCTGACTGTCGTTAATACCATAACAATTAACTGTAATTAAAATATAGTTAAATACTTATTTACAACGTATAAACAAATTATATACAAAATTCTTACTCAGACTATTCTCGATTGTAATTCCTTATTGTTATCCACAGAACAATAATCGATTAACTGTCAGTTGTTATACAGATTATATGAATTTATTTTTAGTTAAATACTACCAACATTCCAATAGCTATGACACAGCATTTTGTTAATACGTGGCTATCTTAAGTGGCAACATTGATAAGCGTTTTTATGGCATATAAAAAGTAAAATACCATTAAATTTATTTACCTTTATGTTACATAATATTGTGAATTTTATTTTAGTAACATTAAAATTATTAGTTTAAATTGTATCCAAAACATTTATTGTAAAATAATGTTAAAACATAACATATAAAACCATAAAACACATTAAAGTTAACAGCCTAATTCCTTATTGGTATTTTATTCATGTTATGTTTATTGTTAACGTATCTTTATAAAAAGTTATTAAAGTGTAATTGAATTCTTTTTTCAAAATATTAGCTTCATCCAAACGCACTAACCAATTACTAATCTAATGTTACCATATGTGTGAAGACTGTCCACATTTATGGTATTTAAAAAGTGTTACGTAAAAGAAAATTATTTTATTTTTACTTGATAGGAGGTTAATATTGTTAATAATAAGTCATTTATGAAAATTATGTAATTTTAATTATCTATGGATAATTTATAAAGTAATTTAGTTTTCCGTCGTTTTTAATGTCAATTTTTGTTGACTATTTTAAGATTTTTCTATGTGTATTTAAGAAAATAAATGCTTTTAAATATTTTTAAACATTTTTCTTAATAAGTTTCTTTTTATTTTTAACCAAAAATATAAAAAACATCTTTATCAATTTTGGTAGATTTTGTATTTGAAGATAGCACACTGGCCTCGTGGTATCTCGCCACTAAGTTGGCAACATCTACCCCTTCCTGCCTTCTTTTGCGCCGCTCCGCCAGCCAGAACAGCGAGAGAACGTGATCGATCGAATTTCAAAAAGGCACTCACCCACCCTGTGCTCCCGAGATCACGAAATAACTGCATATCTCCTGATTACATAAATCGGGAGTTCTTGTTTCGTGATTTTGCCATTCCGTTTGTGAATCTTACCACCTTCACTTCGACGCCGCGAGGCATTCACAGTAAGAAGAGCCCAACTTAATTCAAAATGTCGAACCTCGCCGATCCGGTTGCGTTCGCGAAGGACTTCCTCGCCGGTGGTATCTCGGCCGCCGTCTCCAAGACCGCGGTGGCACCCATCGAGCGCGTGAAACTGCTCCTCCAGGTGCAGCACGTCAGCAAGCAAATCGCCGAAGACCAGCGCTACAAGGGTATCGTCGACGCCTTCGTCCGCATTCCCAAGGAGCAGGGACTGCTCTCGTTCTGGCGTGGAAACCTCGCCAACGTCATCAGGTATTTCCCCACGCAAGCCCTCAACTTCGCTTTCAAGGACAAGTACAAGCAGGTGTTCCTCGGTGGTGTAGACAAGAACACCCAGTTCTGGCGCTACTTCGCCGGTAACTTGGCGTCAGGCGGTGCCGCTGGTGCCACCTCGCTGTGCTTCGTCTACCCCTTGGACTTCGCCCGTACCCGTCTGGCCGCCGATGTCGGCAAGGGCGAAGGCCAGCGTGAGTTCACCGGCCTCGGCAACTGCATCACCAAGATCTTCAAGTCTGATGGCCTGATCGGTCTCTACAGAGGCTTCGGGGTATCCGTCCAGGGTATCATTATCTACCGTGCGTCCTACTTCGGATTCTACGACACAGCTCGCGGCATGTTGCCCGACCCCAAGAACACTCCCATCGTCATCAGCTGGGCCATCGCGCAGACCGTCACCACCGTCGCCGGTATCATCTCGTATCCGTTCGACACGGTGCGTAGGCGCATGATGATGCAGTCTGGCCGTGCCAAGGCCGACATCCTGTACAAGAACACTCTCCACTGCTGGGCCACCATCGCCAAGACCGAAGGCTCATCCGCCTTCTTCAAGGGCGCCTTCTCGAACGTCCTCAGAGGAACCGGTGGCGCCTTCGTGCTCGTCTTATACGACGAGATCAAGAAGCTCCTCTAAACGTAGCGTAAGAGTTGTTACCATTATTACAATTGTGATTCCGAATCACCTACTATAGCCGCTCCCTTAAAATCATGTATTATTAGAAGCAAACAAACGTCTATTAGTAACTTATTTTAGTAAAATAAAGTGTTGTACACGGATTCCAGTACGCGTCGTTTTATTAATTAGTTAATTCATGTTATGTAATCGCTTTCGGGCGTCGTACTTTGGAATAAGGACAATGTTCCAAATTCAAATGTATAATTAAATTATTTTTTTCTGTGGATCACGGGCCCGGCCAGTGATGTTATGTAACCTCTGTCTATTTGAGTACAAGGTTAAGATTATTTTTCATTCAATCAAATCTGTCCTGTTGTGAATTGTGATACTATTTGAATTCAGAATTGATTTCTTATTCTTTTTGAAATAATTTTAAATGTAACAATTCTAACCTTACTGTTATGTCACGCTTTACAGTATGCTTTGAATTGTCTACAATCATGTGATTATGAAGGTGTTATATAACGGGCTGTTTTAGAATGATTCTTGTGCTATGCGGTGTGAGTGGTTCTGATTAGTAAAAATATTAAAATCACTTCTGAATAAAGTGTTTCAATAATATCGACAAACATATGGGCTATTGTAACTAGGTAACATTCAGTGTTTACTGTTAAAGTTAAGTAGAATCCGGATGCGAAGTGAATTCATCAATTTCTCCTCGGGTGTGAGTTTTTTTGTGATGAAAAATTCACACGAAACGAGTGATTATAATATAGAAATGTTACAAAATACATTGTCGTTTTCTTTATCTGTATTGTTACCTATTGCATTAACCCTTATTAGTTTTAAAATCCCATAAATAAACCCAACAACCATCTTGCATACTTATGTAATCCACTGACATAGTGGCGTTACTGATAAAACATATTAATAACACATAAAGAGTATAATATGTTAAATAATAACAGATAATAAAGTGACTTTATTTAAAAATTTATTACTGGCTGGTAATTATATAAATAATATCGAACGCCGTTGGCAATATGAAAAAAGTGAGGTTATATGGATCGAGTGCCGCAGTGCGCAAGTCGGCAGTTGGCGGTCGGTGACGTCACAGCACGGCGCGCTATGAATGGCGGGAAACGTCTGTAGTATTACGTCACAATACATAGCTGCTATAACTAGTTACGTAAGTATTTTGTTAACAGCCGTAAATTCCCAACTGTAACCCAAGTTTAAATTTAACAAGGAAAACAAATACAAATTGAAATCATGGTCGTAATTTCTATATTAAAGTTGATAATGTGAAAATAAAAAATTGTTATTTTCGACTTTATGGCTCATAGGCTTTCCCCATAGATTTCCAATAAGGCCGGTTGGTAGCGGCCTCCATATAATGCCTGTCAGTCTGTGGTCTCTACTCTTAAGGCTCCAACGGTCATCTGTTTTACCGCTGTTGTTTGTTTTTCACTTCAATTTGATAATACCCGTAAATTATAAAGAAATAGTGAAACTTCATAAATATTGTTATAAAGAAAAACAAGATTTATTGTACGTAACCTTTATTATTATTAGTGTTAGTTAAATACATTGACACTTAAACATATATATAAAGCTTATTCAAAGCGGTCTCTATTGGCTGCCATATAGTCCTTTAAACTTTAAGGCCAGATATGAATAGTAGCACGCACTCTATGGGAAAATTCTTCACTGCCAATCATATTGATTGTTTTAGTGATTCTGAATTATCATGCTGTTTAGATCAAGCCTTATTCTATATAACTGACCACAAATCATAATCCATTGGATTAAGATCAGGACTAAATGACAGTCAGAATTCAGCTCTGATAAAGTTTGGAACATCCGTTTTTAATTTTTTTTTAATGGCCCCCGTTATTGGAAGCCTCTCGTACCCATAGGGGGTACTGGTGTGGGACAGGGACTTTTTGTTTAAATTTATTTACTTTTTGACAGACATTTTTTATTTTCTTTCTCTTCTTTAATACTTCATATTATCTTTCGTTCATTTCTTTCTTTCCACAATTCCACTATCTGTTTTTAAGGTTGGTTGGATTGAGCTTTATAACCCGGTGCAGTCCTGCTGAAAGGACCATTATTGGTTATTGAACATAGCGTTAATAGAATGGGGCGATGTTTTGATACCTTTTTCACTTTACTGCTTTGATCGCCTTTTTCGTACGAAAATTTCATGTACGGCTAGATTATTTTCTGTCACAAACAAAGGAGGTTTTATTTTATCTATCAACAGTCCGGCACACAAACATTTGACTAATGCCAAGCGTGTGGAGGATATTAAAAAATATATTTGGCGCCATAGCTACTGCGTGTAATGCAGCCCGTTTTAATGTCACAAATTATTTTACAATGTATTGGCGCGAAAATAAAAACGACTGATTCCAAATTCAAAAGTAATATTTTGTTTTTAATTATAACAGTATTTATGGCCAGAGTAAGTATAGGTCATTTTCTGTCAATTAAATGTATGATATACTCTATCCGTAAATTAATATTATTTTTTAATAATAAATAACGTAATGATAATATATTAAAAAATGCGTTTTCAAAATTCGGATTACTAAATTATTTGAATTTATTTGTATATCGTATTTCAGTAGAACAAATAAATTGAAGTCATATATTTCGGAGAGGTAACTTTATACAGGATGATTGAAAATTTTAAATTTAAAAACTAAAGCTTTTTTGCTGGCAGTTGAGCTATACATTTACACCTATCAACCTTTACATTAAGTTTGAAATTTGAATCTTGCTTCCATTTAAAATCAGAATTCATAAATTCTATTAAAATTTATAAATTCCAATGTGAAAACTGTATTGCTATATGGACGTGGAAGGTAGAAGACGTAGAAGGTCACCAAAGATATCTCGCGTCAGCTCCAAGTCTTCGTTAACAACGGTCTTCGACGTATTCTCGGTATATACTGGCCTAAGAAAATCTCCAACATAGATATCTGGAAACGCTGCGGTGAGATGCCGATCGACCAGCAGATTAAACTCCGCAAGTGGAACTGGATAGACCACACGCTCCGAAGGGACCCTGATCACATACCGAGGCAAGATCTAGACTGGTATCCTCAAGGAAAGTGATGACGTGGCCGCCCAAAGCAAACCTGTCGGATGATCACTGCAGAAGTGAATGCAGTTGGAATGACGTGGAACGAAGTAAAGAGCGAGGCTCAAGACCGCTTGGGATGGCGACGTACTGTGAACGCCTTCTGTGCCTTTTTGGGGAATAAATGATGAAATGACATTAGAGAAAATGTCATTTTTTTAAGTAAAAATTATTATTTAATCATTCACATAGTATCTTATATATCTATAGGTTAAATATTTGACCTTTATAATAGGATGTCGTATGTAATTTTTTTGACAGATAAAATTTTGATAAAACAAACGTTTACCTATATCTTATCTGTGTAACATTAAAAATTAAATACCTTCAAATATCACCGATATGAAGTATATGTTCACACATACACAATGTAAAAATAAGTATGAAAAACAAATTCTATTTTATTTTTAATTAAATTTAGTCGATTTTTTTCAACTAGACTTGTATTGCTGCTCAAATGGCGTTTTTTTAACAGTCCATATTATTGGGAACCCCCGTTCTCCTTTATTTTTGGGGGCCTTTGAACTTAGTAACTCTATGTTGGGTCAACCGAAGCTATGCGATATCTCGTCGTAATAATAGTACAACAACCCGAGACGCGGCTTCTCCAAGAGCTCATGAGATTCACTACCTTAAAAGAGGTCCTGACCCAGGCGTCTTCTCTGCAAACTGCAATTTTGCAGCAGTGAAAGTCCTGACAAATAAGGGGACCGGAAAGTAATGTCGCTTTCTTAAGTTAAATTCACACCACATTTTTAATAAGATTTATTTCTAATCAACAATATATTCACCTTCGTTATCAACAATCTTTTGCCGTCTAGTATACAAATCAATGTAAAATATGTCGACAGAAACGACGTTACTCTCCGGTTCCACTAATAGAAGCGGTCCGTATGAAACAATCTTACCGTTTACTTCACTCAAATGTTTCATTTATGTTATTAACCCTTAATAGCCTGATTTACGAAAGTGATTTTTTTTAATATTGCTGTGTTTGCTTGAGGGTCTAGATAAAGGGAAAAATATAGATATATTTTTAATTTCGTTGGAAAGAATATTATACAACAGTAAAATACGTACAGCCAACCTATTAAAAAAACTAATAGTAATGTGAACATTCGGTTTAAAAGATTGGTATCAAAATGGAAACTCTAGGCTATTAAGGGTTAAACCTCTCACTGCATTAAAGGTTCTATTTTTAAAATTTCATAAAGCACACCATGACAATTATGTGTTCTATCTTATTTCAACATTAAATATCAAATTAAAAAAAAATCATGTCTAATGCATTTGTCAATCGAACAAGTGGTAGAGTGAAGGTAAGATATTTAATATATACTATGTTGAATAAAGAAATTTTAAATTTAAAGGTCGAAGAATGTTTCACTGGATACAGGCAGCTACATACGCGCCTTATTGGAATTTTTTAAGGTAGACCAATATCGCATAGTGGAGCAAAACCATGGTATGGCGGACTTGGGACTTTTTTTAATTATCATTTACTTATTTTTTATATTTAGGAAATGCCAATTGATAGACCTTATAAAGTTTAATCTAAGTTGTTATATAACATTTTTAAGTAAACCTGGTAGTTTAGGCAAAAAAAAAATTGTTTTTTTTTTTTTGGAGCCCAACCAAAAGAAGTAAGTTACTGCTAAGTCATAATCGATTCTTTGAAATCTTTTATCAGTTATACACTAAGTATAGGGTGGGCCATAAATTTTTGCACTTTTGTGTAGAAATAAAAGTACAAATGATATTTTGTTTTTTTTTTATTTACCGTAATTATCATTTATTAAAATTTATTTTTTAAAAATTACATCGTCATGATGTGGTCCTTCTCGCCGTTGGCACTCCTGTAATCAACAACAAACGGTTTTGGAGAAATCAAGTGTTGCTATTTGCAAAAATTTTTGGCCTACTCTGTACTATATTGTAATAATGCACTAAACGTTTGCCTATAGTGGCCACTTCAAGAGATAATTAAATCGAAAAAATATAATAAAATGGTATTTTTTAACTACAATACCCGGCGATAAATATTGCACATCGACCTTTGGAAAGAGACAATCGGCTTCGTAGAGCGTTATCTCTGACACATCTGAACATTGACCCGTCTGTAGAACGAAGTCTTATTTTTAAGAGGCAAATTGTTAATACGACTGCAGCATATTAGGAGAATAATAATAAATAATATCATATTGAAGGAGCTTTTAAAAACTGCCAAGTAAAAGAAATTAACTATTAAATTGATTTATTTATATATTTGTTTTTTTTTTTTTTTATTTCGTCAAGAAGGAACGTATCTCGTATAATCGCATATAAACTGCCATTCCGTATTCACGGTTTCTATATTCGCGGCATATTTATGGAACACATACTCGAATAAACAGATTTTGCAATACACCATTCCGCAACTTGTAATGCAACAGGGCAATCACATCTGACAGTACAATCTACATGGATAGATAGTAAACAATAATAAATTTTAATCTGTAGTAATATGACGTTTGAAATAGCAATTTCTATTTTCATTACGTTATATTTTATCGTAAAGAAAACTATTGATTTTATATTTCAGTTAAGCAAACATTAATTGACATATAACCTGTCAATTATTGTACGGTTCAAACATTGACGCTTTTAAAGCTTTTACACTAATAAACAATCATCCTGTATAGTAGAGAACTATGTACAGTACCCGGCGACAGATATGGCACATAGACCATTGGAAAGAGACAACGGTTAATTTCGGTTTCGTAGAGCACTATCTCTGTCGCACGAAATACAACGACCGACAAAACGTCACATGCTAGTGTAGGATACTGTAAGAAATTTTATAATTTTGTTTTTTCAGTTAGATATAAAAGTTAAATAACTTAGAAAATAACAAATAAATAAACGTATACCATCCAAGTTAGCGCTAGAATTATCCGGTATTATTCACATGCGTTTTATTTAGTACGATAACCTTTGTAGCTGAACTGTCAGGCGGCCATTTGCAAAGATGGCGGGTGTGAAATCGAAAAGGTTTTATATATACATGCGACTGTTACATGTTAAATGGAATTAGTAAAACCTTCCATTAAACAGAAGGGATATGTTTTCTTGATAATAAAATTTTGATCAGCATTCTTTTTTTAAACATTCGATAGATGAGTAAAGGTTTTTTTTATGCACACTTTCTTTGACTTTTTTTGAAAATTTAAAAAAAATTATATAAATTTTAAAATTTGCAATTCTCCTCTATCATTTGTTACTGAGTTTGGAGTAAAAAAAACGATGTAAATTATTTTTTTGTTAGTTAAAATTCATAATTTTCTTAATTTAGTTATTGACATATACGAAAAATTAAAAAGTTAGGTTAGTTTTTTTATGTAAACGTTTTTTTAGGTTATACGTCAAATTTTTGATATTCGCGTAATTAGGAGACAACTGCATGGCCTTTCATAAAATCCTTGGTTAAACATATTGTCCCAATGTAAACATATAAACAATATGGTTCTACACGAAGTGTGTTTTAACAGATTCTATTTAACTGGTTTAAATCAACCGGTGCTGGATTTTTGTGACGGCCAGTTCAATTTGGTTACTTTAATCTGGTACAAGATCGTACTGGTTCAAATAAATTCACAGCATACTTCCTTCGAAGATTTAGAAGGAAAGTACAGTTTAACTGTGACAATACACGAACGCATGGATTAATTAATAAAGGAATTTAATAAATAAATTACAATTGAAAACATGTAACTAATCAAAGCCATGGTCTTGTTCGGGATTACTCTACGAGATAGAATAAGCAAAGAAAGATTTGTAGATCAACGTAAATAACTGACATAGTCCAGGAGATTGACAAGATAGGTGCAGCGGGTAAACATCTTGGTTTTTTTTTAATTTGCCCTTCGTTCTTGGAGACAGCTCGTTCCCTCTTGCCATGAGTGGATCAGGTACGTTACATACAGGTGTCAATATTTTTTTCAGTTTTTTCTGTTCTTCACAAATTCTTTCGTTCCTCATGATATCTCTCTTTCCATCGTTGACATATAATCTGCCTTTCAACGCCTTCCTTCTCTCATCTTCACTCTTACATCACAGGTAAATTTTGTTATTAAGCTTTGATTAAATTTAATTTAATTTGTAAGGAGCACAAAATAATTTTATTTTGTAAGGAACACCAAAAATATCTCATAGTTTGGAGGTCCACGTTCAGCAGTGCACTTCTTATGGCTGATTCGATTACCTTTTTATTTATTTAATCAATATCTTTCACTGCCTAAAGACGAAATTCATCAATGTGTGTTATCGGTGATATGAGAGATCATTTTTGGCCTCAATCGAAAACTCAGTCGCTCCTAGAGCCTGTATAAAACCATGCCCAACATTTCTTTAAGAGAACGAATTAAAAATGAGGAGATTCGTCCAGAGATTGGCGTTGTTAAGGACATCCATGAGGTTTGCGACCTTGAAATTTATGGTAAAACATGTCCAATAGTGGACCTCCTTCACATAAAATGATGACGAACACTTTATACATGTACATGTATATTTTTTTAATTCTGTAAAATATATTACCGTACCAATTCAAATAAAAAGTTTCCATATAAATAATTAAGTTTTTTTTTTCACTCTCCACACCTCAACTGTCAAGTGGCGTCTTAGCTATTTGCCAATTCGTTTACATTATTATCTTAGTTTATTTTATGAGAATCTATCTTTATTTTTACTTCATTTTTTTTACCTTTCACACTATTGTTGAAAGCCTTACGACTTTTATATCTAGTACGCCTTATACTATATAATCTACCTTTATTAAATTTTATTCATTTATTATATTGCGTAATATAAAGTGTTCCATGCATTTGGATAAATTACATAAATTTAAAATTCGTTATAAAGTTTTCTCAAGCGTCGTCCTGTTTAACAAATGGCTGGAATGCAGCCAGGACACGGCTGCCAAAACCGAAGTCTAGACGCGCTCTTTCAATTGCGTAATAACTTCAATGCATTTCGAATCAATACAGACACCCGCAGTTTTACAACCTTCTTGCAATTTTCATTTTTGTTACTTTTAACGTACGCGGTAAAATCCTACAGGATGATTCTCAGCGGTGAATGTACTTAGTCTAGCCATAATTTATGTTACTAGCTGTTTCAGTGGCGTAGCTAGGGGGTGGCAAGCGGGGCGGCCGCACCAGGCACCACAAGCAGGGGGGCACCAAAGTTGAAAATAATTTTTTAAACTATTTTTTTTAGAATTATGAAAAATTAAATGTTAAAAGAAAAATGAAAACCATAATTTAAAGTAAATAACATAAAAAGAATATCGAATTTTCTATTTTTGTGCTAAAAAAGTTGATAAATAATATGAACATTAAAAAAAGTAAACGGTTACAAATTATAATATACACAGTGTTTAAGCCTTTCATTCGCAAAACACATAGTGTTTTTTAAAAGGGCCCTAAATCACAAAAACACATATCTGTGTTTCAAACTAGTCGACACTATTGATTTTGAAAATGTGATTAATGACTTTGCAGGCCAAAAAGCGAGGAATGTTCGTTTTTAAATTTTCCCAATAAATTTTATTTAGAATATATATATTAACTACATACAACAACAACACATGGACATTTTAAGAATACTTACGTGAATTTTTACTTCAAAACAAATATGTTTATGAATTGTTTTTGAGCAATTTGAAATAGATGTAAAACCTTTAAAGGAATGAATGTACCTAGTCTAGTCATAAATTATGTTACTGGCTGTTTACATAAATTAAAAAAAAAACATGATTTTGAATTTCGAACATTAGCTTCTACGATAAAAGATAGACTACTTTCCCGCCATTATTGCATGTTTTTTGTTTAGAAATTATTCGTTTTGAAAATGGAGTGGAACACTAAAGAGAATAGGATTGCAGTAATTGGTTGACAGCAGTTGATTCAGCCCCGGGTCATAAGGCGCGCACTACACAAATTTGGTTTAAGTAAAATGTTCCAGACTTCATAAAGGCCGATTATTAGCCTTCGGCTAGTCCGGACTTAAATCCTTTGGACTGTAATTTGTGGTCTGTGCTAGAGGACATGGCCTGCTCTAAGCGTCACCAAAATATTGAGTCGCTCAAGAAATCTTTGGAGGCAGCGGTGACCAAGTTTCCAATGGAAACCGTTCGTAAATCCATCGACGAATGGCCCCACCGTTCAAAAGCGTGCATTAAAGCTAAGGGTGGACAATTTGAATAACTAGTTTAGTACGTTGACATATCTATTTCACTCTACATAATCACATATAAAACTTTAAAAGTAAAATATTTTTTTTTAGAAATTATCGGATAGTTTCTTTGTAACAGAACTTATGGCTAGACTAGGTATAATTTATTCGTCAATAAAAATCTTAAAATATTTTACATCAATTTTCAAACATCCTGTATAAAGTGTTCCCTATTAAATATATTAATTTATTTTAATATTTATATTTAAATACGATAGGTGATTAACTTCTGGCAGTACAAAGTTTGCATACAGATAATAAACAATAATTAATTTTTATGTAGTATCTATAATCTGTAATTGTAGTAGTATCTGTGATTTGACAACTGATTTCGGATTTCGGATTTATATCCTGTATTATTTTCGTAAATAAAATATAGATTTTTGGAAGGGTGTACCGTACATTCACCGCTAAAACTTTTACACCTAAAACCAATCACCCTGTATAAAACCAACGGTAATTTCTAGGTACAGACAAAACTAACGTAAACAATAAATAGTATATTAATATTGCTATACACGTAAACAAGGTTTTCATGTTTACATTGAATATGTTATATAACAGAGATGGCCAAGCTTCTTGAAAGTTCGCAAAAGGATTTAAAACACGCAAAACAATGTTTTTTTTACAAAAATCATATTTATTGAAATTATATGACAAAAGTACAAAACATGTGCATTGAAGTTAGGTATAACGGCACACGTATATGACAGCACTCCTAATGATACTTAAGACGCCGGTTAGTTAATTACGATCGCTGTTTGGATTTCGCTAATGTTGTTCTGCAATAATAATAATTATTCACGCCAGTAATGTGTTTCCATTTCCCAACAGCTGACATGGGTTATATAAATTTAAATATTTAAATAATTCGACAATCAATCGGAGACAAAAATAATTTAAACAGTAATATACAATCCAAAACACAGGATATACCTTAAATATTTAATGGAATCAGGCGTTACCTTGCGGAAGTCCACCCTAAGTAAGAAAAGAACCAATATTTAGCCACTTTCGCAGAAGTGAACTTTGCTTTTCTTGTAGTTCCTTGAAACCCCGGAGTAACCACTGCTGAGGTCCTATCTTGAGAGGTTTTGCGTTGTTACTTAATGAATTGTCTGCCTCCTATTCGAGCTTAGTTACTGTGAAGAGGTCCGTACTAAATGACATCGGGCAGACCACATAGCCTGCAGAATAGATGGTCTTTAAAGTTTTGAGGTCTCACAGCAGAGAGATCACGGATCGGCAAGCGCCGATTCGTGATCTCTCTGCTGTGAGACCTCGATATCCGCCCACGAGGTAAACAGGTAACCTTCTCCAGGTCACCTAAAGACCCTGGATGAAGGCCACTTCTCACCGGTTCCATTGGAAATTTATTGGGCGGCATATGTTCAACGGTAGTTGACCTAGTGTTGAAATGATTTTTAATCGCTCTCGTTTTGAAAGGCCTCATGCTTGATGATGATCTAGGAATGAACGAACTACGAACTAACGAACGAAATGAATGAACAAAGGAATGAAGAAGATATGAAAGAGATCGTAAAGGACAGAAGGAAAGTATGTAAAAAACTGATAAGGATAAAAATAGAATGATGAATAAAATAAAGATATTGAATAAAAAATATTTATCCGATAAAGTAAGGTTCCTGTAGCAAACAAGGTAGAGGGAACATAAATTAAAAAAACATTCTAGTATACTAGACTAGACTAGACTATAGTATACTAGACTAGAGTAGACATATAATAGACGGTGTCTTTGACCAACAGTGGACATATAGCTGAAATGATAATGATGATTATACTTTATTGTACACGTAACAAGAAGCAAATAAGATTAATAGTATTTATTGGTTTAATCATACAGTACAGACATAAAATACTATATAATAATCAATGTGCACAATGTATGAGATAGTTTATAGTATGATAAAAATATATCACGTTTTCAAAAGACAAATATAAATATATGCATAAATTATTACGTATATATTAAATTTTACAACTATATTTTTTTATTAAAAACCTTATATTACTATTCAGATTAATTATCTGTATAACTATTGACTTTTCTGTTTTTTCCCCGCCAAAAGTATACTAACCTAAAAACCGAATGTCATTTGACATAATTTAAAAAAAAGATAATATGATATTTATTTGTATATTTGTTCCGTTATGCAGCCATAGAATAAAATTTTATTATCTGTAACCTCGGATCCGCGTTCTCAATAGGTAACGTCCACGCATCCAGGTCATGACCTCAGCTTGGTACTGCTTTGGCATCGATTGAATTAGCCTGCCAGCGGACAATGTCGAGTAACGTTCTTACATAACGTCTGCCAAATGAAGTTCTTTTTTCACTTATTTTATTCACCCAACAGATTATATATACATTCTATAATTATTATGTACCAATTTATATCAACATAAGTAGTTTTAATTTATATTATTATATCAATATTAATCTTGATTATTTTAATATTTACCGCATAAAAAATCATAGATTAAAAAAATTATGTCATGATAATATTTTAATTCTTTTTTTTATTATCTATCCACTGACTGCATGCTAGAAGTTATTGGTCTGTGGAATTACATTTGGAAAAATAAAATTACGTATTTAAATAATATTTTTAAGGATGTAACACAATTATAATTGAGATATAGAAAAATGAAACAAAAGAAACAAATTAGTTAAACTAACTTGCTAGTTATAACTGCTTGCTAATTATAATTAGCATAATTATAAGAGTAAAATTAAGATCAGATAAATAAAACACCATGAAAGAAATAAAAATAAGTAATGAGAGCAAAACTACGATAAAATGTAAAAATTAAGTAATATAGAAATGTCACTCGTATTATTCCACCACCTTTGATATTTAGGAAGCGAGCGGAAGTATGAGAGATGGTGTAAAGAAGGAAAATAAATATGGTTTATAATGAAAAACCATGAGAAATGTTTAAGAAGAATGAATAAGAGATCTTGAGAAGATTGAAAAATGAATACGGAAATAAATGTTCTCCCTCCGCCCTTGATAGGAATCAACGAGGGTTACCCAAAAACGAGACCCACATTACCAAGGTGGTGTGGTTACTTTTTCAACCAGATAACTAACGTTCTATATTTAGTTTGAGAGAAAATCTTCACAATATCGTATTCTTTTTTTTATCACCATATTATTTTAGGACTAGGATAGCAACTGCTGAACATGAACTTCCTCCTTAGATTTTTTTAAAATATCGATAGAGTGGGGCACTTTCCATAAAACCTCTTTTAAGGCGAAACTCGATTTACCTTTCTTTGTAAGAAAAGGACCAATATATAGCTACTTCCGCCATGCAGTAGTAGTCTTGCAATAAAGTGCACCCGCCCGCCAGCCCGCTGATAAATGCGCATGCGGCAAACAATGCGAATTACACAACTACCACCGTTAAATCACTCAACACGTGTTTCACCCCTCCACGGGGCATCCTCAGGAGTAATTTTACATCTATTAGTGCCAAACACAGAGTAAAAAAACTGGCGGGCGGTGCACTTTATTGCACGATTACTGCTGCATGGCGGTAGTAGCTATATATTGGGTCCTTTTCTTTACTTAGGATAGACTTCCGCAAAATATGAATCCATTAGATATTACCTTTCTTTGGCCGGAAAAGGTTCAAAATGGCGTCTGTCATTGTCGGGAATAATTTTTTTTTAATGAATGAAATATTATTGTTTTTGATCTGCGGAATATGTATAGCAAGCAATTTTAACTTGTATAATTAAATCAATTCGATATAATGTGGCACTCGAGTATATACGCGGGAGTTGCGGGCAGATATGCCCATAGGCATTTGACAGGTTTATGGAACCTTTTCTCGGACATTCTATAGTTTTTTTTAGATCGCTTCGGCGGACAGTTTCATGAAGTAACTCCGCTTAAAGGACCCCTCAAATAGACTTCAGCTGGGGCCTTCACTTCACACTTTCACGGCATTCACTCAACGATAACATAGTTGTGAATTTTTTGTACAATGTTCTTTTACTATCTTACCAAAGAAAAGATACCATTTGAATGCTACGTCTAATGCCAGGACCTTCGAGAAGCTCAAAGAAAGCCTTTGAAATAACACCTATTCTTAGGTATATAGGTGATATAAATATAGACTTTATCGATACAAACAATACTGACATCTAAAGCGTAGCACAGTGTGATAGAGAGAGAAAATTTCGTAGTTATTTTCAGCAAGAGTCCGAAGAAAAATATTATAGAAATCTGAATTCACATCTAAGACATTAATTTCCTTTCTATTTCTAACCTACGACATTCGATTTTTAATTGCGATCTAAGCTATATCTATCATGGCGTCGTATCACTAACCATCTGTTTGTTAAAAATATAACAATAATAAAATATAGTTACATAATTCAATTTAAAATAAAACCTTCTTACGTGTTTACCGCCTAAAATTACTTCCGTGAAACGTCAGTCTAAAAAAAAGCAAATAACCTTCACAGATTACATAAATATCTTTTGGCGCCATTACAGATAAAACATTATGCCGCATACGTTACATAAACTTTCACGAAAACTGAACGAACTCGAGCAGCGTTACCGGCTTCCTTCAGTGGATCAATAAAAGGAAGGTTTTGTCGTTAGATATTAGACTAGTGTTGTACAGTATCGGATATAGAATGTCTTCATAAATAATAAATAACACAAAAAAGAGTTTTCAAAATTGGAATTCTATTATTTTTTTATCGGTATACAACAGAGCAATAAATTCAGATAATATAAGGTCTACAGGGACAGATAATAAACTGTAATTAATTTTAATATGTAGATATCCGAATTTTTAAAATTTTTACAATATTACTGATTTCTCTAGAGGGTGTATCATACATTATTTAACAGTAAATAAGCTATATATTTGTCCCTTTAAAGCTTTTATATCTATAACCAATCACGCTGTTTACGGTTATTGTTCGGTGAACCGATAGTATCGGATATCGATAAAGCGATACGAGCACATCCCTATATCCGACCTTGCCGCTTCTGTGACATAACTCGACGCTGTACGAACATTTGTGTGTATAACGCATTATTTCAATATATTTAAGATTCTATTAGATTGTTTTATCTAATTTTTTATCTAAATTTGATAAATAGATCTTCAACACAATCAGTGTAACTTTTTAAAAGATTTTATTATTTTTACTTTTTATTAATGATGCGAACTCTTCTTCTTCCTTCCCTTTTCCCTTTATTTGGGGTCGGGTCTCCTTATCAATTTGCGCCAGGCCACTCTATCCTTGGTTGTCTCTGCATCAAGTTGAAGGGTTTCCAGTTCCTTTCTGATATTAGACCACCACGTAGCTTTTGGACGCCCTCTCCCTCTTGGGAATTCTGGGAGGCTTAAGGCAGTTTTTACCACGTGGTCATCTGGTTTTCGTTGATTGTGGTCATATAATCGCAATCTATTTTCCTGTAATTTGCTGGGGATCGGAGCCACCTTAAACGAACCTCTGATATATTCGTTCCGTATTCTGTGCATTCTAGTGACGCCACCCGACCATCCAAGCATCTTCATCTCATTGACATGAAGTGTTTGCTCGTGTCTCTGACTTGCAGTCCTGCATTCCGAGCCGTAGAGCATAGCTAGGCTGAAAACAGCTTTGTAGACTTTACCCTTGGTCCTAATGGGCATACGGTTATCATATAGATCGCCTGACACTTCTCTCCACTTCATCCATGCAGTTTGTACCCTGTTCTTGACATCAGCGGTTGAGTCTGCATCGGAATGAATCTGAATTAATGATGCGAACTATGACGTAATATATCTAGCAAGCACGACATTATACATAATGGGCACTGATATTTCTCCCTGGTGGGCACACACATTGCTACCTAAGGAGTACAAACATTGCTACTTCATGTGCACGAATATTGCTATCTCATGGGCGCATATATTACTTCCATACACAAATTCAAAACCTTACTTACTTATTACGACTTTGGTGATACAAGACCAAGTTCCAAGATTAGTTTTGTAATAGACCACTTTCAAAATGTATCTGTTTCTGGTGAATCCCCTGCAGCTATCATAGCGATTTACAATAAGGCCGGTTCGAGGCGACCTGCATCCAGTGCTTTTTGAAGACCTATGCTGTGTATGCTGGTTCAGGGTCTTCACTCTCCTCTTTAAGGCCTCAAAGACATATCTTCCTTGTGCGTAGTGGGTCATGTTCACTGCCACACGTACGATCATTCTTAAATCTCTTTTGAAGGTCAAAGTGAATAGATACTTATTGAATCTGTGTGCTTTGCTTTTACCACATCGTCGCTTTCAATCAGGCGAGTTGGTGGTCAAAGGCAGACAAGAAACCCAAAAAAAATTCGTTTTATTTTACTATGAAAAATTCATAATATTTCGAAATGTATAGTCTGTTACTGTAAATAGACATATACGTGATTAGAGATGGAGGTGTATTGTCACCCTAGTACGTTTATGTTCCCTTTGACTTTAACACGCTGAGTGTTACGCCAGTCATCTATGACTGACACCGAGCTTTATATTTAGGCCGCGTCAGTCATTGGTGACTGACACAACTTTTCGTTCATTCAGTAGTGACTGACAATGATATAAAATTTATCCAATAAGTAATTTTTAATGAATACAAGATTTTGGTCACAAATTGTTACAGTATATTTCATCAATTTTTTTTTTAATATACCGTTACATCGAATAAATTCAATATCAGCCTGCACGGCCTAAATAAGTCAGTAGAAAACCTAGAGGCACTCATAATGTTAATGTATAAAAAATAATGTTTTATGTAATTGAGGTTGTGTATTTACATTTATATGCAGTCTGTTTACAATTCCGATCATAACGCGATAGCAGCGACCTCATCACTGACGGCATTCGAATTATAAAACCGCCTTCGAATTTTAAATCAAACGCACGAGAATGATTTAAATGAAAAAGTATTATGGCTGCAATGGCCAGTAATAAGGAGCGTGGCCACTACATATATAAATAGCATATAAAATTCAATATAGAAGTCGGAATGTAAAACAATTCAACGTAATATCTAATATATAAAATTCTCGTGTCACGGTGTTCGAACTTGAATTCCTCTGAAACGACTCGACCGATTTTTACCAAATTTTATATGCGTATTCAGTAGGTCTGAGAATCGGCTACTATTTATTTTTCATACCCCTAAGTGATAAGGGTGGTCCACCCATAAATTTATTTTTTTATTTTTTTAGACAATTTTTTTGGTTTTTATTTTATTATGATTACAGCATACAAAAATACATACAACCCTAAATTTTCACCCCTCTACGAGCAATCCTTATTTTTATTTGTTAATTAAAACCTTTTTTTTGCAAAACAACGTTTGCGGGAACAGCTAGTAACACATATAAATCACTTGGCAACAATCGACAGTACGCGCCATTGATATTCGAACATGAAACTTGTATATGTAGATTACATATAGTTAGATATAGTTGACAACGGCGAAACAGTGAGTGATATACCGACACTTTACACCTTCCGGTATCAGGAGTTGCAATTCTTAGAGTTGAGTGTATATATACACATACAAATACGTAGATGTTCTTTAATGTATTATGATCAAAAAGAAGAGTGAAATTGTTTTTTAAAACAGACGAAAGGTTCGTCTAAAAAATAAAAGACTTATAGTGTCGTTGATAGTGTTGAAATATCTTTTGTCTCGGCTTAAACTATTTTAAAAAATTGTTTTATGCCTCATGATGCAAAAAAATTAAAAAAAAAAATTGTCAAAAATTCAACTTATATCGTTCCGCAACCACCGTATTCGTGTGATTTAAGGTGCCACTATGCCTTGCAGTGTGCTTATAGGGGCTGAAACGTGGGGATTTATATATATATATATATATATATATATATATATACATATATATATATATATATACATATATATATGCAAAGGCTCCTTGCCCTGATGAAGGTGTGGAACAATAGTGCATTACAGTTAATTTTACAATATCATTAATTACGATTTATCGTATAGTTGCACATATACATTATACCAGGGTTGAATAACCTTTTTAATGAACATGAGAATATAAATAAAAAAAATAATTGGGCAATAAAATATATATAAATAAAAAATATATATGTATCATATACATGACAATGTGCCGTCAGAATATTTGCTTTACTAAAATTTTCTCTAAGATCACTGATCTCATTTTAAAAATTCCATTATTATAAATGCACAGATACAAAAGTTACAACTTCATGAAATTTAGAGAAAAACGAAATCTATATAATACTGTGATCAAAAAGTAAGATGAATTTTTTTATACAATGTATATATTTCTTAATTATTCATCCCAATCAATTTCATCACATTCAAAGTAATCACGCACTTTTGCCAACGTTTTTTCTAGTCCTCAAATCAGTCGGTATTAGTAGTAAATAGTATTTTTCCGGTACAGCCTTCTAGGTCTTATTCGATTATGTTTTTATCTCCTCAATCGTGCCAGAAAGATATCTCCGCTGAAGCCTTTTTAATAGCAAAAAGTCGCACGGAGTCAATTCAGGTGAATACGGTGGTTGTGGAATGATATCAGTCGAGTTTTTGGCAAAATCGCAAAGAAATATGTAGTACGACATCGACCAATCGAGACTTCATGTTTGCAACACAAAACATATTAAAAAATGCTTTGGGCTGAAAGTTGATATTCCAACATTTGTCAAATGCTATAGATACTATAGGGTGGGCTATAAATTTTTGCACTTTTGAAACATTTGTAATAATAAAAGTACAAATGCTATTTTGATTATGATTAATTTACCGAAATTATCATTACTAAAATTTATTTTTTAAAAATTACATCGTCGAGATGTGCTCCGTCTCGCCCTTGGCCCCTTACTTTCACAGTTTTGGAGAAATCAAGTGTTGCTATTTGCAAACATTTTTGGCCCACCCTATATAATAGCGATGTAAATGGAAAATTACATTTCTGTGGAATTCTCCTTTTCGGTACGTCGCTGCCGATGTTGCTGCTATAAACCCGGTGTAAATATAGAATTCTATTTCTGTATCCATCCTATAAACCCGGTGTAAATAAAGAGTTGTATTTCTGTATCTATTTCTATTAACTAAAAATCCTTGAATGCTAAAATAAGGTTTATTTAATAATTTAAATTTAAAACTAAAGTAAAACAAGTGTGTCTTGTGAAATTTTAATCAACAAATAAATGAAAAAAAAAACACACGCGAGAATATATAATATACGCAAGAGTTTCGTGAAGAGCGCAATCCGCGCGAAACACAACCGCATTTGGCAGACTAGATACGAAAGCTCGGCTCAGGGTCGACATACCATAGGACTCCTTTCGAAACTCACCGACATAAACAAACTGCGAAAACTCAAGACATCTTTCCATCTCACACAACTACTAAGCGGGCACGGGTACTGCAAGCAGTACCTGCACCGTTTTAAAATAATCGATAATGAGACTTGCCCATGTGACGACTCCACAGTACAGACTTTTGATCACTTACTCAGACACTGCTCCCGATTCGAATCCAAAAGACGTAACCACGTGACCTTATGTAAAAACCTTAATATACCTCCGTTCAACTTACCGGACCTTCTCAAGAAAAAAATCTACAGCAGAATCTTTTGATGAGTTGGCCCGGCACATTGTCCTAAATCTCAAGGCATTTAACGGTCTGTAGCGCTTGGGCAGCGACTTGAAATAAAATGATGTATCAACCAATATACAATTGAGTAAAACTTGCAAATTATATTATTGTTAATATGTATAAATTTTAGCTGTATTTACCCATAAGAGAAAATTGTGTAAGAAAAATTGTAAAAAATTATAAAACGCTGTCGTGCCTCGCAGCTGGGAGAGAAGAAAGATCCGTATCAAATAGCGGCAACCCTTTCCCAACTGTCTGCGTTTAGTAAAATCGAAAAAAAAAATATTGTAAAAAAAAAACACTAGTGATTCAAATTAGAATTAATAAAAAAGTATACGCACGTATTTTTTTATTATCAGTAAATTTAGATAAAGACTAGAGCTCTGCTTGCGATAAAAACTTATATAACTTTACACTTATCTTGGGTGAACATCTGAAATACCAAATGTAATTTTTGAAGTGATTTTTTTAGTGATTTATAAATACATTTAGCTAAGAAATAGATACGTTTAGTCTAGATCTTTAACAGTAAATAAGCTGTACCGCAAGGATCTTTCGATACATTATTTCATATACCATATAATACATATTAAGGGGACCGGAAAGTAATGTCGCTTAAAGTTAAATTCATACGACTACATTTTTAACATGTTTTTATTTCTAATTAACAATATATTCACTTTCGTCGCCAACCTTTTGCCGTCTAGTATACAAGATGCGGAAGTCCACCCTAAGTAAGAAAAAGACCAATATTTAGCCAGTTCCGCACATGCAGTCGTAGTCGTGCAACAGAGTCAGACTCTGTGTTTGGCACTAATCGGTGTAACATAACTCCTGAAGATGCCCCGTGGAGGGGTGAAACACGTGTTGAGTGATTTACCGGTGGCAGTTGTGTAATTCGCATTGTTTGCCACATGCGCATTTATCAGCGGGCTGGCGGGCGGTGCACTTTGTTGCACGACTACCACTGCATGTGCGGAAGTGGCTAAATATTGGTCCTTTTCTTACATAAAAAAATGGTATTCCTTCTCGTAAAATCAAATTAAAGCACTCTAAACCGTAAATAATTACAAATACGCATTGCTATCTAGATATAACATATAGATGAAGGTGAACATATATATAGGTATAATTAATTTATCCACGACACACTGCGGTTGGAACACGACATGATAACATATCTTTAGACGCCGCGAAGGATGAACTTGACGATAAGATTATTAGGCAACTGGGTCGCTTATTACGTTACGTAAAATAATTTTATACAGAAATACAAAATCTATTTAAATCACATAAAGACAAGATATAGATTTTATCTATATTTTTACATGAAGTTGAAATAAAAAAACATTTGATGGAATCAGGCGGTATTTTGCGGAAGTCCATCCTAAGTGTAAGAAAAGGACCAATATTTAGCCACTTCCGCACATGCAGGGTAGTCGTGCAACAAAGTGGCTAAATATTGGTCCTATTCTTACGAAAAAAAAAACTTTCAATAGCGGACCTGTTACACTTTGACGCGTTTGAGTTATGACTCCGTAGGATTTAGTGGATTTCTCGAAAAACCATGTTATTCTAATTGAACTTGAAGTTTCCACTCGCATTTCCACAGACTTGTAATACTTTCGATCACCAGAAAAGTTGATGGATGGCAAACACGAGCATGCAGGCCCACGGGATGGTCAAAACCAAGTTACCAATACGTACCAGAGAACGGCACATATGACTTAACTTAGTTGGCAACTTTACAATAAGGTTCAAGGTCTAGATAATAACCCAGTGTTTCCAAAATTAGGCATTTTAAAATTCTTATGCCCCTCCATGTAAAATACATAATTTTAAAATTAAAAACATTCAATTATGCATTTAACCCTTAAACGCATGACTTTTA
The DNA here is from genome assembly GCF_028537555.1 of Battus philenor. Classification (NCBI taxonomy): domain Eukaryota; kingdom Metazoa; phylum Arthropoda; class Insecta; order Lepidoptera; family Papilionidae; genus Battus; species Battus philenor. The sequence continues at coordinate 6,411,246 of NW_027181692.1, forward strand.
TTTATATTTAAAAATGTATCTTGCAGAGTACACTATAGTGTAGGGAAAATACCAAATATATATATATATTTTATACTTATTTATTAAAAATGTTGGAGATATACAACACTGCATTTATTGTACCCTATCGTATTCAAAGTGGTAGGTTGCAGTTTTTCATCACGCATTTAAGGGTTAAAAAAAACTTATGTGATAGGTTGTAGACCAGCATTTTTCAACCTTTTTTGTGTCATCCAGTGGCGTACCTAGAACTTTTGCCGCCCGGGGCGATCTCCAGTTTGCCGCCCTTTCTATTATATGTCAATCAAATAGTGGTTTTTGATTTAAAAAAATATTGATGTATCACTTCAAAGTAATCATATAAACTTCTCAAAAGAAATGGCATTTATCAACTGACATCAAAAAATTTTAGTTTGGAAAAATTGCCGAACAAAGTCGTAAAGATCCTTTTACGAATTCAACGAATTTTAATGAATACAATAAAATAAAATTTTTATCTTGTTCTTGAATTAGAATCCAAAATTTACACTAAAATGCATTTATATACTCCGAGGAATAATATACGAAATCATAAAGTTAATAATAATTTATATAAATCAAATATTAAACTTATAATAATCATTTATTATTCAAGAAAGAAAATAAATTTGAAATGAAAAAGTTGCTTTTTACAACTATAAAAATGCCGCCCCAAGGTAAGTGCCGCCCGGTACGGACCGCACCCACCGCCCCCCCCTAGGTACGCCACTGGTGTCATCCCTCACTTAAATATAAAATTCTTACGCCCCCTATGTAACATATATTTGTTAAACTCTTTTCGAAACCATTTTCAAATTGCCCCCTTAACAATTTAACTTCTGTGGTGCGTAGGTACCCACGTCATAAATCACTGATTTAAGTAATAGGGCGCCTTTCGCTGGATACAGGCTTAAAACACTGCTTTATATAGAAATCGCTTATAAATCTATACATATATACAATGTATATATTTAGTAAATCAATCAGTTTTTACAACAGTTTTGAAGGAGACATATTTCAAATAAAAATCCAACAGAATGCTGTGAAATACTATAGAAATTGTAATGAGTCATTCAGGTGCGAATAACTGCGTTGTTTAACAAGATTTTAAAACTGGGGACTCCCCGTGGAGACTGCCGTCTGCCGTAGGAAAGTTTTCTTGGCGACACCAAACACCTAGATGATATTTTGGTCTCGTGAAGCGAAATTATACCTACTAAATATTTACGGCGATAGAGATATTTATTTTGTTATAGAAATCTAGCTTTTCATTTAAATGACCTGGAGCGAAAGAGCAGCAGTCGTGTTGAGTTCATTTTCGAATTGAAACACTGCGCCCGTCTAAGCATAAACAAGATCTTCTAGGATCGGAATGCGTTGGTAACATTCGTTGTTCTTATTTTAAATTTTATACCAGACAAACAGCATTCATCAATGACAACAAGAAGTTGTCTAAAGTCTGTATGGTTATTTTTGTGTTGCGTATAACTCTGGCAACAATTGTGTCTAAAATAGTTCGTACATTGACTTACATAAGAAAGGGCAGAGTCAAGACGCGAGCTGGCAACACTCCAGCTGTTCTACGCACGTATTCAAACAGCTCACGCAAGGTCGCGGCTCGGTGTGGGTCACATATTTAAGTCAACAACTTATGCAACAGACTAAAGAACATCACCTTTTTGACATCTGTCTGACAGGTTAAAAATGTCAATGTCATCTTAGTAATTTAATGACGTTTTAATTATAGGTTGAACAAGGAGTTCCTATGTATTTTATATAAATATACGAGACGCATTTTTTAGTTTTTTTTTAATCTATGACAGCCTGGAAACGTCTATTGCAGATTTATTGAAATTAAATCATTAATTAACTAACAGAAGCATTGAAATAATTTATATATCAAACATCGCGTTATTTTTTTCTAGACTGAAATAAATGATCAGAAGTATAAGAAAACGACATTGCCGCTTACAGAAAAATCACTATTTTAAGATTCCTTTGTGGTTTATTTATTATACATTAAACTTATAGTATAAAGGTGCTGTTTAGTTAGAGGAATCGTTGTCATCTTGCAGGCTGTGATATGATGCTATTTCTAGAGAAATTTTGAGATTTCTAATAAAAAAAAAACCACTTATTTTTTCCCGAGTTCTGAAAAAAGATTTATGTAGATGATTCATTATCACCTCCCAGCTTAATTATTCAAATTTTTGATGATTAACTTAAGATGTCCTTCGTCACATAGTCTATTTTTCTCTGGAACGCGCTCCTCCTCGATGTTAGGATGATCAGAAATCGTCACACATTCAAAGCGAAAGTTTCACAGCTGTCGCTTGAACCATTCCGTACGGAACAACCATTTCTGAGGGTCTGAAGCGGGGGACACAGGTGCGCAAGCGCAGCGTTGGACTTCTACTCACAATGTGGACAGACGATCTTGTTAAAGTCGAAAGGTTATTAGATATAGACTTCTAGCCGGTCCTTTTGGAAATCTATTACAGCTAGTGTGGACATAGTTCAGCCATAGTATATACTGACTAGTTCAATTTGAAATATAATCATATATATTTAAATAATTTAAATACCTTTCCAGAGTAAATTTCTAACATAAACCAATTTTTGCTAAAAACAAAATGTATTCGCCTACGGACAAGTCACACTTCTTAATTAAACGCATGCTGCAAATATATTTTTGCAATACACCACAGTTCATTCACCCTTTGTTAGATATATAAATGAAACACACATTATTCTCTATATTTATTCAATTAAATTATCTACAGTTAAACGTTTTGCATAGATAATAATACTTACATGTAAAACGTCAATTTGTATTTAAAACAAATTTCACATAGAATGGAATGACATAACTTATGGCGGGAAATGCAACAGAGTATATATAACAATTGGTTCACAGATTAAATACACAAAATCCCAATTAAATAATTTAGCACCTTTATAAATTAAATATAAAATTTAGGACTTTTGTATTATATTTTAAAATGAAATGATTAACTTTTATTAAATCCTCGAATGCTAAAGGAAAAAACATTTATACATTTTTTTATTTTTTTTTTAAATATTTATATATCGCACGCAGCAACAATTCGACCAAAACCTCTCTTGGCTCCAGATTACTTGGTGCCGTTGTAGTAGGGGTTGCCCTGAAAATAAATAATAATGTTTAGTTACGAACGAACACCTGTCATTTATTGGAAAAGGACCAATATTTTTCCACTTCCGCACATGCAGCGGTAGTCGTGCAACAAAGTGCACCGCCCGCCGGCCCGCTGATAAATGCGTATGCGACAAACAATGCGAATCACACAACTGCCACCGTTAAATCACTCAACATGTGTTTCACCCCATCACGGGATATCTTCAGTTATGTTACACCGATTAGTGCCAAACACAGAGTCTATATATAAATATAACATTTATTTATTTATTTTTAAAAACGTAACAGCATAAAGTGCACATCGCTGTTGTAACTGACGGCGACCACGTGTCGATTGACGTTGCATAGCGACCAATGAACAATGTATGATGCCGGTGATGACATATGGATCCGAGACGTGGTCGCCCACGCCGGATCTCATGAGGAGTTTCAAGGTCACAGAGAGTAGAATAAAAAATTAAGAGATCAGCAGAACCAAGATCACTGACGTAGCTCGAAGAATTGCCTGGTCCAAGTGGTAGTGCCTGTCCCCCACACATGGCTCGTGCAATGTATGGACGTTGAGACCAAAAAGCCTTCACTAGGTGGACCGAAGAATCAGTCAAGGTCGCGGGAATTTTCTAGATGCCGGTAGCGCAGGGTCATCATGGTGATCATTGCGGGAAGCCTATGCCTTATGATGATGAACTACAATAGGCAGTTATCACTCGAGAAAATTTCTTACAAATAACAATAGAAACAGGACAAGTAGGGAGTAATACATGTGTATATTGTACGAGATAAATCACTATACAGTAGAATGATTATTTATAAATGTTAAAGCTTTAAAGGGGCCAATAAAATAATGTATGGTTAAACCTATATAAAAATCGATGATTTCGAAAATAATAATGTAATGATAGTATAGTAAGTAAAATCTTTTTTTTTAATTCTTATTGAAATATATAAAATTATTTATTGTTTATTATCTGTATCTGTAAACTTTGTACTGATAGAAGTCATTGGCCGGTCGCATTGAAATAAAAAAAATGTTAAAACTATACAGTGTAATTTGAAATATGTTCATACATATAATCAATCAACCTATATATACATTTGTTTTAATATATCAAGAATACGTGTTCTTATTTAACACATTTAAAGCCGTAAAAGTAAAAAGAATAAATATATATTTAATCTGTGCTCCGTGCAAATGGCGGCTGTCCATTTAAATTTAGCTTGCGGCCCGCGAGGATCAAGGCATCCGTGTCAAGGACACGCGAACGCTGCCATTAAGATCTCCTGAAATAAAACATTACAGGAGAAACAAAAAACCAAATTTCTTTAATAACTTCCTTCATGTTCAACCTACAAGGGTAATTTATATATCAAATCAAAGCTATTTAAACTGTTTTATTTAGTTCGACCCGTACGGAATTTGTTTATTTGTGTCAAAATTAGAAATTGAAATTTAAGCACCTTCCCGTTGTCAGATTGATCTGAAATTTGTTACACACGTTTAATTTAGATGACAATACAATATAATAAAACCAATAACATTATAAATCTAAGATGGCCGCCGATACAAAATAGCGGATTACGTATTTTTCCTTAACCCCCTCAATATGGGTATCAAATGAAAGGGCTACACTAGTAAAACACGACGATTATGTCAAAATTTAAAATTCAAGATGAACGCCGGTCCAATATGGCGGACTAGGTACATATTTTTCCACAACCACCACAATATGGGTATCAAAAAACCGTTTAACTTAAAAGTTTTTTAAATGTATTTATTTTATTATACACCCATGTAATTAATTTCTGTTTATATATTACTGATAATTAAGTGAGTTGTTACGGAAAAAAGATTAATTTGGAATTAAAATTAAAGGGTTTTTGGGAGTAATATCTTTTACGATGTCATTCGTGCGAAATTTAATATTGACCGTCATCAATAAGACTGCAATGCGATATTCATGTGTACATTTCTGCCAGATTCTTCACTGCAATGGATTTTTAGTCTTTTTCGAGTCAAATTGTCTTATTTTGTGATAGATTGTTTAAAATAGATTATTGTGATAAGAAAGCAACCAGTGTTGCATGACTAGAAACTTATCGAACATTTTTCCGGCAAAACCATACTCGCTCTTACGATTTTGTTACATCTTATTGTGAGACTACAAGGGATAACTGGATATATTTTTACGTAATATCAAGTTATTTCATAAGAATTTAGTTAATTTTTCACATGAGACTTTTTTTACGCGGCCTGTGTACATCGCATAAAGAAAATTAAAAGCTACTATGTGATAACGAAATATAATTTCACCTCTTATATAACGTTTATATCTATAACTAATCATCCTGTATACTGATTTTCAAACAGACTTACACACAAACATGAACTACAAGGGTCATCTGATATAAGACGTCTTAAAAGTTCCGCATTTCTTCTTATTTACACACGACATTTTTCGCACATCTTTTTATCCTATTACGTTTACATATATATATATATATATATATATATATATATATATATGTAGAATACTCGCATTTGACGGTCACGTGTGTGGTGACCATCGACTAATGAATAAATACGGGACATGCATAAACGACCAAGAAATTGATAAATTAATAAAAATCTAACAAAAATATGTAACAACTCCCAAGTTGTATACAGGATGATTGGTTATAGGTGTAAAAGTTTTAAAGGGATGTATGTGTAACACATTCGTCAACAAAAAACATTTAATGGAATCAGGCGTTATTTTGCGGAAGTCCATCCTAAGTAAGAAAAGGACCATAGTGACTGTGTTTGGTACTAATCAGTGTAACAACTCCTGAAGATGCCCCGTGGAAGGGTGAATCACGTGTTGAGTGATTTAGCGGTGGTAATTGTGTAATTCGCATTGTTTACCGCATGCGCATTTATCAGCGGGCTGGCGGGCGGTGCACTCTGTTGCACGACTACCACTGCATGTGCGGAAGTGGCTAAATATTGGTCCTTTTCTTACTTCGTGTAAAGTTATTACTCAGAAATATGTTACATTCATTTCTTTATTGGAATACGACGCCAGTAACTTCTGGCAGTACATTCTGCAACGACAGATAGTAAACAATAATTCATTTTAATATGTAGTTAGTTATACGAATTTTTGAAAACGTTTTAAGATAGACTAGAGGGTGTTCGGTACAATAATTGACATAAAATGATCTATATATTCACCCCTTTAAAGCTATTTATACTTATAATCAATCATCCTGTAGCATGGCTTCATTTGGAGAGTGGGTTTCGGTTTTGGACTATTGTAGATAAATATATAGGCTGTTCTAATTACGATGTATGTTAATATGTATTAATACGAATTTTTAAATTGACTTTTCTATACACATCAGCACAATTAAGTGAACACAAAAAAGGTTGATTTTTTTAAAGTTTTTGTTAAATCTTGAGAACTAGTTTTAATTAACGTGTAATTACTCTCTTAAGAAATAACATACTTAACAATTTCACACTTTTCAAGTGCGGTGAAATATGTTGCATATAGTTTTGATACAAAATGAGTGATTCACCAGCAGCTTCAGTAGCTGGAGCAGTAACCATGAGGAGCGTACCTACAGTTCAGTTGTTTTTTTTTTTTAATGGCCCCCGCTATTGGGAGCCTCTCGTACCCCCTATCTGGTGTGGGACAAGGACTTTTTGTTTTAATTTATTTAGTTTTTCACGATCTTTTTTATTTTCTTACTCTTCATTTATACATCTTAAGATCTTTCATTCGGTTTTCTTCCACATTTCTTATTTCATTCTCTTTCGCTCTGTGACCTTTTATTCCTCTCTCGTTACACATTAACATTTTGTAATTTTATTTCTGTTTATTTACATTGTTTTTTCGCTTCACATTAATATAAGTTCGGTTGTATTCGGTGTATCGAAATCGGTGGTTCATCCTGTTGTACGACGCTACAGAACGACTAGTTCTTACGTGCTGAAGAAAGGGATAGATATAAATCTATCAACCAGTGACATAGATGACTTTAAAAAAAATCTACCTTTTTTTGTGTTACCCTAATTGTGCCGTTTAGGATCTGTCAACATTCCGTTATTTATTTCTATATCCGTCTTTATATAGTGAACAATAAATTAATTAATTACAAATAAGCTATATATCCAAACATTTTAAGCTTTTACAGCTATAACCAATTACTCTTTTTCTCCGCGGACAAGTCCATATGTCCCGAATTTTATTCTAAAACTTATACACACACGAGATTACGGAAATTATAAACAAAATCTTCGCCCTATCGAAGGTCAAACAAATCAGCTGTTAAAAGTCCGAGGCAAAAAATATTTATTGTCACCCTAGTAAATAGAGTCACGTGAAGGTTCGACATAAATAGATAGCGCGTGTTGGCAGCTTTGATTATCACTCCGATGCCAGAGTGTAAAGCGCTTTGCATACTAACCGACATGATTTTAAAATTGTGGGCCATTAAGTTAGCGAATTTTAAAAAATCATACGAAAAAAAATAAATTATACTTTTAATAATGTAAACATGAGGGAAATTTTATGTTTTTATAACCAGCCAGTGTATATTTACGAGACACCAGTTTGTGTTGTAAGCAGTTTCATGTATCTCGGACATATACTAACATAGAACTTGAAAGAAGATGCAGACATCGAGAGAGAGAGAGAGAACGTAGGGCCCTGGCAATCAGGTGGAACATGCTCGCTAGATACAACGATATATATATATATAACCTTTTGGTCGAGTTAAAATAATACGAGAATTATGAAAATAAGTTCATTACAGAGGTTAAAATTGTCCAAAAGTATTATTTTCATATTATGTAATTAAACAATTTTGGTTATACCCTTATATGTATAAGGGTATAAAAAATATTATTAAACATAATTTTGGTTATACTCTTATATATATATATATGGGTATAACCAAAATTATGATGCCTAGATACTGGTAGACATCAATGAAGGCATGGTAGGATTGATAAAGATAATAATTGGAGAAATCTTTCACCATCACCGTAATTTCAAACCCAAGGACACCGTGTTCACCAGCCCCCTCCATAGATTTCACATTAGACTAGTTAGATGCCTGCATTCAGCATCTACAACCTTAACAAGGTCTTATCCATTTTGTAACTGGACTTTAAGGCTTTAGCGGCCATCAGCTCTCCCCTTTGTGTCTTACCTCACTACCATTTGAAATTGCAAGTACAATACCAGTCTTTACATCAAATACACCATAATCAAGAATATATGGGAGATTCACAGAGTACCTTTATAGGTTTAAGCTCAAAGGGAGTCTGTGCATCTTTGACCCAGAGGTGGACCAGACAGCGGTGCAAGTAATTACTTGCTGTCTCGTATACGGAGGACTTAACCATTAGTAGCCTAATTTACGAAAGTGATTTTTTTAATATTACTGTGTTTGCTTGAGGGTCTAGATCAGTGATTCCCAAAGTGGTCTATATCGACCCCTAGGGGTCTAAGACAACCTGCAAGGGGTCTATGTTAGCGAAAAAAAAATTGGGGGTCCATGAAATGAAAATGGGGTCCACGATAGTGGATCTCAACACATACATTGATAGTACCTATTTACTAACACCATACTATCTTATAATATCAAAACATTTACATTATTTATAAAAGTACCTATGAAGTATATATTTTATGTTACTTTATTTATAGTTTATTTTATGTTTATTTAATGTTAAGGGTTAAGAGTGGCTTGCAAATTGGAAATGGGGAGAAGAGCAGCCACACTTTCTGGTGGTTTTGATGCAGGGTGGTCGGTGAGGTAATTAGGCAAAACAAAATCGTGTAATAAGCAATGACGATGTGTAAATTTAATGTGGGTGAATGCTGTATGTTTTATTTTTCTTTTTTGTTCTTGCTATTTAGGACCTTCCATTCCACTCCCTATTTTGTTGGGGCAATAATTTTTTCAGTTTTCTTTTTATTTTTGTACAGTCTCTTTCTCTTTTTTCGCTCTTTAACATTTGCTCTGTATATTATTTATTCATTTATATTCTTTTTATTCATGAATGCTGTTTTTTAATGTATGCTGGATGACAGAAAATATGAAGGATGAAAAAGGGAATAAATAGAGAAATTGTAAAGGATGGGAGAGTGAAAGTAGTATGGTGTATATCTCTGTTCCGAAATCAAGTCGGGGAAAGAATATAAAAAAAATAAATGAAGTATATACAAGGTGTCCCATATATCATCGTCAAGTTAAAATCAAAAATATACTTATAAATACATTTCACATCGTAAAATGTAAGTTATAACTGTCTATATATCGATCTAATAGAGATACCAAAAATAGCTCTCCCATTGAAAATATACTACAGGATGAATGTTTAGATCATTTGCTGACAATTTTACTGTACACTCTATAACATACCCTAAAATGTTTTCAAAATTCATATTACTACATATAAAATTTAATTATTGTTTACTATCTGTCATTGCAGAGTCAGTCAGTCATTACAGCTTTGTACAGAAGTAATTGGCCTGTGGCATTCCAATAAAAAAAAATATTTTAAAGTGATCACTATATACATGGTGATGAATGTATGTAAAAACTTTTAAATTTATCTACAGATATAAGATCTATACAGAAAAACTATATATATATATATATATATCCAGCTATGTAATTATTCTGGAACCATAACACTCAAACTTACTAAAATTCGGTAGGGAAATTGATATCTCGAAATAGAGGTAAGCTAGGAAATATTTTTATTGAATTTGATCATCTAATGATGGTGATTGTTACAAATATTTGTTTCATTTAGAGCAATATTTTATAAGCATAAAACATGGCCACAATATATTTTTATGGAATACAGTAAGTTATGTTTCTTTATTCTTTCTGAGGCAAGTGCGATCCATATCAGTTCTTTATTTTTATTTATTATTGTATCACATTTATAATATGTATTATACTTTATTTAATATAGTGTATATGTTATACACATATATATGTATGTTTTGTACATGTTAACTACCCATTATTTATACTTCTACCTTTTCCATACTATGGTTGAATGTAAGAGATTGCCTCGTGTGATAAGACCGCCCATTGTACTCTTTTGTTTATTATTCCGAAACTATTTAAATGTATCCTAGCATATACAATAGAGAATATTAAATAAATAAATATAACCTTGCATAACACTGTTTCATTTAAGTTGTCTTCCATTTCCTAGGGAATCCCCAAAATTGTGGGTAAGTACTGTATATTCAACACAGTATGATATTGTTTCTTATTTAATGTGGTGGTGCAATTTTATAATTTAAAACATTTATTGACATTATTGTAAGTATTAAATAATATAATATAATAACAATTAAAACGAAGATAAGCATTACACTGTAAACAAAATGCAGGAGATAATACAGAAAATAATAAGATAAGATTCTTTCGAACAACAACCTCAAATTAGTGCGACATTTAATTTGGCAACTTCAACAATGAGAACAATTCTTAAGATTAAAAAATAGTGTAATTAGCAATTGCATCTATGTACATTGCATTTTCTCTGTAAAAGTTGTTCCTTATAACCCTAAGGCTTTCACAGCTTCATCTAAACCGAGTTCACAGAGCGAAAGGGTCCATAAACTTAAATGCATCTACATCAAGATCTACAGCTAGAGTTACCCCATCCTTGAAATTATAGAGGAAATGGTAAAACGACTATCTATGATATAGAAAATCGTCACATTTAACTAAATAAGACTTCAGTGCTGTTAGTGATTCATTGATAAAAAAAGAAATTGAAAATATATGAAACCAAGTCAAAGAAGTTTTTAAGTTTAGTTTCTAACAATGACGCGAGAATTATATATATATGAGACCTCTATGTCCAGCTAAAATAATAATCATGAAAGTGTATATATATGTGTGTATATATATATATATATATATATATATATGTATATCATTTAAGAGTTTTTGGTTAATCAATGTGACTAAGTAAAACTCTGTTTGTTGATGGTATTATGATTGATATTATAATGTACACATAAAACATTACATTTAAAGAGAGCAACTGTGTTTCTTGCTGGCTCTTAGCAGATCAGAGTTCCAAGCGAATGGTAGCTTACTACTTAAAGTGTTTAAATATATATATATATATATATATATATATGTATATATATCTTTGTTAAATAGTTATTAATTTTTGATTCAAAAGCCAGAAAAGAAAGGTCCGAGATATCTTGCGTACTGTTATTATATATATATATATATATATATATATATAAACATCCATTTCCTTGAGGGATTTGTTATTTTTTTTAACCCTTTTTTTGATAATGTATCTGTAGAGATACATCAGAATTAAAAAAGAATAGTGGCATCAATTTTGAATGCAAAGTAATCATTTGTATGTGAATGTTTAGGTAATTTCTTAATTTTTGAATGCTTGTTCAGTTTTTTCTGTTGATATCTTTGGGTCTTAAAAGTCAAGTGGTATGAATATTAAGGTAATATTAAAAAAAAAATCTGCCAAGTTAAGGGTTAAGACAAAATTTCAGTGTTGCAAGTTCATTTATCACACATATCTTATAAAAGATTTTAAATTTATAGCTCATTGATAAGATGATATTATTTAAGTTTAGAACCACTTTTTGACACATAATTTTGAATTTTTTTTTTAATAAAACATGACAAAAGCTTACCCATGTGTGAGCGATCCAGATGAGTGTGTCGTTGTTCAGTCTAGGCCCAATCAGAGGGTTCATCTGCGCCATATATGCACACAGCCAGCTGAAATTATTTATTATAATATTATTAAATATACAAAGACAAAAAGTAACATGGGCTATTTTAAAATTAACTTCAAATATAATTGTCATTTAGGTTTGGCTGGCCTATGAAGTATTACGAAACCTATAAGAAAATATAAGAAACAGAAATAAAGGTAAATGAATCCCTATTTCTGTTTCACATATTTTCATACATACAGTTAGACAGTACCTAGTGATAAATATTGCACATCGACATTTGGGAAGAGACAATCGACTAATTTCGGCTTTGTAGAGCATTATCTCTGTCCCACACCACCTATTTGACGTTTTGTCAGCCGTGCGACAGAGATAACGCTCTACAAACCTGAAATTAGCCGATTGTCTCTTTCCAAAGGTCGAAGTGCAATATTTATTGCCAGGTACTGTAATAATATCTATCAAATTGAAACTTAATATACATAGTTATATTTGATTTACCATACAATTAAACCTCTTTTATTGGCATTTATGAACATTTCAATCAAAACAACAATTGATGAAGTCACTGAAAAAATTTCAATTTGAGAAATTTTTATATGCACTTAAAACTTTTTTATGGCACAAACTACTACTCCTGAAGTTCTTTTGTGATTTTTTAATGCATCTTCTTTTAGGCACTCCCTACACGAGCAGTGTTAGGTCAACAGTAGAGGACTAAAACTTGCAGTCCATTGTGATATAATTATTATGGAGACCGGAAAATAATGTTGTTTCTGCCAACATATTTTACAGAAAAAAAACAATTGATTTATTACCTCTCCGGCATTGAACATTTGTATATTAGACGGCAAAAAACTGTAGCTAACAAAGGTAAATATATTGTTGATTAGAAATAAAAACTTGTTAAAAATGTTGTGTGAATTTAACTTAAAGCGACATTACTTTCCGGTCTAATATATATGAAATAATGTATCGCATCAAGAGATCTTTGCAGTACACCTCAAACTTATTTGCTGTAAAAGATCTAGACTAAACGTATCTATTTCTCAGCTAAATGTATTTATCAATCACTAAAAAAATCACTTCAAAAATTACATTTGGTATTTCAGATGTTCATCCAAGACATGTATAAAGTTATATAAGTTTTTATCGCAAGCAGAGCTCTGTCTTTATCTAAATTTAATCATTTCTCGGTCCCCCTAATATATATGATTGATATTGCTCACAAACAAGTTTCCAGAGGATGGGCAGCAGCATCCTCTGCATACCATAATACCTTTCAATCTCCTACCCACCTGCCAATCATGTCAACCATATGGCCAATACATTCAGTGGGTTTCTATGGACTCAAACAAAAACTTCTTATGCATTGCACAAAACAGATTTGAATGAATAAAAAAAAAATAAACAGATGTTGATGTCCACCTTATTGTGATCAATATCTATAATTTACTATAGTGCCAGGCATTTGATTAGACACTCCAAAATACTTTTTATCAGTAATATTACTCTATTATATTGTTTGTAAGCAGAGTTGGTTTATATAAGTGGTGGCTAAGCTTCTTGATAGTTCAAACTAGTTAGAAACTCTAAATTTTGTTTATAAACATCATATTTAATGAGATTTAAACAAAAGTGTAAAATATGTATGTCTAAGTTAGATATAATGGCACAAGTATATGGCAGCACACCTAACAATACTAAAGACACCGGTTAGTTAATTACAATCGGTGTTTGGATTTTGCTAATGTTATGGTGGAATAATAAATTATTATTCACGCTAAAAATTTGTTCCAATTTCACAGCAGCTGACATGGGTTATATAAATTTAATTCAATACATTGGGAACAATGTGTTCCAGATTATTTAAATGTTTATTGAAGATGTAACCATATGGCCTTGCCGAGTTCCCTTTGCCTATTTTTTTCAAATCTGAGCCATTTTTCATATGCTTTACAGGAGTTTTCAATCTGTTCATTCATAGTCGAAATTTCAAAATCTCCATGTAGTTTTGGAAGTCTTATATGCCACAGAGCACTAACAATGGTTTTTAATTAAAAAAAAATAATTATAGTCTTCTGATTCATTGCAAATAGGAAAAAATGTTTATTGATCAAATTAAATGGAATTCCTCAATCTAGAATTTTATTTCAAAATACCAGTATTGTGAAGGCCTATTTCATAATTCATCTACTAATTTTAATTCTCGAATGAGGTTTTTTCTTTAGCAATTGTAAGCCTTTATGTACATGGATTATTTAGTATATTATTATCCATATTAGATCATATGCCTATGTAATTCTTATTCAAATAACTAATTTTGTGTACATAATTATCTCCTGATAAAAACGCTAAGGCTTAGAGATATCTTTGTAGACTTATTAGATTCTAAAATGTATCCATCAATATATTAACAGGGCAATAACTTTTCATATCAATTTACAAATAATTTTAGATGTAATACGATTAAATTTCATCAATCTTTCGTAGTAGAAAATTTATCAGTGTGAGAGTGGTATTAATGAAGAAATATACTTACAACAACCAACAGGTTGCAGCCGTTAACATCAGCACCACTTGGATGATCCTGGAATACAATAATTATTCATTTTAATAAGGAAAAACTAGTAAAAAACGTCTTTTGCAATTCAAGGAAAAGAGTAATACTTGCCCTCTGTTAGGTCCTTTAGGAGCGAAAATGGGGCACACGATGCCCACTATACCCCACAGGACGGTGAAAACAGTGATGGGGACGAAAGAAGCGCCCATTTTGGTACAGTTCGCAATAAAATTCGTCGAAACAAATTCTAAAACAAATATCAGCTGCCCAAAAATGGAGGACTTGCTCGTTTAGTTGGTACCTCTGTACGTCTTTAGTCATATGATGACAATTATTGCGTTCCAATATTCCATTTCCGTTTACAAAACAAGGTTACGAAAATTAAAAAAAAATTACAACATTTATAAATTAATAAAAATATTATATTTAATTTTGTGCTTAATTAACTTAATATTCCAACATATTAACAAAAACCATATTAAATTAAGATTTTTCTTATAAATTATTATAACATGTTTTTAAATATAATTAACCCTTTGAAATTTGTTACTACAAACGTCTTTATGGCGTTTAATTTGTCAAAATTAACAAACAAATACATTTTTATAAAAACGTGCTTTCCGAAATGAAGTAATTAAAATGTGTAAAAAATCTAAAAACGGTATAGTGAAAAAGAAAAGGGTAAAACGTTTAGTTTCTGTTTTAATAACATTTTATTATTAACAATAATACATAATTAAAAATCATAGTTTTTTTGTATTTTAGTAACGAACAAAATGTGGCAATGTGTATATAACTTAAATTGAATTGCAAATTTATAATCTAAAATTATATTTCAACAATTATAAACTTTCAGAAATATCAACTTCCTAAATGTCCTACACTATGGAGAGTAGTTCCGAGGGACTCTTGCGAAATATACAGGGAACGATTGAAAAGACGAATCGAAGAGAGTTGCAGCGAAAGAGGCGACTCTGAAATCAAAGACGAGAAAAAGAAAAGCAAATTTAAAACAGGGAAGAATAACGTTAGAAAAACGGCAAGAAACACTCGCCGAAGGTTTTATTAACTTAATTGCAGCTATTTAAATATTATTAATAGTAATTTAAGACATATTGTCAAATTATTTTGACATTAGAAACCCATTTTGCTTTAAAACAACTTTAACCGAATGAATCACTATTTCGTGAAGTTAACCACATGGATGTTCCATATCGTGTGCTAGTAAAGATTTTTTTTTTGACTTCACTGCTGGGAGAGTTCACTAAAATACGTTTTGTACTTATCAAAGCTCGAGGGCTCTTTAGGCAAGCATTTGCTGCAACTGCTATATACACAAAATTCACGGTAATAATCACAAAAGGGAAATTGATGCGCGTCTCCCGTTGCTGCAGCGTTCTTGATGACGAATGGGACAACTACACAATGTGGTTGTTCAAAGTTTCTTAGCTAAAGTCAGATCCCGCCTCCTGCATTATTAGTCTAGCCCTCTCATATATACCTAAGTAGTGGAGAGAAGTTCCATATCCTAAATGAAATGAAATGAGATGAAATGAAATGAAATACTGTTCTGTACAGTAAAGTACCCGGCGATAAATATTGCACATCGACTTTTGGAAAGAGACAATCGGCGAACTTCGGCTTCGTAGAGCATTATCTCTGTCCCATACTACCTATGTGACGTTTTCTCAGTCGTATTTCGTGCGACAAAGATAACGCTCTACGAAGCTGAAAACAGCCGATTGTCTCTTTTCAAAGGCGATGTTCAATATGTATCGCCGGGTACTGTAAACCGTTTCACTGTTTCATACGTAACACTATTACGAAATGCTTGTATCGTCAAAATAGAACATTTGGGTATAATATCGTAAATAATTCTTATAGGGGATAGAATATACGTCATACACTGTATAAGTTTTAAGTCTGCTGCATATCAGGCTTTTTCGAAGTCGGTCGTCTCCCAAGACGATTATACTGGCACTGGCCGATACTCTAAATGGATGCGTCCGCTTAATTTTAATTTTTTACTCAAATTCGTTTACAGGCGTTATCGTTCAGAGTCCATCACTACAGTTTGTTCCAGTTTTTCATGCTCTTCTGGCAACACTATGGACTTGTCAGATGTCTTGGAAATGGATACCGATTAATGTTACCTATTGTTATTTTTTGTTATTAATTTATCTGTCATTTGGAATTGAATAGGAATAAAGGTCTTATGTTTATTTTTGGGTTATTTGTTTTATGATATATGCGATTTTTAATTTTATAAATTTAACGATGTAATAAATTAAGAATTCTTCCAGTGGTTACCAATGGTTCTATGTTTTCACCCTAGATTTTGAAAATAAAAATCTAGCGCAATACCAGAGACACTGTTTGTTGCTTTACAATATGTCATTATCTATACAAATAAATAAAAATAAATCTATAATCGTCTATTTGCAATATTAAAATAACCGCCTCTTAGTAAACGCTAATGAATATACCAAATTTACCATATTATATTTTTTTCAATTTTTGTCTGCCTATTCCGACTAATCACTGAAATGGCTGAACCGATTTTGACAGAACGTACACTGGCAGTTAGCTGATATACATGAATATCATGAAAATCAATGAATTCAAAAATAACAAAGAACGCAACGATCATAAAGGAAAAAACTGCGTTTTAGGAATTCTAATTGCCACGTATCAAAATTAATTCTTGTATATCATCCGTTCTAGCAAACTGTACAATATATTTTTACAATATAATTAACCCTTTGATAATTGTTACTACAAACGTCTTTATGGCGTTCAATTTGTCTAAATTTACAAACACATTCATTTTTTATTAAAACGTGCTTTCCGAAATGAAGTAATTAAAATGTGTAAAAAATCTAAAAACGGTATAGTGAAAAAGAAAAGGGTAAAACGCTTAGTTTCTGTTTTAATAACATTTTATTAATAACAATAATACAGAATTAAAAATCATAGTTTTTTGTAACTAACAAAATGTGGCAATGTGTTAATGATTTGATCACTTTATACAGAGTGAGTGAAAATAGGTGTAAAAGCAATTTTCAAAATGAGCTACGTTCACCCCCTTTAAAACTTTTACATCTATATCAATGTTGTGTGTGTTAAGGAAAATGACAAAACAAAGCGATTTGGATCGCATTTATAAATTAGCTGCTTTTATAGAAATAGATAACTGGCAGGTAATAATTCTTTTCTTTTGTCATAATGGCGTTAGTGACAAAACCGATTTACGACGCACGGTAAATTAGCAGTAAACAATAAAAATGGTAAATAAATTTAAAGTGATATCAGAAATGTAGAATTATATACAATCTAAGTGGTTCAGCTATCAATGACTGGACCACTAGATTTTTGCTATGTTAACATCTTCAACTTAATCGAAACATGTACGGTTTTTCTACTTCTCGCAACTATCACGATTGTCACCGGATATGTTTTGTAAGTTAATTTTATTTAATCACAGTAATCTATTATTAAAACGTATTAGTCTGATTACATTTATTATTTAATTCGATTTCACTTCCATTTGCAACATACACGTTTAAATTTTCAAGAACTAGAAGGAGAATTGTTAATTTGCCTGTTTTTTCCCAGCAGGAAGAATTCTTTAACTAATGCAGGTTCATTATAAAAACTATTTTACACGTCTAATAATTTTAAGTCGGTTAACATATTAAAAAAAGACTTGTAAACTACAAGTATAGTAAAGTCATGGGTCTAAGATTCATTCATTGTCATTGTTGTTAATGCGCGAGAGAAAAATAAATAATTTTACTTTTTCTTTATATTAATATCGTTATTATTGGCGTCTTGTAATTGCAAAATATAAGCGACAATGTAATGTACCTATAAAATCATATATAGTGTGCTTATCATTTGTAATGCGCTGTTTTTATTTTTTCACGATTAGTTACATAATCAATGTTGCAGTAAATGTAAATACAATTTTTAAACATTTTTTACAAGCGTTTCGTACAAACAGATCGTTAAAATATATGATATCATTACATATTTTTCACATATTAACAACTATTAATTTTAAATAATCGAATCGTAAAATTTTGAAGTATGGCAATATTCTGAAGAAATCGCGGCTGTCAATGTCTTGTTTGAAAATATGTCGTTATGCGAGTCAATGTTTGTATTATGCCTGAAAGAAATTTAATGAAATATTTTAGTTTATTGTTAATATTGTGTGTAGGTTTTTAATAACATTTAATAGACTATTAAGTTATTTTTATAAGAATGGATGACACACAAAGCAGTCGCTTATCCGAAGCGGCCCCGACGTAAGTAAAACAAGTTAATACAATGAATCTGGTAGTATTTTGACTGTTTTTTATATAAAAAGGATGCATGTTTATCAAAGTTTGATTAGTTTCTGCAATTAGGATGCATAAGAAAACCTCGTATCTTAAGTCCAGTGATACTAGTCGTATCAAATTGTCTGTTCTGGAATATTTATTTTGATCTACATAAGTGATCACCAGAATTGAATTGAAGTAGTATATGAAGGTAACTTGGCAGCTTTCTATGGACCATGCAGGTGCTGGTTTCATCACAAGGGCCGGGTACAGTGCTCAGGGATAACAAACCATGTAGCAGGTTTTGTAAGACCTCTGCAATGTATTGGCATTCACCTAAAATAATTTTGGGCAATCTCAATGTTTGCTTAGTTGTTTCAGTAATGAGCTGCTATTATCTCTTGACTGATCTAAACTCTTCAAGAAGTTTTAGAAAGATTTCATTGTTATACCTAATATCTTAATTAACCAGATATTAACTATTTATTGATTGTTATTAAAAGAGTACCAGAGTCAAAAATAAAATAAATAGATAAAAAACTTGCTATCAATATTAGTTCTGTTAAAAGTTCCAATATTGAATGTAACTGAATTTTATCTTTTATCTTTAATTTTGTGCATCTTCTATATCAGAGTTCCCCAAACTTTTTGTGTCATAGACCCCTTGCCATGTTTTTCGTGTTGGGTAGACTTACCTGATATTGATTTCCTGTAAATTTATAACTGTAGTAAAGTTTAGTGTTAAAAAGTTAAAGTAAAAACGCTTTATAATTTATACATTTATGAATTGAATTTAAATTAAAACTACTGAAAATAAAATTTTGTACCTGTTATGTAAAATATATGTTACATTAAATAAACACAAAATAAACTATGAATAAAATAACATAAACAATAAGTCAATATTTTTAGTAAATACCAACATCCTACTACTTACACAATTTTATAAACATATATAATAATTTATAATTTTTTTACTTCATAGGTACTTTTATAAATAATGTAAATGTTTTGATATTATAAGATAGTATGATGTGAGTAAATAGGTACTATCAGTGTATGTGTTGAAATAGACACTACTTCCCCATCCCCCTTAATAGTAATTACTTTTTGTGATGTGGAATGTTGAAAATTATGAATATTGGTGTATTATAATAGAAATGGTGAATATTTCTATTGTTCATATAAACAAACTATAAAAATGCACTTTTTACTGGTATTTTTAGTATATATTGGTAAAATGTGTATGGCACTAAAAAGGTTAAAAGACTACTTTCATAATTTAACTGCTTCCAGTGCATGTCATCCTCTATTGGGGGCCTCTCGTATAACCCCTTCTTGGGTTCACAGAGACATTTTGTGATGTCTGTGAAGTGTGATGAATATTCAGTGCGTTGGGCCCGATGGGGGCTTCATATTCATATTCACATTCATATTCTTCTTAGTATCTCCCACTTATTCTTCTTTTATCCATCCCAATGTCCTCTATTCTTATCCGTTCCTTTACCTTTCATTCCTTGCTTCCTATCTTTCACCGTTCCTCTTGGATTGCTACTATCTTTCTTTGCTTACCAAAGAGGTGATATTCCCTTCTATTCTTTTGTGCTACCAAAAATGGTATTTCAACCATAAAGCTCCACATGCAGGTAACAGCCGTTGATCAGGAGTGCCGCAATCTGATCCACAGCATGGTCACAGGTGCATGAGGGACTCTCCTTGAATTTAAACCTATGCAGGTACTCTGCGATTATCTGGTGCTTCGTGAATGTTTGGACCAGAACTGTATTCAGCTGTAACCGGAGAAGCATGTGGTAGACAGAGACGGGATTTGGGAATCGGCATCACCGAAGCCGTCGTATCTTCCACATACCTCGTATTCTGTTCGTCAAGCTAGTGCAACCTAAGTTGCCGCTTGACGGATGAAACTTGGCACATCTCATACTCTGGTTTCCTTTTACTCTTCAGGATCGCGTCCTTGGTCAGTTGGTCCGCCCTCTCGTTCCCCTCCATTCCCGCGTGCGCTTTAGTAAGGCATAGTCCTCTGCTAATCTCGCCTCAATGACTGGTCTGATGCTGCTTGCATATAGCGACTACCTGCAAACTTGACTATCCTTCTGGTAGGGGGTTATGTGGTGACCTTGGTTCTTCTGCCGACCTCCTCATTAAAATTGCTACTCTTCAAATTAATATTACTTTATTTAATTACAGGAGAAAACGAAGATCATCCATCCTCAAGAGTCAACGTCCCCCGCGCACCCCATTCTCAGAGCTGCAACCACCAGGAACCACCGCATCAGCGGACTCTGCCAAGAGCCGCCGCGTCAGTTTCTCGAAGCGAACAGGCGTTGCGTACGTTAAATATTACCAGATATACCACCGGCATTTGATTTGGCACATTAAACAGTACTTATTCTCAGTCGAAAGACGCCCACTAGAAGAACTACGACTGCATCTGCGAAAGTGGCTAAATATTGGTCCTTTTTTTACTTAAATTCGCACGACTAACATTTTTAACAAGTTTTTATTTCTAATCAACAATATATTCATTCCAACCTTATCAACAACCTTTAAGTATACAAATGTCCAATGCCGGGGTGGTAACAAATCAATGGATTTTTCTGTAAATATATGACACCCAATATTATCAGAACAATACAATTTGATTTTATATTTTAACTATTTCAATTTCAGGGAGTTTGTAACTAATGAAGCAACGACCACGTGGAAAACAATTTATGTAGAGCAGAACAAGTCATTGGAGTCCTCGGAAAACAATTCTGTGATGCATCCAACGGTCAGTCACTTAGGTAGGAGATGTTTTGACCAGAATTTGGAATATGTCGAGGCCGAGACCTGTGACGCCTTCATAATGACAGGCGCTAACATTGCCCAAGAAATGAATATGTCACTAAATGTTAACTTCGAAGAACAGATTACATCCAACGAATCTAATCTAGACGGTAAATCATTAATAGCACCGCAACAGAATCTAGAATTAAGCTCCTTAACGGACCACAAAAGTAAAATTTTTGGCGACGATCTTAGAATTTCAACAGTGGATGTTTCAAATAAAATTAATATAGATTTTTCGGCAATACAGTCTTTAGACGAGGATAAGTGTGATGATTTGGATGAGATACAAAGCGATTTGAGGTCCCGACAAGATAATTTTCAAGGCCCACGTATGGACAGTGGAAACGTTTTTGGATGTGTAGAGGTCGGTCTAAATATGACGTTCGTTGGAATTAATAACGATGATTTAGATATGTCTATAACAGAGACCATTCAGAATCCTAAAGTACAAGAGGAACCCAAAAACAAGATTTCTGAAAATATAGTTAAGAAATGTGATAATGATTGGATAGCTGATAAAGAAAATATAGCAATAAATCCGTATATAACTCCAAAAGAAACTGCAAATTTTGCTATTAATGAAATACCAGACCATGTTTTAGTTTTTGATGGACGAAAATTGATAGTTGAAAGTGAGACCAACAGAGGGAGTGATGAACGAATGCGTAAGACAATTTTACCACGTGAATCGTTAATACCTGTCCAACGAAAGACAATCATATCAAATGATGAACCAAATTTCGTCAACGATACTTCTATACTCCGTCAAGTTCACGACGACCCAACTAACAGAGTTTTTGATGAAAAAGAAAACGTGATCAATACAGAAATTGCATTTACAAAGATGAACAATATTGATAATAAAAGCTTGTTACCATCTAATGCACAGAAAACTGTTATTTATGACAGCGGGGATATAGCTGATGTTTCAGTCACGCAAGCGATACCGACAAATATTATTTTGGCAAAAGAAAAAAGGAGAACTATTGTCTTTGAAAACGATGCCGGTAATATATCTATGACACAAGCAGTGCCTGCGAATGTTGTTATTGCAAGTAGGGAATTGCGACAAGATAAGACAATAGTCTATGACGCAGCTGATATTTCGTGCACCCGAACAGTTCCAACGAAATTTTTGCCTATGTTAACTAACGAAAATTTAATATTACCCACCCAGAATGATTTCGATATATCTTTCACTCAAGCTGTACCTAATAACATGATAATGTCCAATAAAAGCATTAGAAGAAATACAACTGTTTATGATACAGACGGTGGTGACATTTCAATGACTCGTGTTTTGCCGTCAAATATAGTTGACTGTGAAAACCGAAATGAACAATTAATAATAAATCCAACGATACCAAAAAAGACTGAAGCAGGAATGACACGTGAAGATAATAAGTTCAATAAAACAGGCATCTACGATATGTCTGTCACTCAATGTGTTAATTATCCCATAAATTTGCATTCATCAAATAAAACAATTTTAGATGACAGAGATCAGTTTAATGTTTCTGAAACCAGAGTTATTCCAACAAATATAATAGAATATGATAGAGTTTCGGAAAGGAATGTAATGGAGATGAAAATGGATCCTGAAATTGAAAAAAGATTGTCAATTCAAACTGAAAACTTTAACATGTCGATGACCACAACAGTTCCAGAAAAGATTTTGTCTTACTCATTTACGAATAGAAGACAAACAGATGACGTAAACGATTTATGTGACATCTCTGTCACGCAAGCTATACCCACAAATATAATTGAAGAACAAGAAGGAAAACAATTTAAACCGCTTTTAATTGATGCACCTGAAGATAAAAATCATATCAATAACTTAAAAGAAACTGAAGAAACTAAACAAAATAGCGACCTCAATGATATACAGAACCAACAAACGATTAAAACAACTCAAAACTCCGTAGCGTTTTCAGATAAGACGATACCTATGTCCACAAACACCGTCGAACTAAATATATCAGTAAAAAACGACTGTACGAATTTTCATAAAAGTCATGTCGACATGTCTATCACAGAAGCAATTCATACAAATGACATAGCGTCAAATATAAACTCAGTCTGTAAACAGGAAAATGTAGTTCACAATAATGCTACCGATATATCAGTCACTCAATCTATCAAAGCAAATATTTTGGTAAATGAAATTAAATCGAATATCGATAAGACGATATTAGATGAAAAGAAAATTGAAAATGAACTCGCGTCTATGTCAATCTGCAATAGTATGGTGATAACAACTACACAGCCCTGCAAAATAAATATCATTACAAATTCAAGCTTTTCCATGTCTAAAGATAATGCTAATACTTCAACAATAAATAACCAGACTGCTAGTGGTCAACTTTGCAGTGAACCCGTTGTTGAAAACTTTCCACATCAATACGATAAACAATCTGAAAAAGCTTCCTCAGAAACCCTAGACGATGATTTACACAACACAAACAATAAAAACGATTTACACAGGCCTGAGCAAAACGAGGTTTTACTGAGTACAATGAATTATTTAGATGGTAGAGTCCAAAAGTTTGACACAAACAATCCTAAATCTGTAACAGATCACAACTATCAAGATGTTTTCGTATATCAAGCAGTCACAAGTCATAATGTATCAAAACATCAAGTCGTTAGAATTGAAAATGTTAAAGAACTCGAGGAAAACGAAAATGAAAATGAAAATCAAAACAGTAGAGAACCTTTAGAAGTAATAGAAAATCCTAAAGATATTAATTTAAGTTTGAACGATGTACCACAACATACTGACGTTAAAGAAGGAAATAATCAAACAAAAGAATTGCAAAAATCTAAAAAACACAATCGTAAAAGATCGATTCTAAGCAAACTGCTAAACATGTCCAATGACTCAAGTGATGGTATTGATGATAAAAACGTGATGGCGAAAGTAGATCACAGTGAGGTAGAAAATGATTATAAATATGAAATAGTACCTGTCGTATGTGAGGCACCAGTGGTCATTTCCGAATTGAAAGAAGAAAGTATAGGGACAAAGAGTTGTCTACATAAACATGAAGACTTAAACACTAGTGGCCAAGAAAATAACATTGAAAAGATTAGAAGTTCTATTTCGGGTAATGAAGTAAATAAAAGTGTCGAGGCCGTTGAAAGTAAAATTAGTTCTGAGAATAAATACATAAAAGAAGCAGATGATACTAATGATTTGTTGGAAATGCTCACGGACTTGACGGATAAAACAATAGTGAAACAGTCTGTGCCAGAGAATGATGATGAACCAAATGATGAAGTTAAAAGTAACGTGTCAAATGTCGATAAAAGCATTCCGAATGACCCTAAACCTTTGGGTATATCAAAAAGTAGGGTGTCAATAATGCTTAGTCGAGAAGATTTATTGAACAACATATCAATGGCTCGAGCGGTACTACAACAGGCCACACACATAGACGACAGCGAGATGTTGGATTCAAGCCACGAGACAGTACAAGAGGAGCTAGATGAGGCTGATGATAAATTAGATTTAGTAGCAAAACCAGCAAAAGTTAGTACGGACGTAGTGAAAACGTTACAATTTGACGATTCTGTTAGTGAAGTAATTTCAACGCCACCCACGAATATGTCCCCCTTAAAGAAGACAGCTTTTGGCGATATGTCCGAACTAAAGGACAGTAAAGTAAAAGTTATACCATCGTATTTAATGGATGTGTCTGACGAGATTCAATCACTCATGAAGGATTTGGTTAAACCAGCGGCTGATGTGATGCCATTTGAAACATCAGGTGTCGATAGAATCGACGAAAGGTCCACTGAAAAACCTTCTTCGACTAATAGTATAGAAATACAAGCAAATATAATTACATCCAGCCAAATTGATATTGACATTGAGTCTAATCCCGCATCAGAATACAACATGCGCTCCTTCAAGCATGATAAATCCGATGAACGCTCTGGAAGCGTGGTATCTGAGATGATGGAACAAGGCGATGATGATAATGCAAGCAGCTTAAATCGAGTACATCAGAATAATTTAACGAAACCACTCATAGTTTTTGATCACGCCAATCCGCTGAACAACGTTATTTTATCACCGTCAGGCAATACCGAGGTTCATACATATCGTCCTAAAATCTCAGCTAGCCCTAAATCTGAAAGTGAGACTTTACCCACTGAGAAAGAATCACCTGAAGATTCTCTCGGTTCAGTTTCAAAGAACGCAATAGACGAGGCTAAATCTCAAATAGTTTCCACCCATTATAATGTAAACGTTAGTCCTATACGATCAGAAAACCAAATTAGATATTCAAGTCACGAAACGATAGAAGACCGCAGTGTTATTGTGGTAAGTAGTGGAGATGAAACTGAATTTGATTCTGCACGTGGAAATCAAAATAAGATCAAAGACATAGAGACGAACACACTAATAGCAATGAAAAGTAATAAAGAACTTCTTCAAGCCAGTTCATCTTTAACTATTGTAGACGAAGAAAGACAAGATGTGGTAGTTATTGAAGAGACAAAAGAAGTTACACCAGAAAAGAAAACAAAGAGGACATCTCCCGTTAAAGTTATATTCAAACTTGACGATGAAATTGCAACAGCAAATTCTGAATCGAGTGAAATCAGTGATACAGAAGCGGTAAAAGCTAAAAAAAGGATCTACAGTCCTGCTAAAAACGAGAACAAACTCACTCCGTCAACACTCGAAGTGACTCCGAAACCTTGTAACAAAATACAGAAGATGTCGACCAATCCAAACTTGTACAGAAACGCAGCGCATAGAGCCACCACCGCTAAATTGAATGCATCCATGAAAGAAAACGATAGTGAATCGGATAAAATACCAACCAAAAAATCACCCAAATCCATCACCAGTCCCAATAAAAGGAATTCAATAATAGTGCAACGTGTGGACTGCAAGATTAAAAATACAGAAGCGAAGGACAAAGTTCAGACAATCGGCGATGAATTTGGTTTGACGTCGTGCAGTACGTTGAAAAGCGTGGGTACATCGCAAAAAGAATATGCGTGCGCGCGTGGAACTGATTCGTTTGTGAGCAGCAATGCAATGAAGAAAGACAGCAGTTCCACCACAATTACAGTTTCTGGAGAAGAACAGGAGAGTCGAACGACCATCGAAGTGGAATCCAGTACCGACGTGTTGAACAAAATCGCTAAGTTGCCGTTTATGGGGTATGTTCAATTATTTAGTTCTTGTTTCACTAATCATTTCAGCCGTAAGACATTCATTTGTTGGACTTTGACTTTCCCCATAGATTTCCAATTGGACCGATTTGAAGCGGTCTGCATCCTGAGGCTTCAGACTTAAGAAACTCGTCTGATCACCTTGGTGGTGGACAATAAGGCCCCAACGGCCTTTTTGCGCGCTATGGGGCATGCCTACTGGCATTTAAACTTTTCAATCCGCTAGGCTGCGTTTGGAAGGAATTAATTTGGACTTGTTAATTTTATTACTCTTGTTTTATTCTTTTAATATTCTCGAATGTTTTTTTACCAGGATTTTTACTGTTAGAAGTCTGGTAGTCTGGTAGCACATTTCTGAAGGTGAAAGGTCACAGCTTAGAAGAAGATTTTTTATTACTGTATTCCCTATAATTCTCCTTTTTACCTTAATTTTCCATTTTACAGCACGCAAGAATGTGAATGGGATTATTCTGATCAAGAGACTTGGCGGTTTCTACTCATGAGGAAGGTGTTGAGGCTGACGGTGAACTTCAAAAACGGACCCGGAGACCAACACTGGAACGTTCGAGACGACACACCGGTGGTGGGAGCTAGCATTGAGGTCGCACAAGAACGTAAGTTTTCCTTGTAGATCTTCCTTACTAGGTGTTCTGAACGGGCTGGGTGGATCAACATATTCAAGACGGGGGTGCAAGACTGGACATGACGATCTTTGGGGGAGCAATGAAAATGGAAAATTGCCTTGCAGTGGATGTCTAATGATGATGATAAGACACTCTGAAAGTTACACTGGTTTTGATGAAATTTTCCGTTCCATGATCATTTTCATGGTGGCCTTAGAGACGTAAATTCTCAGCATTCCATGAATTCATTGTGTTCAGGTCCATAGGGCTGACGATTAATGTATGGTACACCTTATCCAAAAATCAATGGATTTAGAAATAGTAACGTAATGATAATGTATAGGAATCGTTTTAAAAATTCGTATTAATCCACATTAAAATTGATTATTGTTTGCTATCTGTCCCTGCAGATTTCTTAGTCAGAAGTTATTGGCTTGTAGCATTATAATGAGCTATACGTTCACGAAGGTCGTCAGCCCCGAGAACGAGTTTTAATGTAGACATTCTGCCATGTATTGGCGTTTATATTATATTCACCGATCAAACTACTTCCCTTACTCTGAGCATTGATAACTTGCTTTAGGGGCTCCAGAACTGACCTGATCTTCGCTGAACAGTGCAACTGGATGCACGTTGACCTTGAATTCATTTCTAGTTATATTACTAGATCCATAATACTTGTTTATCTTACCTGTGTGAAATTTAGTTTTGTTTCCCAGGGAACAGTAAATTCTATTATGTACTATATAGGGTGTACCATAAATTAGTTGAATCCGTAAATGTCACTTTAGGATCAAATTCAGATTATAAAGGGTGTTTGTACAGAGCAAGAGGTGGCGCTTTGTGCATGCGCGAAGCTGGCCTGTGAAGCGATGCGCTATGAAGTTTCACGTGGTGCTGCAACGGCGCAGGACGTTCCCACGTTACTTCGCCGCTGCGTGGGCGTAGCGCGCGTTGCCCGACAGTGGGGTCGTGTGATGTACGAAGCACGTCTCCACCTCGCCTACAAGCTGACGGATAGCGGACGTCTTGTGCTACAGGTCTTTATTTTTATTTATTTATGAGCATTTACTGCAGTGTGGGAGGTTCCCCACTGGGTGGGCATAGTCGAAGTTGCGTGTGGTTGCTATCGCCTGAGACCTATGCCTTGCAGTGTCCATCCATCTATCAAGCAAAATCCTTTAAGCGCAGAGACACTTTCATCTTTATCAATCTCTAGTAAGATCTCACTTAGAGAATCTATCCCCCGTTTGGAATCCACTGTATGCGGTCTACGAAAATAAAATTTGAAAGAGTACAAAAAAAATTCCTTTATATTCTGAACTACCGAATGCATTGCCCTCGGGATTCTTATAAAAATTTGTTAAACAGATATTGTATGTTATCATTGAAGGAACGACGTTCTCTAATGGACGCCACTACACTTAAAAATATTTGTGGTGGCCATGTTAACTGTTCGGAACTGTTGTCCGAGATAAACTTTCGAATTATTGCAGCAGGAACGCGATCTAGATCTCTCTTCTTTTTATCAGCGGCTAAGACAAATATCGGTAAACGGGCACCCTTATATAGGATGTGTGACATCCACAATTCATATATTAGTGATATTGATATATATTCTCGTGCTCTCTCGTATCTTTTATAAGACAATTTCATTCGAATTTATTGAATATACACAATACAATTTAAACCTCATTGGAACGTGACGGCTTGTTGTGACTCGAATTATTGCGGTGTGATCTGCAGAATGCGCTGGATCTTTGATTCCTGTTTAGTAATGTTTTTCTTTGTTTTGTCATTGTTTGACATTGATTCATTAAACGTTCCTAGTGAGATAGTTATAAGGTAACAATTGTAACTAGTTTTATATTTCTGAATTTCTAAGTTTGTACTATCTTACTGAATTGTTACTGTTTATCTCCAATAAAGTAAATAAATAAATATAGTTATCAGTTGATGGGAACGCGTGATATTTAGTTTGGTACATGTATATATACGTAAATTGTTAAATTTCATTTAAAGAGGTTAACTTTTGGGTTTCCGGCTGGCTCTACCAAGCAGGTCGGTAGCACCTGGTTCAGAGCTGGTGACAGTTTTCTCTTAACCCTTTCGCTACCAGCGCTGGAGTTAGCCGGCATCCACCTTATAATGTGGGCTTATGTGTAGATCCGTGTTTTAAGATTTATCACAGCCAAATAAATTACTAAGAATTATCCTAACTTCTATTTTCAATTAATATACCAGTAAAATCTTTAAATATGTAACACAAATGAGAAAATCCGAACATCAGCCTACCGCCATGCAATGTGCACACTTCGCGGCGCACATGCACGGTTCAGTAGCGTCAATTCGGCGGAACGGACTGCGGTAAGGAAAGGGTTAATGTTAAAATAATCGATAATTTTGAAACATTTGTAAATGCTTCCTTCAACTCTTTGCGGTGGTTGACATTTTGGGCAGGGTAGGTAGCAAATCGACGCGATTTTCGCTAATTACGAAAGGATATAAACAGTTTATGATCATTCTCAAGTACCAGTAAGGTATTCCTGTCTCTTGGAGCTTTTTTTTTTTTTTTTTTTGTTTCGGTGGGGGAAATCTTCCGGTATTCAA
The DNA here is from genome assembly GCF_028537555.1 of Battus philenor. Lineage (NCBI taxonomy): Eukaryota > Metazoa > Arthropoda > Insecta > Lepidoptera > Papilionidae > Battus > Battus philenor. The sequence goes on from NW_027181692.1 coordinate 6,441,356, forward strand.
GATGCCCTGCCTCTGGGGGAAGGACAGGGGTATGTGGGATTCCTACCCACTAAAACCCCCCCCGGTGGTCGCCCTCTGCGCTAAACGGGGGACCGCGGTATCTCCCGGTCAGGGATCGCCACGCGGTCTTCCCTTGCGCCTTGCTATTTTTCGATAGCCCGTCCCGGGGTATGCGTGGATACACTACCCCCGAAACCCTCGTGGTACTATCACGATGGTTCGGGACCACGTCGAACCATCGTCCGCCTCAGAGTCGCCGAAGCTAATGGGAGTTTAGGGCCCCCACCCTAAACTCCCGCGACTCCGAAGGCCCCGTTCATGGTAGGGGAGCACCATTCCTCGGAGGGCCGTCGCGAGGCACGTCTCTGCGCTGACGGCGTCGTCTCCGAGCGGGATCTGTCCTCTGCCGATCCCGTTCGGCTGCCTCCTTCTGGACCATGACGGTCTCACAAAAAGAGGCCACGGCCCTCCACGCCGATGACCCACTCAGCATCGCCGACACGATTGCTGGCAAGGAAAGGTCCTGTCCGATCTCGTCCGCCAGAATCCGCCGCTCCGACTGCCACGCCGGGCAGACCGCAAACGTGTGCGAGGCGGAATCCTGGGCGGCTCCTCCGCAGTGGAAGCAGTTCGCCGTCGTTTCGCGACCAATCCTACACAGGTAATCACCAAAGCATCCGTGCCCGGTGATCATCTGCGTAAGCCTGTAGGTGAGCCTTCCGTCTCGTCGCTGCATCCAGGCCTCGAAGACGGGCAGGATCGCTCCAACGACGCGTCTGCGCGCATAGCGCTCTTCCGAGAGCTTAGCGCGCCACGTCGCAAGCGCCCTGCGCCGTTCCTGCCGTCTGACCGCCTCGAGCACACGGTTCGGCTCGCCACCGCCGTCTCGGCGGAGGGTGCGGACTTGGTCGTAGACCCTCGCATCCGACTCCGCTAGAATGTCCAGGGGCGGAAAGCGCGCCAGGACTGTCGCCGCCTCGAACGATATCGTGCGATATCCGCGTACGATCCGTATGGCCATCCTCCGCTGGACGCTGTAGATCTTAGTTCTACAGCGTCGAATCGCCAGCCTTTTTGCCCACACGGGCGCCCCGTACAAGGCTACGGACCGTACGACCCCTGCATAGAGGCGGCGGACTTCCTCCGTGGGTCCCCCGAGATTAGGCAGCAGTCTATGCATGGCACCCGCTATCCTCTCAATCCGGGGGACGAGGCGATCGAAGTGCTCTTCGAAGCCCCAGCGGCTGTCCAAAGTGAGGCCGAGGTACTTCATGTACCGCCCCACCGTGACATCGTGCCCACCGACGCGAACGCGCGAGTCGGGAGGTTCCCTTGTTCGAGGCAACCGGTGGAACCATAGCGCCTCGGTCTTGTTTGGCGCTATTTCCAACCCCAGCCCGCGTATTTTAGCGACGATGACTTCCGTCCCAAGCTCGGCGAGCTCCCTGGTCCTCTCGAAGTTGTCTCCGCTGGCGACTACCAGCGTGTCGTCGGCGTAACAAACGACGCTCACGCCGGCGAGGAGACTGACTTGCAGGACCGCATCGTACGCGAGGTTCCACAAGAGTGGTCCTAGGACCGACCCCTGCGGCACCCCGCGCTTGATCTCCCTCCGGTTACTCCTTCCGTTTTGGTCCATGTACACGATGTACCTGTCTCGCAAGTAATCGCCGATGACGCCTCGCAGGCAGGGAGGGACCTCATGCTGGATCAGCCCCTCCCTTATCGCATCCCAGGGCAGCGAGTTGAAAGCGTTGACGATGTCGAGGCTTATCGCCAACGCTACACCACCCCGCGACACGGCCTGCTCTGACAAGGACCGAACGCGCATGATCGCGTCGACGGTCGAACGCCCTCGACGGAAGCCAAACTGGCTGTCGGCAAGATCGGGGCCGACGCGAGACAGATGCTCGCCGATACGAGCGGCAATTATCCTTTCGAACAGCTTGCCGCACTCGTCCAGCAGGCATATGGGACGGTACGCAGAGGGAGATTCTACGGCCCTACCTTCTTTCCTCAAGAGGACCAATCGTGCCTCCTTCCAAGGCGTGGGGAACGTGGCTCGGCGGAGACAGCTCGTGAAAAGCTCCGCCAGCTTACCCCCCAAAGACGCCAGACTAAGTACCCAGACCCGACCCGGTATTCCGTCGGGCCCCGGCGCGGTGTTTCGCGCTCTGAGACGGCTCACGGCTCGATCCAGCTCCTGCGCCGTTACCCTCGTCTCATCCGTCCACTCCCACGGCTGTGCCGGGGGGTGCGCGGAGGGACTTGACCGATCTTCCGGAAAAAGAGTATCTACTACCCTCCTCAGAAAGACCGGTTCTAAGGTCTCCGTCGTCGGGAGCATCCATGGCCGGAGTTTTCCCAGCACTATTCGGTATGGACGCCCCCACGGATCCCTGTCGAGTCCCTGCAGGAGCTCGACCCAACACCGAGCCTTGGCGCCAGCTACCGCCTTCTGCAACGCCTTTGTAGCCGCCCGGTACTCCCTGTACAGTCTGGCCATCTCCTCCTCCGGAGCTTGCCTTCGCCTCCTTCGGGCTCGGGTGTACCGGCGGCGGCTCAGCAAGCAGACCTTGCGGAGTTCCGCAATTTCCGCCGACCACCAGTGCACCCCCCTGCGCTTGGGACGACCGGCCCGGGGCATCGACGCGTCGCAAATTTGCGTCAATATCTCCCGGAACCAGTTCGCTCCCCTCTCCGGTTCGGACAGAACCTCTTCGGCGTTCGGCCAATCGGCGACGCAGGCGGCGGCCTCTAGCCGGTCTTTGTCTAGCCGCTTCAAACACCAGCGTCGCGTAGTGCTGCCGTCACGGCCGCCAGAATCAGCGACGGGCCTGCGGATCGCAACATCGAAAACGATGTGGCGATGGTCAGAAAGAGTGACCACCTCCTCTGCAACCCGCCAGCCCGAAAGCATACGCATTGCAGCGGGAGTCGCCCATGTTAAGTCCACGACCGACTCCCCCTGCCAGCGCACGCATGTGCTGACGGATCCCCTGTTGACAAGTCGGAGATCCAGTCCGGCCGCCCACTCCAAGACAGTGTCTCCCTTCGGATCGTCCCTAGTATTCCCCCACGCCCTGTTGTGGGCGTTAAAGTCTCCAAGGACGATCAACGGACAGGGGAGGCAGGCCGCAGCGCAGTCCGCCACCCTATCCAGGTACTCCTCGTAGTCGGCGCGAGACCTGCTGGGAGACACGTAGCAGCCTATCATGGCCAAGGGACCCCATTTAACGGCGACATAGCCCTGTCCCTTAGATAATAAGGTGCAGGGTGGGGTACCCTCTCCGCCCCTCCAGTAGAAAGCTACGGACCCTGAGTCGTCGCCGAACCAACGAGGATGGTCAGGCACGTTATAGGGCTCCGCTACTACTGACAAGGCAACCCGAAACTCGTCGACGGTCTGCATCAGCAAGTCCTGAGCATTCCGGCAATGGTTCAGGTTACCTTGGAGGACTCTGAAGGGCGGGAATAGAGGTCTAAGCGACCTCCATGTCCGAGCTTACGCCCGGCGCTGCGGTCGGTGCCGCTGCGGCCGCCGTGCTGGTGGTCGCAGGCGGAGTCTTTTTACTCCTCCTGCCTTTACCCGGCGTTGGGCCGCACCTCTTACCCAGCCGGTGGTTGGAGGGCAACCCAAGGTCTGAGCACAGAGGGCATTTGAGTGCGGATGACACGCACTCTCTTGCCTTGTGCCCAGACTCGCCACATGCGAAACACCGCGTGCTCCGGTTTACAGAGTTGGGACACCTGGCGCCGACGTGTCCCTTCTCCAGGCACCGGAAGCAGTGCATGGGTCTGGGTTCCAGGGGTGCCACCCTCACCGAACCCCAACCCACACGCACGCGCCCCGCAGTCACCAGAGCATGGGCCACCTTGACCGGGCACCGCAACCAGCAGGTGCCCATGCTCGTGTTTGTTCGGTGGACGTCCCCGACCTTGACGTCGTCCACCGAACAGCCGCCCGCCTCTGCCACTGCTTCCGCGACCTCGCCCGGACTGACGGCGTCGTCGAGGTCCCTCAAGCGGATTTCGCTCGTCTTGACGGGGCGGCTGATCTTGACCGCCACATCGCGAAGGACCTCACGCATCCTCGCCGCGAGGTCGTCTGCCTTTCGGCCACAGTCTTCTCCACTGATCTCTAAGAGGAGCGCTCCAGTCAAGGCACGTTTTTGGCGCAGAGCCTCGATGCCGAGGTCCGCCAGCCGTATTTTCGCCTTCGCCGCCTTTACTACCTCTGCATAGGTGGAGGTGGAGCCTTCCGGCAGCGTAACCGTCACGGCCGCCGTAGTGGGAGCTCGCTTCGCCTTCTTGGTCCCGCGGCTCCTAGGTGCGGCAGGCGGTTTAGCACTCGGACGAGGCACGGGCCGTGGCGCCGACCTGGGTTTTCGGGCAACCTCAGCCCAGGTGTTCCGGGTCGTGATCGCCGACGCTGCCGGAGGCGATGCTGTCACTGGAGGCAGTTCCGGCACAGGAGGAGGCGCAGTCTTCCTCCTGGGGCGCCTAGACCGCCGCGGTCGCGGCGGCTGCGATGCCGGCGGTGCTTGTGGAGGCTGCGGCAGTGCGAGCGGCTCGGAAGGGACGGTCGACTGAGTCGGACGCGGTCCAGTCCTACTGGCGGCCAACGGCGGCCTTATTGCCCTGTCGGGGAACAGTTTGGCCTCGAAGGCAGCCAGTTTCGATTCGATGAGGGCTCCAATGCGATGCATGAGCCCCTCTTCGGTAGACGCGGACGTCCTTGGCACTGGTGCTGGCCGGGCCCGCGGAGGCGCGGGGGCAGCTGCCTTGGCCTGCTCCGTTGTAGCATTACGGACGCGACGAAGATCCATCGTGAGGCTTTCCACTTTCGCAGAAAGGCTGGAAAGCTGAGAACGCAATTCTGCGTTTTCTTGCTCTAACTTCTCGACGGTGGAGTCGCCCGCCGTCCTGCGCGACATCTCCTCCAATGCTGCCTTGACGTTCCGCGCAGCGAGCCTCAGGCTACGCACGTACGTGCCCTTGAGGTTGCTGGACCGGTCCGTCACCTTCTCGATAGCCAGGAGGTTGGTCTCTGCATATTGCTGGGGATCAGCACATGCTCGCAATTCGCGAGCCAACTGCTCCTGACTCGGGAGCCCTTTCTTCGACCTAGTGCGCAATGGCTGCACAGAGGGGTCGAAGAGTCCCTCCTCGTCACTGTCGGTTCCGCCGACCGTCTCCGTGCCCTCGGTCTCCTGGGCAGAATAAGCCGCATATTTTGCGGCCACAGCACCAGGGCTCGGAGGCTTGGCCTTTCTCTTACCGGCCCTTGAGAACGCGCCAGGGCCGACCGATGCGCGAGAGGCGTCTGATCCGCCGTCGCTTTCTCCGACCGTACTAATCGCCAAACCGGCGGAGCGCATAGATCGCCCGCGCTTATCACGTACCGAGCCTGATAGACGGCCCGGCACCTCCGGCTCTTTAAAATTTTGGGCCCCGGATGTTAAGGGCCCAGCGGCAGACGCTGAAGCGTTGCCGCGACGCAAGTTTTTGCCCCCCCCAGATACGGCGGGGCTGCCTGGGCAAGGCCCAGGGGTGGATTCTCCAGCATCGCTGGTACCACCCTGGGGAAAATTTGTTTTTTTAACTGCGTCCATTATTTTATTTTATTTTTTCCTTTTAAGGGTGAGGTCCCTTCGCGCTTGTGACTGAACTCCCTTCCAGCCATTCATCCCGTCGGCACGGTCCAACCTTGGGATTAGGGTTATTTTTGAAGAGGTTTTCTTCCTCGCAGCTCCGTACAGGTACGGAGCCCCCGGTCCCTACTGGGATTACGGGTTGTCCGGTGTCGGCAGAAGCCGAGTGCACCTGGCACATCACCGCACTGGTCACATCCTCTGTCCCATCTCTTAAAGATGGGTACGGGATGCTACCTCAAGCCTGAGCGGCTCGTCTCTCGGACTGTGCAGTCCTTGGCCGTTTCTCGGTTCTGGGAAGAACCGATGGTACGCCCCTAACCCTGCCAGTTTTGGTCCACGCCGGAACATGCCCAATACCACCCACATCTGGGTGGCGCTCCCCCATCCGCCACCCGGGGGACGCGCCCGATGGAAGGTCTGGCAACTCCACACGGGTGTCTCTTGGAGCTAATGTAATGTAGCGTAAACACGTTGGGGCCGCTCGCGTGCCATTCTACCTGCCGCACGAATAGCCGTGGCGCCTTCCGACAGCAAAGGCTTACGTAATTCAATAGTTTTAAATTACTACAGACAAGGAAATACGGTCTGTCTAAACATGGTATCTCTATAATATTTAATGGAATCAGGCGTTACCTTGCGGTAGTCCATCCTTGGTAAGAAAAGGACCAATATTTAGCCACTTCCGCACATGCAGTGGTAGTCGTGCAACAAAGTGCACCGCCCGCCAGCCCGCTGATAAATGCGTGTGCGGCAAACAATGCCAATTACACAACTGCCACCGTTAATTCACTCAACACGTGTTTCACCCCTCCACAGGGCATCTTCAGGAGTTATGTTACACCGATTAGTGCCAAACACGAGTGGCACACTTTGTTGCACGACTATCACTGCATGTGCGGAAGTTGCTAAATATTGGTCCTTTTCCTACATGGTATCTCTCTACTCACGTCAATTTTTTTTTAATCACTAATGTAAACCTGTGGGTGGTTGGGAGATCCAATCCACTGGCATGACATGACATGGTTTAAGTGGCTGCATGATGGAGGTTACCTTGCAATTTATAGCTTCCAAATTATAATTTCTTTTCCCTGTCTTTGAATTATCATGAGAGTAGGTCTCGGTAACTAAAAGTCCGTGATCCCAGGTCGTGAACCGTTCGCTGCGGTCAGTCTTCGAGCTGAGCATGCGCATCGAGCTGGTGGTGGAGGATGCACGGGAGCTGGCGTGGGCGCGTGCTGGTCACGTGACTGTACGTGACATCACCGACGACCACGTTGGGACTAGCCGTACCATTGACGTGCAGCGGCTAGTTGCACGAGTGCCCCACGACTGGGCCCACGTGCCCAGGACTTTATGGTGAGAATACACTCTAGATTTACAGACTATTTTAGTCATCAGACATCATTTTCAAAAATGTTAGGATAATACCAAATGATTCTTATATATTCTTATATAAAAATGAAGGAAGATACATGATAAATACAAGTAATAAAAACAATCTTGTAAAGATTGAAATTCGTTTAAAAAGTTAACAAATTCCTCACGGGCCTGAGTGTACGCATATATAATAAAGTTCAGCAAAATATCGTAGACATTTCTTTTCTTGGGTTAGGTTAGGTTAGGTCTGGAGACGCAGGAGTATAGGGCGGGGGCCCTAAACTCCCACTAGTTTTGGCGTCTCTGAGACGGACGATTGTTCGATGTGTTCTCGAATCATATTGATAACATCCATGACTGGGAGATACCGCGGTATATGAAATAGCGCAGAGGGTGATCACGGGGGGGGGGGTTAGTGGGTAGGAATCCCATATACCCTTGTACTACCCCCAGAGAGGGGGGGGGGGCATCTTGAACACCCGGTAGATTTCCCTCCGAAACCAAAAAAGGTTCTTCTCTAAATCTAAAATAAAAAATATATTATTAGATAACTCTTATATTAGCATTTAATAGTTTTTAGTTAATCGAAATGTGTGGAACTTTGTTTGTTGACTCATTTACATGGTTGATATTATAAAACAATTTTTCAGGAAGAACTAAAGCGTTTATATAAATTTTTAATCATCCTCTATAAAGTGGTGACTTAAATATCTTAAGTTAATTTATTTTTTCTACAATGGTAAGGACAATAACTTGTATCAGTATAATCTGCAGGGACAGTAAACAATGATTAATTTTAATATGTAGGTATATGAATTTTAAAGTTTTTTTACTATATTATTATTACGTACTATGGGTTCTGTCTCGAAAGGAAAATCCACTGTTTCACATGGAGTCCTTTATTCACAAATCAGATGGCACCCTACTTTAACAAAAAGTATACTTTCGCTCTGTCCAAACTTCGCTTCCAAATCGCTCAAGAAATCATTGTTTAAACAACTTGCCGAATCGTCACTTTGTATCACTGATCGTAGATCATAATCTTATAACTCGAAAAACAACACTGAACTGTCGACATGGGGAGTACACCTATTTATACTACGGAGAAGGTTCTAGTAAGTTCGAGATGGTACTCGGTTAGAATTACCGAGAACCGTACACAAAAATAAATAACTTCATGGTCATGCGTGTTCACTGCACTTCTTGATCCTAGGGTTCCGTGTTTATTGTTTATAGGGTTCTGTAACTCATGCTTTGTAATATTATCGTTATGTTATATATTTCAGAAAGAATTTTTTTTTGATATATCATAGGATAATTGAGAGTAAATTAGTCATACATTCAACCTTATACAGTTGATATAAAGTAATTATATATATAATATATTGTGTTAATTGTATTTTTCAGGAAAGTGTTTAGGTATTTGAAAAACAAGACTGAAGATAATGAGTTGCTTCTAGATATGGATTACAAGTACCCTGTGACCTAGGCGTTGTGGTCTACAAATCGCCTAGTCCAGGCTTCAAATCTGGGAACCTATATGATGTATCAGATGGAGGTTCCCACGGACCATCTTGTTTTTGGTTGAAATAAACATATTTTGTCAAGTGTACGGAAATCATATTAAAATGAATGTTAAAATACCTCTCGGAGTTTTATTTTAGATACAATTATATATAGAGTGAGTGAGTGAGTGAGTGAGTGAGTGAGTAAGTGAGTGTGAGTGAGTGAGGAGGAGGGAGGAAGCACTGTGGCCATGTAAGGATCATTTGTGGCTCTGAATGAAAAAGTGCTGGACTATATTTTCATTATAAAAGACATATCGTGAGACCAAAACAATAATCAATATTAAATAATATAAATTAAAATTATTTAAATAGGGATCCAAAATCAAAATTACTTTTTAAAATTTATATTTTCAATAGACACTAATAAAATGCAAATGATTATCTAAATAATATATGTAATTTGATATTTACAAATAAAGATCATATTAATTTATTGTCTTTGATTTAAAAACATCCATTTTGACATTTTTGGCGCCAAACCGCCATTGTCTGTCAACTCGGCGTCGCGCTGACACAATCTCTATGACAGGTTGTGTGCTCAACGCATCTCCCATGCCTCGCATCGCTTCATACACGGCACAAGGACGGATTATCTAAAAATTAATTGTTTTTATATATTACTAGGAACTATATACAACAAGGACATGCCAGGATATGAAACTGAACTGAAACAGAATTTTCAAAAATTGAAATTATTAATGCTACTATATTATTTACGTAAGTGATATTTAAAATTTAAATTTAATTCATATGTTAGTGATATTGATTTATTCTCGTGCTCTCTCGTATCTTTTAAAAGACAATTTCTTTCGAAATTATTGAGTACATACAATACAATTTAAACCATAATATAAATATATAAACAAACATAATATAAATATATAAACCATAACCTTTGATCCCTGTTTAGTAATGTTTTTATTTGTTTTTTCATTGTTTGACTATAAATCATTGTATGTTCTCAGTGAGATATTATATAAAATTGTATCTAAGAATCTAAACCTTTTTCACTTCTCTGCCGCTGGGTTTCCACTGTTAATTAATTATTATAATCAATTCAGCTGTGTGACGCCCACTGTTGGGCATAGGACTGATTTATAGATTTCCAATAGGACCTGTTAAAGGTATAGTAACCATGTGTCTGCCTATTCTGCCAGTTCATCTTACCATCTCGCTTTATTTATTCTGGTTTACGGAATTCCTTATTTCAGATTCGATCTCGTAAATGAATCTTGAATATGGCCTATTCCATGAGTCGTTGTGTGACTGAGCTTGCATATGAGGTCGGATGTGAGAGACCACGTCTGTGCCGTAGGTCCTCACTGGTAATTTGATCCTCTAAGGCAGTGATTCCCAAAGTGGTCTATATCGACCCCTAGGGGTCTATTGCAACCTGCAAAGGGTCTACGTCAGCGAAAAAAAAAATTGGGGGTCCATGAAATGAAAATGGGGGTTCACGATAGTGGATCTCAACACATACACTGATAGCACCTATTTACTTACATCATACTATCTCATAATATCAAAATATTTACATTATTTATAAAAGTACCTATGAAGTAAATAAATATTATATATGTTAATATAATTGTGTAAGTTGTAGCATGTTGGTATTCCCTTTGTGGTCGCAATACATTTTGAACTTGTTAAAATCTGAGAATCGCAGTCTCAGAGCTTCGCTACCTTGCACCGATTTGTTCAATTCGTCACTCTATAAATACAGTTAGAAATTTACAGGAAATCAATATCAGGTAAGTAGGGGGTCTACCCAACACGGAAAAACATGGCAATGGGTCTACGACACAAAAAAGTTTAGGGAACTCTGCTCTAAGGGATACAGTTATTGTACTGACTAAAAGACATTCACCATGCCGAAGACAACGTTCTTCAAGTCGAACTGCGGCAACGATTTGAAGGTTATGTTGAAATTTCCACAGACTTCGTCGTCTCGCGTCACCCTCATGGACAGCAAACCTTTTATTTATTTTATTAATTAAATTTGTATCAAAACGTTTTTAATTATAAAAATATATTATGCTTGAGTCTAGGTGTATGCAAATTAATTGTTTATTCGTGTAAAAGCATCTAAGGTGTTAGATGTTAGGAAGCATCGAAAAGATTTACTTTTCGATGTATTATAAATTAATGTATTATGAATATATTTATATTACTTTGATTTCTTTTTTTTCAATCTCATTTACCATTCTTGGCTAAGATTTTTCAAATTTAATGTCATGTTTTCATCGCTTGTTGAAGCTTTTTCTTATATGTGTTGTCAATTTAACATTTTAACATTGCATTTAACATGTGCGAGACAATAGGCCACAAGGTGGGCCACGGTCTTGTCTACGCCCGGTACGCAGTACCACGAAGCTCAAGGAGGACCCTTCGTGCTACTGCGAACCAGGCGTGGACCAGACCGTGACCCACCTTGTGGCCTATTGTCCCGCACATGCAAGGATGCGCAGTGCCTTGGAAACGGAGGTAAAGTGAAAGATAGATTTAGAGAGCATCGCCTTAATGATGGGCGACGACAACCTTCGCCCATCATTCCTATCGTTTGTTCGTAGGGTGGTGAGTGACACTGTTAATAGAAACAAAACAGTATTGATAAAAACAGTAATGATAAAAAAGCGATGAAAGCAAGAAGGAATGAAAGAACAAAATGAAAGATATTGTGATGGAAATAAGGTAAGAATAAAAGAAATTGAGAAGTATGAAAGAGAGTGAAGATTAAAGATAAAATTTCGAAAAACTTATTTGTAAACAAAGACCCTGATCCCAACTAATTAGGGGTACGAGAGGCCTCCAACAGCGGGGGCAATAAAAAAAAAACATTTTAACGTAAATGTTTTATTAGTGCATTTGCCGGCATTTACAAAGGACATTTGGTTGGATAGTTATTGAAGTACTTTTATTATTATGTACTTATTAGATCCGCGAATATAGGAATCGTGTCGCATTCTTTTAATCCGTGAATAGTGAAAACGCGAATGAAGGAAGCACGAATAAGGAGGTTTTACTGTTGATTATATAATAAAATATCAAGCAACGCGGTACCTATTAGTAAATTCAGGAAATTTCTTAAGACTATGTATGAGGCATAGATGTGTGGAAATAAATTGTTCTAATTTTAAAGAAAAAAAAAAGTTTTTTTTGGTAATGCAAGCAAGCATTTGACATGTGACCTATTACATCATACAGAATAGGCTTTCCGTGATTCGTGGGCGATAAAAGCCTTCGTGTAGATCAAGGAGTACTTACCAGCGATGGTGATTTGTGGTGATGGTATAGATAGTAAGATTACCCGGCATGGAGTGGGGGTAGTGGTAGTTTTCGGCGCCGATGGGGCAAATGTGGCCTCTCTGCGCATAGCATCCGAAACCGTTATCGTGAACCACGTCGCCGCCGCTCCAGTATAGTCCTGGCACCTTCCTATACATTCATTTATTTTTAAGGTTACACCAGAATAAACGCATAATAAGTACTTATAAATAGTTTATTAATCTAATATATAAAATTCTCGTGTCACGGTGTTCGAACTTAAACTCCTCTGAAACGGCTTGACTGATTTTTACCAAATTTTATATGCGTATTTAGTAGGTCTGAGAATCGGCTACTATCTATTTTCCGTACCCCTATGTGATAAGGTTGGTCCACACCTATATTTTATTTTTAATTTTTTAGACAATTTTTTTGGTTTTTATTTTATTATGATACAGCATACAAACCTAAATTTTCACCCCTCTACGATCAACCCTTATCTTACATTTGTTAATTAAAAACTTTAATTTTTTTGCAAAACAACGTTTGCGGGATCAGCTAGTAAATATATAATAAAATAAGTACACCTATCCCCTGATTTACACGGTACTTGTTTTACACGTTTTCGCTTTTACACGGTTTTCCAAATAAGTCTTCTTTTGTTTTTATCGCTTTCTACTAAATGCTACTGTGATTGAACACGTGCGCTGTGTACACATTTCACGGGGAATCCCGAACTTATGTGCTGACTTGCTGCACACGCACACTGTGTATTTCTTCGCATAAAATTAAAGTTTTATCTACGGAAAATTGTATTTGAGTAAAAGTTTTACAGTTTCAGAAAGATTTAATTTTACATATTCGTAAATTACAAATGAGTCCATAATTTAGATTATTATAAATAAAAAAAAACAGTGTTTCCGTAATATATTAAATATTGTCAATGCATTTTATTTTTATTTCTGTGTACACCTAAAAATGTTGAAAAAAATCACAACTGTTAAATATCGTTTTTTAACTAATATTAGAAATCTTCACTCAAGTTTATGTGCGCTAGATCGCACAACTGCCCCACTCACATAGTTTTCCTCGTCGTATCTCCAGTCTTTAACAGGAAAATATATATATATATATATATTTTTGTATATCTGTACGCGTAAGATACAACAGGCGTTCTAACTTTTCGCGTGCCGCAATTAGATACGTTCTAAATGAGGAAAATATACAAAAATGTATTTTAAAAAATGTGTATATCATAGAAAACATATAAAATGCTACAAAATAAATCAAACGAATTAAAATATCAAACACATTTCATTTTCACCCGCTTACTTCTTATCTTAAATCCAGATTTATTTTTCATTTTTTAAGTCACTTAGATCATCGGAGAACTTGAAATTGACTATGCCTGCTCATTGTACTTTGTTTGAAGGAATCTTTCACTTTTGTCGCTGTCACACTATGGAAGCGTTTACAAGAAGCAATAAGACACGCTAAATCACTGTCAAGTGTATAAATAAACAAACGCATAAAACTAAATTAAATATTTATTAAAAAAAATCATAAAATGGGTACAAATTCAAAAGTAAATATCAGCGTCGTTGTCTAGACGTGGAAGGTGCGGAGGTCTGCATCCTCCGTTCATCAGAGAATTGGTTGACTGCCAGACAGTACTTCTCCGAGTGATAGGTGCGTGATATCTGGGACAGCAGCGGGCTCCCGTGCGGCGAGTTCAGCCAAAGAGATGCACTGCCACTCTGCCCCACCATCGCTATAAACGCAATGATCATCCTCGTGTTCAACAATCCTCTCTGGATCTGCGGCTGTTTCAACAAGGTCTGCAGAATCAAACCATCTGGTAAACCATTCACCAGTTCGAAAATGCTTGAGCCTCGTTCACCGATTAGCCATGAAGCTGCAGCTGGGACGTTACATCCCGTGCATCGAAGTGCTTCATCAGCTTCTTCAGATGTGAAACCAAGGTCGTTAAGAGCAGCGATCGCTTCAGGGTTAGGTGGTTCAGCGATCTTGGACCTCCACGCTCGGAATTTCTCTAGGAACCTTTGCAAATGTGCTGCACGTTTGAATGCGCCGTCTGTTTCACTTGTGGACGGCCGTATTTCCTCTGTTTGGATGTTGAATCGTGCTGCGATTTGCTCTGGTGTTATCACTTGCGTGTCCACTTCCTGTTTCCTCTGCGGTTCGTCCAGGGCTGCTGACAGCTGAGCTAGAGTCAGTTCGTAATTCCTACCAGCAGCTGCAAGTCTTGCTCCAGCTTCAATTAAAGATATTAATATCTTCCTCAGCTCATAAGTCAGTTCGTTAGTGGAAAGAAGAGATTGAAGGTTCGGTTGTCTCATGGTGGTTTGTGGTGGTGGTAGAGATGCGGTGGCGGCGACAATGGCATTCTGTTGAGGCGCCCGAACTGCTCCAAGGTCCCACAATGCCCCTGCTTCTGGAACTCTCCTTTCTACTAGCAGAAGTTCCTCCTGCATGAAAACCTGTTCTTGGGCTATGGTCAGGAAATCGTACAAAGTTGTTGTGTCGTATACACGGACGAGTTTGTATCGACTTGATCCATTTTCCCCGTTAGGATAGAAGTAATCTAATGCGCGGTTTTTGACATCCTCTATTAATGTTTCATCGTTGAACGACGCCGTGAAAGTCTGACCTTCCGGGCTTATGATTTTCAGTATTACTTCACCCCCCACCACGGTTGTGCCAGATACAAGCATTTTTCTATGGTTTCACTTCAATAATACCGGTGTACATTAATAAAAGAAATAGTAGTATGCTTGTAAAAAATGCTGTAAGACACCAGACGAGTTTCACCATTATTTTGACGCCATATTTTGTAGATATAAGCAAATGACAGATGTCAAATAGTATTTTTTTTAAGATTTTTTTTATTTTTAAAAAGTATTTAATACATAGATGTGTCTATATTATATATACTATAATTTTAAAGTTCAGTTTCAATTACGTAGTGTGATGTAATGTAGTGCGTTGTTATTTTTTTAAAAGAGAATAAAAATTTTAAATAAATTTTAATGTGTTGTTTCTGGTTACAAAAAACGTATATATTTTTCCAATACATTTATTGGCAGAGTTATATTATTTTTGTTCTTTTAAATGTTTACTTTGTTCAATTTTCTTTTTAAAAAAGTAATATTTTCGTAACCCTGGAACCAATCTTCGATCTTTACATGGTTTGATATAGAAAATCTTAATTCACATTGCGGCGTGTCAATTTGCGTCGTGTTTTTTTGGAACGTAACCACGACGCAAAGTGAGGTATAGGTGTAGTTCCAACTCATCACGTCATCATAAACGGCGCGTCGAAAAAGGGGATTCCCACAGAAATATAATTCTATATACACATCGAGCGAAAGAGAGCGCTCTACTTCTTGACCCTTGATTGAGTGACGATTTTTATTAGTTTAACATTGTTTTATATCCTTATAAATATGGACTACACTTGATGAATATACGTATGTTTAGTCCGTGGACCTCTGTTTCCACGGGCTCAATTTCGATGAAGCTGTACAAAGCTTAGACCGACTAGCAGCTCAACATCTAATACATTAAATGTCAATGAATATGCACACTTCTGTTTTGGACTTCGTGTTGTTATTACTTCTAAGATCTGTAGGAAGAATCCTACTAGACTACACACTACACTCTGTGTTTGGCACTAATCGGTGTAACATAACTCCTGAAGATGCCCCGTGGAGGGGTGAAACACGTGTTGAGTGATTTAACAGTGGCAGTTGTGTAATTCGCATTGTTTGCCGCATACGCATTTATCAGAGGGCTAGCGGGCGGTGCACTTTGTTGCATGACTACCACTGCATGTGCGGAAGTGGCTAAATATTGGTCCTTTTCTTACTTAGGATGGATTTCCGCGAGGTAACACCTGATTCCATTAAATATTAAAGATTCCATTAAATAAATCCTACTAGTGTTTTACAGTTATTAAACCCTCGTTATAATGCACTATTAACTGATATTTTTTAAAACCATTACGTGATTTTGAGTAGCTTTAACCTGGTTCTTATTTTTGAGAAAATAAATAGCATTTCAGAACAGATATGGATAATATATTCCTTACCTGAAGAAGCGTGTCCCGACGTAACCATATCCGAACTGGTCTCCATCCATCAGCTCGAGGAACAGCCTGCAGGTAGCCGGGCAGATGTCTTTAAACAGTTCTATCTTCAACTCGCCCAACACCGCTCCGCCGCGAAACCCAATTGTCAAGTAAACCCTGTATATAATACATAATATATCCTTGATTGACTTAACCCTTAATAGCCTGATTTACGAAAGTGATTTTTTTTAAATATTACTGTGTTTGCTTGTGGGTCTAGATGAAGGTAAAAATAGATTTTTTTTTAAATTTCATTGGAAAGAATATTATGCAACAGTAAAATACGTACAGCTAACCTATAAAAAAAACTAATAGTAATGTGAACATTCTGTTTAAAAGATCGGTATCAAAATTGAAACTCTAGGCTATTAAGGGCTAAGATGATGATTTACGACCAATATGTGTTTCTGGTGATCACCACACTGCACAGAACAAATGAAATCGACCCTCAATGTTCTGGAGTTGATCGACCTGCATCCGGCTTCTCCTTACAATCTTAATAAGGTCTATGTACATTCTCATTCCTGACTGAATTGTAAAGTTTAATCTGGTAACACATATTGGTTGAACATTTATCTTGTAGCACTTAGAGTTATAGTAAGAGAAGATGTTTTATGGTTTTTCATGCTGATCACCTATGTTGGATTTGTCGAACTAACCTATTCATCCAGGTTGTTTTATTTTCCATTTTTATTTTTAGAGATTGTATAACTCTGCCATGTGTGAGACAGGGAGCTTACATTCCAGGCATAAATAATTTTTAAGTTCTTTTTTTAAACTTGTTCCTTTCTTGTCTTACCAATTGTTTCTCTCTTTCCTCAAATCCTTGACAAAATGTTTTAATCACGTTCTGAACTTCTTTCACACGTCGCCTTACATCCATCATCTACATTCTTGATAACATTTCATTTGTCTTTATCACAGATGCAAGAGGGACTCTCCAAGAACTTAAACCTGTACAGTACTCAGAGAATCCCACACGCTCCGTGAACATCTGGACCCGACACGTGTCCAACTGAATTTTCCGGGGAATGCAGTAGTCTGATACGGCGTCCGGGAAGAATTTCCTCATTGTGGATGCCGTCGTTCCATATATCTCCTATTCCATTCGCCAAACATGTCCAGTCTGAATCTTTTGACTATTTTTGCAAAGATTCGTAGATAATGCGTATTAAAATTAAAACATAAAGTATTAGAAGTAATTTTAATAGAACATTACAGGTCGCATAAATATTAATGTAGTTTTTAAAATTATTTTCAGGGTTTATACATTATTACATCTCCTGATTTTGACCTTAATGATGGAACACTTGGTTGACGGCCACGAACAGAAGCC
The DNA here is from genome assembly GCF_028537555.1 of Battus philenor. Classification (NCBI taxonomy): domain Eukaryota; kingdom Metazoa; phylum Arthropoda; class Insecta; order Lepidoptera; family Papilionidae; genus Battus; species Battus philenor. Next base: position 6,458,708 of record NW_027181692.1, read on the forward strand.
GGTAGACGTGGTCTCGGCAAGCCCACCACTGGGCCGACTGGACCGACGATATAAAGCCTCAGGAAGTCGCTGGATACCGGAATTCATAAATGATCGTCGTGGCTATGTTTAAGAGAAGCCTGTGCGATGGTCATTCTGATAAAAGGTCTAATTCCTCCTTGCTTCTAATAAAGCCCAATCTTATATCACCTGATGCGTTTGCCAGTTGACAGTGGACAGAAAGCTACATCCTCCACGAGATCTCTGGGCACAGGCGGAAAGATGATGAAAGGCTTTTGCGCTTTCTGCAGCATTTCCTCTCGGTTACGCTGCCAAGCGCGTTGCAGCGTTGCAGTGCTTTCCACCCGGGGGTTCTGCAGATGTTTTTTTATTCGTGAAATCTTTGATATCTTGTTACTTTTGTATACATAATTAGTTCTATATCTAAACCTTTAGCCTACATAAAGGTTTATAACTTTTACACCTGTTTCTAATCAAATGATCACCCTGAAATGAGTTAAATATATAAATTTTCTTCTTTTGGAATTAGACTTGCAAATAACATCAGCAAGTATAATTGATCTGAATTTTGTAAAAATAATTGGAACAATATATATATAATTATATATATGTGTATAAAAAAAACGTTTTCTATATACGAAGTCATACATGCTAAGTTAATGTTTATAATCTTTCCTTGAAGGCTTTGTACAGTTAAAATTTATTGGCCTTCCACATTTATATATATTTAATTTGTAATAAATTTAAAAGCCTTAAAATTGACATAAAAACTATACAATCATATATATATATATATATATATATATATATATATATATATATATATATATATATATATATATATATTATAAAATTCTCGTGTCACGGTGTTCGAACTTGAACTCCTCCGAAACGGCTTGACTGATTTTTACCAAATTTTATATTCGTATTCAGTAGGTCTGAGAATCGGCTACTATCTATTTATCTATCCATACCCCTAAGTGATAAGGGTTGTTCACCTTAAAAAAATTTTTTTTAATTTTTTGTCAAAATTTTTTGTTTTTATTTTTTTATGATACAACATACAAAAACACACCCCTCTACGATCAACCCTTATTTTTTATTTGTTAATTAAAAACTTTAAGTTTTGTTTGCAAAGCAACGTTTGCGGGATCAACTAGTATATATATATATATATATATATATATTCATATATTCTTGTACACATATCCTATCAATCTGTATATGTGACTATACCAGCATAACCTTAAAAAGCAGCCTACCGTCATCTGTCCACTGTACATAGTAAATGATTATCGTACTTACCGCTTGCACGATACGTTTGTACATCGATTTATTCTCTCTCTGTATTTCTTTTAAATACCGCACGCGGTTCTCGTGATAGATTTTGCTGGTTGGCGGCTGTTCCTTCCAGTGACAGTCTACTTTACCCTGTTGATTAAAATATATTTTAACACGTTCACTGCGGCTTGAGGTTGATTCAGCCTCATGGTAGACTTTGCACTGGTGCGGCGCGTAAAACTCGTGTTTTCTCTCTAGTGCGGCGGCTGTTTACACTCAACCGTATGAGGTATGACAAAGACAAATATAGCTTTTTTATGTCTGCGAAGCATTGACTCAATATTGTAATAAAAAATATTGATGAACATGAGGCAGAAAAGGCCTCAACCGCACTACTAGGAAGTACAGCTTGAGGCTGATTCGACCTCAGCCGCACCAGCTGAAAGTTCTTCAAAATTGGGCCCGCAGTGAACGTGTTGTTGAACGTGTTAACCAACTCCTTTTGTCTCGTAGGAAAATGTCATCAAAAGGCTAATATAAATTATAAACGTAATGGTGCCAAAATTGTATCGCACATGTATCATATTATTAGTAAAGCCTTTAAAGTTTTACTTTCACGTAATGACGTAATTATATTTTTATTATGATGTATACTCTTTTTTAAAGGTTCCGTACCTATAATAAATATCTGACATTTAGAAATTAAAAATAACATAATTATAAAAGGTTAAATAAAGAATTAGAAAGTCGTCGAGTTTAGTGACTTTATTTTTTTTTAAATTTCGAATCACATTGGTTTTTTTTTGTCAGATAAAAATATGAAGATAAAATTCATTTGTTCAACTTTGGAACTCATAACAGAACCCTTATTGATCATTAATTTATTATCTATTATTTTTTTATCTATTTTATTTTTAATTCTACTATGCTTCACATTGTTTTACTTGTGAAGAAGAAGCAGGGAGAAACTCCACAACAGATAATTGTACGGAATTTAATATACGCTAAAATATTATCAATAAACAATTTTGGACAAGAAGATATTTTACAGTGTTCAGTGTGCTGTTTATTCTTTTTTTGTCTCAATCGATTCTGGCATATGTATAGGTGCACGCGCACGAACAGAGAAAATCTAAATTTTATTATAATACTTCATGGAGCACGATATTTTTTTTAAAAACAGAACCTGGCACAAATGTTTGACAGCTAGGTTTTTATATTTTTTAATTTGGAAGTAAACAGGATAAGCTAAATGCATGCAATGCAAATTTTGTTTTAAGACATATTTTCTCATTACATACGCGTTTAAAATGCGCCATCTTTATTCCCATTACGAGACGCGTGTTGTCGATCGCGATTTCGAGCGCACGCCGCCGCCATTTTGGTAAATCTCGCGCCAAAAGTTGTCGGTCGTATCGCGGTGGGCGGCTGTCCACGACTGCTTTTATGTGATCGTACTGTAATGAATTTTAACACGTTCACTGCGGGCCCAATTTTGAAGAACTTTCAGCTGGTGCGGCTGAGGTCGAATCAGCCTCAAGCTGAACTTCCTAGTAGTGCGGTTGAGGCCTTTTCTGCCTCATGTTCGTCAATATTTTTGCAGCCGCCGCACTAGAGAGAAAACACGAGTTTTACGCGCCGCACCAGTGCAAAGTTTACCATGAGGCTGAATCGACCTCAAGCCGCAGTGAACGTGTTAACAAAAGTATTGTAATTATATTTTTAAACATGGAACGAGGTGTTTAATAAATCAGGCGCTCCATTCTAAGTAAGAAAAGGACCAATATTTAGCCACTTTCACACATGCAGTGGCAGTCGTGGAACAAAGTGCACCGCCCGCCAGCCCGCTGATAAATGCGTATGGGGCAAACAATGCGAATTACACAACTGCCACCGTTAAATCACTAACACGTGTTTCACCTCTTCACGGGGCATCTTCAGGAGTTATGTTACACCGATTAGTGCACAATACACTTTGTTGCATGACTACCACTGCTTGTGCGGAAGTGGCTAAATATTGGTCCTTTTCTTACATGAAACGAGAAGGACAGGCAACATGGCGATATTCGAGGGAAGCTTACGCTTTGCAGTGAAAGTCTATCATGTCGACACTAGTTTTAGTTGCAGATTCAATATTTGAAGTTGTTTGTGTACATTCAAACTAAATAAATCCAACTACTAGAAAATTCCATAATCGACTCATACTCGACTGTGCAGCTTTCTGGATACTTCTTCAGTGACGATACGAAGTTCTACAACCAATGTGTGTTACAAGTGATGACTAGTTACACTGACACGTGGTCTCTCATTTCTGGTGTCATTGACAAACTCACAGTGATTTAATTAGCCATGGTGAAGGCTGTATTTCAGATTTTTCTACGAGATCGAATCAATCCGTATATATAAAAGACATGTTTCAGCGTATTGGCCGTTGAAGTAGTTGTGAACATGCCACAGCGTGCAGAACAGATGGTAGATGTTCAAAGCGCAGTATAGAACGTAAGTAGGAGGTCGACAGTCTTCCTTAAGGTCAAAATGCAGGAAATAGACCTCTAACCGATCTTTTTGGAAATTTACTTTTTATTTAATATTATTTATTATACACGCTAGGATACATTTAAATAGTTTCATAATAATAAACAAGAAAGTACAATGTGCGGTCTTTATCACCATCACACGAGGCAATCTCTTCCAGACAACCATAGTATGGAAAATGTAGAAGTAAATAATGGTTAGTTACGTGTATAAAACATACATATATAATATATAAGCTGACTTGGATCGTAGTTGCCTAAGAAAGAATAAATAAACAGAGAAATAAAAAGAAATAAATTAACAGATAAATAATCACAGGTCTAGTAAATAGTTCTTAAATATTTTCGTAAAAACAGGCAGTGAGTTAGCGAGTCTTATATTCAGCTGTAAACCGAACGGTCTTCCAACCGAACGGTCTGTGTGGTGAAAGATTTGGTGATGAACAAAGAAGAATGCGCTGGTATTTTTAACTCCAGATTCTCTGATGATATCAAAGACCTCTCATGTGTATCATGAAGTAATTGAAACCTTCATTAGAGATAAGAGGTAGTGAGTGGATTGGAAAGAATATTATGGTGTAGATCAGTGATTATCAAAGTGGTCTATATCGACCCCTAGGGGTCTATGACAACCTGCAAGGGGTCTACGTCAGCGAAAAAAAATTTGGGGGTCCATGAAATGAAAATGGGGGTCCACGATAGTGGATTTCAACACATACACTGATAGTACCTATTTACTTACATCATACTATCTTATAATATCAAAACATTTACATTATTTATAAAAGTACCTATGAAGTAAAAAAAATAATTATGTATTAATTTTTTAACACTAAACTTCACTACAGTTAGAAATTTACAGAAAATCAATATCAGGTAAGTAGGGGGTCTACCCAACACGGAAAAAACATGGCAAGGGGTTTTTGCTGAAAAAGTTTGGGGAACACTGGTGTAGATAAAGGATGTGAGTACTCCGGTGAAGCCTTATGGGTATATGAGCTTAGAAAGAACTTACGAATGCAGAAGTTTTGAAGGCGCTCAAGTTTATTTAGATGGTTTTCATTGAGGTCTAGATAGAATAGAATAAGAAGAGAGTCATAAAAGAAATCCATAGGTGAAGACTTATCTTCAGATGTGAACATTCTATAATTTGAATGATTATGATGACAAAGTATAACAATAAAAATTATATTTGGTTTCAGATATCTACAGAAGGGTAACCTGGGAGCTTCGCTGTAAAATATATTCAGAAATGGGATTGCCTATTTGAAGTGGCGCATTGGGCATCGCTCGTATAAATAAAGTCTGTTGGGGTCGCAAAGGTTTCAGGTCTTTACCTCCTCCCGTCCCTATTAGGTAGATCAACGACATAATCCATGTCACAGCCAGCGGAACACCAGTCATGTGGTGATTTTTAGGAGAGACATATACCTTGCAATGGGCGTCTATCAGCTGACGTGATGATGGTGAATATATTTCACACAATACCTACACAACAGATAAAAAATGAAAAAAAAAAATAAAACAAAAAAAATCAGATTATAAAAACTACACACAGTATTAAAAAGAAGATGGAATAAAAGTAAACCTTGTTTAGTATTTTATAATACAGTAATACCCCGTTTTACGCGAGGAATACGTTCCAAAAAAAATCGCGTTAACTGAAATTCGCGTATAACGGGGTTTATGATTAAACATAGTCAAAAATTATTACAAAAAAATACAAATCATTTTAATCAATCACTTTAATTCTAGGAACACTTTATGCAATACATACTCTTGTTTTTTACGGAAAAATACATCTATTGTCTTCTGGGTAACGTTTTGTTTACGTTCTTGTAAAATACGTTCATAACACCCAACACTGTTGGGGATTGGGATCCCGCGTCCATAGAGAAGTTGATGACTACATTATATTTATACGGATTCTTTCGCGTAATTCGAGGCATTTGAGCGCGATATTTGCAATCCGCGTTATAGTGAAACCGCGTATAACGGGGTCGCGTAAAGCGGGGTATTACTGTACAGCATTATGATGAGTAGAAATAAAAATAAAATAAATAAAATGATTGGTTATACATATAAAAGCATTAAAAAGATAAATTTATAGCTAATTTCGTTCATTTTACATAATACAATTTAATCTAGATCTCTCTTCTTTTTATCAACTACTTTTATAACAAATATCGGTAAACGTGCACCCTTATACAGGATGTGTGACCTCCACAATTTATGTTAGTGATGTTGATATATTCCCGTGCTCTCTCGTATATTTTAAAAGACAATTTCATTCGAAATTATTGAATACACACAATACAATTTAAACCTCATTGGAACGTGACGGCCTGCTGTGACTCGTAATTATTACTGTGTTCTGCAGAATGCGCTGGATCTTTGATCTCTGTTTAGTAATGTTTTTCTTTGTTTTGTCATTGTTTGACTTTAAATCATTAAATGTTCTTAGTGAGATAGTTATAAGGTAATTGTTACTAATTTAATATTCTCAAGTTTCTAAGTTGGTACTTTCTTACTGACTTTTGTTACTGTTTATCTCCAATAAAGTAAATACATAAATAAATTTCAACCCATAGATGCCAACAGCAATAGGGCTTCGCCAAAGATATCTATCAAGGGATGTATCATAATCGCCAGGCTTGTCCCAGTTTGGCGATTGCAGTATTGTATGGAACAGGAACATGTTTGTGTGCAGTTGAAATCCTATATAATAAATGCAAAAAGTGTGGTAGTATAATAATAAAGGATGATCGGTAAAAAGTGGAATAAGCATCTATCAGCTGTCATGAAAATTATGATAAATATCTAAGTAAGAAATATCACAGATCACCTTATCTAACTTCTTTTTAGATCGAAACTGCTCCTTCATTTCAGGTGGTGGTGAACGATATTTCCTCACCACCGTATCCTGAGACTTCGCTTTTTTTAAAATAGCACCAATCAAAGTCATAACTTACAATTTTGTAAAAAATATTTTAATGAAATATATATATTTACAAACAAATTTTGATATACACCAATCTATATGGCTTATAAATATGCGTTGAAAATATCATAGATCCACACATATATAGTGTAATATGACATTCGAAACAATGTACTGTACAGGTTGATTTGTTATAGATGTAAAAGCAGTATAGGGGTGATATTATAGCTCTTTTGCTATCAATTGATATATGGTACACCCTGTACGAACATAAAAGAAATGGCTGCAGAAATAAAAAAAATATCGTTATGATAATACTGTTACAAAGCACGAGTTACAGAACCCTCTAAACAATAATAATTGAATCCTGGGATCAAGAAGTCCCGTGAACATGCGTGACCTTAAAGTTATTTATAAATTTTTGTGTACGGTTCTCGGAAATTCTTACCGAGTACCATCTCGAACTTACTAGAACCTTATCCGTAGTATAAATGAGTACTCTCCATGTCGACAGTTCAGTATTGTTTTTCGAGTTATAAGATTAAAATCTACGATCAGTGATACAAAGTGACTATTTGGCAAGTTATTTAGACAGTGATCTCTTGAGCGATTTGGAAGCGTAGTTTCGACTAAGCGATAGTATACTTTGTGTTAAAGTAGGGTGACCATTTTATTTGTGAATAAAGGACTCCTTGTGAACCAGTGGTGTTTCATTTCGAGTCAGAACCCACAGTACTTAACAATATAGTAAGAAAAATCGTTTTCAAAATTCAATTTACTATTTATTTCTACTTTATACACCCAGAAGAATATTGGCCTATCGCCTTCCGATATAGAAATAATTTATTCTAGTATATTTCAGAGTGATAACTTTATACAAGTATACTATACATTAATTGATAATAAATGATATATGATTAGTTGGTTGTTCAGCGGTAGGGGACTTAGACTTGTGGTTGAATGTCACGGGTTTTTTCTAGATATACGATCTTATATAATTCACACTTTGTGCATTAATTATATAGGATTGCAACTGGTCACAAACAATTTTCAATGGTTCCGCACCAACGCCCTCTGCTTACCAGAATATAACACTGGGTTTTTTTCTTTCAAAATTTAATCAATTAGTGACGTTTTCTTGGTTGGAATGTCAAAAAAAAGATTTTTAGTCTAAAAATTGCTTAAAATGGCAAAGTTTACTTGGGTAAACTCAGCGGTAGAGGATTGAAAATTTCGATCATAGGTCGCAGAATCGATCCTTGAATACTATCTAATGTAATTATCTCTTTGTGTAATAATCATATGGGATTGCCACTGCTCACAAACATGTTCCAGGGGATGGACAGCAGCATAATCTGCATAACAGAATATAACACGGGATTTTTTATTTCAAAATTGAATCAACAAGCGATGTATCCAGGATGCAATTTAAAATAAAAAAAAAATAGTTTATTGATAAAAATGGAAATGTTTACTTCACTAAACTCAGCGGTAGAGGATTGAGAATTTCGATCACAGGTCGCTGAATCGATCCTCGAATACAATCTTATGTTATTATCTCTTTGTGCAATAATTATATAGGATTGCCACTGCTCACAAACAATTTTCAAAGACTGCACACCAGCGCCCTCTGCATACCAGAATATAACATTGGGTTTTTTCTTTCAAAATTGAATCAATAAGTGATGAATCCTGGTTGCAATGTCAAAGAAAAGATTTATAGTCTAAAAATGTTTAAAATGGCAAAGTTTACTTGAGTAAACTCAGCGGTAGAGGATTGAAAATTTCGATCATAGGTCGCTGATTCCATCCTCGGAATACAATCTAATGTAATAATCTCTTTGTGCGTTAATTATATAGGATTGTCACTGCTCACAAATATGTTCCAGAGGATGGACAGCAGCGTCCTCTGCGTACCGTAATACCACACTGCGATCGCCAAACCGCCTGCCAAGCGTGGCGATTATGCTATATCCCTTGATAGGCCTATGCGTTTCAGTGGGCATCCAAGGGTTGAAATAAACAAAATGAGGTGTAAATTTACCTTTTTATAACTCTTACACCTATAAAAAATCACGCTGTATAATAAAATACTAAACAATGTTTACTTTTATTTCTTCTAGTTTTTAATAATGTGTGCAGTATTTATAACCTGTTTCTTTATTTTAACCCTTAATAGCCTGATTTACGAAAGTGTTTTTTTTAATATTACTGTGTTAGCTTGAGGGTCTAGATGAAGGGAAAAATAGATTGTTTTTTAATTTCGTGGGAAAGAATATTATACAACAGTAAAATTCGTACAGCCAACCTATAAAAAAAACTAATAGTAATGTGAACATTCGGTTTAAAAGATTGGTATCAAAATTGAAACTCTAGGCTATTAAGGGTTAATTAGACATCACCATCATGATAGCTGATGGACGTTCCACTGCAAGATGTAGACCATCACCAGAGATCGCCATAATGACAGGTCACGCTTCCCCCATCCAGCGACACCTCGTGACCTTGAGTATGTCATCGCTAGGTACCTAATAAACTGCACCTAAAATAACTAGTCAATTAATAATAGGAAAAATAGAATAAGAAAAGTGTAGTAAGGTTTTAAAAATACACAATCCAAAGAAAACTGTGATAAAAAAACACGATATGTAAATAATAAAATAAAGAATAAAACAAATGTACCTAACCACCTAAGAGTAATAAGATGATGGAAGGAAGGCGATGAAAGCAAGAAGGAATGAAAGAACAAAATGAAAGATATTGTGATGGAAATAAGGTAAGAATAAAAGAAATTGAGAAGTATGACAGTGAGTGAAGAATAAAGATTAAAAATCTGAAAAACTTATTTGTAAACAAAGACCCTGATTCCAACTAATTAGGGGTACGAGAGGCCTCCAATAGCGGGGGTCATTAAAAAAATATATATCATAGCTTCACTTAGTGGGGACCCTTCTCACGGGTCTACCGGCACGTGGCTCTCTGCCAGTTCGGACGTGCAATTCTTCTAGTGTCATACGATGGATCAGATGACAGGAGCTGTCGCCACTCATGAGTCACGAGAAGTGTTCATCAGCTGATCTGCCTTTTCCATTGTTCCTTTATCTTTCACGTCTAAATACATGACGTGATCTTTACCAATATGTATATATATTATGTAAATTTACGTTACCTGTGAACATGCTAGTTGATTGATTGCCTAAAGCATGGTTCCACAGACCTATTAAGACTAGGGACCACTCAGGCAAATCATGAACTGATGGCGGGCCGGCCGCCAGAAGTATAGGTAATTAAATTTTGTTGGATTCTGGAATAGAATTCAATATTTTTCGAATGTACGAGAGTATTATTTTTGCTGTCGGCGGGCCACCAGTATTCAACCGGCGGGCTGCGGTCTGTGCATTTATGGCCTAAAGGTTTTAAAAGAGTCAATTTATACCACATTTTTTGTTGATAAGTATGGTATATATCAGGGGTGGACAAACTGCGGCTGGCGAGCCACATGCGACTCTGAACGATTATTTTTGTCCCCGATTGATTGTCGAATTATTTCAATATTTAAATTTATATAACCCATGTCAGCTGCTGGGAAATCGAAACAAATTACTGTCGTGAATAATTATTATTATTATTGCAGCACAACATTAGCGAAATCCAAATACCGATCGTAATTAACTAACCGGCGTCTTAAGTATCATTAGGAGTGCTGTCATATACGTGTGCTATTATATCTAACTTCAATACACTTATTTTACACATTTATTTAAATAATATCAATAAATATGATTTCTGTAAAAAAAACAACATTCTTTTGCGTGTTTTAAATGCGTTATAAATTGCGGCTCGCAAAAATTTCAAATATCGAAACACGGCTAGCACTATCAAACAGCTTGTCCACCGCAGGTATATAAAAACTTATTAAAAATTCATTAAGTTTAATTTAAAAAATAAAAATGCAGATAGTCCATAAAAAAATTTATTAGCACACAAATACACCACTACAAATAAATATCACAATAAAATGAAAAGCGTCTTCGCGCCAAAATTTGACAGATGCGCAAAAAAAAGGTTACATAGGTTAAAAATAAAACGCGTTCAATTTATTTTTTCTTTTTTTTCTATCGTTAATTAATTTTTTTTTGTTTAATACTGTAAGTTTATAATATCTTACGAATAAAATCACTGGAATGTGACTAGTAATGTTCAGTATATAAATATATATGTAAGGATTACATACTCAATACAAGTCTATAATGAATATAATAAAATATAAATCTAAGAAAATAAAATATATATAGACGTGTAATTTTCAAATAAAAATGATTAATAGTAAAAAAAGATTTATTAATTGGACAATGAGAAAATAAAAAAATATATGTTCCCAGATAAAAAAAAAAATAAGTAAGAATATTATTTCATATTAGAATTGTTACAGATTATATAAGAATAGTATGCACAATGCAATAGTGTGCAAACCTGTTTTTGTGCGGTGAATAGGGACCGCAAAAAGTCTCATTGAAAAAACAAAACTTTATGAAGTAACATAATAAACCATTTTCTTGTATAGTCTGACAATACTCGAATTTCCTTGTAGTAAGATTGAGTTTGGAGGTTGAGTATATAAAGATGGGAATAAAATTTCCTGATAAAAATAAATATAACAGATAAAACAGTGTAAGGTAAGTCTATTTAAATTTTATTTATGTAAAAAATCCGCACAAAAGCAGATTTTATTTTTGTAAATTTATTTAATGGCTAAAAATTTTATTTTTAATTTGAAGTCATACATATTATATATGAACAGCTGTGTTTTAAGTGCATTTTTTTTATAATTTCGACCATGTGCAGAAAGAAGCAAATTAAGAGAGCTTTTAGCATAAAAAAGCGTTATTCGTGTAATCGAATTAAGGGCGAGGGCGAAGAGCGGAGTTGGGGCGAGGCACCGCGGACTGGGGACGCGCCAGCCGAGTGCCGGGGCGTGTGCCCCCGACAGATGAGTACGACAGATATCTGTCTGACAGATCTGGAGGCTCCACCTGTGCGAAATAATTTACACTATTACTTTACCAATTTAATTCAAAACTTATTTTATATCTGTGAAGGATATTTATCTAAATAAATTTAAGGATTTCTTAACCGTTTCAGAACGATTTTTTATTTTAATAATTTATGTAATGTTTACAGCACAAAATATTTATTTATATCTTAGTTTGTCGGGAAAAATAAATTTATTAATTGAATTTTGTCTCAAAAGACAGTGTTCTATGATTGTAAAATAGTAAAAAATTTTTGTATATAATAATTTAATACTGATGTAACATATTATCCCAATAATTACTACTATTGGTATATATAAATCCTATTTTTATTTCTGGAAATTAAAAGACTCATAAAGATTATTGCAACACATTAAATAAATAAAATAAAATAATAAATATCTTACATGGCAATTCGTTAGTAATAAGCGTGATACGTTTCTACTGTTTGCTAACAACACTGTCACTGACAAAAATTAAAAAAATAAAGATATCAAAAGTCAACAAAAGTTTGACAGATTTGAATAAAATGCATTTATAAATTGTTTCAGTTATTAAAATTCTCCGGGATAATACCGTCACGACCAAGGGATGGGTATAGATAAACGTTGACTCAATAAAATATGACTTTTATTGTTCTAGAGTTCTGGAAACGAAACTGGCAGCGACTCCGTCCACAGCTGCACTTCCACTACTGCTAACACTATTATGAGTCATCTTGTTGTTCACTTTTCTTCAGGCTGTAGACTTGCCTATAATGCGCCCAGTATCGGCTTTTATAGTAGTCAAAGATCATTCTAGTATGTAATAATTTTGATATTTGAAATTAATGACATTGTCAATTTTCTTGCAAGCCAGCTGCAGTATAAAACCTCTGCAGTTACAAAACTATAATTTGGATATTCATTCTAATGGATTTTAGTCATACCAACTAATAGAAACTTTTCTAAACATTTTGTGTGTGACAGCTATATTGACGTCTCCTGCCTTCGTGACAATATGTCTATACAGCAATGAAAGGGTTAAGTGATGTGCTGGGATATAAATTGCTCCAATACTGCATTAAGGAAGATAAGGCAAGAAACAACTTCTCTGAGTTTGTTATGGTGTCTCAGATCATCATCTGAAACTCAAACATTGTCACCGCTTAAAATTATTCAATTTATAAATGTCATCATCAAAATTAAAAAATTGTGTTCGTATCATGCGATGGTTATTATGGTCGTGTGATCGTGATCATGCTCACGTGTTTATGGGCGCGCTGTGCACGCTGGTGCGGCGCGCTCATGTTGTTGCCAGTGTACGCCACGCATTTCACCTGCCATTCGCCAAGCTGCTCGTTCCAGTGTACATACTTGTCGATTAGAGCCTGTAAAAAAACCGCAATTTAGATAGAGATCTTTGATCATGTTGCCGATGGCATATGGATCTGAGACATAAGAGAGAGGGAGAGAGAGAGATAAAGGTCATGGTCACCCAGAAAGGAATAGAGAGGGCTATTATTCGGACCTCCGCTGAAAGAATGGTTCAGAAATGTCCGTCTGAAGTGGCAGTGAATGGATCTATCGCTTATCCAACCGACTGCATGGCCAAGTTTCTTGGGTGGAGAAGCTTGTATAATTAACAACATAAAAAAGTTGTAGATAAATTTCTAATCATCCTGTATACACAATTTGTCCCATAAATCAACGTCTAGGCAAAATAGTGGTAATACATATTGTATAATTAGCAACAGATATAAAAATATGTAGATAAATTTCTAATCACCTGTATACACAGTTTGTCCCATAAATCAACGTCAAGGCGAAATAGGGGATTATACATATTGTATAGTTAGCAACAGATATAAAAATATGTAGATAAATTTCTAATCATCCTGTAAACACACTTTGTCCTATAAATCAACGTCTAGGCGAAATAGGGGAATAATACATATTGTATAGTTAGCAACAGATATAAAATTATGTAGATAAATTACCAATCATTCTGTATACGCAGTAACTCCCATAAATCAACGTCAAGGCGAAATAGGGTAATACAGATTATGGCTGGACTAACAAAAGTAATTCATTCTAGCAGTTCTACAGCTTGTATAACTAGCAAAAAATAAATCATCTAGATAAATTTACAATCATCCCGTATACACAAATTGACCCATAAATCAACGTCAAGGCGAAATAGGGTAATACAGATTATGGCTAAACCAATAAAAGTAATTCATTCTAGGTGTTCATAATCATCATTTCTGCGACAGGGCGTCCATAGTTAGACATAGGGCTCCCCATTTATGGTAGCACGTTCTAGAATGACAGAGTGGTTACCTGATACTCCTTAGGTATATAGGAGTCGAGTACGAGGTCGGCGAGCTGGATCTCCCGGCGCAATGCCCTCACTCCGTCCAGGATGCCCTCCATCTCGCGCTGCTGCTCTCGCTGCTGGTCTGCCAACTCGGCCTGATAACGTCGGAGATCAGGTCATCAGGAATCCTAAACTTTAGGTATTATACGTAGCACAGAACATGATTCAACAGTATTAAACCAGTTTGAACTAGATAAAACTGGATTACACTAAATATAACCTGAATATACTGAATAAAAGCAAATTGCAATATAGACTAGATTGAACTGGATAAAACTAGATCCAACCAGATAAAACAGGATTGAACTGGTTTAAACCAGTTTAATCTTTAGATACAAATATCCCTGGATTTAGTACAGTACCCGGCGATAAAATGCACATCGACCTTTGGAAAGAGACAATCGGCTAATTTCAGCTTTGTACAGCGCTATCTCTGTCACACACTACCTATGTGACGTTTTGTCAGTCGTATTTCGTGCGACAGAGATAGTGCTCCACGATGCCGAAATTAGCCGATTGTCTCTTTCCAAAGGCCGATGTGCAATGTTTATCGCCGGGTACTCTAACATGGTAATTTTAAAGTGAGTCATAATTATAACCCACATATATATAGTGCGTGCGTGTGTGTGTGTGTATTACCTTGGCAGAATTGAGAAGTTGCACAGCTCTCTTGAGTTTGCGTGTCTTCGCGGCATTCTCCTCTTGGAGGCTGGAGTATCTCTCTTCCAAGTCCAGTCTCTCCGCCTGCAATTTGGCAATTCTATAATCTTTTTTATCTTCTTCCATACAACCTACCCTGCTAGGGAACACATTGTTATTTTGGAATCTTTATATATATATAGTAGTCAAGTGAAGATATTTGAATGTTTTTTTACCAGAAGGCTAGAGTTAAAGTTATTTAAATAAAATAAAATACTCCTTTTACCGAGTAGAGGTCAGCTATATATTCATCCTTTTACGGCTTTTACTACTTCCAATCACCCTGTATTTAATTATATGTAATAAAATTATTTAAAAACGTTTAGCTGTACTGCTACCGAAACCGCTATACCGCGCCTTAGGTAACGTGATGATGTGTGGGGCCTAGGAAAGAAGAGCATAAGCAAAAGATACTCCCCCTCCTAAGGGTATGTACACCCAAGACGCGGTACAGCGGTTTCGGTAGCACTACAATGAAATTATAGTCCACACAAAATACAGGATGACTGGATATGTGTGTAAAAATTTTATAAGAGGTTTAATTATCTAAAATTCATTGATTTCTGAAATAATAAATAATGTAATGTACTAAAAAAATGTATTACTACGTATTAAAATTAATTATTGTATAATACTGCAGTCACTGCAGTCACTGCAGTCAATCACTGCAGGCTTTGTACAGCTAAAAATATTGACCTGTCACATTTTAATGGAAAAAAAAATATTTTAGAGACATAATCGAATACAGGATGATTAAATAGATATTAAAAGCTTATAAGCAATCGCTATATACACCTGTTAACCTTGCATCTTATTGGCTAGCACTCTATGAGGTTAATATCAAGACGATACATTACCTCCTTCTTCTGCAAGTCCTCCTGGAGCCGTAGCTCGTTGAGCCTTCTCTGCTCCAGCTCTTTCGCGGCTTGCTCCAACAGCCTCCTCTGGGCGTCGGCCTTATCTAGCAGATTCTCTCCACCGACCAGCACCTTCGACTCCAGACGTTGCAACTTCTCTTTGAGTTCCTCCTGTTGCTTTCTATAAAGACAATAATGTTTTTAGGAGTCGTTACATAAGGTGTCCCATAATTCAACGTCAACGAAAATTTAAGTTACAATAAAATTGATCTTTTCTAACATTCTGATATATAAAAGCGCAATGTAAATGCTACTAAATGGAGTAAATTGAAGAAATCGCTTAATTTCGTCGTTGATTTATGGTAATTCGTCTTTATACCTAGGTAGGTGTTTACCGTCTAGGTATTCTTGAAGTTCGCAGGTGTTACGTAAAAGAGGAAGTAAAAGAAGGAATGCAGATGATAAATATCTCCAAGAAGAGTCATTCGACAACAGAACTTGAGTTCTATGAATTCTAAGACACTCATCAACGTTTTCATCGTATCATTTCAAAAATGACCGGTTGGAAGCAACCTTCGTACATTTTCCATCACCTTTAATCAGAGCATCGGTTCGTATTGTGGAAGTAAATGCAGAAGAATAATAAACATGAAAGACAAGAGAAAAATAAAATGAAATCCTATCCCACATGTACGGAGAACGACAGGTCACCAAAACACGAGGACCATAAAAAAGACACTGGTAGGTACTTTATATATTTCTAAGTTATAAGAAATAAGCCTAAGAAACGCCTAAGAATAAAATATTCCACTTACTTAGTCTTCTGTAGTTCAGCCTTCTTTTCTTCCAGAACTTTCCGCGCCTGATGCGCCTTCTCCCTGTTCATCTTCAACTGAAAAATGATAGTAAATTTCGTACTGATTTTGAAATTAAGGCACCAGAGTGCAAGGCATGGACCAGTAAACGTGGTAGCTTGTTTGTAGAGAACAAAATAGGTGGTCTATGACTATGTGTG
Source organism: Battus philenor (assembly GCF_028537555.1). NCBI lineage: Eukaryota > Metazoa > Arthropoda > Insecta > Lepidoptera > Papilionidae > Battus > Battus philenor. The sequence goes on from NW_027181692.1 coordinate 6,475,426, forward strand.
GAAATTTTACGGAGATGATTATACTGTTATAAAGCACGAGTTACAGAACCCTCTAAACAATAAACATGGAACCCTAGAATAAAGATGTGCCGTGAACACGCGTGACCTTGAAGTTATTTATAGATTTTTGTGTACTATCTCGAACTTACTAGAACTTTCTCCGTGGTATAAATAGGTGTACTCCCCATTTCGACAGTTCAGTGTTGTTTTTCGAGTTTAAAGATTAATATCTACGATCAGTGATACAAAGTGACTATTCGGCAAGTTATTTGGACAGTGATTTCTTGAGCGATTTGGAAGCGTACTTTGGACTAAGCGAAAGTATACTTGTGTTAAAGTAGGGTGACCGTCTGATTTGTGAATAAAGGACTCCTTGTGAACCAGTGGTGTTTCATTTCGAGTCAGAACCCATAGTACGTAACAATACTACGATTCCTGTGCAAATTGGCAAACTTTAATATCTAATGGTATCAGGCGTTACTTTGCGGAAGTCCATCCTAAGTAAGAAAAGGACTAATATATAGTTACTTTCGTCAAGTTGTCAAATGTCTCTGTGTTTGGCACTAATCGGTGTAACATTACTCCTAAAGATGCCCCGTGGAGGGGTGAAACACGTGTCGAACGATTTTACGGTGGCAGTTGTGTAATTCGCATTGTTTGCCGCATGCGTATTTATCAGCGGGCTGGCGGGCGGTGCACTTTGTTGCACGACTACTGCTGCATAGCGGAAGTAGCTATATATTAGTCCTTTTCTTACTTCAAACTTAATTGACAAATATATTTTGAAAACATATAATTAAAATGTTGACCCTCAACTCTTCGGATTGTTTAAAACCTTCGTGTGGCCATTTTTTTTGCGGGACATTCCGGTCAGAACTTGTACCACTTTGGCTGCTATGAGCTCAGTGAAAAAATGTTTCAGAAATATATCCAACAATACCACCTAAATTTTTGTCATAAATTACCTGTAACAAAATTACGGTGATTCGTAGTACATAGTAGTAAATATGTCAGATTTGCTTACTCAACTTCAATGTTTTAGGATTTTTTTTTCATAATGTAAACCAACTACAAAAACATTTTGAAATAATTTTGAAAATCGAAAGGTTTTTAAAAAAGATACACTTATTTTTATTTAACTAAAAATTCAATAAATAAGGCTAAATACTCCTCTTACTTTCACCATATATTACAAACAAAAAAATATGACATTAAAACGGATATGATAATATTGATTACCTTCTCCTCTTTCCTGATCTTACGGCGTATCTTGCGTTCGTCAGGGTCAAGCGCGTCCAGTTCCGGATCTGTGAGGGTGTCATCGCTGATCTCCTCCTCGCTGCACTCTCCTACCTCCTCCTCCTCCTCTATTTCTGTTACCATAGAGATAGTATTCACATCTATCCTCTTAATTAACATCAGGTATCTACATCTATCAGTAGTCGTTTTAGTTTCATATATATATATACATAAGTCTATTTATATTCTCAGTGAGATAGTTATAAGGTAACAATTGTAACCAATTTTATATTTCTAAGCTTCTAAATTTGTACTTTCTTACTGCCTTTTGTTACTGTCTATCTCCAATAAAGTAAATAAATAAATAAGACAATTTCTCTCGACTATGTAGGTATATGCTTAAAAAAAAAACAACGATGCGTTGTTCTTAAAACAGAGAAACGACATCTAAAATTATTATTTAAACTGTCGATTCCTTTTACAAGTTTATATTTCCATATTTTGAATTTTTATTTTAACATTTCGAATATCAACTGCTTTACCGACCGGCGATCGCAATGGACGCCATTATAACAACATTGTTAACAGCGCCATCTATGAAGTGTCAAGGTTAAACAGACACTGCTTTACCGATATTAAATAAGGGCGCAATACAAAATAGAATTATTAAAGAAACTAGTTTCTTTATATATACAGTGGTACCTCGACATACGAGTGCCCCAACATACGAGCTTTTCGAGATACGAGCCGACGAGCAAGTGATTTTTTGCTTTGAGTTACGAACGAAATTCGAGATACGAGTTCGGTTCGGTAGTAACACGCAGTCGCGCCTTCACGATCAATTAGTAATGAAGTTAGCTAGTTATGAAGAATTGGAACCCGGTGTTTCAGTAGAGGAGGAGATTGTATATCTGGGGAAATCCATGGGTCTAGAGGTGGAAGAGAGATACGTGAAGGAGCTCATCGAGGAGCACACCCAGGAACTGACGACTGAGGAGATACAAGAGTTACAGTCACAGCAGCATACTGAGGTTAGGCAAGAAATTGGTTTTGAGGAGTCAGAGAAGGAGGTTATTTCTACAAGTGAAATAAAGGAGATCTTAGGAATGTGGGAGAGAGTTTCACAGATCGTGGAAAATAAAACACCCAGAAAAAGTTGCAACAGGTCGTGCATCTGACCTTTTTAATGACACTTGCCTTACTCATTTCCAGAACATTCTGAGAGGGAGGAAGAAACAAACCTCCTTGGACATGTTATTTTCTAAACGGCCTACAGGTGAAAGCGAGAAAAATGTAGCGAAAAAGCAAAGACCAGTGAGGATATCCAATTTATTTTTTTACATTCTCTTTTTTGTTTTTGTGCAATAAATATTTGATATTTATAAATACATTTTTATTATTCAAAACCACGTAACAAAAATAACTGGGGTGACATTTTGGAGGTTGGAACGGATTAATGGTAGTTCAATTGTTTTGTATGGGGAAATTTGCTTTGAGATACGAGTAATTCAAGATACGAGCAAGGTTGCGGAACGAATTAAACTCGTATGTCGAGGTACCACTGTATATGCAAATCCTGTATGTTTTATAAAATCGGTAAATTCTTTTATGGCAACTGTATACCGTAGTGCGAAGGATTTTTTACTACTGTATAATGATTGTTATAAAAGTGGTCACAAATATGAAATACGTCCAATTATGTGGACTCAGATATGGTATTTTAACCCTTCTAGATTTAGGTCAAATGATGCCATCATATACAAGTTCGACCTGATCACATCTTAACAGATGATCTGGCCATTAAACTTGAAAGGCAATCGGCTAAAAATACTGTTATTGCCTCTTGACCATGATCATTACTTTATTGCGCGTTCTTTATTTGTTTATAACAGATAAAAATAGATTCTAGTAATAATTTATACAGTACTAAATATTTCCAATATTATTCTAGTTAGAAATAAAAGTTTTTTTTAATTTTTAAAAAAATCAAAATGATACTTGGGCGTGAATTCACGCTCACGGGCCGCAGCTGTTTTTTTACTCAGACGTGAATTAACGTCCGCGGACAAAAAACGATTAATATTTTAGAGTGGACTCGGTAGAACATACACAACTGATCCTATTTGAAATCTATAGCGTGGACCTATGTCCAGCTGTGGGAGTACTACATATGTAATGATGACCATAAATAATTCTAGATTCTATTAAATTGTTCTTCTTTTATTCTTCCTTTGTTATACAAGAATGGTTACTGTAATTTACTCTATGGTGGAGGGTAGGTGTTGTAGGCGAAAGTGTATATGTATAAATCCATGTTAAACTTTATAAAAACATGTGTTGTTGTGGAGTTTCTTCCTGATTCTTCTCCACAACTATAAGGCAATGAAGCAGAGTAGCGTCAAAGATAAAATAGATTAAAAATATATATAATAGGTTGACGAAAAATAAGTTCTGTTAAATGTTCCAATTTTGAATAAATTAATTATATCTTACCATTAGCTGTTTCCTCAAGTTGTTTCTTGAGTTGATCGATCTCTTGTTGGAATCTGAAATGACGTATTTACATTACTAATTTGTCTCTCTTCTATATAGAAAGAGAGATAACGAAAGAGCGGGATAAAGAGATAGGAAAGAGAGGGAGAGCGAAAGAGAGAGGTTACTAATAACAATATTTGTTCAAATATACCAGATTTCTTTAGACGTTTATATATATATATATATAGGATACATATACAGGATAATTTTTGGTTATAGATGTAAAAGTTTTTATGTTAGATGCATCAGTAGAAAGCTTCAAATATTTTAAATCTATTTCCAATAACCGTGTATAAATGTAATGGTAACTCTCATTATGAAATATGTTACAATAATATATAATATATTTTAATATTTACTAAATATGAATTTTAAAATACGCTTTTTCTAATATATATTATCATTACGTTACTTTTTAGTACTGTTTTTTTTCAATCTCCCCCATTATATGGTCTCTCTTTCTCTATCTCCTTTAAGGTCAGGAAAGTTGCAATTTTTATTTATTATTTCAATTTATATTTTTATTTCTTTACTCCTCTTTCAGTCTTCAGATCATTCATTCGGTCTTCGGTCACACTTCACATGATCTTACATACTCATCTAATTTTAATTTCATTTCTCTTCTTAAATATCACAGGTATTAGGTTTCTTATGTTTATTTTTTTTACAATTTATTTAATGCTTAACCTGTCAACTGCCTATAGACCATGGATGCACAGACCGCGGCCCGCCGGTCGAATACTGGTGGCCCGCCGACAGCGAAAATAATACTCTCGTACATTCGAAAAATATTGAATTCTAATTATTATCAATTCTTTATTGTCTTTAATTACCTATACTCCTGGCGGCCGGCCCGCCATCAGTTCATGATTTGCCCGAGTGGCCCCTAGTCTTAATAAGTCTGTGCAACCATGATCTAGATATTTCTGTCGAAGCTCCCCGGTTGCGTACGAGTCAGTGTTCGAATTAAAGTAGGCTATATTATATCGAACTACCTTAAAGTTAGAGTTTAAAATCGCTTGCTCTGGATGTAGTACAGACCACGGGATAATAAACAATAATATTACAAAGAAACGAACATAAACATACATAGACATACATACGTATATAACATATATACTTATAATAAATAAGGTGTAATACATATTATAAATATAATACAATAATAAATAAAAACATCTAACTGACTTCGATCAGTATTGGTTCGATCGCACTTGCCTCAGATAGAAGCAGAAGAAGAAAAAGAAATTAATTAAGAGATAGATGATCCAAGTCTAATAAATGGTTCTTAACCATTATCTTAAAAATAGGCAGTGAATTAACGCGTTTTATATTCAGCGGTAAATCATTCCACAGTTGAACGGCCTGTGTGGTGAAAGATTTTGCCATAAACGAGGAAGAATGCGCCGGTCAACTTATTTAAGATACATTCTACATTATACTAAACCTTCTTTGTTTATATGTTCAAGTTTTAATGTGAGTATTGGGGTCCGTACCTGGTGAGTAAGGCATCTCCAGGTTCGCTGTTGACGTGGGTCTTGTTCTCTATATTCTTGGCGCGGTTGGCATATCGAAGAGTGCTGATGGTTTCCACGTAGTTCGTCTCAGAAGGTCCAATGGTCGCTATCTGTAAACCAAAACATGTAATACCGTGATCAAAAGGCACTAATTGGTGTAACATAACTCCTGAGGATGCCCCGTGGAGGGGTGAAACACGTTTGAGTGATTTAACGGTGGCAGTTGTGTAATTCGCATTGTTTGCCGCATACGCATTTATCAGCGGGCTGGCGGGCGGTGCACTTTGTTGCACGACTACGACCGCAAGTGCGGAAGTGGCTAAATATTTGTCCTTTTCTTACTTAGGATGGACTTCCACAAAATAACGCCTGATTCCATTAAAAAAAGGGGAGTGTAGTGACTTGACCCACTAGTAGTGTTAAAAGGTTCATCTGTCCAAGTTCTGGACGTCCTAAGCTATACCTCCGTGGTTTCCACTCCAGAACCTTAGATCAAAGCCACCTGTTCACTTCAACTTGCGAATTCATCATCCTTGAGTCGCCCTCTCTGCTGATCGTGAACCTTTTCCAATCCTGGTCTTCGGCTACTGTAGTACCGCGGTTCGTACCTGGTTAAACCAGAGCACGGGCTGCCTCATCCATTCACATTTTTGGTGATCAAATATCCTGTCAAGTTATCACTGTTTTTCCTGGGTATACCGTGCTATAATCATCATCATATTTAATAGAAGCCCATTGTCGGGCATAGGCCTCTCCCAAAGATGATGACATTTAAAGGGATGCCATCATCATCTTTTGTACATTGGTACATCACTCGTGCGACCGATGGCTGTTGAGGACGAAAGGTTCTAGAGTGGCGTGAGTAGAACCCCACCAGCTGGACCGACATATTTAATGCTGCAAGAAGTTGCTGGATGGCAGCGCCAGATCATCCTGATCCTTGGGTGAGGCAGTGAGTGACCATCTGCTGAAAAAAAGAAGATATCTTTTGCATATATGAAGAAGAACTGAAACTTCAAATTCTTACCATGACAGTCTTGGAGTTACCCCCGAGGGAGTCCTGCAGTAGTCTGGTGAGCTTGGAGTTCCGGTAAGGAATGTGCGTGGACTTGCCGTCCACCAGCGCAGAGATCACGTTGCCAAGAACCGAGAGCGACTGGTTGATCTTCGTCGCCTCTTTCAGACGTGTGCCCGTCGCTTGGGTCTTGCTCTGACGCTCCGAACCCTGGAACATCAGAATCCAGAAATTTTGTTTTAATAGTTGAACAGTTGGATATATAATTCTGACTTCACTAACGAAGGTATAAGTATATAGAAAGACCATAGACCAGAGTACCCCAAACTTTTTTGTGTCGTAGACCCCTTGCCATGTTTTTCCGTATTGGGTAGACCCCCTACTTACCTGATATTGATTTCCTGTAAATTTCTAACTGTAGTGAAGTTTAGTGTATGTTCAAAATGTATTGCGACCACAAAGCGAATACCAACATTCTACAACTTACACAATTTTATAAACATATATAATAAATTTTTTACTTCATAGGTACTTTTACAAATAATGTAAATGTTTTGATATTATAAGATAGTATGATGTAAGTAAATAGGTACTATCAGTGTATGTGTTGAGATCCACTATCGTGGACCCCCATTTTCATTTCATGGACCCCCAAATTTGTTTCCGCTGACGTAGACCTCTTGCAGGTTGTCATAGACCCCTAGGGGTCGATATAGACCACTTTGAGAATCACTGCCATAGGCCATAGATTTCGAATTTAAAAAAATTCTTTATACAACGTAGTATAGATTATATATACTATAAAAAAGTAAAGTGAAATTGTTATTTATAACTCCTGGGCATTAGGAAGGCAGATGTTTTTCCTAGGACTGTCTATAACATTTGCTAAGCGTATGTTTGTCAAAAGCTGGAATATTTGTCTCAGACCAAAGCATTTTGAAGGATGTTTTGTATCAAACACATAAGTCTCTGGTCGATGTCATACTGCAGGTTCTTCGCGACTTTTTTTTTTTTGCCAAAAACTCGACTAATATCGTTCCACAGCAACCATATTCGCCTGATTTGGCTCCGTGTGACTCCTGGCTGTTCAGGAAACCAATACGGGGAGGCCGTATTGGCTTCCTGAGGAGATAAAAACCGAATTGAGTCTTGAAGGTTTCCAGGACTGGAAAATGCGTTGAATAAAGTGCGTTTTATCAAACGGTGATTACGTTATGGATGATGAAATTTGGAATTGGATTTGGAGGTATAACAGTCTCTACGGTAATATATATATATATATACATATATATATACATATACATATAAATATATATATTTATATATATACACATATTTCTTGGTCAAATGGCATATTGTGTTATTCTTTTGCGTGCTAAAATTTAAACATTCTTTTATATATATATATATATATATATATATATATATATATACACGAAATAGAACGACTGACAAAACGTCACATAGGTAGCGTGCGACAGAGATAGTGCTCTACGAAGCCGAAATTAGCCGATTGTCTCTTTCTAAAAGTCGATATGCAATATTTATCGCCGTACTGTAGGGAGATATATCCGTTTAAAGCATTTTTAATCATCCTGTGAATGAAGTATATATAATTATATCCTACCGCCAGATCCACAAGATGTAACTTCCCCATCTTGACGTGAGTTTTTCCATCAGCGCCTTTCTTGCTGCTCTCCACCGTGATAGAGAATATAGCGTGAGATCTGGAACTTTCGATGTTCATAGCGGTAGCACCGATGTGTCTATTCTTATTGCCGACCGCCATTATCTTCTCCAACTCGTCTGCGTTGTGCACCACGTAGCCTTGAAAGAGAATGATTAACCCTTAATAGTCTGATTTACGAAAGTGATTTTTTTTTTAATATTACTGTGTTTGCTTGAGGGTCTAGATCAGGGCTTCTTAAACTTTTGTCATTCACGACCCCATTTATGATTGCTAGTTTCTTGACGACCCTATACAAATATAAAAGAAAAATAAATTAATATTTTTCCATGATTTATTTATTAGGTAACAATATACATATACATATGAAAATATATAGTTATAGAATTAGTTTTGAAACATACAAAATTCTAAAATAAAAAATTGTACAAAAAATTATAAAATCGTATTTATATTAGTTTAAAACATTCAACAAATGCGCGTGTCTAGACGCTGCATGGCCACTGTATTCCACCAACTCTAGTGATGTTATAAAATGGTATATATAAACATTTGACATTAAAATCTCTCGACCCCAGAATTTTGCTACGCGACCCCATTTGGGGTCGCGGACCATAGTTTAAGAAGCCCTCGTCTAGATGAAGGGAAAAAAAAGATTTTTTTTTAATTTCGTTGAAAAGATTATTATACAACAGTAAAATAACATACGTACAGCCAACCTATAAAAAAACTAATAGTAATGTGAACATTCGGTTTAAAAGATTGGTATCAAAATAGAAACTCTAGGCTGTTAAGGGTTAAGAAGAAAGAGATCCCGCAGAGAAGTTCACTCTCTCTCATCTCAAATCAACATTTAAATTACCTTTATAACACACATGAGAGTTCTGTGACATCATCTGAGAGTCTTAAATTAAAAATGGCGGCGCATTCTTCATATTTAATGGAATCAGGCGTTACCTCGCGGAAGTTCATCCTAAGTAAGAAAAGGACCAATATTTAACCACTTCCGCACATGCAGTGGTAGTCGTGCAATGAAATGCACCGCCCGCCAGCCCGCTGATAAATGCGTATGCGGCAAACAATGCGAATCACACAACCGCCACCGCCAAATCACTCAACACGTGTTTCACCCCTCCACGGGGCATCTTCAGGAGTTATGTTACACCGATTAGTGCCAAACACAGAGTACTCTCTGCGACTGCCACTGCATGTGCGGAAGTGGCTAAATATTGGTCCTTTTCTTACGGAGCATTCTTCTTCGTTCTTATCCGAATATATTACCACACAGGCAGTTCGATTGCGAGAAGCTATATCACTTGCAGTAGACGTATATCTTATATATATGTTACATGATATACTTTTTCTCTGCAAAGCATAGGTCATCTAAGATATCTATGGGATATATCACAATCGCCACGCTTGGCAGGCAAGTTGGCGATCACAGTGTGATAAGCAGACGCTGCTGTTCATCCTTTAGAAACATTTCTGAACAGAAGCAATCTTATATAATTAACCCAAGTGTAACATAAGACTGTATCACAAGTGTCTGCCTTACTTTTTATGAATCTCCTTCCGTAGGCCTACTGGAAGAAATTTCTGGTTAGAAATATATAAAATAAGTAGTGCCTGTTGTGTCAGTTATATTTGTATTGTTACTTTAGTGTTTTTATTGTGTACAATAAACTGTTAAATAAATAAAATAAATAAAGAATTGAACTTGCAACCTACGATCGTTATTCTCACTTCTCTACCGCAAATATATAAAACTGGTGTATCTGTTTGTTATATATAAAATAAACGCTATTTATTACATGCATATGAATATATATATACGATACATATACTCAAATTTAATTTTTAAAAATTATTTTCTGTCTGTTTATTACGGATAATCTTTGAAATGGCTGAACCGATTTTGACGGGACTTACACTGACATGTAGCTGATGTAATAAGGAGTAAGGTTACATATATTTAGGATTAATAAACTAAATATATATTTTTTTCTTAAATTCCACGCGGACGAAGTCGCGGGCATTATTTATATATATATATATATATATATATATATATATAGGTCGCGGGTTCGATTTTCGGGATTCAATCCTATATAATTCACATTTTGTGCATTAATTATATAGGATTGCCAATGCTCACAAACACGTTTTCAGATGGGCAGCTTTATACATAAGATATATTTACATATAGTAAAAAAGGTCTCGAACCATCTATATAAACATACAACGGTTTACCAACTCCCTGAAGGTGGATTATATCCAATGTCAATATTGCTATTACCAGTGAGATCCTTAACGAAGACACCGATGTCAGGACGCTCCTTCACCTCCAGGCTCTGATGAGGATTGTTACCCAGGAGATCACGCACCTCCTCGTTGTAAATCTCCAAGTATGTCACGCATACTAGGAACCTGAAACAGAAATATATCAAACATTTACTTAATTGCTTTTTAATTTTATTTATTCATCCATTTAAAAAAAAACTGTGAGGGCGGACTTACATATATATATATATACATATATATATATATATATATATATATATGTATATATATATACTTTAATAGTATATATAATACTATAGTACTAGTATATATAACATAACTATGTTATTAGTTATGACGATTTTTCAGCTAACAGATCTTAAATCTTCTTCTACAAATATACAATACCCGGCGATAAATATTGCACATCGACCTTTGGAAAGAGACAATCAGCCAATTCGTAGAGCGTTATCTCTGTCGCACGACTGACAAAACGTCACATTGGTAGTGTGGAACAGAGATATTGCTCTACGAAGCCGATATTATATTATATATATATTAAACAAATGATAACATTTGTTCCTATTTATCGCTGTTTTGAGTTGAAGTTGAGAAAGGATTTTCGAGTTATACATCTTTGTCTTTATATGCCTTAACTTTTACAAATATAACCAAAACATCCTGTATAATTTACTCCTTAGTGTCTCTAAAGTAGGCTACGTATATATCAGTTCCAACTTACTTCTCGTCATCCTTGGCATTGGCGATGTGGCTGAAGATATGCGCAAAGGAGTTGGGTATGATGCCACGAAGCTCGGGAGCGGTGTTGGAACCCGCCATGGTATAGGTCTTGCCGGTGCCAGTCTGCCCGTACGCGAAGATGGTCCCGTTGTACCCTCGGACCACTTGCTCCACGATCGGACTAGCAGTCTGCACGTAGATGTCCATCTGTGGAAGAACGAAAACTGTTTAAAACATAACCAGTTTAGTGTAACAGAGAGGAGAAATAGAAGAGAGATCTTGTGAAAGACCTAAATGAAAATTGTACAACAGTAGATAACATAGTATGGAAAGGAATGGAAGAGAAAGACAAGGATAGCAGAGTAATGTATAAAAGATCCCTAATAATGGGGGTATAAAAGAACAGAGAGGGGAAATAGGAGAGGGATATATATTGCGAAGAAACTGTCAAAAACCCAAACGAAAGTTGTGATGTAAAAATATACAGAAAATTGTGATATAAAAGTGTACAGTAGTAAATGACAAGGTATGGAAAAGAATGATAAAGGCGACAGAGGAATAAATGAAAGATCTTAAGAATGACAAAAGAGAAGCGTGGAAATAGCAAAAAAAAAGATTTCTGAATTTTTTTATATAAATAGTGTCCTTGCTTACAAATGGCAGGGTAGAATGACAGATCCCTAATAACGGGGGTATAAAAGAACGGAGAGGGGAGATAAGAGAGGGATAGATAATGTGAAAAAAAACTGTCAAAACAAAAACGACAATTATGATATAAAAATATCCAATTGTAAATGACAAGGTATGGAAAGTAATGGAAGAGAATGATAAAGACAACAGAGGAATGAATGAAAGATCTTAAGAAGAACAAAAGGGAAGCGAGGAAATAACAAAAAAAGACTTCTGAATTTTTTATATAAATAGGGACACTATTGCTTATTGCTTACAAATGGTAGGGGAGTCCCTAATAACGAGGGTATAAAAGAACAGAGAGGGGAGATAAGAGAGGGATAGATAATGTGTAAAAAAACTGTCAAAAACAAAAACGACAATTGTGATTTAAAAATATCCAACTGTGAATGACATGGTACGGAACGGAATGGAAGAGTAAGACAAGGATAGCAGAGGAATGAATGAAAGATCTTAAGAATGACAAAAGAGGAGAGTAGAATTAAAAAAAAAACATTTATAAAAGATCTATTGTCAATAATGTCTTTGCACATGGCAGAGGAGAATGAAAGGTTCTCAAAAACGGGGACCATAAAAAACCGTAAAAAACCGAAATGAGCTGTGTCAACCTATATTATTATTGCACAAAGGTGAATTATATAAGATTGTATCCTGGGATTCGAATCCACGAACTATGATCGCAAGTCTGATTCCTCTACCGCAAAGCTACCACTGTTCACAGCTAATCTAATGTATACATTAGTTTTGTCTACACCCAGATATCCAAAACTCAACATCCTGTATACATATATCAATACACGATCCAGAACTCACTTTATATAGTGACTTCCAAATCGTGGATAATAATTATAATTCAACATAAGTTCATATATCATTTCAACCACTTCCCGGATGTTACGAAAAAAATTATCGTAATTTTTTTATTATCTATATTAGCATTTGTTTGTACTAAACATATATATGTCATACTATTGTAAACGGTACTATGTTATATGATGGCAGTTAAACCAATTAGTCTTAATAAACAAAGGGACAAATCAATTTCATATTCATAATGGCCTTTGACAGAGCTCAGTGGATTGGAAGGTTGAAATGGCAGCCAACAGGCCGCAGTACAGATGGACTTTGGACACCACGTACCGACAAGCGAGTAGAACGAAAATAAATAAAAGAAAGAACGAGATTTATTAGATTAAAAAAATAAACAGAAATTAAGAATAAATAAACTGTTAAACAAATGATAGAAATAAAAAGAATAAAATTTACAGAACTCTGGAAGGAAGACGAACCTGAGGCGATGTATAGAAATGAATAAAAGATATTATGAAAGAAATTAGAGTAAAGAATGAAAGACATTGAGACAGACGAAAGATGATTATAGAATTAATGTAAATAAAGGTCCGTCCACCAATGATAGAGGTCCCTAAAATAGGGCCTTTAAAATACAGTGAACAGAGGTCATAGTGAAAGGTGCAGGCCGCTCTCAACCGGTCTTTTTAAAAATTTGTGGTTAAAGCCTATGTCTATAAATACACGTTCTAATGCTAAAACGGTGATGGTGATGTCTTATTTATAAAGAAAAATATGTTTCATTTCACACGCTTAGTAAGAAAAGGACCAATATTTAGCCACTTCCGCACATGCAGTGGTAGTTGTGCAACAAAGTGCACCGCCCGCACAGAGCCACACTCTGTGTTTGGCACTAATCGGTGTAACATAACTCCTGAGGATACCCCGTGGAGGGGTGAAACACGTGTTGAGTGATTTAACGGTGGCAGTTGTATAATTCGCATTGTTTGCCGCATACGCATTTATCAGCGGGCTGGCGGGCGGTGCACTTTGTTGCACGACTACCACTGCATGTGGCTAAATATTAGTCCTTTCCTTACTTAGGATGGACTTCCGCAAAATAACGCCTGATTCCGTTAAATATTTCACACGCTGCAAATTTTTTTTTAATTACGTCATACTTTCATTGTAATTTCAACACGTCATTTTTTAGTTTAGTCTGACGAAAAATTCTAGCTGGAGTAGTGATATATAAATATACTCTGTGGTTTGTATAAATAAAAAAGTTTACTGTTTTTCTATTGTGAGAAATGGTAGTTTAGCGGTAGCGGACTGTGAGTTACGATAGTAGGCTTTATGCATTAATTATATAGGATGGTTCTGCATTCAAACAGACTTTCAAAGAATGAACAACAGCTTCCTTTGCGTACCATAATACCACACTGCAATCGCCAACCAGTACTACCATAGTATGTTACACTTTCGAATCATCAATCAACATAAAATGTCGGTATTGTTGTTACAGGAAGGTACAAAAGGCAGTTCTGCAGAAGCCTACAAGAAACTCAACAGTATATCCTCCCATAGATATCTTTTGGAGACCTATACCTTCTAGTGGGTGCCTACGGTTATATTCTGTTTTCCTGAACACATTTCAGTGCTTTTCGCCATCACTTAAACCATGCAGTTTTACAATCTACCTATATTTGCTTTAACAAAAAAAAAATTAAAAAAATCGATTTTCAAATGAACCACGTGTCGATATATATATACTTATTTGCTGTCAAATACCTTGAAATAATGAATAATAATTTTTTTTACGACAGGCCAGTAACATCTGGATGTACAAAGTCCGCAGACAGATTGTAAATAATTAATTTTAATATACACGTGAAGGTCTATTTCAGTTAAAAATACATCTACATTCGGACATTGATAAATATTTTATAATTCGAATTTCGAATAAGCTTTTCATTACTATCACTACATTAATTTTTAAAAACATATTTAATCGCCTCTAAGATTTTTACATCTATTTTTAATTATTCTGTATAAATAAGACGAAAATTAAGGCGCATTAGTAAGAATATAATTTTTTAATTTTAATAATAAAGTAATTAGACTATTGTAATATATTAAAATAATGTATTTATTTACGTATTTAATGTCTAAATAATTTTTTGAAGGGTTCTTTGTTCGCTTACAAAAGGGCGTTGGTATGTTCCGTGCTATAAACTCATGGATCGTAGATAAAGCCGACAACACGGGGGCCTATATAGGGCAGTAGGGCAGGGCTATTGATTCGCCTCGACCCTCCTCACGCCGCAGCCCCCTCGCCTCCCCTCCCCGCCTACCTCGCGTCCGTTACGCATACCTACTATAAAACTACGACTGTATTTCACATTGCGATGTACATTGCGTAATTAAAACGTAAAGGGCTTCGTGTTTGATGAAGTGAGGATGACGTGGAACGTTAACGAGACGTTTAACTCTTAGAATATTTATGCTCGACCGTTATTTTACAAAGGAGTTCATTGGTAATGGTTATTGCGTATTTGTAAATAGTTAGTTTTTTTTTTGTGACGCAATGTCATAGGCTTACATAAAAACTTTTTGTTTCTACGAGATTATATTTATTTATTACTTATATTATATTATATTGTATATCATAAATATGACTATCCTTTGATATATTTATTATCTACAGATTTAACTTTTACCGCCTATTTTTCTTTTTTTTTACGTAACATGTGACTTTAAACATTTAGACGTGGTACGTCAAATATATTTCACAATGCCGCCGATTTAGGTGGTTTAACAGACTAAATTCAGGGGACCCCATGGGTGAACATTGTCAGCTGTCATTAAATATATTTTGAGTAACGTGTGTTCAAATGTAAGGATGCCAGATAGATTCATTTATTTCTAATTTTAAATTTGTGATTGTATATAGACTTTTCTAGAAAGTTTTGAAGTTTTCATCATCATTTATAGGGCTTACGCATACTGTTCCACTTATAGGTGATGAGCTAGTTTCAACGAACTTCAGTCCTTTACCACCATTACCGTTTTTCTATAGGATGGATTACAATGTGGAATTTCTAGACGCATTTTCGTTTTTTTTTCAAAGTTTCTGATCATCAAATACCAAGTATGGAACTATCTACCAGCTTTTTATTTCCCGTGAATTATAACCCAGGTCTCTTGAGGGTCATGATGGATAGGTACCTACCAAGTCTACCTGTTTCATCTTCGATCATGACGCGGATGTGTAAATTTCTTTTTTGTTTAAATTTATTAAAATCACTTAACCTGTAAACATAAACCAAAAAGTAGATGCTTTTTAAACGGTTTTATTTAGTTCGACCCGTACGGAATTTATTTGGATCAAAATTAGAAATTGAAATTTAAGCACCTTTCCGTTGTCAGATTGATCTGAAATTTGGTACACACATTTAATTTAGATGACAATACAATATAATAAAATCAATAACATTATAAATCTAAGATGGCCGCCGATACAAAATGGCGGATTACATATTATTCCTTAACCCCCTCAATATGGTTATCAAATGAAAGGGCTACTATTCAAGATGGACTAGGTACATATTTTTCCACAACCACCACAATATGGGTATCAAAAAACCGTTTAACTTAAAAGTTTTTTAAATGTATTTATTTTAAGTAAATTCTATTTTTAATAAATTTTAACCGGCCTTCAAAATTAACCGGCGCTTGCCCACGTGGCCCATTCTTAAGTCCGACACTGGTCATACGATAGACGCCCACCGCAAGGTATAACACGCCCCCAAAGATTCACAAGATAACGGATAAAATCTAAATAAAATGGCAGTTTTGATACCTCCAATATAAACTGTAATTTTTTTTTTCAAAAATTTACCTATGGATGGACATTAAAATTTACCTTATTTTCACAGCGATTATCAATCAAATACAGAGGACATTCATATATGGTATATGGTAAAAGGAGTATTTTATCTAACTACAAGTCTTGCCTTATATTTAAAACAAACATTCAAATATCTTCACTTGTCTTCTATTTATATATATATATATATAAAGATTCTCTAATAACCATGTCTTCCCTAGCAGGGTAAGTTACATAGATGTCCTCCTGAAGAAGTAAGATTAAAGAATTGCCAAATTGCAGGCGGAGAGACTGGACTTGGACGGAGAGATACTCCAGCCTCCAAGAGGAGAATGCCGCAAAGACACGCAAACTGAAGAGAGCTGTGCAACTTCTCATTTCTGCCAAGATATACGTTATTTTGTTATTTCTGTCAAGTTACACGTTTTATATATATATATACATATATATGTATGTATATATGTATAATAAAACGTGTTTATTTCCAAAAACATTCCCAGAGATGTACATAGATATTCACCTAATTTTCACGGCTATTAGAGAATCTATCTAGTACAGACAGACATTAATTTATATATATATATATATATATATATATATATATATATATATATACATATATATATACATATATATATACATATATATATATACATATATATATGTATATATGACACATTTTCATACACGAATTGAGGAACATCATTCAATATATTTATAGAAAGAATCATTCGTTGATGTCAAACTAAACACTCAACATAGTGCCTTTTAAAATGTAATTTATTATTCCGAGCGAAACCGGGGCAGGTGCTTAGTTGTGTAGGGTCAATATAAAGTAGGTCACGTAGGTACCGGAGGTCCGCGGTATTTCGTAACTAAATTTCTTTCTAGAAACGCCGTCACTGTTGCTCGCTCAAAAATTATATTCAAATAACAAGGCCATTACATTAATATTATATGTGTTATTAATTTATGTCATATTGTAATTTAATAATACGATACAATTGAAACCGATATATATACAGTATGATTGGTTATATGTGTAAAAATAGGCTCTATTCAAATATTATTACGTATGATAATATAATAAAAAAATAGATTTTAAAGTTCATAATACTACATGTTAAAATTATTAAATATATGTCATTGATTTTGTAATGCCAAAAAATTTAATATATTTGAGACTCAATTTATATAGGAAATTTGGAAAAAGGTTTCTCTAAGCTTGAAAGGTTTTTTTGGTGAAAAATCATATATATTCAGGAATTATTACCAAGTTTTACTTTCAATTAAAAAATCCTTCCTAATAATTATGTCATTTAATGACATTTTTATATATAAACACACACACACACATACATTTATATATATACTATAGAGCTTGGAAATATATTTATCTGGTCTCCTTTAAGTAATGGATTTTTTTTTTATGTGTACATATACTTATATATTTATATATATATATATATCCGATATTAAGAAGTATATTAGATTCCAAATTTTTTTAAAAATGTGATATATACGAGAATGATTTTTTTATTGAAAATAAAACTTCGTAATAAATTGCTGAATGCTATAACTATCAATAGACAAGGGGATATATATATATATACAAACTATATTAGAACAAAATATATTAACAATACAATTTAAAATATAAACGAATATTCATATTAAGAACGTACATAGCACCGACGTTCCAATTTCAAAAAAATTTTAATACAGATTAAATATGAAATTCCTAAATACACCGACATTGCGGTGTTGGCCTGTTGCATCGATTGTGAATGTTGCGCAGAGCGAAGTGGCCCGTATCGACTAAACTTCAACCTGGCCCATCTAAGCGCGGGTCAAGCACGCCCCGTGTGATTTATATAAAAACTAAGGGGTGAATGTATATCTTATTTACCGACAATTAATATACGGAACACCCTATATAAAAAACGGCTTCATAAACAATAAATATCGTCATGATAATACAGTAGGAAAAAAACGTATCCTTGTAGAATACACCTATCCCCGACAATTAATATACGGAACACCCTATATAAAATACGGCTTCATTAACAATAAATATCGTCATGATAATACAGTAAGAAAAAAACGTATCCTTGTAGAATACACCTATCCCCCGATTTACACGTTAGATACGTTCCTGAGAAAACCGTGTTAATCGAAAATCTCGCAGAAAATTCATGATTCTGCTATTTAACAGTTGCGGATTTTTTTTCAATAATTTTAGGTGTACACATAAATAAAAATAGAATGCATTGACAAGTTAAAATATAATTAATACATTACGGAAAAACTGATTTTTTTATAATTTAATTACAAAACCTTAAACAGAAGAACAAAAGAGAAATTACTCTCATTCTTTTTTTCGGAATCGAAGGTTCGAATGCACTCTCATCATTCGAAGTTATTTGTGCCGATTCGATGTTTGAAGCAGAAATATTTACATTACGAGAGATGGTAATAAAATCGGTTATTAAAACAAAAAAAAAACTTATTTGGAAAATCGTGTAAAAGCGAAAACGTGTAAAACAAGTACCGTGTAAAAATAAATCGAGGGATAAGTGTACTGCCATAAGTAAATGGCTTAAAAAAATATATGACATAGTTCAGAGTGATTCAACTTATGTTTTGCCTTAAAGTTTAAGTTCACGAATAATGTAAACATTCAGACTTATTAAACTATTACACCAAGCTTCCAGATGATGGTCAGCATTAGAGACTGGAGATGATAAAGCAACTTGACATCTTACCACACTGGTATTACCAACATTGACTTTGATCATAATTCCTTCAAGGAAGCAAACCGTTGTGTGTTTAAAAAGAAGGTTCGAGATCTTTAGCAGAAAGAATTCTCTATAATTGTGAAAAAGATGAAAAGAAGAATGTATTATTTATATATACATGATGTCAATTAGTTATAGCTTAGCGGCAGGGGAATTAGGCTTTCAATTGCAGATTGCAGGTTCGCCTGGGATACAGTCTTATATAATTCTGCTTCTGCTTGCCTGTCTCTGCTCACAAATAAGTTACCAGAGGATGGGCAGAACCTACAGATGACTATGGTAATCCTTCATAGATAGCTTTACGTAAGGCATATGCCTTTTTTTATATAGCCCCCGCTATTGGGGGCCTCTTGTACCCCCTATCTTTTGTGGGACAGGGACTTTTTGGGCAAATTTATTTAATTTTTCACAGAATTTTTTATTATTTTCTTTCTCTTCTTTCATATTTCACATTGTTTTTCGGTCTATTCTTTCATGCCACAATTCTACTGTCTTTCCCTTTTGCTCTGTATCACCTTTCATTCATCCCTCATTTCTTTTTACATTTTCTTAAATTACATTGTTATTTTATATCACATTTTTATTACTTAGATTCTATAATTATTTTATATCACAGTATTATATATTATTTTGCTTTTATTTTGTCTTTATTATCTATTTATTTGCAATATTTACTTTTTATTTTTTTCTATAGCATTATTTATATTTTTTTTACAGAGGGTGATAAATGAATTTTTGGTCTCTTTTTTGCTTATCAGGGAGGCTATTGACTCCTCCCTGATTTTTACGCCAGACCGGCACTCGAATTCGAGCCGGAGTCCCCTGAATGCGGGACACCGGGCCACAAGATGGATCACGGTCTGGTCCACGCCCGGTTCACAGAAGCACGAGGGGTCCTCCTTGAGCTTGAACCTGTGGAGGTACTCAGAGAACCCCCCGTGCCCCGTGAAGAGCTGGGCCGAGACCGCGTCCACCTCGACACTGCGGAGCACGCGGTAGGCTGAAATGGCGTCCGGGAAAAATGTCCTCGTTACTGAAGCCATCGTTCCTTCCATATACCTCCTGTTCCATTCGTCGAGCGACTTGGGCATATGCCTTACAGTGGGCGTTTAATATGACGAGATGTTCGATGCTACATTGCCTAGAAGAAACCTATTCACTATTGTCTAAGTGATAATTGTCTGAAAACAATGACGCCGGTATGTTCTTCTATCCTTGCCTGTTCGCACTATAAAAGTATTATCAAGTATTTAATGGAATCAGGCGTTACCTTGCGGAAGTCCATCCTAAGTAAGAAAAGGACCAATATTTAGCCACTTCCGCACATGCAGTGGTAGTCGTGCAACAAAGTGCACCGCCCGCCAGTCCGCTGATAAATGCGTATGCGTTTGGTGAGAACTATAAGCCAAAGTTACCATCTGTTTTGCGCTATAGCCTGTCAACTGCCACTTTAATTATCCGGTAGGCATATTTAGCGACTTTGGCTATATTGTTGGTTCAACTAGCCGGAGTGCTACAGCTAAGCGGATTGTGGTTCCCATTCGAGAACCTTTCGGTTCCAACGACCATCCGTGACTGACAAAGGTGACTTTGGATTTTCTGCGAATGTCTTCATTTTTGATTCGATCTCGTAGCGAAACTCCAAGCACTCTCCACTGTTCTCCTGATCACCTTGAGCCTTCCTATAAAACCAGTCGTAAGTATTCACATCTTTGATCCCTATGTCATTACGAACAACACATTGTTGGACCTAAGCTTTGAATTTCTCTTATAAATGTAAAATTACTTAATTGATTTTATTACAGACTTCAAATTATTATGCCTATATGTGACCTTGATTATTTGAGAATATCACTTTTATTTAAACTTGTATATAAATCCCTGAAAGCCCCCGTAGAAACATCTTATTGTGTATTTAAAAAAAATATATATATATTATATTCGATGTATGCAGTAATAAATAGTCTAATATTTAATATTAATCGAATATTTCTTTGCATTTTTTAAAAACGATATATTAATCGATTAGTTTCGATATTACAACGATTGTAGCACATCACTATATGCAGTTTAAAATTACTTAACTGATTTTATTACAGAAGTGTACCTTCAAATTATTATGCCTATATGTGACCTTGATTATTCATTTCTAATTCAAATTTGTTCATAAATCCAGGACGCCCCTGTGGAGACATCTTATTGTGTATTTAAATAAAAAAATATATATTATATTCGATGTATGCAATAATAAATAATCTAATTTTAATCGATTATTTGTTTTCATTTTTTAAAAACGATATATTAATCGATTAGTTTCGATATTACAGATTGTAGCACATCACTATTTGCAGTTTAAAATTACTTAAGTGATTTTATTACAGAAGTGTACCTTTAAATTATTATGCCTATATGTGACCTTGATTATTTGAGAATATCATTTCTTATTCAAACTTGTACATAAATCCCGGATAATTTTAATCGATTATTTGTTTGCATTTTAAAAAACGATATATTGATCGATTAGTTTCGATATTACAACGATTGTAGCACATCACTATTCGCAGATTAAACTTCACAACATAGGATTCGTTCTCATTTTCGGACAATAATATTTTTATTACGCCATCAGCTAAAGCCGTTTAAAATTCGACTTTAAATTTACATAGCGTTGAATTTAAAATCGCATAACAATTAAAGTTTCTTTGTTAGAAACTCATTTGTGTTTCGTAAAGAAATCGTGTCCCCTCTCTAGCGGGCGGCGTTTGTTTTTGGAACACAGAAACTTCGCCTCGAAACCGAACGGAGAATGTAAACAGCCATTTTCTCAACATTATGAACGCAGCCATTATGCGATAAAAAAAAAAAAACTTTTCACTTTTATCGATACGAAAATGTTTCTATTTCAACTTTAATTGAAACGCTTTCATTTTTGTTAGCAAACATGACATTTTTTTATTTATTTACTAGCTGATCCCGCAAACGTTGTTTTGCAAAAAAAAAATTAAAGTTTTTAATTAACAAATGTAAGATAAGGGTTGATCGTAGAGGGGTGAAAATTTTGGTTTGTATGTATTATTGTATGCTGTATCATAATAAAATAAAAACCAAAAAAATTGTCTAAAAAATTAAAAATAAAATTTAGGGGTGGACCACCCTTATCACTTAGGGATATGGAAAATAGATAGTAGCCGATTCTCAGACATACTGAATACGCATGTAAAATTTGGTAAAAATCGGTCAAGCCGTTTCGGAGGAGTTCAAGATCGAACACCGTGACACGAGAATTTTATATATTAGATTACGATCTAAATTCCATAGACATCACATGTCCGTCTTTTTACAATTACATTAAGGGGAACCAGAAAGTAATGTAAATTCACACGACTATATTTTTAACAAGTTTTTATTTCTAATCAACAATATATTCACCTTCGTCATCAACCTTTTGCCGTCTAGTATACAAATCAATGCCGGAGCGGTAACAAATCAAACTGTTTTTTCTGTAAAATATGTCCACAGAAACTATTATATATATATTTCTATTTTTTTTTTACCTACTTCTTGCAAGTAACAGTTAGTCTCTTATAGTACCAGGCGATAAATATTGCACATCGACTTTTAGAAAATGACAATCGGCTAATTTCGGCTTCGTAGAGCGGTTTTCTGTCGCACGAAATACGACTGACAAAACGTCACATAGGTAGTGTGGGACAGAGATAGTGATAGCCAAAATTATCCGATTGTCTCTTTCTAAACGTAGATGTGCAATATTTATCGCCGGGTACAGTAAGCTATTTAAATCTAAGTTAAACTCTTGTTTTAACGACACCAATGTCCAGTTTTTAAAAGAATGCTCCGTGCGAACATTTTCTCATTCCTATTGTGAATACTTTTAAATTTACATAATCATTTCAACCATATAACGTGCACAGTTGGACTTAGGTCTTTTTATATATTTCCAATATGACCGCCTATGAGCGATCTATACCTTGGGGTACCTGTGACCTCAACAAATTTGTCTGTCAATCTTATAAGAGGTCCTAGAAACTTAGAAGAGGTCTTATAAGATGACCTTAAGGTCAAAGTGACCATATGTTCTGAGTGGCATGAGACTTATCCACTGACACTTATATTTGTCAATCCTCTGACCAGGGTCGGTTATTTTGTTACCTCTATTGATTTCGTAAATAAATCCCAAATATAACCTCGTTGATCGACTGCCAGCTTGCTACAGACGCCCGAAGATTGTTTTTTATTGCCTTTTGTTAAAAAAATTCAACTGTAAGACGCCCACGGTTGGACATAAACCTCTCCTAGAGATCGGCATACTGACCGGTTGGAAGCGACATATATCCAGGATATTCAAATATATATATATGAGTAATTATGTATATATATAATCATATGTACATTTTGAAACAGAAAGTTATTGCACTATATAAAACAATGTTGCTATATAAAAATAGATACATATGATGCCGTCTGGCAACACTGCGCATGTCCCAAAATGCATTGCAGATCGAAGCGGACAAAGGGTGTCGCCATTTTGATTTTAGGTGATACCCTAAAGTTGTTTAATATATAAATGCATCCCAATTTTAATATTATTTTTACAGTTCGCCGCGATTAAAAAACGAAAAACATGTTCCATACGTTATAAAATTTTAAAACAATCAATAACATTTGATTACAATAATATATTTATAAATGGAACAGATATGATATGAAATAGAACATGTCTTTACTTAAGTTTCATAATTTAAAAAAAAAAGTTCGAATTTTCCAAAACCGTAACATTTTTTTTTCTTTCTTATCGTAAAGTTCATCAATAAATTATATAATCTGTGAAAACGTTATGAAGTATACTAAATTTTATCTTCCAATAATCCTATGTGTAATATATATTTCTTTTCCTATTAAAACAAATTAAAAGAATATTCAAAAATGGCCGATGTCAAATGAGTATATTTAAAAATAAATTTTAACCGTAAATTATACAATGAGTTATTTTATATAGTCTGTAAAAACGTTATCGATTGCACTATATTCAATCTTACGTTTTTACACTACCAGAGGCAAAAGCCATTTGAACTATTAAGCCAATAATTTTTTTGTTAATTTTTGGAAAGTGATTATTTTTAAAAATATATTACACCCGTAAATTATACAATGAAATATTATATATAATCTATAAAAACGTTGTCGATTGCACTACATTTACTCAAAGAGTTTTTAACGCTACTAGGGGCAAAAGCGATTTGAGCAATTCAGCCATCATTCTTTTTGTTAATTTTTGGAAAATGATTATTTTTCTAAATACATTTTAGCGCTAAATTAATTATATAATGAATTATTTTACATAATTTGTAAAAACTTTGTGGAGTGCACTTTATTAAGTGTTACATTTTTAACACTACTAGAGGCAAAGGTAATTAGAACATTCAGCCAACATTTTTTTTAAAAGTACATTCGTAGATTATCGTCGAAATATAATCGTGGATTATATTAAGCTAACGTCCGTGCCGACCCAGTTTCCGGACGACAGTTACAATGGCTCAGGGCTTTCCCTGCGCTGTTACAAAACACTCAAAACCTTTCTCCGATCGTGGAGTACCTTTGATGGAATTTAGGCTACAAAACTCGACATGGTCGAAATTTTCTACGCAACATCATTCGAGAACTTTCTACGGTACTCAGATATTTATTTTTATATTTTAGATACGTACATCATATTATAAATGTACTTATGAGGCTTTATCTAATATATAAAATTCTCGTGTCACGGTGTTCGAACTTGAACTCCTCTGAAACGGCTTGACTGATTTTTACCAAATTTAATATGCGTATTCAGTAGGTCTGAGAATCGGCTATTATCTATTTTCTATACCCCTAAGTGATAAAGGTTGTTCACACTTAAAAAAAAATATATTTTTTTAACGAAATTTTTTGTTTTTATTCTTTTATGATACGGCATACAAGAATACATACAACCATAAATTTTCACCCCTCTACGATCAACCCTTATTTTTTATTTGTAAATTTAAATATGATTTTTTTTTGCAAAACAACGTTTGCGGGATCAGCTAGTATATATATAAGATTGTCCATCCTACGAAGCATGATTGTGAGCAATAGCAATCCTAAATAATTAATGCACAAACGTATGAATTATATAAGATTAGGCCTCTCTCAAAGATATCTTTAGACGGCAAATCTATTGGGAGGCGAGTGGGGGATCTCAGGGTATAATGGCACATTGCTGCCCATCCAGGAAACTTGAGTAGTGGCAGTCTTCTAATTTTATTCCGGGAATCGAAACCGCGACCTGAGATCGAAACTCCGACCTTCACCGCTATACTACCACCGCTATGTTTTTTTCTTGAAGAACCTATGAGGAAACTCGATAGTTACTTCTATTTATCAAGTGAAATTCTGTATTATACTAGTAAGAAGGCCCAAAGTCACCCAGAGAGCAATGCAGAGAGCTTGGAGTTTTGCTGCGATTAAATTAGAAATGATATCTGCAGAAGAACGAAGATAAGAGACGTAGCTCTAAGAATTGCTTAAATAAATTGGCAATATATAATGAAAGTAAGAAAAGGACCAATATTTAACCACTTCCGCACATGCAGTGGTAGTCGTGCAACAAAGTGCACCGCCCGCCAGCCCGCTGATAAATGCGTATGCGGCAAACAATGCGAATTACACAACTGCCACCGTCAAATCACTCAACACGTGTTTGACGCCCCGTGGAGGGGTGAAACACGTGTTGAGTGATTTGGTGCACTTTGTTGCACGACTACCACTGCATGTGCGGAAGTGGCTTAATATTGGTCCTTTTAATACTTAAATTGGCAATCGCTCGTGCCGATGGATCCGAAAAATATTCTAGTGGCGACAACGAGTATGTAGATGTGTGGGTAGATTCCCACTAGGTGGACATACTACATAGTTTAAGTCGCGGAAAGTATCTAGAAGCGATCACCGCAGTACCGGCCATCGTGGTCATCTTTGGCGGAGAAAAGAAGGAAAAAGATACCTTCTATATTTTTATGGCAATGTCTATATTCCTATCTTATAGCTTACAGTTCTATATACCTATGAATATTGTTTGGCCCTATGTTAAATCTAAGATAACTTCATAATACTCCCACAAACATCGAGAATCTGTGACAACAATTATCTTAGTACTAATAACATGTAAGTTTTCTCACTTTATTCATTTATTAATGTTAATTGACAGACATGCACTGGAAGGCTTTCGTCAAAGGTGACATTAATACAATAACACTCTTTATTTTCAATATTTCGTATATAAATGTACAATTGTATGTTTTTTCTTCTTCCGAATCGTACCAAATATACATCACGGTACTAACAAACTAATAACGGCAACGTGATTGCGAGTTTCCGGTACGGGGTCACGTATGTACATTTATTCGGGTCACGAAAATCCATATTACTACATATCCGGTATCTGGGTCATGCATGTACCAGAGGCTTGGGTCACGTGACGTTGTCAGGTTTAACTCAATGCGGCGCTCTTAAAAAACGAACAATTATTTTTTTTAATAGTTCAAATAGCTCTATCTTCTTCTTGAAGTGACTCTCCAACTAGTGGAGGTTGGCTATCAGCTTCCTGCTCTCTTCCTTATTTTTAGTTCTGCGTAATAGCTCAGCAGCGCTGGCGATTCCAGCCCACTCTCTAATGTAACGAAGCCACGACTTCTTTCTCCTACCAACCTTCCTTTTACCAGCTAATAGCTCTATGCTCTTATTTAAAATATTTATTCAAATAACCATTCACATTCGATTATGAATCGTTCGATTATTTTAACATTATAAGCAGTTACCACCGACTCGGAGCCGGTCAGAAAATCGACAGTTGCTCTTTATAAATGAAATTTAATAATGTTTGATGTGTACATTATAATATCAACCGTGTGAATGTAACAACAAACCAAGTTACACACATTTATATCAGCTAAAAACTCAATGCTATAATGAGATTTATTTAATAGTATACTTTTAATTTTAGATTTATAACTAAATATATGAAGTTCTAAGATATCTTTAGAAGTATATATATATGCGTGAACATAAATGTATCGCATGTTTAGTAATATTTAATATTATTGAAAAACAAGGGTAATTGTAACAATTGTCTATATAAGTAAGTTCCAATGTACATTCTTGTTTATTATCATCTCAACCGTAGATGTCCACAGGTGGAAATAGAACTATCCCACATATTTCAAATAGCACCGGTTGGAATTAAAATTGACAGTGTATTAGACGTCGTAGGGTCCAGTGATCATCTGCTCTCTTACTTTAGTTCGTTTACGAAATATATATATATATATATATATATATATATATATATATATATATATATATGTATATATAAATTGTATAAATTAAAAGCAATAAGTCGACCATGAAACAATATTCTGTAATGTATGTAACATCAAAAACATACCTCATATATATATAGCAATTAATAAACAACCTTATAGCATTGCAATAAGGTTCAAAATATTTTAACTGTATTGTTACACGAGTCAAATATAGCGTATAGTGTCCGGTAACGTAACGTTAGTTTGCGATCAGCGAAATGCTATATCTATAGCATTAACAAAACGCAACGCAAGACTTTTTCGCTATCGTATACGTTTTAATAATAAATATTTTAGTGATGTGCTATTTAAAACGCTAGTTCTTTTTTTTTAAATTATTTTTATCTAAATATATCACGCGTTATAAAAAAAACGTTTTGTTATTTCAACATGTAAATGTGTACACATTCTTTTATATCTACCTTACATTTCAATATTTTCTTGACACATATGTCAAGTTAAAATCATGAGAGATTGTATGAATAAAAATGAATCCTTTGACTAGAATTTCTAGTGATAGATGGACTGATTGGAGCCTGCATCGAATGTTTTCCGATGACCTCACTAGTGGGCTTGCCGTCAAATTTAAATTTAAAAATCCCGTAAACTAAGATACCTCTGACAACTAACAGATATATTTAAATTCAAAAATATTTCGTATAGATATATACACTCTATTAATATTTTATAACATAATAACATCAAAGGTCAATCATATCAGCCAATGAACGCCCACTGTTGGGCATATGCCTCCCCCCACCTATGCCTACTCACACATTTCTGCACAACACCTCCAACTGCCAATTCAGGCGAGCAATTCTTCTAGATACATCAGTGACCTTCTGCGTGCCTCTTCATTTCTGAATCGAACACAAGAATCATCTTCTCTGTTGTTCTCTAAGTGACCTTGATTTCTATATAAGGCCCATGAAAAGCGATCACGTTTCTGATAAATATATATATATGTATATAAATGTATATATATATATATACACACACACACACACACACACACATATATATATATATATATATATATATATATATATATATATATAAATTATATATATATATATATAAAAAACTGCGAAGCATAGGTACACATAGTGGAACGTCTACCCTCCCCTAATTCGATAGATACTCTTCTAATTCGATAGTCCCATTGCTGGGCGACCTAGAGCATTCGTTTGAAGCCTGTAACTGACCACGTCACAGATTCGTATATGATCACTGACAACATTGGTCAAAGATCTGTTCAAACTTTATTATTTTGAACTTTATCTTTAAATATAAAATAACTTCAGTCATTTGATTTCAGAATACCCTCCAAAAATAAGAATACCCTCATTAAAAATTTAAAAGCACATCACTAATATAGTCATATATCTAATATTACAAAGTCTCCGGAATATATGAGGTAAACATAAAATATTAAATCGACATCAACAACTGTTTTAGGTTTGGATTCGTATTTCAATACGCGTTTCGCAAAAAATCAACTACTCGTTTTCATATCGGCTAGAACTGACTCGGAAATATAGTTTCAACATTCCATTTAAACCAGAGTTCCCTAAACTTTTTTGTGTCGTAGACCCCTTGCCATGTTTTTCCGTGTTGGGTAGACCCCCTACTTACTTAATATTGATTTCCTGTAAACTTCTAACTGTAGTGAAGTTTAGTGTTAAAAACTTAAAGTAAAAACACATGTTAATTTATACATTTATTAATTGAATTTAAATTAAAACTACTCGAAATAAAATTTTGTATCTGTTATATAAAATATACGTAACATTAAATAGACTATAAATAAAATAATATAAGCAATAAGTCAATATTTTTAGTGAGAAGGATAAACCTGATGCTTTAATAATAAATTATCAACATTTTGCGTCAATTTTGTAAGGGTTAATCTTAAATCTCCTCGGCTAATGATGTCCAATCTGTGGACTACCATTTTCATTTCATGGACCCCCAAATTTTTTTTCGCTGACGTAGACCCCTTGCAGGTTGTCAAAGACCCCTAGGGGTCGATATAGACCACTTTGGGAATCACTGATTTAAACTATTATATCGTATAACATAATTTAAATACACCAACAATATATAAATTTACCAATGTACACGTTGTTTATTATTGAATATTTTTCATTCAAGCCGCGTGGGGCGTATACGAAGCCACGCTTTAAAAATTAAGAAAAATCATTTAAAACTTGTTCTTTACACTCACTTTTTCACTACAAAACTATATTTAGAGAGAAAAAGTTATAAATTTTAATATGCATTCGTAGGCACACGTGATGTGAAGTTATATCTATCAGTATTGTTAATAGATTCTAACAGCTATATCGTTGTGGAGTTTCTTCACGACTATAACATATTTAAAACAGGGTAGACGGAAAAATAAAATAGATTTTATTAAACAGTTCTCAATTCAATAACAGACCTATTTTTTTTAAATTAGAACCTATATTCAATACATTAGAATCCGTACTTTTATTTTAAATGTAATAATTCAAATTTTCAATATAAACACCTGTTTCGGCATGTATATATAAATTTGAACGTAAATTCAAAATTACAATATCCTTTATCTGCTTCATATTTAGTATAAAAGCAAATATAATGCCGAAGACATTTTATATTAACAAACCATTTGGCCGTACATATATAAATTAACGAAAGTTGAAATAATTATATATATATATATATATATATATATATATATAATTCTACTCTATATCTCTTTTCAATCCACTCACTCCCTCTTATCTCAAATCAAGGTTTCAATTTCTTGATGATACACATGAGAGGTCTTTGAGATCATCAGAGAATCTGGAATTAAAAATACCGCCGCATTCTTCTTTGTTCATCACCAAATCTTTCACCACACAGGCTGCTCGATTGTGGAATGATTTACCCCTGAATATAAGACGCGCTAATTCACTGCCTATTTTCAAGAAAATGTTTAAGAACTATTTACTAGACCTGTGATTATTTATCTGTAAATTCATTTCTTTTTATTTCTCTGTGTCTTTATTCTTTCTAATGCAAGTGCTATCCAAGTCAGCTTGATGTTTTTATTTATCATTGCAATATATTTATAATATCTATTACACCTCATTCATCATAAGTATATATGATATATACATGTTTATTTATATATGTTTTGTACAGATAACTACATATTATTTATACTTCTACATTTTCCATACTATAGTTGTCTGTAAGAGATTGTCTCGTGTGATAAGACCGCCCTTTGTACTTATAAAACTAATTAAATGTATCCTAGCTTGTACAATAAAGAATATCTAATATATAAAATTCTCGTGTCACGGTGTTCGAACTTGAACTCCTCTGAAACGGCTTGACTGATTTTTACCAAATTTTATATGCGTATTCAGTAGGTCTGAGAATCGGCTACTATCTATTTTCTATACCCCTAAGTGATAAAGGTTGTTCACACTTAAAAAAAAAAATTTATTTTTTTAACGAAATTTTTTGTTTTTACTTTTTTATGATACAAGAATACATACAACCATAATTTTTTCACCCCTCTACGATCAACCCTTATTTTTTATTTGTAAATTAAAATATAATTTTTTTTTGCAAAACATCGTTTGCGGGATCAGCTAGTCTAATATATAAAATTCTCGTGTCACGGTGTTCGAACTTGAACTCCTCCGAAACGGCTTTACCGATTTTTACCAAATTTTACATGCGTATTCAGTATGTCTGAGAATCGGCTACTATCTATTTTCTATACCCCTAAGTGATAAGGGTGGTCCACCCCTAAATTTTATTTTTAATTTTTTAGACAATTTTTCTGGTTTTTATTTTTTTATGATACAGCATACAAGAATACATCAAACCATAAATTTTCACCCCTCTACAATCAACCCTTATCTTACATTTGTTAATTAAAAACTTTAATTTTTTTTTTGCAAAACAACGTTTGCGGGATCAGCTAGTTAAATTATATAATTGACATTATATTAAACCTTTGAGAAGGACATGCAATTACGAATTAATATAACAGACGAAACCGCTTACAAACGTTGTATATAAGAGATAAATAGACACTTATATAGCGATCAGCATGCCTCCACCCATGTACAAGGGAGTGACGGGTCCGCGCAAACTCAGTGGCTCCCTCCCCTCCCTCCCTCCTCTTCCCTCCGACCTCCGACCTCCCTGATCGATACTCCGGCAGCCGCGGATGCAGCACTTCAGCGACCTAATTATGAACACTCGACTCTAAATCGGTCTCTCATAGAATATTAAACTATTCATATCTCAGATACTCCAATAATAACATTTTCAACTTTCTTAGCACATTTATTTATACACATGCATTGAGATAGTTTCTTCAAAGGAAACCTTATAAAACCCAAAATAGAAATAAATATTGAATCACATTTTATAAGATACATTTAATAAGTTTTACAATAATATACAAAGTACAATGTGCGGTCTTATCACACAAGGCAATCTCTTACAGACAACCATAGTGTAATGTAAACCATATGGAAAAGGAAAAAGTACTAATAAAGGGTTTTTTTTAATTCTTTTAATACGACAAAATCATTAAACACTATTTTATTTCCAAATCATTTTATCTAACAATGACAAACGATAAAGTATACAAAAAATTATAGAACACAGAAATTTCGAAAATTAACAATCCACTAAGAAAGAAGTTAAATACCTTTGTCTTTTTTATCTAAATAAACCTTAAAACTACCTTTTTATATCCTAGATGATGACTTTGAAATTGACCAGTTTCTAATAATCATCTTTCAGCTATAAGACGTCTACAGGCTTTTATATATACCTGATATTGAGAAGGTAGATGTGAATAATACTTCTATGATCACAGAAATGAAAGTGAGGGCAGAAGAAGATTGTAACGAGGTGGAGTTTAGGTAAGATCCATAGTAGGATGCGCTTGATCTTGACGATCGCAAGGTACGCCGTAAGATGAATAAAGAGGAGAACCAGTCCACAATCCACAGCTGGACATAGGCACTACAAATTTCCAATAGAAGTAGCTGGATGTTGCCTTCATCTAGCACAGTGATTCCCACAATGGTCTAAATCGACCCCTAGAGGTCTATGACAACCTGCAAGGGGTCTACGTCAGCAGAAAAAAAATTGGGTGTCCATGAAATGAAGATGGGGGTCCACGATAGTGGATCTCAACACATACACTGAAAGTACCTATTTACTTACATCATACTATCTTATAATATCAAAACATTTACATTATTTATAAAAGTACCTATGAAGTAAAAAAATATTAATATGTTACGTATATTTTACATAACAGATACCAAATTTTATTTTGAGTAGTTTTAATTTAAATTCAATTAATAAATGTATAAATTAACATGTGTTTTTACTTTAAGTTTTTAACACTAAACTTCACTACAGTTAGAAATTTACAGGAAATCAATATCAGGTAAGTAGGGGGTCTACCCAACACGGAAAAACATGGCAAGGGGTCTACGACACAAAAAAGTTTGGGGAACTCTGTTCTAGCATAACCATATGAAGTAAACGAATCGTGATATATCATGGCCAGTAGTGCGTTCCGTGACTGAAAACATGATGCCCGCTGCACATAAAACTACCTCCTCAACATTAGAAATCCTAGAAACTTTGAAACTCCAGAAAATTTCAAGTAATTAAACCATTAGAGAATTTCTTACGGATTCAGGCGTTATTTTGCGGAAGTCCATCCTAAGTAAGAAAAAGACCAATATATAGCTACTTCCGCCAATGCAGTAGTAGTCGTGTAATAAAGTGCCAAACACAGATTCAAATACTCTGTGTTTGGCACTAATCGGTGTAAAATTACTCATAAAGATGCCCCATGGAGAGGTGAAACACGAATTGAGCGATTTAACGGTGGTAGTTGTTTCGCATTGTTTGCCGCACGCGCATTTATCAGCGGGCTGGCGGGCGGTGCACTTTATTGCACGACTACCACTGCATTGGCGGAAGTAGCTATATATTGGTCCTTTTTTACATTAGAGAATTGTAACAATCTTGTAACACTACTGTGGGTAAAAGGTCATAGAGGTTCCAGGGGCAAAGGTGCTGAAGATGAGCTGGACCGGAGGAACTTCAACCTGGTCGTTTACGGCCCGCAGCCCCTCATCCTACTAACAATGGGTAAGACCAGATCTCTAGTATTGAAGTGTAGGAATCAAGACAGTGAGTAATAGATAGGCCATGAGGACTGCAGACAAGAGACAATGTCAACCATAAGCTGGTGACTGCCCCTGGTGGCAGGAATCTGTATCAGGTGTTACAGACAGTCCTCGCTCAGGACTTGCACTGTGTACCCGGGTTTACCCATCTCAAATCACCCAGATGCCTTGCCGAGTTCATCAGAGAATTAACAGCCTGCTAAGGTTTCTCGAGGAGTTGTATTGGCTTGTATAAACCTTAACCTGACCTAACCAGAAAATAAAAAAGATTGTGAAAAACTAATTAAATTAAAACAAAAAGTCCCTATCACACACCAGATAGGGGGTACGAGAGGCTCCCAATAGCGGGGGCCATAAAAAATAAAAAAAACTGATGCAAAATGAACGCAGTGCTGACAGGTTGCGGAAACCAACTCGCAGATAAAATAAAACGACTAGAGAAATCTACGGTAGTCTGATAATATTTTAATCTTTCGCACTAATATAACTTTGTTTGTTTTTCATTTATCGTGTTCTGATTTTAAAGGGACTTCCCCTAGGCATTAAAGTCAGCATATCGGTATGTATAAAGAGCCATGTCTCCAAGTACCCGCGGAAACAATCTCGAAAACTCTTATACAGTAATACCCCGCTTTACGCGAGGGATACGTTCCAAAAAAAATCGCGTTAACTGAAATTCGCGTATAACGAGGTTTATGATTAAACATAGTCAAAAATTGTTACAAAAAAATACAAATCATTTTAATCAATCACTTTAATTAACACACTTTATGCAACACATACTCTTATTTTTTACGGGAAAATACATCTATTGTCTTTTAGGTAACGTTTTGTTTACGTTCTTGTAAAATACGTTCATAACACCCAACACTGTTTTTAATTGCTTGACAGATGGTCAAGACACCATAGAGAAGTTGATGACTACATTATATTTATACGCACTCTTTCGCGTAATTCGAGGCATTTGAGCGCGAAATTTGCAATTCGCGTTATAGAGAAACCGCGTATAACGGGGTCGCGTAAAGCGGGGTATTACTGTATATATTTAACACTATGCACTAATTATATAGAATTACCACTGCACTAATAAATTTTCAGATTGACAGCAGTGACATGCGCGTAACATATATACCACTTGGATCGCCAAGCAAGGAAATTATCCTTCCATAGATATTTTTGGGTGAAGCCTATTTCTTGTAGTGAACATGTCACGCATTTCAGAGTGATCACTTTATACATGGTGATTAGAAATTGTTGACAAATGAACAATAAATTCACAACTAAACTTACATTTATAACCAACCCTGTATAACACGTAACAAAGGCAAGTTATAACGAAATAAAAACCTCGTTTGGTTTCTAAAGTGGTTTCAACCTTCGAACAACAAACCCAATAGATTATATTCAACGAAAAATCTGACACAACATGTTTCCATTTAGACAAAGGAAGCCTTGAGTCAATTTCGAAACTATGTCAAAGTGAAACCATAGATAGAATATTTGTTTTATATATTATTTTACAACCATATAGTATTAGTTATATGATAGTATCTTTACAACCATAGTATCAAGGTAACCGAAAACTAACGTCGTTTCTGTCGACATATTTTAAAGAAAATCCGATTTAATTTGCTACCACTCCGGCATTGATTTGTATACTAGACGGCAAAAGGTTGTTGATAACGAAGGTGAATATGTTGATTAGAAATAAAAACTTGTTAAAAATGCAGTCGTGTGAATTTAACCTAAGAATGCGACATTACTTTCTAATCACCCTATATAACGGGATAATTATATTAAACGGATTTAGAACAATCTATGTTAAACTATATATAAACAAGTTTTACTTTTAAATTTATTATATATAAACAAATGGAACAAAATCAACTAAATACACCATCGCGCTAAATGCCATCTATTAGACTATTCCAGATAAAAAATTGACAAAGTATATGATTTAAGAAAAACAAAAAGAAAATTTGTATATAAGGTCTCTGATGTTTTAAATAAAGGTGTAAATTTCGACTGTAAATTAAAAAAAAACATAAATTTATTATGTTTTATTGTACCATTTTAACGCATATGCTTTTATAAATAAATAAATAAGAATTACATTTAATTAAAGAAAAAAAATTACTAAAATGGTTATATTGATGTAAAGCAAAAAGAATTTCCGATATTACAGCATGATATATATAAATATATAAACCATAGTCTTAGATCCCTGTTTAGTAATGTTTTTATTCCTACTTGTTTTTTCACTGTTTGACTATAAATCATTATATGTTCTCAGTGAGATAGTTATAAGGTAACAACTGTAACTAATTTTATATTTCTAAGCTTTTAAGTTTGTACTTTCTTACTGCCTTTTGTTACTGTCTCCAATAAAGTAAATAAATAAATGAAATTGATAAGCACATTCAAAATGTCGTATCCTGAGGTCAATATTGTAGTATTAGAAAAAAAAATAAAGGAATGGAGATACGAGTTATCGAAGTAAATCTCATCCGCGCGTGTGCAAGGAATTTTCCATGACGACAGTGCAACGCCGGGAGGTCCATCGATCGACCTACTTCTCCTGACCCAACTGCTGCCCTACCACTCGACCTGGATGCAACCCCACACTCCTCGCTCCGCAATGTACCCGCATATACTTTATATAGAACACGGGCCGGGCCCGGATAAAATAGGCCAATGCGCTACTATCATTGTCACAAATTGTTTTAAAAAAAATATACATCAAATTCATAATATATTTATACATATACTAGCTGATCCCGCAAACGTTGTTTTGCAAAAAAAAATTAAAGTTTTTTATTAACAAATGTAAGATAAGGGTTGATCGTAGAGGGGTGAAAATTTAGGTTTGTATGTATTTTTGTATGCTGTATCATAATAAAATAATAACCAAAAAAATTGTCTAAAAAATTAAAAATAAAATTTAGGGGTGGACCACCCTTATCACTTAGGGGTATGGAAAATAGATAGTAGCCGATTCTCAGACATACTGAATACGCATGTAAAATTTGGTAAAAATCTGTCAAGCCGTTTCGGAGGAGTTTAAGTTCGAACACCGTGACACGAGAATTTTATGTAATATTAGATATTTAAATGCACTTTTAAACGCTGATCTAAAACCAGCCAGAAACTCAACAATTGCTCTTTATAAATTAAATTTAACAATGTATGATGTATACATTATAATCAAATCAAAACAAAATATTCTTAATATAAATAGGCTGTTACAAGAACTTTCGAATCAACATAAAATGTCGACATTTTTGTCCCTACAGGAAGCTACCTCCAGTTTGGAAGGCAGTTCTGCTGAAGCTAGCATAACTCAACAGTTGCTCTTTATAAATCAAATTTAACAATGTATGATGTATACATTATAATCAAATCAAAACAAAATATTCTTAATATAAATAGGCTGTTACAAGAACTTTCGAATCAACATAAAATGTCGACATTTTTGTCCCTACAGGAAGCTACCAGCTCATAAGGCAGTTCTACTGCAGCCGACAGGCACTCAACAGTTGCTCTTTACAAATCAAATTTAACAATGTATGATATATACATTACAATGAAATCAAAACAAAATATTCTTAATATAAATAGGCTGTTACAAGAACTTTCGAATCAACATAAAATGTCGGCATTTTTGTCCCTACAGGAAGCTACCAGCTCATAAGGCAGTTCTGCTGCAGCCGACAGGCACTCAACAGTTGCTCTTTACAAATCAAATTTAACAATGTATGATATATACATTACAATGAAATCAAAACAAAATATTCTTAATATAAATAGGCTGTTACAAGAACTTTCGAATCAACATAAAATGTCGGCATTTTTGTCCCTACAGGAAGCTACCAGCTCATAAGGCAGTTCTGCTGCAGCCGACAGGCACTCAACAGTTGCTCTTTACAAATCAAATTTAACAATGTATGATATATACATTACAATGAAATCAAAACAAAATATTCTTAATATAAATAGGCTGTTACAAGAACTTTCGAATCAACATAAAATGTCGGCATTTTTGTCCCTACAGGAAGCTACCAGCTCATAAGGCAGTTCTGCTGCAGCCGACAGGCACTCAACAGTTGCTCTTTACAAATCAAATTTAACAATGTATGATATATACATTACAATGAAATCAAAACAAAATATTCTTAATATAAATAGGCTGTTACAAGAACTTTCGAATCAACATAAAATGTCGGCATTTTTGTCCCTACAGGAAGCTGCCGCCAGCTCATAAGGCAGTTCTACTGCAGCCGACAGGCACTCAACAGTTGCTCTTTACAAATCAAATTTAACAATGTATGATATATACATTACAATGAAATCAAAACAAAATATTCTTAATATAAATAGGCTGTTACAAGAACTTTCGAATCAACATAAAATGTCGGCATTTTTGTCCCTACAGGAAGCTACCAGCTCATAAGGCAGTTCTGCTGCAGCCGACAGGCACTCAACAGTTGCTCTTTACAAATATAGTTTTATAAAGAGCGCGCGACAATAATTAGCTTCACGAGCATTGATAACATTTAATTCCACGCATTAACATTAGTAGATTATTCTTTGATAGTATAATATACTTTTATTCAATAATAAACGGTCTAAATATCTCCGGACGCAGATTTTAAAACCATGTAAATGAATTAAAAACAGAGTTCCACGCATTATGATCAACTGGAACAATCTTTAATGCTATAAGAAGATCTATTTAATAATATATTTTTAATTTTAGATTTAAAACTAGAAAAGGAAGGTCTGAGACAAACATTTAAGACATCATTAATTTTCTAGATTAAGTTATCGGTAGAATTCTAGATTTAGTTTATTCCAGAGAACAAGGTTTTTTAGACAAGACTGCGTGTTTTTGAATCAACAAGAAATTAAAATCTACATTAAAGTTCTTATAAGAAATAGAAAGGTTTTTAATCTTGGATAATATAGCAAAGAATACATATAACATTTACTCATCTAGGCATGCAGCTTTTGAGGTAAATAATAAAAAAGAGATGACAATAAATACTCTTTTTTTTAACAAAAATTACAAAATCAAACTCTACATTAGAGTACTCGGCGATAAACATTGCCTTACTCTAAAAAAAATTACAAAATTGAACACTTTATTATAGTACTCGGCGATAAATATTGCACATCGGCCTTTGGAAAGAGACAATCGGCTAATTTCAGCTTCGTAGAGCACTATCTCTGTCCCACTACTATTGTAACGTTTTGTCAATCGTATTTCGTGCGACAGTGACAACGCTCTACGAAGCCGAAATTAGTCGATTTACACATTGCATGGCGGTAGGCAATTTCGCATTTTATCATTTGTGTTACATGTTTAAAAACTTTACTGGTATCTTAATTAAAAATTGAAATAAGGATAATTCATAGTAATTCACAGCCAAATAGATAAATCTTAATTCAGGGATTTACATGTAAGCCCACATTACAAGGTGAATGCCGGCTAACTTCGGCGCTAGTAACGACCTCTACATCTTACTTTTTGACCAGGAATGGGAGGCCGCAGAGCTTACATCGATTCTGTGAAAGTTCCATGGACTGACTAAACTCAAGTGCCCAGAAGAGGAGTTCGGCTTGAACTGCCACTCCTTTTGAAAGCGTTGGAAGAACTGGCAGAAGAAACTCTTCTATCTAGCACGATCGGGAGTAGAAGTCGTGTATTATCAGACAAAATAGGACAATGGCTATAGGTTTTACAATACCTAGTAGTATATTTTAAGCGCGCCTTTTGTTATGCAATCTCTATTTACTGCATTTTTTAAAGGAATCACTTATAAAATTTTTCATGCGGTCCTTATAAATCGTAAAAAAACTGATTTTTCAATAACAATACAACTATCCCCCGATTTACACGGTACTTATTTTACACGTTTTTCCAAATAATTTTTTTTTTGTTTTTATCGCACTCTACTAAATGCTACTGCGATTGAACACGTGTGCTGTGTACACATTTCACGGGGAATCCCGAGCTTATGTGCCGACTTGCTGCACACGCACACTGTGTCTGTATTTCTTCGCATAAAATTAAAGTTTTATCTACCGAAAATTGTATTTGAGTGAAAGTTTCGCAGTTTCAGAAAAATTAAATTTACCATATTCGTAAATTACAAGTGAGTGCATAATTTAGATTATTATAAATAAAAAAAAGAATGAGAGTAATTTCTGACAGTGATAAAGGATAATAAAACACCTTTGTTTTTATTTTTGTTCTTCTGTTTAATGTATTGTGATTAAATTAAAAAATAAACAGTGTTTCCATAATATATTAAATATTTTAATTTGTCAATGCATTTTATTTTTATTTCTGTGTACACATAAAAATATTGAAAAAAATCACAACTGTTGTTAAATAGCAAAATTATGCATTTTCTGCAAGCTTTTCGATTTACACGGTTTCGACTTGAAAATTTTAAATTTTCGATTTACATACTTTTCTTAGGTGTACTGAAATATAATACATTAAATTCTGTTGAAGTATAAAACACGTAAAGCATCGGATAGATGGAACGAGCGTGGCGTCTCTAGCTCTATTGATCGACCAGGGCTATGTATAATTCATCAAATATACATGATGATTATATATGTATTTTACGTAATAATATTTTTAAACCTTTTTTTCCCTCCGTTTAGACCACCTGTATACACATATTTTTTAGAATCAACGAAGAAAGTTAAACTCTTGTCGAATTTATCATTGTCCCCCTAACATTTTTCCCCCTTGTGGGGCGTGGGCTACATGTTGGGAAACAATGATCTAAAAAGATCTTCGGAGATCCAAAAGTGATTGTTCTTCGGATTTTTCTATGAGATAGAATTATATATGACATCAATCATCGAACATATATAACCGACATAGCCAGATTTTTAAGGCCCCCGTTTTTATAACCATTTTCCGCTACATATATAACAGAAACTTGTTTAACTTAAATAGTTTATTTATTTCATTTTTAATTTTACTTTCTGCTCGTATATTATTCTTCTATATTTCCTCATCAATTTATTTCATTCTCATCACCAAGCATCACCATTTACATTCCAAAGGTATCACAGTATATATATTTTATCACACTATATTAACACAACTTATTTTCTAGTTTAATTAATTTCTCTTATAACAATGTGAAGTGGTGGTGGACAGGTCATATGGCACTCAGAACGAAGACCTGATGCCTTGAGGTTCTGGAATGTAGACTGCGGATATAGAAACGCACCATATGACATTAATCCACGGTATAAAACAATCTTATTGGTAGGATATGGGATAGGTCTGTGTTCAGACAAAATCGTATACCAGTTCAGAGCAACAGGACATCAGAAGGTGCTGAACAGGTGGCTTTCAACCAGTCATATTGTAATTTAATTAAGGAGATCAGTATCAATGACCTTACAAAATAATAATACATATATAATCTATCTAAAATAACATACTATTAGAAAATCACGCATCATCACACGAACAACAAAATTAGTTTAGTATCGCTCGATGTTTGGTAAGAGATGCGGGAGAGGCGACCCGGGCGGCGCGCGGCAATGGTTGCGACACACCAGCCTTGGCCCGGTTTCGTAACGAGCCGAAAATTTTCAGCGGCGTGCACGAGCACCTACCTCCTCCCCCCCTGCCCCCACGTCTCCCCCCACTTTAAAACGAGGCTATTGGAAAATAGAGACGGAATGCAGCATGAAGGTTTCCTTATTTCATACTGTGTTTCAAAATTATTACTTATACACTTAGAACCATTACCATGCCTACCACTACTTACTATATATATATATATATATATATATATATATATATATATATATATAGTAAGTAGTACTATATATATATATATATATATATATATATATATATATATATATATAGTAAGTAGTGGTATATATATATATATATAAACTAGCTGATCCTGCAAACGTTGTTTTGCAAAAAAAAAATTGATATTTTAATTTACAAATAAAAAATAAGGGTTGATCGTAGAGGGGTGAAAATTTATGGTTGTATGTATTCTTGTATGCTGTATCATAAAAAAATAAAAACAAAAAATTTCGTTAAAAATTTTTTTTTTAAGTGTGAACAACCTTTATCACTTAGGGGTATAGAAAATAGATAGTAGCCGATTCTCAGACCTACTGAATACGCATATTAAATTTGGTAAAAATCAGTCAAGCCGTTTCAGAGGAGTTCAAGTTCGAACACCGTGACACGAGAATTTTATATATTAGATATATATATATACACACATATGTATAGCTTCGATAGCTTGTCAAGTGACAGCTATAGAACCTTCGCTTTGAATGCGCAACGATTCCTGATCGTTCTAATATTGAGAGGAATCTTAGATCTAAAATTAAGTTTGATTTAGTAAAGAAATCTAGGCATTCTCCAAATATATATATATCACGAGACTGGTAGACTACAAGCAACATAGTAAAACTACAAGCTTCCCAAACACACTAATCTAAAAGTCCCCAACTAACTCAATGGATTTCACATTGTTCAGATTTAACACACAAAAAAAAATATATATACAGTCTGTCTGTACAACATTGATTTTAATTCGACTTCAACACTCTCACCCTCCCGATCCGGTGAAATTATTGTATGTAGTGGTCAGAACTTATGCTTCCTAGGGACGGGTCTAACCTTCTTTGCTACCAAAGAGGCTTTATAACCAAAAGAATGGAACAAAAGAGGCGATGAGTACAAGGATTGTGAATGAACGAAAAGAGTATAGAAAAGAATGAAAAGATCAAAAGAAGATATAGTAAAAGAACTTGTAAGACAAAAGAGAACGAAAAAAAAAAATGACAAAAGGTGTTTTCCCTGCACCCTCAACGCCTGCCATCTTTAAATCAATTTTCAAATGCTATTTGGGCAGCAGAGGAAGTTAGAAGAAGAAGAAAAAAAATGCTAAGTCATCTAGTCGTAAATCTTTAGTACATCATCTAAAACATCAGTATAATCTTGTTAAACCTGATCATCATGGTTTCAGATGTCCAGAGCTGGTTGTCACCGTCCGTTTTTCGAGGACCTTAACAATATCGCCTATCCAAATGTTATGTGGACTCCTCAACTTTAAGACCCTGGGGTATCTGTGCTGCGCTCTGGTACTCACTGCCATTAAGCCCCGAAGGATATCCACCTCCTTGTCTTACGAGAGGTCCTACGTTACGCTTGTTAGTCTATGATCTTCACTTTTGAAAGTCATGACGTCATTAGAGTATCGAATAATATCATCTTAAAGCCACCAGGGTTCCAAACGCACCCTGATCTTATGTCAGCAACAAACACAGTTATTTTTTTGTGGTCAATCTTACTACATCCTTTATTCATACCTAAACTCTATTATCACACTGTAATAGGATTATTCATATACATTATTGTTCACTTGTTGCACCTACGACTTCGTCTGTGTAAATGTTAACAAAAAAATTTTTTTTATGGCCCCCGCTATTGGAGGCCTTTCGTACCCCTAATTAGTTGGGATCAGGGTCTTTATTTACAAATGAGTTTTTCAGATTTTTCATCTTTATTCTTCACTCACTGTCATACTTCACAACAAAAAATATTTATTTCATTTAAGACTTTTTCTTATATAAAATAGCCTAAATTACTCCTTATTACATTAACTACCTGCCAGTATATATCCCGTCAAAATCGATTCAGCCATTTCTGAGATTAGCCAGATCAAACAGACAGACAGATGGACAAATATCAAAAAAAATATAATTTATATATATATATATATATATTTGACACTTTTTTACTAATTTTATTATATTTATTAGGGTAGGCAGAAAATAATATCGCTTTCTCAAGTTAAATTCACACGACTACATTTTTAACAAGTGTTTATTTCTAATCAACAATATATTCACCTTCGTCAACAACCTTTTGCCGTCTAGTATACAAATCAATGC
This sequence comes from Battus philenor, assembly GCF_028537555.1. NCBI lineage: Eukaryota > Metazoa > Arthropoda > Insecta > Lepidoptera > Papilionidae > Battus > Battus philenor. The sequence goes on from NW_027181692.1 coordinate 6,519,177, forward strand.
CGGAGCGGTAACAAATCAATCCGTTTTTTCTGTTAAATATGTCGACAGAAACTACATTACTTTCCGTCCGCCCTTACATGTACAGTTGCCTACAAAAGTGTTAATAAATTGGCGCCTAGAAAAATGTATACCAGCGTTATCTTTATTTCTACATATGTACAGCGCTTATATACGAGTATATAAACTTTATACTTTCGTTATATCTAATATATAAAATTCTCGTGTCACGGTGTTCGAACTTGAACTCCTCCGAAACGGCTTGACCGATTTTTACCAAAATTTTACATGCGTATTCAGTATGTCTGAGAATCGGCTACTATCTATTTTTCATACCCCTAAGTGATAAGGGTGGTCCACCCCTAAATTTTATTTTTAATTTTTTAGACAATTTTTTTGGTTTTTATTTTATTATGATACAGCATACAAAAATACATACAAACCTAAATTTTCACCCCTCTACGATCAACCCTTATCTTATATTTGTTAATTAAAAACTTTAAATTTTTTTGCAAAACAACGTTTGCGGGATCAGCTAGTATACTATATATCTTAACAAAATATTTTTTCTAAGACATCGCTCTTAGTGTACCACGAACTTAATAGCGCTGTGACGTCACCGCTATGGGTATTTCAGATGTTGCGCATATTCAATGACCGAGCGAATGATTTTTCCCGCTCGCACTTTAGCTTCTAAACGGGGACGATGGAATCTTTCGCCGGCTCCATCTTACGCAAGACCCTATGGCCTTTCGTTCGTCTTTGACCTATATCATATTAACTGAGTATTTTGTTATACATGTAAATTGTATTAGGGGGAACGGAATGTAATGTCGATGTTTAATTTGTATAGTGATGAAAAATAAATACATTTAAAAAACTTTTAATTTAAACGGTTTTTTGATACCCATATTGTGTTGTGGAAAAATATATACCTAGTCCGCCATATTGTAACGGCGTCCATCTTGAATTTTAAATTTTGACATAATCATCGTGTTTTACTAGTGTAGCCCTTTCATTTGATACCCATATTGAGGGGGTTAAGGAAAAATATGTAATCCGCCATTTTGTATCGGCGGCCATCTTAGATTTATAATGTTATTGATTTTATTATATTGTATTGTCATCTAAATTAAATGTGTGTAACAAATTTCAGATCAATCTGACAACGGGAAGGTGCTTAGATTTCAATTTATAATTTTGACCCAAATAAATTCCGTACGGGTCGAACTAAATAAATCCGTTTAAAAAACATAGACACCACAACCAGGGTTCAGGATTACTACGCAATATTAAGATGTCGACCATCTAGCTCGAGGAACAGGCTGCGTAATAGTAGTGATGATATTTTAACTGGTCGCGAGTGATGTGGAAACTGCTTTCTATCACCACTGGACACATCTACACAAGAGTGTAAATGACAAATCACCAGGACTATTTCTGTTATTTATTTATTCAATGATATAGCATTATTTCGTATTTAGTTTTACCTAGACGTAGACCTATTTTAATTATAATTTCTGATAATAATTTAAGTAATAATATAGATCACAATTGTATAACAAATATGGGATTTATTTTATTTATTATTAATTGTGATTTGTCGCATTACGTACTTGTAAAACATTGTATACTAGACAGCAAAAGGTTGTTGACAACGAAGGTGAATATATTGTTGATTAGAAATAAATACTTGTTAAAAATGTTGTCGTGTGAATTTAACTTAAAACATTATTTTCCAGCCCCCCTAATATATATCTCATTTGTGGGCAAAAAAAATATTCGCAACTATTTCTAGTAATAATAATAATAATTAATTTTAATATTAACGATCTTTTTTCTTACTATATTATTAATACGCGTAAAATCATTAAAAGTTAAAATAATTATATATCGTAATGATAATATAGTAATAGAAAAATTTTCACATTTCAAATAGCTAGAGTATCCGGCGATGAATATTGCACATCGACCTTTGGAAAGAGACAATCGGATAATTTCGGCTTCGTACTAACTTACTTCCTACTAAAAGAGAGACGGTATGGTGGAATAAGGTCGCAAATTTACGCAGTTCATTCCCCAAAAGGAATCATGTAAAAAATTGATATCACCGCTACTCGTCGGTGTTCAAGACTCAGAAGCTTCTAGAAACTAATTCATTATCTGCTAGAATTCCAACAACACCCCGTTTGTTCGAAGTTTCTAGCTAGTATTTAGCAGAACCGTTCCAGAGGTGACGGAGATCCTGTGCCTGATAGAGTAAGCAACAGTACCGGTGTGAAATACCTCCAGACCTCATTCAAGACACCCAGGTCTTTACCATCATACTAACCTTTAGACTTAAGATAGTTTCCGTGGCTAAACATCGAGGTGAGAGCAAATAGGAACTCTTGGGGTTATAGGAACATTTCAGAAGAGTGGAGATAGTGTAAACCAATGTTTCTGAATGTGGGACCCACGCCCCACAGTGGGGCAATTTAATTGTTAAGGGGTGTAAAAATGGACTTAATATGACTTTAATCCTTTGGCTTTAATATTATAGTTATATGTGTAATTAATAAAAGGACTAATATTTATCCACTTCCGCACATGCAGTGGTAGTCGTGCAACAAAGTGCACCGCCCACCAGCCCGCTGATAAATGCGTATGCGGCAAACAATGCGAATTACACAACTGCCACCGTCAGATCACTCAACACGTGTTTCACCCCTCCACAGGGCATCTTCAGGAGTTATGTTACACCGATTAGTGCCAAACACAGAGTGAGTCCGTGCACTTTGTTGCACGACTACCACTGCATATGCGGAAGTGGCTAAATATTGGTCCTTTTCTTACTTAGGATGGACTTCCGCAAGGTAACGCCTGATTCCATTAAATATTTATTATTAATTAAACCATTGATTTTTGGACAGAAAAAATCATTCCTTTCATTCTTTTACACGTAATGATAATATAATAATGTCTTTTTAATTTTTTTTCCTTATCTATCTCCAAAGAGACACTGCCAGAAGTAACTGACCAGTAGCATTACAATAAAGAAAACATATTAATACAACTTATTTTAGATTGGTTGGAAATAGCTACGAAAACTTGCTATTACACCTATGAATAAATAGCTGTGTATAGCGTTAAATATAGCGTGTTGTGTACACATCTTTTGTTGTACACGGAAACTGTTCAACCGACAGATGCGCAGCGATGACGTCACAGCTACAAACACCTAATAAGGTAAACAACATAGTTATTCTAATATGCAATTCTATTTGCGATGGAAACACGAGGTACGCTTTTTTTTTTTGGCCCCCGCTATTGGGGTCCTCTCGTACCCCCTATCTTTTGTGGGACAGGGACTTTACGGGCAAATTTAATTATTCACATAACACATTATTAACTTTCTCTTCTTTCATACTTCACATTGTCTTTCGGTCTATTCTTTCATGCCACAATTCTGCTGTCGTTCCCTTTTGCTCTGCATCACATTTCATTAATTCCTCTTTTCTTTTTACATTTTCATAATTACATTGTTATTTTATATCGCATTTTTATTACTTAAATTCTATAATTACTTTATATCACAGTACTGTATGTTATTTTCTGTGTACACTTTAGGGAATGATCTATCGTTACCTTTTTTTTTTTGGTTTCGGTGGAGGAAATCTTTCGGTGTTCAAGATGCCCCGCCTCTGGGGGGAGGACAGGGGTATGTGGGATTCCTACCCACAAAAAACGAGGTCATGCAAGTAAGGAGTGCCTTACTAGGCCAACGCCATTGAAGATACGGAAGGCGTTCAAGACCGTGGGGTCCCACGCAGCGGAAGGATATCCCACGATTTGCCCACGTATGCAATTCTGCATACATATGAAACATGAAAGGACACTTTGCGAACAATCTACCGCCGTCGCAGCCTTATCACTGATAACAACCCATCTTATCTAAACACATAAAATTATAAATGGTCTGACTGTTGAAATATTTTAATGTATATATATTTTTTATCTACAAACCATTACTGTAATTCGTATCGAAATGATAAACGAATACACAGAGGACATCGAGGAACCGCACCGAATGTCTTAAGTGGCAAGCGGCCCGAAGTTAAACATACATTTAATTTTATGCTTAATATCTTTTCAATGTTTCTATCGATTCTATATCGATATCCACAGCGAGAAGCACTCTGCAATCTGATGGTAGATATGGATCCTAGCGCGAATCGCCTCGTTCGCGAAGGCGTAAGGCTCTAAAAAAACGAATCGGATCTTGCGTCGAAGCCTTATTTTGTCGCATCACGCATTTATGCAGCAGTGGACGCTGTTAAAGTGGGATCTAGCGGCAATCAAATCGTTTAAAAATACTTATTCTATTAAAAATCATATACATAATTTTCCAATTACATTGAATTCAAAATATATTAACGCAAGATATACATTTACATGCGCTTTTGAACCGTCGATCATTTTAACATTTTTTATGGTCCCCGCTATTGGGGACCTCTCGTTCCCCTATCTCGTGTGGGACAGGGACTTTTTAATTCTAGTAATTTATTCGTATATTTTTATTATTATCATTCTTCTCTTTCATATATCATCTTATCTGTCGTACTGTTTCTTTCATTCTACAATTTTCCCAGTCTTTCTCTTTCATTCCATTAGCCATACATTCATCCTCAACCACTACATTCTAGGTTTCCTTACTATTTTATTTTGCAACATTATTTATTGTTTAAATATTTAACACGTATTTTCTCTGTAATTATCATCTTATATTATACTATTTATTAAACTATTTTTGGTACTACTATATTCCTTTTATTCCTATATTTTAGTGTTTGATTTATTTTTACCTATTGCATTTATTACCACCTTCCTGCAGTAGCTGAGGAAGCATATTTTAACATTATAAGCAGTAAGTTACCACCGACTCGGAGCTAAAAACTCAAGTCACGTCTTTTTAAATGTAATTTAACAATATTTGATGTATACATTATAATCAAAACATAACATCAAAATATTATTTATTCGAATATGCTGTTACAAGCGCTTTCAAATCTTCAATCAACGTAAAATGTCGGTATTGTCAGTTTAAGAAGCCATCACCGACTCGAAAGGTAGTTCTAACAGGCAGGAAACCCAAGAGTTGCTTATTTTCATTGCCAACGCTATTTAAACATAACTCCTAGACCAGTGATTCCCAAAGTGGTCTATATCGACCCTTAGGGGTCTATGACAACCTGCAAAGGGTCTACGTCAGCGAAAAAAAATTTGGGGGTCCATGAAATGAAAATGGGAGTCCACGATGGTGCTATTTATTTCTTAGTAATTTATTATTAAAGCATCAGGTTCATCCTTCTCACTAAAATATTGACTTATTGCTTATGTTATTTTATTTATAGTTTATTTAATGTTACGTATATTTTACATAACAGATACAAAATTTTATTCTGAGTAGTTTTAATTTAAATTCAATTAATAAATGTATAAATTAACATGTGTTTTTACTTTAAGTTTTTAACACTAAACTTCACTACAGTTAGAAATTTACAGGAAATCAATATCAGGTAAGTAGGGGATCTACCCAACACGGAAAAACATGGCAATGGGTCTACGACACAAAAAAGTTTGAGGAACTCTGTTCTAGACCGTAAATTTGAGAAGATTCGCTGCCACGTCTCTGATCATAGTAGACATTTCTTCGCGAATATTGTCTTTGAGCCTGTCAATTGTCAGTATATTTACGTAAATACAACTAGGGGAACCTTCAGAGAAATAAATCCATTGGCGTGAAGATCCAGGAAACCAATAATGTCCCCTAAACACTATGTCAATTTTCCAGTAAAAAAATTATTCACCAATCATTGGATATATAGGATTCTTGATTACTCAGTTTTTGAAAAAAAAAATATTGCTTTGTAACAATTAGATTTTAAAATTCGAACGCCTGTCTGGCCAAACCTAATTTTTTTATGAACATTGAATGCTTTCAAAGTTAAACAGTATATATTATATCAGTATGACAAAAATATATTTTTGTTCATACATCAACAATAAAATTTAATATGAATTTACATTTGTTTACGTATGACGTAATAAAATTAAATATTTCTACCTACTGTAGTTGTACCTGGCTGTATATGCTGAATTATCTAAGCGTTAGTAAATAATAAAAAAAAAACAGAAAAAAAATTAAACGACTTTACATAAGCAAAAAGTTTTTATAACTTCATTTGATTTATAAAAAAAAGTTAAGACGTATTCTTTGAAAGCATTCAAGTATCGAAAGATGTCCAACTCGGATACGCATTCTGGTAAACATCTGGTATATGTTAGTATCGTGGAAGACATTAAAATTCAAAATGGACTTCTACACATACTTTTGATTCGTCAATTATTTTATTATTAATCTACCATCGGGTTAAAACTGATCTGAACACCGGCGAGAAACTCAACAGTTGCTTTTTTAAAACGATATATAACGTTTCATGTGATCAACAATGTAAATGAGTCAACAAAGTTGCTCCATGAATACTATAATAAGATTTATTCAATAATATACTTTTAATTTTATATTAATAACCTAAAAAAACGTCTAAGATATCCTTTGAAGGGTTTAACATTTGAAACCGAAATATAGACTTAGTTGTAATTTTATTTCTTGTATTTATAATGTATTTGTAATGTATAACATATATAGATTTGTATACCATCATTGTGTCCAGCGTTGGACAAACGTGTATATGATGAAACATAATCGTTCATAGATTATAGAAAGAAAGAAAAAATTGAGATCACGTCCAAAGCGCTATGACCCCACACGGCTTACGCAACGCCATATACACCAGAATAATACAAAATACACCGTAACTCAATCGCCTAAAGTCGAAAATACAACATACAGTTCGCCGTCCGAAAATACGTCTTAACCCAGTTTTTAAAACGCTACGGAAATTTTAACTCTAATTTAATGTGAATAAGGTAGAAAATTATTTATAACATCGAATAGGGCCAACTGTACGAGCCGACGTGGAGCTCGTGAATGATTTGAATCGTGTTCTAAATTTAAATTCTCTTTTTTTTTTCTTCGCGTATCATTACGTGTGCCTATAACCATGCAGATTAAAAATTATTTAAGCATTTGCAATTATTTCATGATTAGCTATTCTGGAATACTTTTATATTTATTTTTATAGTTTTTATATTATGTTTTATTGGCTTTTATTCAAGTACTATATACTAAACGGCAAGTCTAATTTCATAAATAGGTACTTGCCGACGTAAATGTGAGAAAATTGATTTTGTATTCCATTAGCATCTACATACAGGTTGATTTGGTTTAAACGGGTGAATGTATAGATCATTTCTCAGCCAATAATTATTTACAACTATTTTAATTATTCTATGCAAAGTGATCACTCGGAAACATGTTACGTTATTTTTTGTTTGCAATGAAACAGGTCAATTACTTCCGATAGGAACAGATAAACAATAAATAATTTCAATATGTATTAATCCGCATTTAGATAACGCTCTTTTTTAATATAGCTTGTTTATTTATTACTTCTGATACAATTTATTTTTGGATAGGGTGTACATGTTGACGAACGAGCTGTAGATTCAGCCATTTAAAACATACACCTATAACCAATCATCCTGTATAGTGTATTCATATGATAATTTTTACTTATAGGAACTATAGAAACTTTATTCCATATTTATTTACTTTCATCGTTAAATTTCATCACTTCTAGAGTAATTCGCAAGGCAAATTGCCGATTCATTAAGGCATTGTGTATTATATTTTAAAATTTTACGGTTTTCAAATATTTAACCTATAATCTCTGTAACTGTGTCTAGGATTGATTCTGGGTCTGTACCACTTCCCATAGAATAAAAGACATTCATAGATATTACAAATATAATTTTGAAAAATACATATAGTACATTTGACATAAATTGTATATAAAATATATAACATTTACAATATGTATCAACATGGATATTATTACTTAATATCCTTTTTAACATAAATACAATTTTACAATATACATTATGTAATAAATTTAAAAATAAAATTACAATATTGACATTTCTGGCTCCATCTTCCTGTTTCCTTTGCCTTCGACGATTTAGATCGCAACATTCCCGATGCATTAAGCGGTCAGCGTCTTAATGCCCTGCATCAGCGAACCTGAGCCCCTGCAGGAGCCCAGCGTACGGCGAGATGCATTAGGAATGCTACGTCAAATTATTCTTCATTGCAGTAAAGATAACACAGTTTTATGCATTTTGAAAACAGAACACGGTATCTTCCATTATAACAAACATAACCTTCTATATCTTGCTATACATTCTTAGTGTTACTATACATATATAAATACCTATGTAAGCATTCTACACACTACAACATATAGACCAATCAAAAACTTCCAACTTCTTCCTGGACAGAGATATTCTTAAATATAAAAATCGAATACGACGTATATTTTCCTAATTTAAATTCGCTAAGAAATTGACGCAATAGATAAATTTTTTTCGGTTTCAACATTTGCTTTCGCCATTTTTTTATCTGTAATAATCCCATCCCATTTCCGTTCACATTGTTCTTTCAATAGCGCAAACATTTACATTTGAATTTAAAAAAAATATTTAATTATACATTTGAGAATTTACAATGTAAAAAAACTAATTTATATTCCATTAATGACAGACCTTAATTTAATACTCATATAACCGTAAAATGAAGGTAACTGTACAAATACATTTAAATATTGATTTATATAGTCAACTAGATTACATATAAATTAAAAATATTTTAGTGCATCAATCATATAAAATTATATATTATATTATCACCTTTAGGACCTTTAATTAATTTAAAAAGCGGAAATTTAAATAAATATTTTTACAATTTATGTACAAAACATCTAACCCGCCGCCATTATTATTATTTGTACCAAATGCCAACGGTATCTACATTTTTAAAATTCAAGACGTACGTTTCACGATCGACGCGATATAAAATAAAAGATAATTTAACTGGCTAACCTAAAAGTTATATGTTATTAATTCCCGCACACGCAAGTCTAACCTCTAAAATCATATACACTATTGTAACAGCCAAGCGTGTAATCGCCAGTCTATATAAATAAAGCGTTATCAATAATGCAAATAACCTCGCGAATGTTATGTTTCATTGTTGAAATGTAATTCATACAGACGCTTCCTACAAGACTAGGTGAAATCCACGTCGATAATTCATATAAACGTGAAAATATATCGCTTTCTAACAAACTATACGCGTATTGAAACTTACCCGGGATACAATTACGTAACTGACATTTTTACATAATTACGTATATGACATTAATAGTTCAAATAAATCAATTCTAGGAATCTTCCGTAACAAATCTATTCGATTCTTCCGTTGCCAAAATATGGCGGCCTATATGAATATCACTAGTTTTTCTTTTTTTTTTAAAAAACCTAACAATGTTATTAAATTGTTAGGTTTAAAAAAAACGTGTCTTTTGAACACTCGATAAAAAGTTTCAAATTATTTTTACTGTTTTTGTTTATATGAATTCAATAACATTTGTTTAAAATATTACGTTATATTTCATTACAATAAGAAAAAACGCGATATGAATGCGCTGAATATATTTAAAACGAAGTCACGCAAACCGTTTTCCCTCCATCGGTAGTACGCCGCCGCCATATTGATTTCAGCAAGGCTGTCACTGTAGGCCACGCCCAAAATGTAATGGCGGACGCAATTAGTGTTATCTCGATTTATTATATCTTTGTTAGAAACATTTAAAATTTGCATTACGTTTATAACGTTTATTTTATTAACGGTCGGAATGGGGACAAATGGTAAATATAGGAATAAAATGAACAAATTCGTTTAATATTTTCGTCTTCAGATGTGACTACACCGCGCCCACCCACCATTCGACAAGACTGATGCATTAAATAGCGCCAGTCGAGACGAAGGGCGGAGGGGAACGGAGTAATATTCTTCTTTCTTCTATCTTCTTCTCTTTTACTTCTATTTATACATACATACATTTATGCTACAGACCCAAAATTAATCTTTAACAAGTATAGTGATGAATAGTTTATTTTTACATTATTAGACATTACAGCTGTATTATAACAGTTAAAATGGCATACAATTATTACATAATACATCCCAATGGCGAATTTTAATAATTAAGGGGTCCATTATTAAAATAACCTAGGGGTCCAGTGTACCCTTTCATGAATCGAGGGTTACAATCTGTACAAATCACATGTCTAGAATTTTATATACAATTTATACAATGACTTTTGTAACAAAGGATTGAATGTATTCAATTTAAACTTGTATGGGAAGCAGACAGTCTAACAAAACAATAGGATTTTTACATTTCAGACGCTATTCTTTAAAAGATCTAGATTTAAGTTTTTCTTGTATTTTTATTATGAAATATTTCAAAATTTTCTATATAATTGTTTCAAATGGATCTGAAAACTATAATAACTATCTGTACAAATAACCTAAATTCATTTGGGAAGTGATACATGCCTATCTAACATGAATTTATAAAATTATTATCAGATATAGAAATGAGATAAGAATTCATGAGTAAAATTACTAGGTAAGAAAAACCATTAAAATGAAACTTTATAAATTTGAACGGATATAAAAGTACTAGAAATGTAAATTTAGTTTTTGCCGCAGTATGGCAGTTATAAATACATGTTATCTTGAACAATCATGCAAATTTTTGCCAACAGACAACCTAGTTGCTATAGTCAAGGTAAAAATAAAATTCTTACAAATTTATTTATTTAAGAATAAAATTCAGAATATATTCTTATTACTTCTTATATTATTATTCTGTGCTTATTAGATTCTGGTTCAGATTAATGTTTTCTAACCTATTGATAGAGTATTTCCAATTAGAATGAAGATAAATTAAAATATAAAGTTAATAAATCAGCAAATCTTTGTTAAAAATAAAATGACTAAAATGTTTGATCTATAGTTAAACTATAATATAAATAAACTGTGTAATAGAGAACAAAGAAAAAAAACCACGATTTCAATTTAAAAAAAGAAAACGAAAAAAAATTAAAAAACCGTACCTGAGAGGTGTTAGTGTCGAAGACAGCATCATAAGCGTAGATACGAGGGGGCTCCGGTGGCGACGCATTGCTTCTGGTAACGGCGATGGTGCTGTTCACGGAGTCCACCGACACGCAGTTATAGGACCCCTCCATTTTCTCCCTCTGGTCCATTGGCCGCACCCGCACCACGACTCGAACATTTTCAACCGTAGAAGCCACCAGTTCAGCATCCTTCGAACAGAAAAGTCGAGGAGGTATTGACGCTTCGGTGTCTCGGACAGAAATGCGTAGTTACAGCCGTGCACGTCGCAGTACTCGACGGCATGACCGTGACACCAATTACATGACTCACACAAGCGAAAAAAAATTTTTACAAACTACCTCATTAATTCCTTTATGTTATATTATGGTAGTTAAATATAAAACGAAATGTAGTTGAAAATCGCGGAAAAGATGAGATTATTCCAATGATGCAATAATAAAATTCGTACAAAAAGGAAATGGTGAGTTATGAAATCGGGTACGGTTTCCGGAAACCGTGCGATAAGATGAAGAGACGGACACTTACAGGCATCTTCCACGTCCGACTTCCACGGAATCACTACGACGTATATTTCGCTACGCGCTCTGCAAGTCGCGTCTTTGTTTGTCGAATATTGGGTAAAAATCAATACTGACGACCTACTTTTCCCTGGGCTTCTTATTCCCTCTTGTATGAAAATGAATTGACGTATTCTACGAAACTTGCCACTATGCTAAATATAAAATCAGTTCAAATTAATAATATTACTCCTCAAAAATTATTACTAGTAATTATAAATGTATTTATAATTAGTTGCTATTCGAAATAAAATTGAATTATTAAAGTTTAATAAAGTTTTTGCTTTTCTCAAAAATAAGTATATTTATGTTTAAATTAAAATCACGGGCTATAAATTATAATGTAGAACATATAAAGGAAATTTTAAATTTATATAAACAGTATTCAAATTAACTAATATATTTTTAACTTTTAACATTGGTTATTTTAGTTCAGAAAGGAACGTAACAACTTTTAGTGAGAAACGTCAAACGCGAATGTTTATTTTTATTTAATAGAAAAAACTTTTTAAATTATAATCCCATGGCTTTTTTGAAATTAGCAAGAAAAACATTTTCTTTAACGCATAAATTACAATTTTAAATAGAAGCAATGTCCAAAGAGCTTGATATAAATTCTGTAGATACTAAAAATGTCGACGTCGACGACCTGGAAAAAGAATGTACAGCAAACAATGATAGAAATAATGACTCGGGTGTCGATTCCGCAGAGCTTAGTTCTGCGACTGTAACCGCAACATCGGATTCCGAAATCTCTCCTCTGAAAAGTGCTGACACTTCTATATTCACACACGAAACCAGCCAAAATGAAACTACGTCCGGAAATGAAAGTTCCAATACTCCCGCTTCATTATCTCCATCAGAACCTTCCGAGGACATTAATGATGATCTATCATTACCCAATGAACCTGCCAGTGAAGAATTTGCTCCCACAAAAAATGATTTTAATATTGATGTTGATAGTAATAAATATTTAACAGATGTATCACACACTCCTTCCAACTTAGTTAACAAAGAGAATTTAGATAGCGATGTTATTTCTAAGTATATTCAAACGGATTTAGAGAATATCAGTATTAGAAATCTAACAACTTCTACTGTAAGTTTAAATGAGCCAGCATCAAGTTTAGACAACAGTATTATTTGTAAATCACCTTATAGTAGAAGTGCAGAGAACATTTCAAATTTAGAAGAAACACAAAATGGTACCTTAAACTCTAGTTCGAAGAGTTTGAACCCTGATGAGATATTATCTCAATTTACAAACCAAAAACCTAAAGTTAATGCAGTACAAAGAATACCTGAACAAATTAATGACATCAAACAAAGCCGTTTACCGAAAGAAATTTTATCTCAAGATCTAGGGAGTATTGTTAAAAATGTACACGGAATATTCTGGTCTGTTAGTGGCAACTTAAAAAATGCATATACACAACGGGTTTCGGCTCAAAAACCCCAGGTCAAAAATCTAAAACCAATTTTAAATGGTAAAGTTATGAATGACATTTTTGAAGACACAGTTGATGTACCAATTACAACACCATGCCAGAACCAGTCTTCACCGGTTGATGAAGTAAAGCAAATAAATTCTGAAAAGAAACAAGACAATATTAATGGTGAAATAGATAATGACATGAAGAATGATGCACTAAAATTGCAAATAGAGTCATTGGAGAGAATGCTGTCAGAGCAGAGAAGAGAAAATGTTGTGCTGAGGGAAAGAGTGAAACAGCAAGTGGATGAGTTGACTGTAAAAGATCAGACATTCAAAGAATTGGAGGCTAAATTGGATTCGGTATTTACATTTTAATCATTATAATTTCAGCTATAGTCTCCACTACCTTTGAACCCCATAGATATTGTTAAGACTTCCTTGTAGGTTTTCGATAAGACCAGATCATAATGGCCTGCACAACATAGGACAGAGTTCCCCAAACTTTTTTGTGTCGTAGACCCCTTGCCATATTTTTCCATGTTGGGTAGACCCCCTACTTACCTGATATTGATTTCCTGTAAATTTCTAACTATAGTGAAGTTTAGTGTTGAAAACTTAAAGTAAAAACACATGTTAATTTATGCATTTATTAATTGAATTTAAATTAAAACTACTCAAAATAAAATTTTGTATCTGTTATGTAAAATATGCATAACATTAAATAAACATAAAATAAACTATATATAAAATAACATAAGCAATAAATCAATATTTTTAGTGAGAAGGATGAACCTGATGCTTTAATAATAAATTATCAACATTTGGTGTCAATTTTGTAAGGGTTAATCTTAAATCTGCTCGGCTAATGTTGTCCAGTCTGTTTCTTTTTTTCTTCATAGGTACTTTTATATATAATGTAAATGTTTTGATATTATGAGATAGTATGATGTAAGTAAATAGGTACTATCAGTGTATGTGTTGAGATCCACTATCATGGACCCCTATTTTCATTTCATGGACCCTCAATTTTTTTTTCGCTGACTTAGACCCCTTGCAGGTTGTCATCGACCCCTGGGGGTCGATATAGACCACTTTGGGAATCACTGACATAGGACATCCGCAGCTGGACATAGGCTTCCACATTGATTTTTTATAGGACTGGTTGGAAACTTCTCCAGTCCAGTATCTTCCTACTGGTTATATATTTGGTAAATAATAATTAGTAACTATACAGGATGATTGATTATTGATGTAGAAGCTTTAAAGGAGTGAATATGTAGCTCACTTGTCACCACAAATTTGTACAACTATTTCTAAGCATTCTATATAAAAACATCACTCTGAAATATGTTACTTTTTTTTACTATTACAATGTGATAGGCCAAAAATTTATAGCAGTAGAAAGTCTACACATATAAATCTTTTTATTTTAAACCAATAGATGCTCACAGGCATACCAACCAGATCACCAACAGGACACAACTAAGATCACCAACAGGATGTTTTTGGGTAGTGTCCACAAGCTGGTAGACACCTCTAAAGATCACCATGATGTAGAGTCTTATTCTACCTGCATCCAATGACTTCCCCACAACCTTAGCTTATTTGTTTTTCCGCCTAATGGGGGAACTACTCACGTGGAGTGTACCAGCTTGTGGGCACCTGTTGCTGATCTTGGTTGTTCTGCAGATCTCATTTGTGGTTCATCCTCACAGCAAAACTCTGAGCATAACCCTCTCCATAGCTCTCTGGGTGACCCTATGCTTGCGTCGACAAATAGAAAACAATAATTTATTTAAATAGGTAGTAATAATTATGTTAGAGTGTACTATATATTAATTTACAGCAAATGCTATATACATTTAACCCTTTTACATCTTTTTCATTTATTTCCCATCATTCTGTATACTTTTGTAACATTTCCATTCCTTTTTTCTTTATATTCCTCACTACTGTAAATGGTGAACCTTCCATTAACAGTTTCAAGCCTTGATAAGAAAAGCAGAGGGTTAGGCAGTTAATATTTACCCAGCTGGAAGACAGTAACAATGCTGGTATCCTGACCAAGATTGGGTTCTGACCACTCTGATCGACCCATGCATCTGCAGTCAAAGGAAATGACAACCCATCACGAGGATTTTCTAAAGAATACCATATGAAATATTCGATAAAGACTTCCCAGTAAATAATATCAAAAATTTTGTCTTATAATATATACTTGTTATGTGTATACTCAGTATAAAACAATGCCTTTGCCTTTTGCAGATGTGCAAGAAAGTAGAACAAGCACAGAAAGATGCGAATGCAGCAGTAATGAGGTATGCAGGTGCAGAATGTGCTGCGATTGAAGGAAGAAAAGCAGCAGATGCTGCTAAACGTGCACACCAAGCAGCTGTGAATGAATGCGAATTGCTCACTGGAAAGCTGAAATCTGCTCACTCCGAGAAACAGAGGATATGTCAGCTGTATGATGATAAGGTAGGTACATACAGGATGATTGATTATAGGTACAAAATTCACAGAATTTTCAAAGTTCGTATTACTACATATTAAAATTATTTATTTTTTATTATCTGTCTGTATATACTTTGTATTGCCAGATGTTATTATTCTGTTGCATTAAAATATTTAATTCTGAATAATAATTAACTATGTTACAATGTATACAAATAATAAAAATTTGTAATATTTACACTGGGTTGCTAGAATTATGTGTGAAATATCACCCGATATTAGACAATCTATTCAATAGGGTTGCCACAATTCTTTATTATATTTTTGCTACAGTGCCATGAACTGCAGAACAGCGAAAGAGAAACAGCGAAGCTTCGTGAAGACCTCAAAGAGTTGGAGGGAAGGCTGAAGTGGACACAGAGCAAGCTTCGCATGGAGATGGATGCTTATAAGGTATATATACAGGGTGATTTACAGGTGTTATGTACGGTACGCTCTTTGTATTGGTGTATATATTATTTAATTACAGGAGAGTTCGGAGAAGGTCGAGAAGTTAACACAGCAGGTGACTGACCTGGAAGCAGCTAAGGAGGCGGCGACAGCTGGAGCCAGCGATTCCGCTAGGGCTAAAGTTCTCGGTAAGAAATATTCTTTTGTCACTTAACAACGTGAAGGATTCAGGTAAGATTTGCTAATCAAAATAAAAATAAATGAAATAATTTTTTTTAAATAAATATAACTGTCAAATGATGATATATGGAGTAGGAGAAGCCCCCAAGAATTGGGGGCATATAAAAAAAGACACTAAGATTTGGCCCCTGAATGTTTCCAGATCTTAAACATCTGCAATCTTGACAAACACTTTTATGATCTAGTTAATTTAGAGAGAATATTCTTAGGCTGTTCAAAGAGTTATATGGGATTTTCCACATAACTCTTGGCATATAGAACAGATGCTAGGGTTGTGAAGGTCTGGTGTGGAGACCACGGACTTATATGCCCAGCGTAGATGAGCACGGAAGGTGCACAGACAACCTTATCTTCGGAAGGTTTGAACAGCTTCCAACCGGTATTACAAATTTATAGGGGAGGCCTATGACCAGCATCCCATGACGAATATGGTGATTATATTCTCTTACAGAAGTAGAGTTAAAGGAGAGTCAAGCAGCGTTGATACTCAGCCGCCATGAGTGCGGGGAGCTGGATAAGCGATTGACAGCCGTGACACAACAACTGGAAGCCTGCAAAAAGGAGAGAGAAGAAGCTAGTGCTGCATTGTCCAGTGCTCAGGACGAAGTGAGTATAATTTTTTTGCAGTCTCAATCGAACTAGGAACCAGAAGATATGAAGACAAACGAAATAAATTGACTTAATCCAGCCAAGTGGTTGAAAAGGTAGTGGATACACGAAGGAAAGACATTGTGTTTAAAAAATCTATCATGTACCATCTATCCATACTACCACAGGTCTAAATTTTCCCACAGTTACAATCTAATTTTTTTTTAAATTAGAATGGTGTCACTTATATATATATATATATATATATATATATATATATATATATATATATATCTATATGTGTATATGTGTGTAAGTGTATAGAAAAAGATATGAATGTATATAAAGTCTTTAGACACATCTTTTACCGCTACCCTCATTTCGTAATATTGATTTAAATTGTAAATCAATAAATAATAAAATGACAACACTATTTCAAAGTATTGAATGAAAAACGATATATATATGTGTATATATATATGTATATATATACATATATATACATATATATGTATATACACCATAGGCTTAGCAAAGCACCGAATAAGTCTATGGAGAAGGCCTGTATCCAGCGAATGTCTCAAAAGTTTATATAATCACACCAGTATCTTGTTGGTACCAGGTGGAGAGGCTGAAAGCTCACAACCTTCGCCTAGAGGAGGAGGCTGCAGAGCTAGCTGCTCTGCGGGCCCAGGCTGCACTAGCTGATACATTAAGCACTCAGCTGCAGAGGTAACTATATTACCAACAAGTGATTCCAGGTGTGGATGGATTTGTATTTCAGAGATTGCCGGGTGGAAGTAGAAATAGAACATTTTTTATTGTGGCCCCACTATTGGATTCTCAGGGACAGTTTTTATTTAATAATGTATTTACATTTGCTTTTTATTTTCTCACTCTTTTTATTACCTTTTTCTGTATCTCACACTCATTTTCTTTTATCCGTCAAAATATCTTCTATTCCTTTCATTCCTTGCGTCTTTTTCTTTTCTGTTCCATCGGGGTTGCTACTTTACAGCTTTCAATTTATTTATTTATTTATTAATTTGCAATTTTGTAATATTCCAATTTCTTATTTTATTGTTTTAACTTATATCTGTATCAAAGTATTATCACATTTTGTTACCTTTTTATTTTCAATTATCACTGCTATTGCCTTTTATTGGTTAACTGACAACCTTCTGGTTACTCCAAAGTCTGGTAGTTTTCTTCTGTTCTTTCCTGCAACCTAGACTGGCAGTCTTTGCTGTCCGCGACAAATGCGGGAAATCAGATGTTTGGTGTGTCTGGTCCACCGCAGGGTTACATGTGCAGGTGTTCCTTGAGTTTAAACCTATCCAGATACTCAAGGATATATTGATGATCATGGACTTTGGATATGTCCCCCACTGGGAGGACCTATGGCATAGTCAAGATCGCGAGAAGTCGCTGGATGAGAGAAGCATGAGCTATTTGTCAGCGTGATGGTTTTTGGGGAACACATGATTTAGTAGATGGCGCTACTATCGGCTTTTATGATGGTTCAAAGTTTCTTGATATGAGATGTCTTATAATTAATTATTTTATACTTTTATAACTCATTTACATTATTCTATAGACTAATTTTGTTATTCTATTTATTTTGGAAGTATTTTTTATCTATGGTATAACGTATATTTTTTTTTATTTTTATTATAATCAATCTTATAATTGCTTTATTTTTATTTTTGACTATTCGTTTTATTTGTTTACAATTTTTGTTACATAGTATTTTGTAAAATTTTGTTTTCCACACTTGTGTGCGTGCGATTTATTTACACACAAGTGGCATTAAGCACACATTAAACACTTATTTTCATTGACTATTTTATTATTTTTCATTTTATTTTATTTGTTTAATTTTAACACCACTGGGCTGGTGCTTTACATGATTGACTGTGACGATGGTGACATAATGGTCCTTGACTTGATATCTGTCTACACCTTCATGGGTTTAGAAGACCGGTCCACCATAGGTAATTATAATATGTAAATCTACTAGCAGGGTAGTTACAAAATAATAATATAGAGGTTTGGAATTATTTTGGATTAGTTCACATTTTTAGTTTCGGGGAATACCCTGATACTGATGGTTTCGGGTAAAGAGTACTATGAGGGATCACTAGGCTCTTAAAGTCTTCGATGACGGTATTCAGTACTTAACATGTCCTGGGGCGCCGACGTCCAGTACCTCCCTAGTTTCTCAGCACGAGGCCACTGTATGTCAATGCACACCTGGATGAACTTTAAAAGAAGAACTTTAGAACCTCCGTCCTCAACGTCTGTAGAACTGACCCATGTTTTAGTGATTTTCTACCGCAGGGAATTAATTGTGTTCTTAAAAAGAGACTACAGGACCAGGGACAAGGATTAAACCAATAATGATTAGCATTGACGTCGTGGTAGGGAGACGGAGCGCGCGGCCCAGGCTGAGGAGGCGCTATCAGGAGAGCGTGCACGCGCTGAGACCTGCGCCCGACGTGAGGCCGCAGCCCTCGAGCACGCTGCACGCGTCACCGCGCAGCACGTCACGCAGCGTGCACGCGCAGCCGACAACGAGGCCAAGGTACTGCACGCACACACGGGAGCAAAATATTGCACGCACACACACGAGAGCAAGGTACTGCACGCACACACGGGAGCAAAATATTGCACGCACACACACGAGAGCAAGGTACTGCACGCTCACACGGGAGCAAAATATTGCACGCACACACACGAGAGCAAGGTACTGCACGCACACACGGGAGCAAAATATTGCACGCACACACACGAGAGCAAGGTACTGCACGCACACACGGGAGCAAAATATTGCACGCACACACACGAGAGCAAGGTACTGCACGCACACACGGGAGCAAAATATTGCACGCACACACACGAGAGCAAGGTACTGCACGCACACACGGGAGCAAAATATTGCACGCACACACACGAGAGCAAGGTACTGCACGCACACACGGGAGCAAAATATTGCACGCACACACACGAGAGCAAGGTACTGCACGCACACACGGGAGCAAAATATTGCACGCACACACACGAGAGCAAGGTACTGCACGCACACACGGGAGCAAAATATTGCACGCACACACACGAGAGCAAGGTACTGCACGCACACACGGGAGCAAAATATTGCACGCACACACACGAGAGCAAGGTACTGCACGCACACACGGGAGCAAAATATTGCACGCACACACACGAGCGCAAGGTACTGCACGCTCACACGGGTGCAAAATATTGCACGCACACACACGAGAGCAAGGTACTGCACGCTCACACGGGAGCAAAATATTGCACGCACACACACGAGAGCAAGGTACTGCACGCACACACGGGAGCAAAATATTGCACGCACACACACGAGAGCAAGGTACTGCACGCACACACGGGAGCAAAATATTGCACGCACACACACGAGAGCAAGGTACTGCACGCACACACGGGAGCAAAATATTGCACGCACACACACGAGAGCAAGGTACTGCACGCACACACGGGAGCAAAATATTGCACGCACACACACGAGAGCAAGGTACTGCACGCACACACGGGAGCAAAATATTGCACGCACACACACGAGAGCAAGGTACTGCACGCACACACGGGAGCAAAATATTGCACGCACACACACGAGAGCAAGGTACTGCACGCACACACGGGAGCAAAATATTGCACGCACACACACGAGAGCAAGGTACTGCACGCACACACGGGAGCAAAATATTGCACGCACACACACGAGCGCAAGGTACTGCACGCTCACACGGGTGCAAAATATTGCACGCACACACACGAGAGCAAGGTACTGCACGCACACACGGGAGCAAAATATTGCACGCACACACACGAGAGCAAGGTACTGCACGCTCACACGGGAGCAAAATATTGCACGCACACACACGAGAGCAAGGTACTGCACGCACACACGGGAGCAAAATATTGCACGCACACACGCGAGAGCAAGGTACTGCACGCTCACACGGGAGCAAAATATTGCACGCACACGCACGAGAGCAAGGTACTGCACGCACACACGGAAGCAAAATATTGCACGCACACACACGAGAGCAAGGTACTGCATGCACACATAACTAAGGAATGTACAGCACTCACACATATACGTATGCAAGGTATAGCACGCACACATAAGTGGCCAATGTAATGAACTAGCAAACACTTGTCCAATGTTTATAAATGTGGAGGCTTATAAGGGTCGTTTCTCGGGTCCAAAGTAAAAAGTTTCTAGGGTCCAAAATAGGGTAAGTAAATTAAATAAAGAATAAAAGAGACGTACCTAGCCATCTAAGAGTAATAAGATGATGGAAGGAAGGCGATGAAAGCAAGAAGGAATGAAAGAACAAAATGAAAGATATTGTGAAGGTAAAAAGGTAAGAACAAAAGAAATTGAGAAGAATTAAAGTGAGCGAAGAAAAGAGATAAAAATTTGAAAAACATATTTGTTAACAAAGACCCTGATCCCAACAAATTAGGGATACGAGAGGCCTCCAATAGCGGGGGCCATAAGGCCCAAGGTAAAAAACTTTGGGTCTAGACCTCAATCATGTTCTCTTGTCTTTTTAGTTGTTTTTGCATCTTTGTTTCTCGTGTGCGGCCTCAGTAAACCTGATATTGAGAGTGGTAGAGTTCTCGTCAGACCAGCTCATAGGAGTTTTTGAAGGTCGTCGCCAAGTCTTCGGGCGATATGTCTGAAGAACTCGAGGATCCTCAGGAGACAGATGTTTGAGAGCTGGTTCCTATCCAATATGGATTTGGAAGTCCTGCGCACTACATAGGATAGGTAGTTTCCTCGAGTACCACTTCACAGATGCGTCGAAGCCTTTAAAAAATCTAGTAATTTGTTCATAATTTGAAAATTTTTTAGGCGCAGGCGCTGTCTGCAGACAATGTGTCGCTCCGGGAGCGTGCATCAGCTTTGGAGGCCGAGGCGGAGTCTCTTCGAACAGCCCTGACTGAGGAATCTGAGCGCCGTCAACGTGAGAACAGGGTCCTGGCGAGGAAGGTATGTCTTACTTCACAAGTAAACCAATACAGAATACTTCATGTATAGAACTAGATAAATATTCCAGGTGAACTTCCAGAAGTCCAATAGGTCTACTGCGGTGACAAACAAGTTTTCACAATTCTTTAAAGAGGGCGTGCAACAAAGTGCACCGCCCGCCAGCCCGCTGATAAATGCGTATGCGGCAAACAATGCAAATCACACAACCGCCACCGCCAAATCACTCAACACGTGTTTCACCCCTCCACGGGGCATCTACAGGAGTCATGTTACACCGATTAGTGTCAAACACAGAGTTTTTTACTTATAAGTGAAGGTAGATAATAGTTTAAGAAGCTAAACGACTGTTTAATATAGGTTATATATTTTTTCAATAGATGGCGCTTTCACTAAATTTGAACATGTTTTATGTGACCAAATTTTGAGACGCCAATAAGGTATAATTCCTCACCCAAAGATATCTATGGGGGTGTACCATAATCATCACGTTTGGCAGATTTTAGCGATGGCAGTGTGGTATTATGGTATGCAGAGGACGCTGCTGGCTATCCTCTGGAAACTTGTTTGGGAAACGAACCCGCGACCTACGATCAAATCTTAGTCCTTTATTGCTAAGCTACCGTTGTTCATTCGATTATCTAAAGCAGAGTTTCCCAAACTTTTTTATGTCGTAGACCCCTTGCCATGTTTTTCCGTGTTGGGTAGACCCCCTACTTACCTGATATTGATTTCCTGTAAATTTCTAACTGTAGTGAAGTTTAGTGTTAAAAACTTAAAGTAAAAGCACATGTTAAGTTATACATATATTAATTGATTAGAGTTATTTAATAAAAAATAATGTACTGACTTTTCTCCAGCACTCTCAAACAAAATAACACTGACTCACTATAATTTGTGTGATATACTATGTTTATATTTTTTAAAATATTTTCTTACCACTTTCCTTTTCAAGATTCAGGAAACGAATAAACGTATTTGTCCCACATTCGTATTTATAGAGTGACGAATTGAACAAGTCAGTGCAAGGTAGCGAAGCTCTGAGACTGCGATTCTCAGGTTTTGACAAGTTCAAAATGTATTGCGACCACAAAGCGAATACCAACACCCTACAACTTACACAATTTTATTAACATATATAATAATTTTTTTACTTCATAGGTATTTTTATAAATAATGTAAATGTTTTGATATTATAATATAGTAATTAAAATTATAAGATGTAGGTACTATCAGGGTATGTGTTGAGATCAACTATCGTGGATCCCCATTTTCATTTCATAGGACCCCCAAAATTTTTTCGCTGACGTAGGCCCCTTGCAGGTTGTCATAGACCCCTAGGGGTCGCTATAGACCACTTTGGGAATCACTGGTTTTAGAAACTTGTTTGGGAAACGAACCCGTAACCTACGATCGCAAATCTTAGTCCTTCATCGCTGAGCTACCATTGTTCATTCGATTATCTAAAGCAATTAGATAAGATTTTTTATGTTATGTGATTTTGAAATACCTTTATTTTTATGCTTAAAAATAAAATTTATGTTTTTGAACGATTACGTTTTATATTTGAAATAGGGACTTTAAACCAATAAAGCGATTAAAAAAATCCAAAAAATAGTTTTGAATTGAATTTGGATGACATTATAGAGGAGTTCAAACTGATTTTTTTTTAAATCAAATTAGACGCCGGCATTTTTCTCCTGCCATGAACGATTCTCGTGATATGAATAAATAAATAAACTAATGGAATTCAAGTCGTTATTGCTGCCACCAGGTCGCAGAATTAACTGAGGAGTTGGCGGAAGTCAGCAAGCGGTTGGAGTGGGAGAAAGGGGAGAACAGCGTGCTGAAGAAGAAACATTCGAGTACTATAAAGGTATTGTACGATTTTGTGATACCAGGTTATCATCAGGATTGCTTATAGCCCGGTCTTGGAGGAGAAAAAAATCTTCTAGGTGTACTGGAAACAAAGCATACGTCCCAGCTTCTTCTTAGTATAACCAATGGACTTTCGCAAGTCACTCAGAGTATTTAATGGAATCAGGCGTTACCTTGCGGAAGTCTATCCTAAATAAGAAAAGGACCAATATTTAGCCACTTCCGCACATGCAGTGGTAGTCGTGCAACAAAGTGTACAGCCCGCGAGCCCTTTATTCCCCATTTTACCTTTCTTCTCCCCCTATGTAACATAAATAAGTTGCATATTAAAGAGAAAGGGTTAAAATCATTCCTAGACCATTTTCAAGTTGCCTCCTTAGAAATCAAACTACCCCTCTCCCTCCCTGGAGGTGTTGCCAGTTTATCTTTGTTCTATAGACTGCACTTTGAAGAGTGTGGGTATTCCAAAAATTTATTCTTCACCATCTTCTTTCTTATATATGAACGCACGGATATACGACGTCTATATGTTGAAATGCTTTTTTTTTTGTTTCGGTGGGAGAAATATTCCGGTATTCAAGATAACCTGCCTCTGGGGGGAGGACAGGGGTATGTGGGATTCCTACCCACTAAACCCCCCCCCCCCCGGTGGTCGCCCTCTGCGCTAAACGGAGGACCGCGGTATCTCTCGGTCAGGGATCGCCACGCGGTCTTCCCTCCCGCCGTGCTATTTTTCGATAGCCCGTCCCGGGGTATGCGTGTATACGCTACCCCCGAAACCCTCGTGGTGCTATCACGATGGTTCGAGACCACGTCGAACCATCGTCCGCCTCAGAGTAGCCGAAGCTAGTGGGAGTTTAGGGCTCCCACCCTAAACTCCCGCGACTCCGAAGGCCCCGTTTATGGTAGGGGAGCACCATTCATATGTTGAAATCCTAACCTAACCTAACCTAACCCTCACCAGGTGTTTTTATACCACTTTTACTTTATATAGTGAACAGCCAAGGTATGGAACAATCTACCTTGTTGTTTACTTGGAAGTCTTCAAGTCGAGAGTAAATAGGTGTTTTCTAGGCAAGCATGTAGCATAGACCTCGTCACTTAACATCAGGTGAGACAGAGGTCGAAAGTTTTGACTGGAATCTAAAAAAAATCATACTGTATTATGTGGTATTTAAAAAAAAGTAACTTTTGTATCAGGAGCTGAATAGAGAATTACAGAGGGCATTGAAACGCAGCGAGCAGCTCGAAGCAAAACTCCAGCGTAATGACTCCACGTCCACCAGAACAGGTGAGTTGACGCTCTACCACCAGGACTTATACCCTCACCTTGGTAGAAGTTATATTATAAATTATACAATGATTAATAACTTTTGAAAATAAGTAAAAAAGGATCAATATTTAGTCACTTCCGCACATGCAGTGGTAGTCGTGCAACAAAGTGCACCGCCCGCCAGCCCGCTGATAAATGCGCATGCGGCAAAAACTTTTGAAAATGTCAATACGCGTAATTAAAATTTTGAATTTTGTTTTTGACTAGCAACACTGAGATCAAATAAATAAATTATTTTTTATTTCAAATAAAGTATCTTTTTTATTGTTAATACTTACTAATATCTTGATATAGTACTAAAATGTATAAAAAATATTAAAAATTATTTCTAATTTTTTTTTACATAGCAGTTATACTTTCAAAACGCATTTTGACTGCATTAGGGCAATATATGCCAGGGGTGGCCAAACTGCGGCTCGCGAGCCACATGCTTTTTAAACGATTATTTTTGTCTCCGATTGATTGTCGAATTATTTCAATATTTAAATTTAAGTAACCCATGTCAGCTGCTGGGAAGTCGAAACAAATTACCGGCGTGAATAATCGTTATTATTGCAGCACAACATTAGCGAAATCCAAACAGCGATAGAAATTAACTAACCGGCGTCTTAAGTATCATTAGGAGCTGTCATATACGTGTACATATATATAACTTCAATGCACTTATTTTACACTTTTATTTAAAAATTCTAATAAACATGATTTCTGTAAAAAAAAACATTCTTTTGCGTGTTTTAAATACGTATTAAATTGCGGCGCGCGAAAAATTTCAAATTTTGAACAATGGCTCGAACTGTCAAGGAGCTTGGCCACTCCTTATATATACACTCTCCATGTTTCTACTGTTAAGGTAGAATTATAGAAAAATATTCAATTGTATCAATTCTAATATTTATTTAAAATTTCATACAGGACTTTATTTAGTTACACGATATAAAAGGCCTGGTAGTAATCTAGTTTAAGGCAAAAAAACCACGAGTATATCTACCACATACTCTGTATAAATACGTCATGTCGTTGTGGAGTTTTCTTTATTAATGTCGATTCTACCGCGCGGCGCTGTTTTTATACGTTTACATACAACTAGCGCCATCTGTCGACGCCGACTGAAACTACATAGTTCAAACACACACATATATATATATATATATATATATATATATGTATATATATATCTGAACGAAATATTTTCTATATAAACATTTAAAATTGCTAAACACATGTAGGGGTGAAATAGACCCACAACTCAGGCACATTGATTCACCGGTTGCGTAACACCCTGTATCTCGATCCTTGTTGCTGTCGATCGAATATTTATAGATTGTATTACGATACCGTTAATAGGTATAGGAAACGAATTGTAGGTTCCGTGACCTCCTTGAGCAGCGGCGAAGGTCTTCACGCTGATGAGAGGGCAGGAGGGACACAGAATGGGTTACCAGATGCGGTTCCAGATGTACAGGTCAGTGAAAACCGTATTTACTTGAATATCTATACTTCAACTAGAAATTGTTGTAAGATAGAATCGAAAACGTAGCTCGAAGAATTATTCGTGAAGTGCCAGAAGATGGAGAAGAAACAGGAACACCTGATGATCCTGACAATACGGCGTCGTAGTTGCTCTTAAAAACTTTACCCGTGTTTCTAATATATATGCAATGTATTGACTTTTACAATAGGATTCCAAGACAGTTCAGACATGTTCAATTTTTAAACGGTTTTATTTAGTTCGACCAGTACGGAATTTAATTGTTTATTTGAGTCAAAATTAGAAATTGAAATTTAAGCACCTTCCCGTCGTCGGATTGATCTGGAATTTGGTACAAACATTTAATTTAGATGACAATACAATATAATAAAATCATTAACATTATAAATCTAAGATGGCCGCCGATACAAAATGGCGGATTACATATTTTTCCTTAACCCCCTCAATATGGGTATCAAATGAAAGGGCTACACTAGTAAAACACGATGATTATGTCAAAATTTAAAATTCAAGATGGACGCCGTTCCAATATGGCGAACTAGGTACATATTTTTCCACAACCACCACAATATGGGTATCAATAAACCGTTTAACTTAAAAGTTTTTTAAATGTATTTATTATATTTAAAAAAAGTTTGTGTGCCAAGGGAAATATATTGTAAATGACGTCATTTAAGATAGCAAACACAGGTAACGACATGTTCGAATGTATACACGAGTATAAAATAGAATATTCCATACTTATAACATCTCTAAATACTTTTTCCGTGTGTCCACAGATAAAATATTCCAGTGTCTTTGACAGAGTACTCATGAAGGTTTTACATTTTTGTTTCTGGTAGCATTAATTTTTTGTTTAGTTAATATTTATCAATTACGTTACTTAAATCAAATTGTATTAAAATCAGAGATCGAATGAGTGGCTAGGAAAGTATGGAGAAAGATACAGTTAGCTGCTATATTGTTACCAAAAGCTGTGTCGAGTATTTTTTCCTCGGCACCTACCTCACCACACTTTCCTCATAATGTTTTTGTGCGGTAGATTGGGTTTTCATTAAAGATATAGGTATAAAAAGTATTTTATGATTTAAATTGGATATAAAAATAACTTAAAACTGACAAAATAACTAGGAATTGCTAAAATATATTACCAAATATCCTTCGCAGTCTAAAAATAAACAATCATTTATAGTAAACTGGTTCAAAATTGCATTCATCACTCGAAGATGTTGACCATCTTTGTGTTAGCATCGAGTCGGTGTTAATAAATTATTTACGTCTGATTCAAATTTACATATACCGAACAAAAAAAGATCGCACTTTAACAGATTTGTGTGTGTTTGCGGAATCTATGTACACACATTATATTTTCACTATTTGTAACTCAAGATTTTTACTTTACAAAAGTGGTTTCCATAACAAGCCAACGTATCATCTCTATATGAATACGCATTGAAATATTCGATCTCTGACTTGATTACATACCGATGTTTATTTTATTTTATTTATTAGTATGGTATTTGTTTTTTAGAATTGTTAACATAGTAACGTCATATATATATATATATCTTTGGTTATGTCAGTCATGTAAATTTTGTAGATTAAGTAATATACTGTTTCATCGTAATTGTTTTAGCCGTATGATGTCCACTATTGGACCATGCCTTTCCCAGACAATTATAATAGAAAATAAAAAAAAATCGTAGTTTTGGGGAAAGGCTTGTCCAGCTGTGAATGTCGAGCAGATGTAGAGCGTGGTGATAGACGTGAACAGAGGTTTGGAACAATGCAGGCGCGGGAACCTGAACGGCAGGTGCTGATTGAGAGGATAGTGTCGCTGCAGCGCGCGGCTGCACGTCGAGCTGAACGCTGCGAGTTCCTGGAGGAGCATGCTCGCCAGTTAACCGCTGAGCTTCGTGGCAAGTCACGTCTACTGCGGCAGCTATTGGCAGCGCAGCCTGCTGGTGCCGTTGCCCCAGCTCGCAGCGATGCCAACAAGGTGAGCTCTACGGTAGGTGATGCTAGTGAACAGAGGAGGTGGTGAACTATACCAGTCGCGCCAACCAGGTAAGCTGCAAGGAAGTGCAAATTCTTCGAGGACTTAACACGATAGAACACTGTTGAGTTGCATAGCAAGACGCTTCTGTTACGCTAGTTGCTATCCGCAGTTTATATCACAAATACTTTTATTCTAGAATGTTCTGGTTGTCTTCTAAATTTGATCAATAAGATTAATTCCGCTAGACGATAACAGATGGCGCCACTAGTCTCATACATTTCTGTATGGTTTTACTTTCCCACGACTTTGAGCAAATGGTTTGTTTGGTGTAATATCAAATCGCTACTCCCCTCGCACCTTCCTCAGAAACCCTGTAAAGTGGTCTAAAGAGGTCCTTACGAATAACATCGCAGGATCTCCACAGAGCAGTCATAACACACCGGAAAGTAATGTTATTTCTATTGATATATTTTACAGAAAAACCGATTCATTTGTTACTGCTCCGGCGTTGATTTGTATACTAGACGGCAAAAGGTCGTTGATAACGAAGGTGAATATATTGTTGATTAGAAATAAAAACTTGTTAAAAAGGTTATCGTGTGAATTTAACTTTAGAAAGCGACATTACTTTCCGGTTACCCTAGTATCTGCAACCTAGGAGTTCCGATACACCTTCTCAAATCACACTCTTCGACGATAATTTTTTGGTTTAAAATGGCAGAGATAAGCAAAGTTAAGAAGCTGTAAAAGCCCCTATTCCTATAGCACTAACTTCATTAAAAATAATAGATTGATGTAAATAGTTTCTGTATATATTAAATCGTTTACCTTAAATAAATTATTGATCTAAAAATTTAAACATTTTACCTGAATTATTGATGAAAAAATTTAATTATATAGTATATATATATAACATCTTATTTTTACTTGTGTTACGTACTGTGGGTTCTGACTCGAAATGATACACCACTGGTTCACAAGACGTCCTTTATTCACAAATCAGATGGTCACCCTACTTTAACGCAAAGTGTACTATCGCTTAGTCAAAACTTCGCTACCAAATCGCTCAAGAAATCACTGTCCAAATAACTTACCGAATACTCACTTTGTATCACTGATCGCAGATCTTAATCTTACAACTCGTAAGACAACACTGAACTGTCAACATGGGGAGTACACTTATTTATACTACGGATAAGGTTCTAGTAAGTTCGAGATAGTACTCGATTAGAATTTCCGAGAACCTTACTCAAAAAACTATAAATAACTTCAAGGTCGCGCGTGTTCTTGATCCTAGGGTTCAGTGTTTATTGTTTAGAGGGTTCTGTAACACTTATCTTTTTTTTTCTAAATAAAAAGAATAATAAAAACATAATTCAATATAAGTAAAATCTTTTCTTCTATTCGGCACGCTAAGAATAGATACAATTATGTTCTTATAAATGTTTTCACTGCTTTATGTGGATAACATTTTTGAGATATAACCAATATATAATTTTTCTTCTCCTCTTAAAAGTTGCGTTTTATCATTTCATTCGATAGAAGCGGCGATATCTTAACACATAGATTTTTAGAAAGGTTGTAGCATAAATAAATTGACAGCGAAATAACTAAATATTACATTTAAAGCTTATAATGAATCACCCTGTATAGCTTTTTATTATCTATCATAAATTATAACAGCTATTGTACTGCTAATAACATTTTTCCTATCCATGCTGCATTGCAGAGGAAATTGACGAAGGTAGGTAATTTTTTATAGTGAGATACTCAGCGTCCAGCTGATAGCAACTAGTTACAATTAGAGGTAATTGTGCTGGAATTAATATGCACTCGCTATCTCGCTTTGCGTCGTTTCGTTTTGCGTTTTTTTCGAAGTTGCGTCGCTGCTTAATTAGTACTAATTTTCACTGCGCGTCGTTAGATTTTCGAGGTTGCGTTGTTTTGGGGTCGAGTCTAAATTTTTTTTAAAATTTTCTTTTTTTTCTAAAAAATGGCAACTAAGAAACAAAAGTGCTAATAAGAAAGAATAAGGTAGTAATAAGAGTCAATAATCTAAGAAAAACGTAAATAAAATGAAACGAATGTAAGCAAAATAATAATTATATACACCAATACCTCGCTTTGCATCGTTTCGTTTTACGTTTCTTTCGAAGTTGCGTCGCTGCTTAATTAGTACTAATTTTCACTGCGCGTCGTTAGATTTTCGAGGTTGCGTTGTTTTGGGTTCGAGTCTTTTATTTTTTTTTGGAATCTTTTTTTTCTAAAAGATGGCAACACTTTTGTTTCTAATTGCGCCATGCCATCAAAACTCGGGGATTCCATTTCTAACTAAAAATTAACGCAAATTTTAATACAGTTTTATTTTCACTTTGTTTTGCTAATTTTAGAGTTCCGTTTCAATTACGTAGTGTGTTGTGATTTTTTTTAAAAGAGAATTATAAATTTATATAAATTTTTACGTGTTCTTTCTGGTTACAAAAAAGATAAATATTTTTCCAATTTATTTATTGATAGAGTTAAATTATTTTTATTTTTTTAAATGTTAACTTTGTTCAATTTTCTTTTTAAAAAGTACTATTTTCGTGACCCTGGAACCTAATTTAGATCTTTACATGGTTTGCTGTAGAAAATCTTTATTCACTTTGCGGCGTTTCAATTTGCGTCGTGTAATTTTGGAACGTAACCACGACGCAAAGTGAGGTATTGGTGTACTGCACAAAACATCGTATAAATTACTAGCTGATCCCGCAAACGTTGTTTTGCAAAAAAAAAATTGATATTTTAATTTACAAATAAAAAATAAGGGTTGATCGTAGAGGGGTGAAAATTTATGGTTGTATGTATTCTTGTATGCTGTATCATAAAAAAATAAAAATAAAAAATTTCGTTAAAAAAATAAAATTTTTTTTTAAGTGTGAACAACCTTTATCACTTAGGGGTATAGAAAATAGATAGTAGCCGATTCTCAGACCTACTGAATACGCATATAAAATTTGGTAAAAATCAGTCAAGCCGTTTCAGAGGAGTTCAAGTTCGAACACCGTGACACGAGAATTTTATATATTAGATTACAAGATCGCACAACATAGGTTTAAATTTTAGAGTTAATTGTGTTACGAATGGGCCGGTAGAAGGAGATCGCAAAACTGGGTGGTGGTGCGATGGCTGCGCTCTGGGGCGGAGATCCAGCAGGCATGACCCTGGAGCTGTCCCTCGAGATGAACAAGCGCTTGCAAGCGCTGCTAGAAGACACCTTACTCAAGAACATCACACTTAAGGTGCGTATATATTTAAGTATCCTGTTTCCAGGCCTTTGTTCATTTACATCATTCGTACTCCCACTACTGGACATAAGACTATCGTAAAGATTTTCAATTGTAACGGTTTGAAATCTTTAATGAATCCTATGTTGTACAGTTTGCACAGAAAAGGTTATGTTATTTCTAGGAATATAATTGTTTTATAAGAAAAGGACCAATATTTAGCCACTTCCGCACATGCAGTGGTAGTCGTGCAACAAAGTGCACCGCCCGCCAACCCGCTGATAAATGCGTATGCGGCAAACAATGCGAATTACACAACTGCCACCGTTAAATCATTCAACACGTGTTTCACCCCTTCACGGGGCATCTTCAGGAGTTATGTTACACCGATTAGTGCCAAACACAGAGTCAACTTGACTCGGTGTTTGGCACTTTATTGCACGACTACTGCTGCATTGGCGGAAGTGGCTAAATATTGGTATTTTCCTTACTTAGGACTTCCGCAAGGTAAAGCCTGATTCCATGAAATATTTAAAATTGTTTTATCATATGTATATATATCGTCTATGTACCTTTACAATATTTTATTCATGAAACTTCACGCTGCCTAAAGAAAGAGTTAATAATTTTGTTCATTAATTCAGGACTTGAAGAGTATCCTCTTCTCTCTTTCCTCTCTTCTTTCATCTCTAAGAAAAATTTTAAATCCGACCCTAAGGTATTTTAGGTACCCCGTTTTCAGGGACCTATCGTGCTCCTCCACCATATGTAAGCAGCAAAATTATTTACGATAATTTTTTCACAATCATTTTATGTCATTTTCACGCTTTTCTTGAGTCCTCAAGATATTTCATTCATTCCTCTGTGTTTCCTGTCATTCTCTACCATTCCTTTTCATATCTTGTCACCTATCATACATCGTCTCTCTTCCATTGTCTTCCTCTAAAATACTGTAACACAAATTTTTATATTTATTTATGTTTCATTTTGTATCCTTTACTATAAGACATCTCTTGTATCTACTCACATCCTATTCCTTTATTATTACTGCTCCAATTATCTTCACAAAGTACTCCAGAAATATCTGACATCCATCTTGGCTAACTGAAGAGGCCATGTTACTTCCTCTTTCCTTTCCTGCATCCGTTCCTGCCAAATACAGAACAGCCGGTAACTATGTGCAACACGGCCTGAGTCAGAGGTATATCAGATTAACAGAAAATAGGTAAAATATACTTTTTACTTCCAGGAAAACATGGACACATTGGGTGAGGAGATCGCTCGGCTAAAGGCTGATAAAAATCAAACCGCCGACAGGAAATAACCAGACCGGATGACATATGTACGATTAAAAATATATACAAACACACACGGGACAGCTTGCGGGTAGCCGAGAATTTGGAATTTATCTATATACAGAGTGATTTGTTATAGGCGTTAAAGATTTAAAGGGATCATCAACCTATCACCTTACAATCACAACTTTGCAGATATTAGTACGCGAACACAATTGTGCTAATATGATCCTACAAACACAATGGTTAATATAATCCTACAAACACAACAGTATTAATATGTTTCTACAAACACAACTATATTGACACTGTTCCGTAATTGCAACTGTACAGGCACCACCCTGCAAACACAATTGTGCTAAGATCCTGCAAACGACTGTACTAATATAGTCCTACAAACACAACAGTGTTAATATAATCCTGCAAACACAGCAGTGTTAATTTATTCCGGCAAACACAGCAGTGTTAATATAATCTTGCAAATACAGCAGTGTTAATGTAGTCCTGCAAACACAGCAGTGTTAATGTAGTCCTGCAAACACAACACTGTTAATGTAGTCGTGCAAACACAACAGTGTTAATATAATTCTACAAACACAACAAGGTTCATATAATCCTGCAAACACAGCAATGTTAATATAATCCTGCAAACACAACACTGTTAATATAGTCCTGCAAACACAACAGTGTTAATATAATCCTGCAAACACAGTTAACACTGTTGCGTTTGCAGGATTATTTATATTAACATATAATCCTACAAACACAACGCCATAGATATCACCTCGCAAATCGACTCGCGTGTGTTATATATTTATAGTTATTTTAAATATGTGAATATAAATCGTGATCTATAATAATGGCTGCCATATAAACTTTGTGCTTGTGTCGGTGACGTTTATAAATCTTTTTTTTTACCATCAGTGGGAACATGATGCCCACAAATTCAGACAGATCTGAAGCCAGTGATCGAGGACGAGGTTCGACCAGCTCAGCCGATGGGTCTGAATGCTGAAGGAGTTTAGATTGATAGTCCAAGAGCTGTTCCTATTTGAGGGCATTGGTTAGTCAGGTGTAGGGTTCCATTGGACCTCCATAGATTCTGTTGGTAACAATATATATACAACGTCTCTTGATTTTATCAAAGTCATTTGTCCAGAATCTGAAGGCCCAATTGGCCCAATTCCACTTCAACCTGCTCGCTTGTTTGTTCTACAGATCTTCAAGTCCTGATTATGATACGCATTTAGAATTTCAACACCTGGAGTAGAGAAATCCGAACTTTGGCGCATTCCGTTGCAATAGTCCAGTGTTGATACCATATTCCAATATGGTGTTACCAGGAATAAGTTGACGATTTCTAATGGTTTTATGAAACATAACGTAAGTCGTAGGTATAGAACGTGGATATACCTGGTGAAGGTTGGAAGACGATGGATGCAGGAGTGTAGATAGGACTCCCTCAAGGACCGCCATGATGACTCGTCTTGCGCTGCTGACTTTGTCGTGGGTCAAGCTGGTGGACATACCCACGCTGCGTGTACCAGATCATGGTCAGCGCTCGAGAATTTTTGACCCCAAAAACCGTCGATTTCATTACTGATGAACCCCGATCACTGGCACTTCAGATGAGAAATTCTTCCAACCACGTCGGTGATATTGATTCTTTTGAAAATACCTTCGTTATACATTCATTTGTGGATTTCATATCATTCATTCGCTTAAATTCAAATTGTACGAACTATTATTTATTTTTATAGAAATAGTTTGTATCAACACATCTGGTATATTTAATCGAATCAGGCGTTACCTTGCGAAAGTCCATCCTAAGTAAGAAAAGGACCAATGTTTAGCCACTTCCGCACATGCAGAGGTAGTCGTGCAACAAAGTGCATCGGCCGCCAGCACAGAGTCACTCTGTGTTTGGCACTAATCGGTGTAACATAACTCTTGAAGATGCCCCGTGGAGGGTGAAACACGTGTTGAGTGATTTGGCGGTGGTAGTTGTGTGATTTGCATTGTTTCCCGCATACGCATTTATCAGCGGGCTGGCGGGCGTTGCACTTTGTTGCACGACTACCACTGCATGTGCGGAAGTGGCTAAATATTGGTCCTTTTCTTACTTACATCTGGTATAGTCGAAAAAACCTGCTCATATATATATATAGTTCATTATTTAAATATATAATTTTAAATAAAAATCAAACATGATCAAACAGTTGTAATTTTTAAAAATGAGACTATATATTATTAACTCGGTTCGTGTGTTATTTAAATTTATTTCCAGTTTAAAATGACAATTAAAATTATTTAAATGTTTACGATATATGAATAGGATAGTTTTCCTTTAGCCGGGCGCAACTGAAATAACACAGATGTATAGAAATTTAGGAGTGTATGGAATTTCTCTATTTTAACACGTTCTATGCCGAGGAAAAAAATAGTTTCCTCTCCAGGCCGTGTCGGTCAATGCTGCCAGATGTCATTTCCATAAATAAATTATATTGACTTTTGTTATAACCAAGTAACATTTGAGTAAAAGAATAAAAGCATAAAATCAAAAAAAAACAATTTAGTAAATTTTAAACAGGTTTATGATCTTTAATAGGCTTAGAGGGAAATTTCGCTGACGGTCAGCACTGACCGCATTGGCGGAGAACGTGTTAAATGAAATGACATTACGGAATATTTATATTTATCAAAGTTACATAGTTGTTAACATACTTTACTCGAAGTTCAAGTTGCAAATGTAATTTGGGGGGAGATAATGTTTTGGATGTTCAAGATACCCTGCTTTTGTAGATATGAGAAGGTTATGTGGAATTCTTACCCGCTGAAATATCCTTCGGTGTGAGGAACTACGGTATTTGCATAATGGGTACTCTAGTGCTTTCGTCATCATTTTAGAAGTCCACAGCTGGGCATAGGGCCTCTCCATCTTAAGCCGTATGTTCACCTTGCAGCCAAATGTCCTAAGCTACTCTTGTCGGCCCGTGGTTCCCTCTCACTGCCATACATTAAGTTAAATAACTTAACCTAATATACAAAAATATGATTTTTACAATTATTTATCATCGTGTAAGTTGCAGGACATATGCGCCTCCCAAAAATCGCCACTATGACCAATCTTGCGTTGCTCACATCCATTTTCCGTGACCTTAAATCGTTAGTCCACTTGTGGGGATCTATCCGCGTCTATTTTTTTTTAAACTCACCTGTAATCTTCTACCGCCATTTGAGACAGACCTTTTATATTGGTTACATTTATTATAATACCTAATTTATTTTTTTATTCATATAACCTACTTTTAATCGGATATTTTATTGTATAAATGTAAAAATAGTACGGTTTTGATTTAAACAAATGAACTTTCGCTCGCCGCCCGACTACGAAAATTATCGTGTAAATAACTTTGTATATTTTTATTTAAGCCGTTTAATTATGATTTCTTATTAATTTTTGTAAATAGTTTTTTAATAATTATTTTAAAATACATACCGATCAGATATCGGGACGCATTGGCAAAATAATGTTTATATACGAATCAATGGAGTCGTTTTGTAATTCTGATAGTTGAAAAATTCTAGAATTAACATCAAATAGAATACGAGATATTAAAATATACAGTATGATTGGTTATAGGTGTAATGGTTTAAAAAGATTTTGATAAGCCAATAATTTATTAAAGTATAAAGTAAACAATAATTAAAAAATATAAATTCTTTATTATTACTGAAACCAATTATTTTTATTTGACAGCAAAACTTTTTCGCCTATATCCTATCACCATGTATATAATGTTTATTAAAATATAAATCAAGCTGACAGATCCAGAAATTCAAGAATGTTTTCGATATAAAAACCTATTCCATGTTAAGCCAACAGTTTAGATATATATATACGTATCTATATGCGATGTCATATAAAGTCGATATAGTTTAAAAATAATTTTATTATTATCGCTATCACCGAATCCGCTGTACCTCGCATTAGGCCGAAATTAGCCGATTCATCCTGTATACACAACTGGAGGATTTTTTTGTAGACTGGCTCTCTCTGGTCTCTTTTCGCGAACTTCATAAACTCAAAACATTTGGTCAAATTTCCAAAAATTCTCAGCTGTCATTATTCTCGGTATCAGGAATATTGTTAATAAATTTCAAGTCACTAAGCCTTTTATAGATATATCGCGATCCAATTGTGGAAATCTTATATACAATATCCGACGATATATATTGCACATCGACCTTTGAAAAGAGACAATCGGCTAATTTCGGCTTAGTAAAGCACTATCTCTGTCACACACCAGCTATGTGACGTTTTGTCAGTCGTTGTATTTCGTGCGACAGAGATAACGCTCTTCAAAGCCGAAAATAGCCGATTGTCTCTTTCCAAAAATCGATGTGCGATATTAATCGCCGAGTACTGTACTTCGTCTGTTTTAATTTCCGTCGTAACACCACGTACCTTAAACAACTCTTATTTAATCCTAGTATTCCATAGCTAAGGCATATGTTATAAATTGTTGTGAATTGGAATTATTTAACTGCGTAAGGTGTTGATCGAATAAATATTTTAAACATTTCAAGTGTTTTTATTTTATAACATAATATATAGAAACTACAATCGGATTGAGATGCCGATCGACCAGCAGATCAAACGCCGCAAGTGGAACGTGATAGGCCACACGCTCTGAAGGGACTCTGATCACATACCGACGCAAGATCTAGAATTGATATTTAATGGAATCAGGCGTTACCTCGCGGAAGTCCATTCTAAGTAATATTGGTCCTTTTCTTATCTAGAATGTAATCCTCAAGGAAAGCGAAGACGTGGCCGCTCAAAGCAAACCTGACGATCACTGCAGAAGTGAAGGCAGTTGGAATGACGTGGAGCGAAGTAAAGCGCGAGGCTCAAGACTGTTCGGGATGGCGACATACTGTGGACGCCTTCTGCCCCATGGGGACATAGGAATAAATGAATGATAACAATTGGATTGAATATACCCTTTATACATACAACGACATACCTTCAAACAACGAAGTTTCAACAATGTTCATCTCGACTGCTGCCCGATAGTTTGACACCCCTGTCGTAAAGTTTAATTATTTCTTTCTTCATTTTCCAGCCATGAAGCGTCCACATAAAGCCTCCCCAATTTCCAAGTTCTTCTCATATGACAATTTTTGTGACGAAATAAAACAACGGAATATTAATATATTTATTGTACATATCAGTCTATTCCCAGAGGTATATACCCGTTACCGCTTCAGCACCATCATTGGCTCCTTCATGTCGAACGCCTCCACCAGTTCCTATAACACATGACTAAAATTGTAATATACAGATACATACAGAAATAATTAAAAAAGTGATACAAAAAAATAAAAATTAAAGAAAATAAGAAAAGTTTTAAATGGACAATAAGAAAAAATGTGATAAATTGTAACTCAAAATGTGATATAAATTGTGATAAAAAGGTAAACGAAAAGAAATAAAAATAAAATGTAACATGTAATGCGGGAGGAATGAAAGGTCACAGAGTAAAAAGGAAAGATAGCAGAAATGTGGCATGAAAGAATAGATTGAAAGAATATGTGAAGAATGAAAGGAGAGAATGGAAATAATAAATAACTATGTGAAAAAATAAATTGCCCGTAAAGTCCCTGTCCCACCAAAGATAGGGGTATATAAAAAATATATATACAGATACTAACGGATGAATCTGAATATATTTTGAACTATTACAATCGCTCAACAGACTATAGAGCTATGCTTGGGATTTCTCTACCAGATCGATTGAGGAATGAGGACATCTAAAGAAGAATGAAAGTAACCGGATATAGCACAGAGGAGTGGTAGAGAACATTGTTAAAGTCCATGCAAGAAGTTGAAGACAAACCGCTTCAAACCAGTATTATTAGAAATCTATAAGAGAAGTAAAGCAAGATGACAGCAGTAGCCAAGTGGAACTGAGAGTAGATCTAAGGTTTAAAATTGTAGGGGGTAGGAGGTGGGGGGTGGTGAGGTTTGAACCTTAAGGCTTTTTGTTGCAGGCTGTGTTGGAAACCCTCATATTGCTTTAACTTGGAGCATTAGGTGTTGCTCAATCCCATTCTAGTTCCTATGTCGTATACAAGTGGTCACTATGTGACCGAAGGTTGACTTGCCTTCCATCGCGCCATATCCATAGAGACAATGAATTGGTTCCTATTAGACGATTCTTGGCACTCACGCTGCGCTGCCGGCACCGTCGTGATGAATGGCAGCCCATGATTCTCGTCTGAAAACACCAGATCAAGTTTACACAACCTTCTGTTCGCTATACATGGTGTTTCTAAATAGATGTAAAGGCAAATGGTAAAGTATTGATAATATAGTAAGAAAAAGTTAAAAAAAATCGTATTACTATATTTTACTTTATTTTAGTTTACTAATAATTATTGTTATCTGTCTGTCATATTCCAATAGAAAAATTAAATTATTGTAACATATAACGGCTTTTACACATATAACGAATCAACCTGTATATATTTATTTACAATTTCTTGTACACTATAGAAAATAAATAGATGGGAAAAAGGAACAATATACATATATAAGTACAAGAGGCAGTCTTATCGCTTCAGGTGATCTCTACCAAACAACCTTTGGATGGAGGTGAGATACATGAAGAAGAGGGCAGTTTAGGGTGTGCATACATTACTGTACATCCATACATTTGTACAAATAATATATATAAAAATAAAGATTATATATACATATATATATATATATATATATGTGTATATATATATATGTATATATATATGCAAATATGTACATATACATATATATACATACATACATACATACATATCCAAATAGATATTTTGTAGTTAAGTAGTGATAGGACCCTCGCGATGATACATACAGGTGGCGCTAAATGAATGTCATAATATGAACGCGCCTTATTTTTTACAAATGGCGCCAACTGTCACTGCGCTTTGACATTTATGATGTAGATTTTTATTAC
The DNA here is from genome assembly GCF_028537555.1 of Battus philenor. Classification (NCBI taxonomy): domain Eukaryota; kingdom Metazoa; phylum Arthropoda; class Insecta; order Lepidoptera; family Papilionidae; genus Battus; species Battus philenor. Next base: position 6,559,367 of record NW_027181692.1, read on the forward strand.
AATTTACGTTTTGATTTTAGTCCTGATTGGCTTTACCCCACTCTTTATTTTAATTCTTGATTTTGTTCTTAACAATGCCGACAAGCTCTGCTGATTCTTTAAAATATTGGCTACATCTATTGTCGTATTGACATTTTTGATATTATAATGTGGTATATCTACTGAGATGAGCATTCCAAGCCGTTGGTAGCTTAAAAAGATTTAAAAGTGCATAAAACCTACTTGAATTAAAATACACCAATACCTCACATTGCGTCGTGATTACGTTCCAAAAAAACACGGTGCAAAGTGAATTAAGATTTTTTATAGCAAACCATGTAAAGATCGAAGATAGATTCCAGGGTTACGAAAATACTACTTTTTAAAAAGAAAATTGAATAATATGAAAAATAATGTAACTCTGCCACTAAATAAATTGAAAAAATATTTACCTTTTTTGTAACCAGATACAAAAGTGTTGCCACCTTTTGTAAAAAAAGATAATTTCAAAAAATAAATTAAAGACTCGAACACAAAACAACGCAATCTCTAAAATCTACCGACGCACAGTGAAAATTAGTACTAATTAAGCAGCGACGCAACTTCGAATAAAACGCAAAACGAAACGACGCAAAGCGAGGTATTGGTGTATTCTAAATTTAAATTTAAAAATTGTTAACGAACTCACCAATATCAATTGCGACCATGCCGTCGCGGACGAGGAACGACACGTAGTAAATATTCTCAATGGTGCGACTGAAGCTTCCAGGGTCCAGCACCACATGGAAGTAAGACAGGGAACCTTTCCGACACATCTTCGTTATAAACCGGTGCACTCTGCTCACCATCTCCGGAACATCTCCTGTCTCCTCCAACCTGAAGGCAATTTGAACATCACCATAAGACTTTCAAAGATCGCAATACATGTTCTAAAAACACATTCATTTTGTATCATTGTTTATTATTAAAAGCTTTTAACATCTATTTCTAAACACCCTGTGGAGTAAATATTTAGTTAAATCAAACACTATACTTATGGTTATATAGCATTGTTTAGCATAAACAGTACATAGTACTATAATAACTATCCTTGATGTTTTTCCCCAAGAGCCTTTATTTGTGAGCATGTCGCATACGCCCATAAGGATGATAGAAAAACTTGAAAGTTATTAAAACCGCTGTATGCGGGCTACTGCCACCCAGACCTGGTACAAATATGTGGACATCCTATGGCTAAAGTGGTGTTATTAAAGCTGAAACTACATACCTGTCCACAGCCTCCGGAGCCTTCAGAGCTGCGATCTGCTGGCGCTCAATTCGACGACGTGGAGCCCTAGGCCTCTGTTCTGGAGGCGTGGGTGCAAAGGTGCCAAACAGACAGCACACCGCCGGCACTTCATGGGGAAACACCAAATCCAAGAACTCGGGGTTCTCTTTCTAAAAATTTTTTTTAATGTTTTTATATATTCACATCTTTAAAACGTTCACACATATAGGTGTTAATGCTACTTGCATAAACCATAAAAATAAGAAATACATACTATATACTGTGCGAGCTCATGTTTGTTATATGTGTTGATATTTCCACTGACGGAGTCAGAGCATCGAAGGGCCAGGTCACTGGTGGCACGCAGCACCTTCGAGTCCAGGTAGCCTTCACCTGAAAATTTTTCCAATACACTACTATAGCCCATGTCATCTCCTGGGAAATATAAACAAATGGTATCTATTAGGAGCTGTTAAAACAAGTATCATTTGTACCTATTGTTAAAAGCACAGATAGTGAAATGGAAGTAACTGAGAATTAGAATTATCATTATTTTTATTACAATGTCTCTTTTAACAACAGGTATAATGGTGTTTATTATGTACAGTTGAAATTTTACTAAATAATTAAATACGTAAACATAATGTGAACATGTTTTTTTTTTATTTTATTTTACCACAACCTAAAACCACCACTTATAGAAATATTGGTGTATTTTATACAAATAATAAAAATAATTACTCCTAATAGATACCGGACTGTTTGTATTTCGTGCATCAGAGATAACACTCTATGAAGCCGAAATTGGCCGATTGTTTCTTTCCCAAGGTCAATGTGCAATATTTATCGAAAGTGCACTGGTAAATATAATTTTTGTAAAAAAAAAAGTTGGTTGCGTGTTTAAATGCGTATTCAAAAGCGGCTCGCGAAATATTTCAAATTTCGAACAATGGCTCGTACTATCAAGGAACTTGGCTATCCCTGAGCTATATATTAAACCCATTCAAAACTTTATTATCTTCCCCAAAACAATAAAAGAAATACTAGTATGTTAGTGAAGATTATCATTTAACATATATTTTATAAGTTAGTTAAAAAAAATTTTAATTTATCTTTGTATTATTTTTAAAACCTCCTTAAGAGTGTTCAAAATCTTATTTTATGTAGAACTGACAATATAGTCTTCTTGTCTTTGTCTTGTCTCAACAGACTGGTTTTAGCAACCAAGCAGCACTGTGCCTATTTTGTGTTACAGTTGGCCTTAATCAAGCCAACCTAACTCCTTGAGAAATACCAGCAGACCCTTGACGTTGGTTGTGATGTTGAAGAGGCACACAATATACAATAAATTTTTTTAGAAATCCTATATTTTTCAATGAGAACTGCAAATGGCCTGAACAGAAATGACAGCAGGGGACATAAACGCTCCACATGGCACGGAATGTGTTAAGCGGATGTTTTCAGAATGGCGTAGTTGAAGCATTTGCTTCACTGAACGCTATTCAATTCATTACTATGTTCCATGGTGATGGGGATTAAAAACCATAATTGATATTTAAGAAAATACTTTACTTCGATGTTAAGTCCAAACTGAGATCAAAAATACAATCGAGTTCATGTTCGTTGACTAATTTCAGATAAAAAAGATTTATCTGCATTTAAAGGAATATCATTTTACAATTTAAGATTATATAAAGTATAAGAACCCACCACCACATATCAAGTTATCACAGCAAACAAAGTGGTGAGTGACTTTCACTTCTAAAGTTGCAGCATCAAGTCGCATTATGATTGAGACTCACCTCTTGGGTACAAAGTGTTATAATTAATTCTTATTTACTATCTGTACCTATAGTTAATGTAAGGTTGAAAATAGCCACGAACACTTTAAACTTTTTTGCTGATAAGTGAGCTAAATATTCACACCTTCAAAGCTTTACACCATAGATGCACAGACCATGGCCCCCGGGCCGTCCATTCATGATTTGCCCGAGTGGACTGTAGTCTTAATAAGTCTGTGCAACCATGCTTTACACCTATAACCAATCACCCTGTACAATTAGTACACTGACTTAGAGAAATAGTTTGTGAAGATTGTACCACATATTACTGGTACCATGATATAACATAATATAGAACTCACCAGGGTGTTTGACTCGTTCCTCCACACCACCTTCGGCGAGTAGACTCTGCACTTCCTTAACTGCATTAGAGGTTTGTTCCATTTGCTGCACATTGTCAGCATCTTCCTCTGCAATTAAACACAAGTCCATCATCAAGACTGTTTTAGGCGTAATATACTATGTACCATTGTAGATATAATTATAACGATTTATCTGCTCCCTTGCTTCAAGAATGTCTCGGCACCGCACGGGTTTACAACACTGTACTTCCACTATGTAATGTGTATGATGTTATGCTGCAGGCTATTTTAGCTTTGAGGAGCTTCGTCGAAATTGAGCTAACAGGTCTGTGAGCTAAAAATGATCCTCCACTAGCGGCTTGCTTTACATACACTATATACACACATATTTCAATGTTTCTATGGTTAGTTGTATATGGCAGTGTGATACTTCAATAAATAATGTCTAAAATCCGTTGAAATAATGACTTCTTACCTATCGCCGATAAATCTTCTAGCAAAGCTTTGTATCGCAGTTTTCTATCGTAACTTCTTAAAGAGATTCTCTCTTCACAACCTGAACTATTCAACGACATTTTATGAATTATTTAATAATAACGTATCTAAGGTAAATTGAATACTATTTATATTGCCGCCGATAAAACCACTGTTTTGACAACCACGTCTCTATCAAGCTAGTGATGTACTTGAATTTTATTACTTACCAATTTTTTCAACGATGTATGTTGAACAAAATTGTTTTCTTATTGATGTTATAAAAGAATTGAATACAAAATTAATTATAAACTGTAGATAGCATATGTATTCAATAAATATTAAAATTGACTATGAATTCGTCAGCGAAATGCTTAATTATAAACACGTGTATAGATAAGTTATTAAACTAAAATTATATTAAAAGAAAAATTAAAAAGAAAGTCATATCAGATTTTAAGCATTATGGTATCAGTATACTTTTGAAAAAAAAAAGATTCACGTTGTAAAGTAAATGAAAGTTTAAAAAAAAATTATGTGAAAATATTTTACAAAATTCATATAATTTCTTATCTGAACTATTTATTATTAGAATTCAACAAATTTGATTTTAGTTAGTAAAACTAGATTATTTAAAAAAAATTATAAACCCAGACTTTATATTCTTTTTCTAAATTTTTAGAAGAATTTTTAGAAGTTTAAATGCGATATTCGTTAAAAAGTAACAAATTCATACTTTTTACAATTACTTCATGATTATATTTAATGTTTATGTGTCGATTATTCGTTTGTCAATGTTATTCATGTTGATAAATAATTTTTTATGCAAATAAATAAATTCAAGGTTAAAAATAATTATTATATTGAAAAACTAATAACACTTATATATGTTGATAGTCTGGTTAGCTACTGTGTAAACATTATTTACTTTAGTAAAACGATAGTAATGTGGGGGTAGCATCCCTATCGTAATATAGGAGTGCGCGGTATATAGTAGATACGCTTTCATAAAACGAATTTAGCTAATATTATTAAATATTATAAATGAATTTTTTGTATGTACAGAATTAATTTAATTTTATAATCTGATTGTAAGTGAACTAATTTAGTACGGTGCTCCGACAGTGATACATGACAGATGTTAGTGAGGTTATAATTGTATTGAAAATAATTAATAATTAGTGAATGTTTTTATAATGGATTCGGCACCGGCTCAAGAGGTCACCGAACTGCTTAGGCAGTGGGAGGAACAACATACAACACCCAGCTATGATCCTATACCGACATTGACCAGGTGAGGTGTTTACCATGAAACGTCAAATAGCACATTGTATATCTACAGCACGTCGTAGATCATTTGCCGGCTGTACTTTACTGAATTTGTCAGAAATAGATAATACAAGAATTTGAACAACTTATCCCATTAATAAATCATAGGCAAGGATGCGTTCCCAGAAACGTCAAAATGTCCTTTAGTCATAATCTGTTGAGGAAAACAACATTACACTTGGAATGTACTACTTCAGCTCAACTGACAAATTCACAATATTTTTAATCAAGTAGGCATACACACACTTGAATCATCAATTATTTTAATTTTATAAGCACTAAGCTACCATCAGCTCGAAATCCAGATCTGTTCTGTGCTGGCCAGAAACTCAACAATTATTCTTTTTAAATGAAATTTAACAATATTTAAAGTATATTTCATAATATCCATCATGTAAACATGCAATCAAACTATGTTCCACACATTCCGATAAACTAAAAATTCATGAATACTGTAATAAGATTTGTTTATTATACTTTTAATTTAAGATTTAATCATCTCATTTCTATCCAAAGTTTGTCCGGTATCACCTTATGCTATAAGACCATTTCTTGTGGCTCTATGTAAATTGTTTCTTTTACTTTCAGTTATTATCTGTGGTTTACAATAAAGTGTAAATAAAATAAATAAACTAAGTAAATAGAGGTCTAAAATATGTCATGGAACTTTATTATATATGTATATATTGAGACATATGAAAGACTTGTTACATTTTTGATTAATTTGTTATTTTTACTATAGATCCTTTGAGAAATATTGTTAGCTAATTCTATTGAGAAACAAACTTTAGATATAATAATGAAATTAGACAAAATGTATATTTCACTCAATCCTATAGAACTAACATAGTTCTTGACTTTGTACCAATTATTATCACATTTCATGCCATGTGGGGCATATATGACCCCCACTGCACTTCCTGTTCAGGCCATTTGTGGTTCTAATTGAAGAACAAAGGATTCTTAAACAGATGAACAGAGTTGAATATAGATAACTTCACATCACTTATGCACATACGTAATGAAATGAAAAATTAAAACTTATTAATTTTTCCTGCTAATTATAGCTTTGTAGTATTGAATAAGTGTAAAGCATATGTTTTAAATGAACTCTGTGTTTGAATGTGACATTGACTGTGAGTGACTCTGTGTTTGGCACTAATCGCTGTAACATAACTCCTGAAGATGCCCCAGTGGAGGGGTGAAACATGTGTTGAGTGATTTAACGGTGGTAGTTGTGTAATTCGCATTGTTTGCCGCATGCGCATTTATCAGCGGGATGGCAGGCAGTGCACTTTGTTGCACAACTACTACTGCATGTGCAGAAGTGGCTAAATATCCCTTTCTAAATTAAATGACTTCTTTTAATGTGGGTTGTATACACACACATGCAGCACATATTTATGTAAACCATTAAACATTTTCATCATTAAAACAGCATAGGCCCCCAACAAAGTTTGTCATGATCATCAGTGTTCTACTGCCTGCATCCAACAACTGTCATGAGCAATATTATGTTAATTATTGCGAAATTTATTAATAACTTGTGAAACACAATTAGAAATCAGATATTAATTAAATCTTTAACCACTAGTTTTCTAGGGCGCCAAAAATTTGTTATCTCATCCTGTGTTTACTTGTCATTTTTGGGCACCTCTGATTATACTGGAAATATATCCGTCCTAATATCAATAGGCTGCTTCTTTTTTCTTTTATTATTCTGGGAAAAGAACAAATACCAATGCTGGCTTATGCTAACAAAATTTATTAAAAAGCCAACAAAAAATATTATTAAAAAAAATCCTTTTTAAAGCAAAAGAACAAACACATTTTTATGCATTTTGATAACTATACACTAGGTTTAGAGTTTTTAATAATGTAGCATTATATCAAATTGTCATTTTATGCCAGATTTCTGAAAATTGCCATGGCGGTCAATTTGTCAATTATATTGATAAATAATTGTTGTGTGTGCACCATGTCAAAAGTCAAACATCCAAAACTTTCACTTAGTGTGGCTATTTTAACTTTGTTATACAGGGTGATTAGGTTAGATTCTTTACATGAATTTTCAAGCCAAACTATACACAAAAATAATGGTCATCGTAATTATATATTAACTATATACATGGTGATTACATTTGTAAAAGCCTTATGTTTGAGAATGTATAGATCATTTGCAGTCAATTAATATATGGTACATCCTGTATTTATGGTTACAGATGTAATAAATAACATTATACTAAAATAATACAGTTTTATAATTAGGGTTACCGCATATTAAAATAATTATTATTTACAATAGATCCTCACAGACTTTGTGTTGCCAGAAGTCATTGTCTGGAAAAAAAATAACACTTTCTCTGCTAATGCAGTCAGCGCTGACAGTCAGTGAAGTTTCCCTTTATGCCAATTTTTTTTGTATAGCGACGATTATTGGAAAGCTCTCATTCCACACCTATTTATGTGGGAACAGGGATATATATTTCTTCATTAATTTTTTTCGCTTATGTTTTTTATATCTATTCTCTTCTTCTATACTTCATATTATCTTTCTCTCCGTTTTTTCACTCCGTTTAGGTCTATTAAAAATCATGTCTGTTTAAAATTTACTAAAATGTTTTTTTTGCTTATAACCTTTCATCTTTTATTCAAATGTTACTAGGTTATGACAAAAATCAATTTGAGACATTATTTATGGATTGTTCAGTTCCGTAATTTAAAAAAAAAATTTTGAGATCATGTTCTAACATGTCTTGACATGTTAGAACATGACAAAAATTTCACAATATTTCAAAATATTTATCTGATATCCACTTTTATTTTTGTTATATTATTTATTTATTTAAATTTAAACATTAACTAACAATTTATAAAGTTTACATGATAATTTTTGTTTCACTCTTTATGCTTGCGTGTCTTTTGGCAAAGTATTTGCACATTTTCTTCCACTTGTTCTTCTCCAAGTTGGTTGTTATTCTGGTCCAAGTCTTCCCAACCATGTCTACTATTTCTTCCCGAGCTTGAACTGTACCATTTTGTTGGCACCATACATTGATAGTTTTTGAAATATACACCTCTTTAAAGTATTTATGTCTAACCCAATGTTTTCCAACTGGACCTCACACTCCACAGGAGGGCAATTTGGTTATTAAGAGGGACCATTCTGAACTTGACTCTCTTTTAGTTGTTGCTTAAATATAAAAATTATATGTTTCATAAGGGTGCATAAGAATTTTAGAATGACTAAGGTGAGGTATGACCCAAAAAAGGTTGACACTGCTCTAGTTTATATAGATTAAGAAGTCTAGACAGATCTTTATAATCTAGCATTTAGCCAAAATAATATAATAATATACTTAATGAAATGAAATTTTGAAAGTAATAAATAAAATAATTATTGTATTGTATCTGTAGAAGTTTATGCTGATAGCCTTGCGGCTTTTACAGCTTCATCTGATTGAGTTCACGGAATGGAAGGGTCCATGAACTTAATAAATAAAATAATTGTTTTGGTGGCTTTATATTTGGAAGTATCCTGTTGTTACATATTGTAAGTGACATCTGTTTAAAGTTCTTGACAAAAAAACCCTTGTAGGTTTCTCTGTGAGACAAAATCAGAAATTTGGGATGTCATAGTGAACTTGCAAGTAGAAGTGGGCAGGCCATATATATATATACATATATAGCACTAGGAACAGATGCCTTTGAGGCCCTGAGGTTTTGGAGTGTAGTGTATAAAATGGCAAACATATTGTAGGATTTCCATCTATACATGGTTGTAAATGTTAGTTTTATTTCTATTTTTTAGTCCTTATTAATCATTTTTGAGCATGCAGCTCAATGGAAGTTCTAAATAACTTTCATCATTTGATCTTAGATGTTCACTGCCGGACATAGGCCTCTGCCATACTTTTCCAATAAAACCAGTAGGATGCAAAATTTAAATACTCTTTTCTCATTTCCAGGATAGCAGAAATAATTGAAGCGGAAACAGAGAATTTTATGAAGAAAGACCCTGACCCATTTGATGAGCGTCCCCCATCGCGCACCGACCCCGAGTGCGCCCTCGGACAAGCTCTCAAAGTTATGTTTAAGAAAGACAATTTTATGACTAAGGTTTGTACTGGTTTCATTCAAACTGTCTGATTTTTTTATGTAATGTTTTATTTCATTTCATTACATTCTATAGCAAACATAGCCCAGCAGATTGGCAAGTTAAAGTTGCAGTGGGCAGACCATAGGGCAGATGGTTAAGAAGGTTCTGAAGTTGTTGGAGCAACTACCGCAGCGTAGCATGTCCACTCCCTAGGTCGATAGACAACCATACTCGTATTAAGATTGTCAGTAAATATTGGGTGTAGGCAGTATTCAGCTGGTTCTATTAGAAATCTATGTGGGAGGCCTACGTCCAACAGTGGACGTTCTTGGACTGAAATGATTATGATGATCAAAGAAATATGGGATAGGCATATAGCATGCATAACGAATGGCCACTGAAATTCATAATAAAATTCTATAGTGGCAATTGAGCACCAGCAATTAGGCAATTGATTCCTTTAGATGTGTATCCACTGTTGTATAGGCCCCAGAAATTTTCATTAAGATCAGTAGAAAGCCCATTTATTCAGCATTTTCCTGAGACTTTATAAAGGCACGTCCACCTTGAAGATGGACGTCTTATTGGTTCATATTGTCTGTTAAAATTTCTATATATATATAGTATCTATATATATATATAATAATTGTAACGTTTTATTGTGATTTTTGTTTGATTATATCCTAATATGATAGCTAGTGACTGGTTTTTAATCTTCAATATTTAATCAACATTAGAACCGTTCTCATGATCTAACAAAGATATGAAAAATAACTTGAAGGCTTTCTTGAGTTTTATCCTGAGTAATATTTGGACATTTGGCGATTCATTTTCAAATAATAATAGTTATGTTAGGAAAACATTGTTATTTTGATTCTATGACTATATGTAGAGTATAAACAGTACAATACACAAAAACATGGAGTTGACACCAAAAGTAAAAGAGTAATCAAGAATATATTTTAATCATTTCTCTTAAGGCAGCTCTTTCTCGCTGACAGTAATGTTATTGGAAAGTTTAAGTAAAATAATTTAATTTCTTCTCTCTCCGCAGCTTGTGAACGATTATGTCCGAGACACATATTACTCTCGGCAGAATATAACAGGACGAGATGTGTACAAACTGAATGTAGCTGCCTGCAGGCTAACCCTGGACCTCATGCCGGGGCTGGAGATGAGCGTCGTCTTCCAGGTCAGTGAACTTTGATGGTTTTATTTTCTGTAGTGTTATGTGGTATTTAAATTTCTGGGATTCTTATGTGGATGTCATACATTTGCTTTAAGGTCTGTAGAACCTCACAGGTCAAAGGTTGGAGGCTCTATGGTGTGCCCAATGCCATACCTGCCAACTCCGCTGTGATGTGTCTGTTGATTTAGTTCATTTATGGATCTCCTAATTCAGTCTCGTAAAGAAATGGACCACAGATCTGTCCGTGGATCTGTTCGTTGACAATGAGAGTTGAATATTACTAATATATTTCGGGCACCGTCTCAACTAACCTCGCGCTCCGTAGCATCGAGCAGGACACAGTCTTGGCTCAGATGCACACGGGGGATTCTCAAAGTTCCTCGTGCTTCTGTGAGCTAGGGTTGGACCAGACCCTGGAGCACCTGGTGGCAAACTGTCCCTCGTTCAGAGAACTCCGATGCCATTCTGAGCTTCTGCTAGGAATAAAATTTAGTGACGACAGTATCGCCTCGTTAATAAATGACGATAAAGATGGGCTTGCGTTTCTCAAATATTGAAGCGCAATAGCTTAGGTCGAGATCAAAAGAAACATTACCTAAAAATATAACCTGTTTCTTACATTATCACATTTTACTTATTATTACATGTCTGTCACTGGTGCACTTTGTTGCACGACTACCACTGCATGTGCGAAAGTGGCTAAATATTGGTCCTTTTCTTACCAAATAGTAAATGTTAGTATATAAATATAAAATTGTATTATTAGTGTAAGAATACAATGTATTCATATATAATTTATGTATTTACAGGATAATGAAGCATTAATACAGCGTTTAGTGAGTTGGGCCACTAAATCAGCGGAACCTCTACAGTGCTACGCGACGGGTCTCGTAGCAGCGGCTATGGAGGTGCAGGAGATAGCCACGAATTTTAGGTAAATAATAAATATATATTATATTATATCATTGGCGAATATAAAGCTCAACAAATCGGCTGGCTTGGTCACTTGGAGCGAATGGGATCGGATCGGAGCGTGAAGGTAGCGTACCTGGAAAAACCGAGGGGTCGAAGACCAGTGGGTAGACCCAGGTATCGCTGGATCGATCGCGTTGAGGTAGACTTGCGCGAATTGAATGTCAGCCAATGGCAGACGATGGCGCAAGATAGAGGAAAGTGGAAGTCTCTCGCTTCGGAGGCCAAGTCCCACTTTGGGTCACTGAGCTAGCGGAATAGTAGTAGTATTATATTTATTGGGCACATCGCTCATGGGTTGGAATTGAAAAGTTCTTGAGGGTCGACGAGCCAGTAGACTCGGTGCGGTTGAGCCTGGTTTAGGTGGACTGAAGACATAGTCAAGGTCAGGGGAAGTTGCCGGTTGCGGGCAGCGCAAGACCCCAGTCATCATGGCGATTTTTGAGATATGTCGGCTGATATGATGATGAATTTATATATTGGGTGAACCGGAAAGTAATGTCGCTTTCGTAAGTTAAATTTACACGACTACATTTTTAACAAGTTTTTATTTCTAATCAGCAATATATTAAACCAATATTAAAGATGCTATACTGATGTTAATGCGTGGAATTAAATGTTGATGCCTGCTCGGGAAGGTAATTATTGTTGCACACCCTTTATAAAACTATATTTGTAAAGAGCAACTGTTGAGTGCCTGTCGGCTGCAGCAGAACTGCCTTACGAGCAGGCAGCTTCCTGAAGGTACAACAATGCTGACATTTTATGTTGAGTAACATCGAAAGTGCTTGTAACATTTTTTTTTTATAATTGTAATTTTGTCCAATGACTTTTTTCTATCTAGTAGGCAGCGACATGATGCCTTCACTGAAGAAATGTTATTACTTCTGATAAAATAAAACCTCCATAAACCTTCTGGCTCATCTATATATGTTAATCTGACATCGCTTTAAGAATTTCAAAGGGTGATATTCAGGTTGATATCTACGAGATCAGATCAGAATCTGCTTGCTGCAGCGACAAAAATGTTGACATTTCATATTGATTGAAATTTCTAAAGTGCAATAGCCTATTTGAGTAAAGAATGTCTTGATTTTGATTTTTTTAAGTATTTTTTTTTAAATATACTTCTTAAATTTATTAAAATATCGTCTAGAGAAAGATCTAGCAAGTTATTTATTTTTTATATTGTTAATGTTCCAGGGATTTAAATGCAATGCTTGTACCGCTCATGCTTCGAAGGCTACACGAGTTGAGAAATAAAACGCTTGAAGATAAGGTAAGTTTTTTACAATGGTTACTTTATTTATATTTATCTATTTTTCATTTATATTCCTATTTGTAAATGGTAATCCATGAAAAGTATATTATTATCAAGAAGTAAGGTGAAATTGTATTTTAATACTTTTTTATTGGGTTGTACGAATGTTTGTGAATATGTTGCATAGCGTGATTGACAGGTCAAGCTGTGTTTATCTCGTGGACCTTTGGTCTAGTCACTCCACAGAGTGACAGCTGAAATGATATAACAGCTGAATCTCGATCTGTTTGAAAAGATATATGTAGCGGTTCATGCCCTCCCAAGTTATCTTAAATGATATTTAAAAATAGGTATTTAATGGATTCAGGCGTTATTTTGCGGAAGTCCATCCTAAGTAAGAAAAAGACATATGCAGTAGTAGTTGTGCAATAAAGTGCACAGCCCGCTGATAAATGCGCATGCGGCAAACAATGCGAATTACACAACTGCCACCGTTAAAACACTCAACACGTGTTTCACCACTCCACGGGGCATCTTCAGGAGTTATGTTACACCGATTAGTGCTAAACACAGAGTGAGCTCAGGCTATATTCGAAAGTTGATGGGCGCTGTTAGCCGTTTTGGCTTTTACAGCTTCATCGGACTCAGGGCTCGCGGATCCGAAATCCGCGAGGTAATAAACTAAAAAAAAAATAAAAAAAAAATCTACGTCAGATGCTTCACCTGACGTATTGTATTAGCTAATTGTTACCTAGTCGGTTTTCGGAGAAAGGTGTGATCCCTTCCTCCGAAGACATTTGGTAGGAGTCGCCGGTGCGTGCGGTGAGCTCAGTTTCACCGCTATGTTATTTATATGCCACCTCCTTCCCCAACTACCACTCAAAGTCACGTGACCGATCACGTGGGCTATTTTTATTATACCCTCTCTTACGTGTAAGTTATACTTGCGATTTTACGTAATAAATCAATGCCCTGAGCGAGTCCTCTGGTAAATTTGTAATAATCGAGATGAGGAAACATTGACCAGCTAGTTAAATATAGTTCCAATACCCCCATGTCTTATTTTTTCTAACCGTTCCAACATGTCCATCCGCAATCGTTTGCTATAGGTATGCAGCACTTCATAGGAATGACTGTGTGGTAAACTATGTTTCCATTTCTTTTTTCGCTTATTCCGAAAATTTCCATAAATTGGTGTTCTAGCCGTCGATTCTCTAGAAGATTCCACATTGAATTTCAATAACGAAAAACGTGACGTCACAGCAGTAACAAAAGTATAGCAATAAACAGTATAATATAATATGATAATTATAAATAAAATATGTGTTAAATGTATGAACGATAAATGTAATGTTGCAAAATAAAATAGCAAGGAAACCTAGAATGTAGTGGTTGAGGATGGATGTATGGCTAATGGAATGAAAGAGAAAGTCTGGTAAAGTTCTAGAACGAGAGAAACAGTATGACAGATAATATGATACATGAAAGAGGAGAATGATAATAAAAAAATATATGAATAAATTATTAGAAATAAAAAGTCCCTGTTCCACACGAGATAGGGGAACGAGAGGTCCTCAATAGCGGGGAATTAAAAAAAAAAACGTGACGTCACCAGTGATGACGTCACAATTGAAATGTATGGTTACTAGTCAGATTTATAGTGTGATCAAATTTGAACCTTATCTGTTATAGCAGACGAGTCAAAACAGCTCGACGCCGCCCAACCAGACTCGTCACTTCGCGCGCTTCGACAAGAAACGCAATAATGACGTCAAGAGCAACGGACCTGTTATAGATAAAAAAGGTAAAATGTCATATATTATTTATTTAAGCAAATTTCAAAAAAAATATTTCAAAAACGCCTTGCTTACAAGGGCTTATTACAAATATTTATATTATGTTAACTAAAATTGATGACTCAAAAGTGCCTGTAAATTACTACTTGAATAAAGTATCTCTATATATCCGGAATCTATATATATCGGAATCTATCTGTATATATCCGGAATGTGTGAATTTTTTGGTAGTACACTAATTGATTTAAATCCATGTCACCGATGTGACTTGAAGAATTACTCGTCTGAAATGGCAATGAGCAGATCCCTCGTGTAGCCAACGGCTGTTGGGGCAGAAAGGTTCTTGAGGGAGAGCTGGTGACTCCTCGCAAGGTTGACCAAAGACGTGGATAAGATCGCTGAAAGAGTCCGAGATATTTGGAAAGGCTTATGCCTTGAAGTCCATAAAAATCGTAGAATATTTTCTATTATATTAAAACATGGATGCACAGACCGCGGCCCGCCGGTCGAATACTGGTGGCCCGCCGACAGCAAAAATAATACTCTCGTACATTCAAAAATATTGAATTCTATTCCAGAATAATTTTAATAAATTATTGTCAATTCTTTATTGTCTTTAATTACCTATACTTCTGGCGGCCGGCCCGCCATCAGTTCATGATTTGCCCGAGTGGCCCCTAGTCTTTATAAGTCTGTGCAACCATAACTTAGATCCATGTCACCGATGTAGCTTGAAGAATTACTGTACAACTACTACTTACTGTACAACGGCTGTTGGGGCAGAAAGGTTCTTGAGAGAGAGCTGGTGACTCCTCGCTAGGTTGACCAAAGACGTAGATAAGATCGCAGAAAGAGTCCGAGATATTTGGAAAGGCGTATGCCTTGAAGTTCATAAAAATATTTAATCGAATCAGGCGTTACATTGCGGAAGTCCATCCTAGGTAAGAAAAGGACCAATATTTAGCCACTTCCGCACATGCAGTGGTAGTCGTGCAATGAAATGCACCGCCCGCCAGCCCGCTGATAAATGCGTATGCGGCAAACAATGCGAATTATACAAATACCACTGTTAAATCACTCAACACGTGTTTCACTCCTCCACGGGGCATCTTCAGGAGTTATGTTACACTGATTAGTGCCAAACATAGAGTCATAAAAATCGTAGAATATTTTTTATTGTTTTAAAATATAATCTCTGTAAAAGTACCAAACATATTGCATTTACAGAAAAGTTTCAGATAGTTTTAAAATCTATTCTAATGTGTGACTATCTAGAAAAGACATATTTTGTATTTATTTATTTAAAATAGAATAGCTTGTCTGAAGTTGCAGTGGGCACAACACCCGTGCGAGTAATGACGGCCCTTGGGGCTGAAAGGTTCTATTGGCAACCACGTGCTGGTAGACGCCCACAAGTACAACCTCCATTAGATGTACCAACAATTTAGTAAAGGTTGCGATAAGTTGCTCGATGCGAATAGTACAAAACCGGACATAATAGTCGATCTGGGAAGGCCTATAGGCTTCTATCGGCAGATATTATGATGATATAATTTTGAACTATTAATTAATATAAAAAATGTATGATTTATTTTTTACTCAAAATAGTTATTTTTAGTTTTTATAGACAATTTTTGATATTTTAGATATTTTCTAGCCAAGAATATAGCATGAATTTTTAATAAAAGATGTAATAAATCTCTGTGTAGTATTGTGGTATCTAATATTTGAAATATATCACAAAAATGTGAAGTTCGCTTAAATATTAACCGGGTTCTTTCAGAACTGTGGAAAAAATTAGTGATAATATTAAAAATAGAAATTAAAGCTTTAGCAAAATACGGCATGTTATCTCCAGAGTGGACTTGAATTCCCAGCAATGGGCATAATAAAAAGCCGAATTTTTTTTTAGATCGCGAGAAAGACGAAGGAGGAGGGAGCGACATTTTGATGGACGACTCCCCCCTCCAAACAGGAAAAGATCCGGAGACACCCGTGAAGAACTACAATTGTAAGTGGTTATTTTATTGTTTAACCTTCTAATGACTTCCCCAGGTGCCAAATGGAAATATCAAGTGTAGGCTTTCCTTATGTGAAAATTTGGAATCTTTACATTCTATGAATGAATATAACACATTATGTATATCATTATGTACTGAGACCGCCGGCGACCTTCATGGCACTTAAAGGCAACAGAGTACTCGGTGTGCCATGAGGTCGCCGGCGGGTCACGTTTTTGTTACACAGAAAACACGATAGGTTTTCAAAGCCAGCTTTGAAATATGAATAAATTGTGAATTCAATACAAAGAAAGGTTTCTATATACATATTCTAATGTAAATTTTATAAAAAAGTGAGGCCGCCCGCGGTCTCATTGGCACCCATGGTAACCGCTTCTAAAACATGCTGCAAATCATATACTATCCCGTGATCCAGTTGCTAGGTGCCTAATGAAGCTAATAATTACCGGAGGATCAAAAAAAATAATATTCCTTAGATGTACAGATGAAAAATTGTGAGGTAGCCGGCGGCCCTCACGGCACCTATTGTTGGGTATCGTGAGGTAGCCGGCGGTCCTCATGGCACTTAAAAGGTTAATAAAACTGCTGTTAACTTTTAATAATGAATATCGATTTATTAAAATAGGACACGCATTGCTTTACAAGGCGAAATTAGAGAAAAAGTGACAGCTGTCAGTGTTGTAGCTAATTTCTTTGTTGCCAGAATTAAATAATATTTTACTTAATAAATTACAATTAAAACCTTAATCGTTATATTATTTTATGTACACCAATACCTCACTTTGCGTCGTGGTTACGTTCCAAAAAAACACGACGCAAATTGAAAAGCCGCAAAATCAATTAAGATTTTCTATAGCAAATCATGTAAAGATTGAAGATAGCTTCCAGGGTCACGAAAATACTGCTCATTTTAAAAGAAAATTGAACAAAGTAAACATTTAAAAAACAAAAATATTATAACTCTGCCCATAAATAAATTGGAATAATATTTACCTTTTTCGTAACCAGAACTAACGAGTAAAAATTTATATAAATTTATTATTCTCTTTTAAAATAAGCTCAACACACTATGTAATTGAAACTGAACTCTAAAATTAGCAAAACAAAGTGAAAATAAAACTGAATTCAAATTGCGTAGTTTTTAGTTAGAAAGGCAATCCCCGCGTTGTGATGGCATGGCGCAATTAGAAACAAAAGTGTTGCCATCTTTAAGAACAAAAAGGAAATTAAAAAAAAATTAAAGTCTCGAACCCAAAACGGGGCATTTGCCTGGCAGTTGACGTCTGTGGGCTAAAACAACGCTCTTATTTATAGAGATCTATATGCTAGACGGATTTCTCCTGTAACTTTATAAGAAACTTGGGTTTAAGAACCTCTGTAAGAGAAAAAAACGTCTTATCCGGGTATACTTTTTTTAAATAATGTGTTTTGTTCCCAGCAAGCGCTCGGTCGCCGGAGCAGTGGGCCCTGATGTCGCCCCCCGCGCGCCCCCCGCCACCAGCTGTGCATCCGCCAATATCACACGACCCCTCCTCCAATTCCAGCTGGGCTGAAATGGAGACCTACGTCATTGGTCGGTCGAGTATTGCTTACGATTTATATCATCATCATCATCATCATTTTAGCTGTAAGATGTCCACTGCTGGACAAAGGCCTATAAAACCATTTGGAGTACGCCTGAAGTGTTGTGGATGAGCCTCATATGCTGCGCTGGCTAGTCCTTGGTCCCCATTCCAGAACTTTAAAGCCCCAAATCATTACTCGGAAACAATTGTAAAAATAAATCCGCGATAGAATTGATGTACACGAGAAAATAATTAAACCAATTAAAACTGTGATACTGTAATAGAAATGGACAACTGAAGTGTTTGAGGATGTACGAAAGGAATGGAATGATTGAGAAAGGAAGATGGCATTATAGAATGATAGAAGGAGGAAAAAAGATATTGTGTACTATGGAAGACGAGAAGGAAAATAAAAAGTGTAGTGAAAAAAAATTATTAAAAAATACAATACCCTGTTCCCAATTAAATAGGGGGTGGAAGGAGAAAAAAAAACCATTATTCGTCTGAAGTGGCAATGGTCACATCGCTCATGCAACGGACAGACGTCGGGACCAAAAAGTTCTCGACAGCTGACCACAGGTCTGTAGATGCGACGTGGATAGGTCCATCTCTAGTTAAACTGATGACATACGATGGTATCCAGATCGACTCCAAATGCCGGTTGGGAGTGAAAATAAATGCTAGAAAACGCCAAAAGTAGGGAATCCTTTCTTAGTTTTTGTAAAGCGATAGGTAAACATGTTACACAAATAAATAAGTAAAACAGTGTAGTAGATTAAGCATAAAACTGGTAATTAAAATGTGAAATAATGTAAACAAATCTGTAAAATATAGAAATAAGAAGGCGATGTATGAATGAGTAATAGAACAAAAGAGAAAGATAAAATGAATTTTGGAAAGAATGAATGGAACGATCGATTATGGGAAGAATGATAATAGAGAATGAAAATGAAAAGGACAGTTAAAAAAAATAATAAGACAAAAACGACCCTGCCCTTTCCAAAGATAGAGGAACGAGTATAGACGGAAAAAAAAAACTAATGGCATAGTCAATACGTAGAAGTAGATAGATATGGGTAACGTAAGACTGGGCATAGTAGCGATCGGGGGGGGGGGAGGGGGGTTATGTCCTGCATTGGGCGTCTTTTATGTGACATGAGTATAATGAGCTATGTATTCACTCTTCTTGTACACCTATAAGTGCCTGTGCCTATTAGATACTCTTCTGCAGAAGCGCCGTGCTCCCATAGGTTCTAGCTATTATCTAGAGATATTCATGGTGGTATATTTGCAGGTAATATTCAAATCCATCCACCTACCGATGCCACGAAACAGATGCTCATCCTGAGATACCTGACTCCCATGGGAGAATACCAGGAGGTAAATATTTTTTTATATATATAAGATACTATTCACGTTATTATTTATTAGATAAAATTCCATGTACATTTTATATACAAATCCAAAGAAATTGAATTTTAATACTTTTTTATTGAGTTTTAGGACTGTCTGTGAATATGTTGCCTAGCGTGATTGACAGCTCAAGCTGTGTTTATCTCGTGGACCTTCGATCTTGTTACTCCATGGAGTGCCCACTGAAATGATATAACTGCTGCCTCTCAATCCGGTTGACAAGTTATATGTAGCGGATCATGCCCTCCCAAGTTACTTAAAATGATATTTGAAAATTGGTATCAGGATTCAGGCGTTATTTTGCGGAAGTCCATCCCAAGTAAGAAAAGGACCGATATGTACCTACTTCCGCACATGCAATAGTAGTCGTGCAACAAAGTGCACCGCCCGCCAGCCCGCTAATAAATGCGTATGCGGCAAACAATACGAATTACACAACTGCCACCGTTAAATCGCTCAACACGTGTTTCACCCCTCCACGGGGCATCTTCAGGAATAATGTTACACCGATAAGTGCCAAACATAGTCACTTTGGTAGCTATATATTGGTCCTTTTCTTACTTAATTCCCTCTAACTAAACTATAACTCGAGTCTCTGCGACACTAGCGCCCTCAACTATAAGCAATTTTCACTACTACGTTTTTCAAAGAATACACTTCTTTAAAACATGCAAAATTACTTCTTGTCGTCGTGTTTTCAGGTTATAGAAATCGAATGCAAGGTATATATATATAGGCTGGGCTAGGAAGATATATATGGGTGGATATATCACAGTATGGTATTATGATACGCAGAATATGCTAGTGCGTGGCAATCCTATATATTTAGTGCAGACTTTGTTAATTATATAACATTACTAGCTGATCCCGCAAACGTTGTTTTGTCATGTATGTTATTAACATATAAAAACATATAAGGGTTGATCGTAGAGGGGTGAAAATTTAGGGTTGTATGTATTTTTGTATGCTGTATCAAAAATAAAAATAAAAAGTAAAAATTTTGTCTAAAAAATGAAAAAAAAATTAGGGGTGGAGTAAAATGGTGGATGGAAAAACAAAAAAAATGGTCAAAAAATTAAAAAAAAAATTTAAGGGCGGACCACCCTTATCACTTAGGGGTATGGAAAATAGATAGTAGCCGATTCTCAGACCTACTAAATACGCATATAAAATTTGGTAAAAATCGGTCGAGCCGTTTCGGAGGAGTTCAAGTTCGAACACCGTGACACGAGAATGTTATATAGTATATATATATATATGTAAATCAACAGTTCCTGTCGCACGTGTTCGAGCAGAACGCGCTGGGTTTGATCCTGGGCTACCTGAACGTGCGCGAGTCCAGAGACTCCAGGCTAGCTTTTGAAGCCCTCAAATACCTGGCGGCCCTGCTCTGCCACAAGAAGTTCTCTATCGACTTCATCAACATGGGCGGTTTGCAGGTGATCATCTTCTAAAACCAGCTTCATTCATATCTACATGTTGTTAAAATTTGTATGTATATATAAATAATTTATATTGATTTCCAGAAATTTCTAGAAGTTCCTCGGCCTTCCGTGGCGGCTACGGGCGTGTCCATATGTCTATATTATCTCGCGTATTGTGAGGATGCCATGGAAAGAGTCTGTCTGCTACCCCGCGCTACCTTAGCAGATCTTGTTAAGTGAGTATATATATATGCTTATACTGAATAACACGGTATACGGGGCGAGTATGTGGCGTGCATATCGCGCGCCACTCAAACACCAAGCTCTTACCCACGTGACCGTCAATCGCATCGCAGCGACGGCGGCAGTGAAACAGATAAGTGACAGATGGCGCCACAGTAGACGCAACGAAAATCTGCATCGCGCTGTTGAGAGTCTCCGCGCTCATTATAAGTGCTAGCGGAGGTGCGGTCAACACAGAAAGAAGCAACTGAAGATCAAGAAGCAACCGACGAACAAGAAGCAATCGACGAACAAGAAGCAACCGACGAACAGGAAGCAACCGACGAACAAGAAGCAACCGACGAACAAGAAGCAACCGACGAACAAGAAGCAACCGACGAACAAGAAGCAACCGACGAACAAGAAGCAACCGACGAACAAGAAGGAACCGACGAACAAGAAGCAACCGACGAACAAGAAGCAACCGTCGAACAAGAAGCAACCGACGAACAAGAAGCAACCGACGAACAAGAAGCAACCGACGAACAAGAAGCAACCGACGAACAAGAAGCAACCGACGAACAAGAAGCAACCGATGAACAAGAAGGAACCGACGAACAAGAAGCAACCGACGAACAAGAAGCTACAGAGTACTATGACCACTCCTACACTGGTGACCCCGACGCGATGCGATTGACGGTCACGTGGGTAAGAGCTTGGCGCGATATGCACGCCACATACCAGCCCCGTATACCGTTATTGTTATATATTTTATTGATGTCCACTAGTGGACATAGGTCTCCAATGATTTATATTTGGAACGGTAAGTCATTTGTAACTTTTAGGTGGTAGACCGTATTACTGTGGTTTTCACTATGTGGCCTGTCCGCTTTAATTTTATGACCATTATTGAGGACCTCTTGTAAACTCATATATTACAATTCTCTAACATATAGTTTATTGCTTTACCGCTTTCGTTACCAGCGCCGGATTTAGCCGGTGTTTACCTTGTAATGTGGACTTGTGTTAACATTTATCACAGAAAAATAAATTACTATGAAATATCCCAACTTCTATATTTAATTAATATAGTATAATTATAATTATATATATGATCGCGTAAACAACTATGACTGTTCGATATTTGAGAAACGCAGGTCTATATATATATATATATATATATTATTTATTAGTGAGGCGAATATCTAATGGATTCAGGCGTTA
This sequence comes from Battus philenor, assembly GCF_028537555.1. Classification (NCBI taxonomy): domain Eukaryota; kingdom Metazoa; phylum Arthropoda; class Insecta; order Lepidoptera; family Papilionidae; genus Battus; species Battus philenor. Next base: position 6,581,745 of record NW_027181692.1, read on the forward strand.
TTTTTCGGAAGTCCATCCTAAGTAAGAAAAGGACCGATATATAGCTACTTCTGCCATGCAGTAGTCGTGCAATAAAGTGCATATAGATATTAGGACTCTTTGTTTGGCACTGGTCGGTGTAACATTACTCCTGAGGATGTCCCGTGGAGGGGTGAAAGACGTATTGAGTGATTTAACGGTGGTAGTTGTGTTTCGCATTGTTTACCGCACGCGCATTTATCAGCGGACGGTGCACTTTATTGCACGACTGCTGCTATATAGCGGAAGAAGCTATATACCGGCGATAAATATTACACATCGACCTTTGGAAAGAGACAATCGGCTAATTTCGGCTGAAGTACGTTATCTCTGTCGCACGAAATACAACGACTAACAAAAGGTCACATAGGTAGTGTGGGAAAGAGATAGCGCTCTACGAAGCCGAAATTAGCCGATTGTCTCTTTCCAAATGTCGATGTGCAATATTTATTGCCGGGTACTTACTTTTTCAATGAAAATAATACACCTTTTAAATTCTTGGCTTGTTTGTATTCTATATAGTTTACATGTTTCGTCTAGATACGCACTGTGGCTGTTGGAATGTTCGCACGACTCGGGTCGCTGCCACGCGACCATGTTCTTCGGTCTCTCGTTCCAGTTCCGCGTCATCTTGGAGGAGTTCGACAATCAGGTCAGTTCAACCTTTCATCATTAGGCCAATACTGCACGTGTTTTTTTTAAATTTATTATGATTAATAGTTACATAAGATCATTACCAGTAGTGAGGTTTAGAGAATTGAAATCTGGTGGAATTTTCCTTTTGGGGAGGGGTCAGTTAGGAAGTGATATACTTAAATTTCTCCTACAAGGGGGCTTGAGCTGGAGTTTACAAAGTGGGCGGTGGATAGTATTATATACTTGTTTCTTTTTCAAAAATAATTTGTATGTATTTTTATACGTTTTTAATATATATTCATATATATAAATATACATATGTGCAAGCCTAATTAGTGACTATTTTTGTGGGCACGCTAATTCTCGTAAGGCTTTGAAAGCCCATAGTTTCCCGTATACCTTCCGCTTTGCCGCTGTTTTCTAAGAAAAAAAAAGTAATTATTGGTAAATATTAGTAGACATATATATGATGTATTCAGATAGCTTATGGACATAAAATAAAATAATTATGTCTTGTTAAATTTTTATTTTTGTGTAATGGTAACTCCAAGTTTTTCCATATTTTCACAAAAAATCCTTTATACACACAAAAAAAAACAAGACGTATCCTTTTTAGTGGTTGTGTCATGGGTGTGTCAAAGGTTCGTTCTCGGGTATTGAAAAGATGCGTTCTGATTTCAGGACGGTCTCCGTAAGCTGTACAACGTGATCGCGACGCTGCCGATCCTGGGCTCTGATGAGGAGGAGGCGCGCGTGTCGGAGGACGAGACCTGCGCCGCGAGACAGATCGTGCGTCACGTCTGCGTTGCCCTCCGGAGGTAACACCTCTCCCCTCTCACTCTACTTTCACCACCAAGACCTTCTCTTTCTTGAATATTTATTTTGACCGAGTAAATTGGTTATATATCCTTACACCGCTTCAGCAGTAGACGCCTAATAGGTGAATGATTGAATGAACGAATGATTGAATGATTGAAATGACCCATATGTACTACATTAATTTTGAAGTACAATGTCGTGTTGTAAGTTGAAAAGAATCGAATATAATTATCGCTCCAGCTATTGGATGTCCCTCATCAGACATGGGCATCCACGCCACGCATCCAGCGCCTTGCAACGGCTTTAATAAGGAATGTCCACCTGGACGGATGTTCCACGCTAGGCTTCTGGTTCGTGATTTTGGTACTTAGTTCTGGTACGTGGTTCTGGTGCGTGGGTCTGGTACGTGGTTCTGATACGTGGTTTCGTCAGAATCTTGAGGCCTGGTCACCGCCATCTGCCTGAATGGGCTATATCGGTTGCTATCGTTCAAGAAAAATCCCAAGCATAGTCCGGCTGAGCGAATGTAAAATTTCCAATGAGGAGTGGAAGACCACGTTTCGATGCCATAATTCAGCACTGGTCGTAGGAGGACAGTGAGAAGTTTTTAGAGTCTTGAACGAGCAGAGTTGGATCCGACGATTGACCGGTGTCAACCACACGCAAAATGGTTTGTCACCATCTCGCAACCATCTCTCTTAAACCTCTCCTGATGATAATATTCTTGTCTCTTTTCATTAAAACATCCACAAAATATATTCAGTAATTAAAAAGGAAAATATGCCATAAATAAATTTGAAAGTATATATAAACTAACTATATGTAGTTAAAATATGCGTATGCGCAGGTATTTGGAGGCACATCTGCGTTTGCGTGCTGCGCAAGTCGCACGCCTGCAGGGCGACAACGTGCCCGGGCCGCCGCCATACAAGGTGCGTATTCACTTGATATTGAGTGACACTGTATTTAAAGGTGAAAATACTATTTTATGTTTAAAAATGCCGCTACCTTCATTTCACCCATATCACGTTCACTGAAAAGATAGATAAAATTCTTTTATTCAACATAGGAATTTTAATCATTTTATTTTTGACTACTTTGCTCGGCAAGGTGCTTTAGTTATGGAGAAGAAGCAGGAAGAAACTCTACGACACATGTTTTAATAAAGTTTAACACAAATGTATACATATACACCTTATAAACAGCCTGAATGAAATCAAAACAATCAGACGACACCGCTGCCAAGGATTCTTGTCATTTAAATATTCGGTTATTGAACAATAAGACTATTCCGTTAATTTACTTTTAATATGCGTTTTGAATTTTATAAATGGTAGTACAATAATGTTTTGCGAAATTTAATTAAAAAATCTTGCCTTGTAAATATACCATGGACGTTCCTTGATTTTGATTCCTTTGATGTTCATTGATATGTATTTAGTTTGCAATTAAATTGATATTTTAATGTGTAATTTTAGGCGTCGAAGTCTTCGCCCGAAGAGATACAAGAGCAGATCGAACTGCTGCAGAGCGTTGCGTGGTCGCGATGGGCGCCGGTGGATGAGCTCATGGAGCTGGGCGGCGTCGCGCTGCTGCTGCAGGTGGTTGGCTACGCGTACGAGTGGAACTTTAACGGCAGGTATTGTAGAATTGATGCGGTAGGAGGAGGGGGGCAGGAGGGGGGAGGTGGAGCTTTGCGACGTCGGTTGGTGTAACTAAAGGACGCGATGGTTCAATCGGCACGTGGTCCACGTGGCTGGGTAGACGATGATATTGACATTTAATGGAATCAGGCGTTACCTCGCGGAAGTCCATCCTAAGTAAGAAAAGGACCAATATTTAGCCACTTCCGCACAAGCAGTGGTAGTCGTGCAACAAAGATAAATGCGTATGCGGCGAACAATGCGAATCACACAACCGCCACCGCCAAATTGAAACACGTGTTGAGTAATCTGGTGGGAATTTATCAGCGGGCTGGCGGGCGGTGCACTTTGTTGCACGACTACCACTGCATGTGCGGAAGTGGCTAAATATTGGTCCTTTTCTTACTGATGATATTGACGAATAAAACTTATTTATTTAATATTCTTTATTGTACACGATAAGATACATTTAATAAGTTTCACAATAATATATAATACAAAAGAGTACAAAGGGCGGTCTTATCACACAAGGCAATCTCTTACAGACAACCATAGTATGGGAAAGATAAAAATACTGATAATAGGTAGTTTACGAGTACAAAAAATATATATTTACAAACAAACGAACATAAACATACATACATACGTATATAACATATATACTAATAATAAAAAAGGTTTAATACATATTATAAATATAATACAATAATAAATATAAACATCTAACTGACTTCGATCAGTATTGGTTCGATCGCACTTGCCTTAGAAAGAAACAGAAGAAGAAAAGAGATGAATTAAGAGATAGATAATCATAGGTCTAGTAAATGATTCTTAACCTTTTTCTTGAAAATATGTAGTGAGTTAGCACGTGTTATATTCAGCGGTAAATCATTCCACAATCGAACGGCCTGCGTGGTGAAAGATTTGGATATAAAAAACTTAGTAATGAATTAAACACTGATGGGTAAGATATAAAATTGAAGGGAGAAAAATGTTTACTTCATACAGATGGGCATACTTTCATAGACATGAGCAGCGATTGTTACTCATTGGATATTTGTGGATATATGTAAAATATCTATAGGCACGTAAATAATAATTATATATGTAAAACTGTTAAGAGAAATAATACAAGTTGAATTACAATATTTCTAAATTTAATTTCTTTGTATAAGTATACTTTTTTTCATATTAGATCAGTGAGGTTTTTTTCAAATTGGAGTATCTGATTGTAGTTTTAAAAATAGCTTTTTTACTATATGCATATATATATATATATATATATATATATATATATATATATAAAATTTTATTTTTTGTCTGTGTGTTTGATCTGGCTAATCTCCGAAATGTCTAGACCGATTTTGACAGGACTCATATTGGCAGGTAGATGATGTAATAAGGAGTAACTAAGGTTACTTATGTTAGAAAAATTCTTATAATAAATATTTTTTTTGTTGTTAAATTCTACGCCGACAAAGTCGTGGGCAAAGCTAGTAATAAAATTTCTATAAAATTTCAATATCTGGCTGATTTTAATGACATTAAAAAGGTTACATTTCAAATTTAAAAAAAAAAACAAGTTAGTAAAATTTTGTTCGATTTTATTTTCTTACTTGTATAGCATTTTCATAATTGTTTATCTACTGTACTAAAGATATATAATAAAAGATATAGAGATACATAATCAAAGTGACCACAGCAAACCCTTCAGAGTTTGTTGTGAGCTCTTTTCAGATCAGTGATCATATGGAATTTCTGATATTATTATGATGTCCACAAGAGGGCAGTGTAAATGAATGGAAGGTGATGATGGAACTGTTCCAGGGCGGAGACGGTGCGGTCGGCGCTGGACGTGGTCTCCGTATGCTGTGTGGCGCCAAGAGTTCAGCTGCTTCTGACCGAGAAGATCGACATGAGGGACGCTGATCTGACCACCGGTGTCAATATTGTGCTAGGTACACTTGCTGACAATATTATCGACGCTTATATGTAAAGAAGATTCAAATGACGCACTTTATATTATAAAGAGACTAGCTGATCCCGCAAACGTTGTTTTGCAAAAAAAAAAAATTAAAGTTTTTATTAACAAATAAAAAATAAGGGTTGATCGTAGAGGAGTGAAAATTGTAGGAGTGAATTAGGTTTGCATGTATTTTTGTATGCTGTATCATAATAAAATAAAAACCAAATAATTTGACTAAAAAATAAAAAAACAAAATTAGGGGTGAATCACTCTTATCACCTAGGGGTATGGAAAATAGATAGTAGCCGATTCTCAGACCTACTAAATACGCAAATAAAATTTGGTAAAAATCGGTCGAGCCGTTTCAGAGGAGTTCAAGTTCGAACACCGTGACACGAGAATTTTATATATTAGATGTCAAATCATTAACCCTTTTCACTCCGTTGTCGCCGTATTTGCGACATATTTGTTTCGCTGCCTTGGCGCCCTTAACAATTAGGGAAGTAAAATAGTCTATGCTTATCTTATACTGTTAATGATACGTTTATTATTACTTACATTGTAATAAGAGTAAAAAGTGCACGATTTAAATTTATTTCGTTACATTCCTAACGTTGTAACTCTAGATGTATAAATGAAGAGTAAGAAAATAAAAAAGATTGTGAAAAACTAAATAAATTAAAACAAAAAGTCCCTGTCCCACACCAGATAGGGGGTACGAGAGGCTCCCAATAGCGGGGGTCAAAATAAATAGAAAAAAATTAATAAATAGATAAATAGAAACGTTGTACAATGCGATTAAAATAAGAATAGGACCGGCCTAGCGCCATGTTGTGACGTTACAACGGGAACTTGGTATAGTGTGCAAAAAAAGCAATGTTAAAAAATAATACCAGTGGCTAAAGTCACTCGCTCGGTTACCTTCGAAGCAGTTTCCAAATGCCTAATGAAACTTCCAAATACATCGCGCGATATATGAATATTGACATCTGGCCCTGGTACAATTCTTGCTTGTTTTAACTGGTCCAACAACATAATGGCACGTTTTTTCTCTTCCTCGAAATACTTATCAACATTGCTGATAATCTCTCGAGCTCGCCGTTGTATAACACTACCTCTTTTGCTCATTGTAGAACAAATTAAACAATCAACAAAAACAATTATTATTTTTTAATTTTATATATTTAATGCTGACCGTACTTATATGAGTGAAGTTAGCCGAGAGCCCGTCCTATTCTTATTTTAATCGCATTGTAACTCTTCGTTTAGTGAAGATGGAAGGTGAAAATTTCGATGATAGTTGTGAAATAAATGATGTGTAAGATGAACTCAATTTTGCGTTGCATGTCGATGATTAAAGTGAAATAGAATTAGAAGATCATTTAGAGCATTTAGATCCATTGCAACTGTATAACAATTTATTGTCGAAAGTATCAAATGCACAAGTTTATTTATTTATTTATTTACTATATTGGAGATAAACAGTAACAAAAGGAAGTAAGAAAATACAAAATAGAAGCTTAGAAATATAAAATTAGTTACAATTGTTACCTTATAACTATCTCACTGATAACATTTAATGATTTATAGTCAAACAATGACAGAACAAGTGAAAACATTAATAAACAGGGGAAATATATGTTTATATGTTTACATATATGAATTACACTAACATTGTTCTCGCGGAATAATTATTAAAAATGAAATGCCATTTAATAGGTACAATAAAATCAATCGCAAAGGCATACCTGGTCTAATAAAGAAACCCAAAACTTGATTATGAATAAAAAAGTACAGCAAACACTAAAATATAGAAATAAAATAAATAAAGCAGTACCAAAAATAGTACAATAAACAGTATAAAATGTGTTAAATGTTTGAAAAATAAATGTAATGTTGCAAAATAAAATAGTAAGGAAACCTAGAATGTAGTGGTTGAGGATGGATGTATGGGTAATGGAATGAAAGAGAAAGACTGGGAGAATTGTAGAACGAAAGAAGCAGTACGACAGATAATATGATACGTGAAAGAGAAGAATGATAATAATAAAAAATATAAATAAATTATTAGAAATAAAAAGTCCTTGTCCCACACGAGATAAGGAAACGAGAGGTCCCCGATAGCGAGGACTATTAAAAAAAAGAAACCTAAATTCGGTGAAAATAAATTGATCGCTTACAAAAAGGGAAGAACGAAGTACAAGTGCTGGAGTTGCTGGTAGCCTATATGCATTACTAGGTTGGAATGCAAAGGGTTAATATGTCCAGATGATGAGATCGATAGGTTGTGGAGTTGTGATCACAGGTCTTCGCTAGTTTGTCAGACGAAGTAGTGAAGGATAGAGATAGTCACTATCGCTGTTGATCTTTGAAGGAGTCATGTCTTAAAAGGGGTGGGTGTCATATATGTTTATAGTAAATATTTTAGAAACTATATCTTGTGTTCAATGCAAAATCTGAAAATTAACTCTTAAATGCATGACTTTTATTTAGACTTAAAAAAAATATTTATCTTGCAGATAAGTACACTAAAATGCAGGGAAAAATAGAAAAAAATTTTTGTATATAATATTTTTTGTCCTTATCTTTTAAAAAACTTTATGTTACAGATATACAACACTATGCATTTACTTTTAAGTGTAGTGCTTATTTTAAGTTTCAAGTGTTATGCTGCAGTTTTACATCATTATGCATTTAAGGGTTAAATATATCTGGTAAATTTTAGTTTTGACTAGATGTTTTTAGTTTTAACGGGTAATGAATATATAGATGTTAATTTACAGGCGCAGCCGACGGAGAGATTGTACCGGAACCGGAAGTTCAGAAAGCTGCCCTGAATGTACTCGTGAACTGCGTTTGCGCACCTGTTCATAGGGTAGATTTACGTTTTTATTTATTTATTTTATATTAAGGAAAGAAAAATATCGTATAGATTTTCCAATTTATAGAAACAAAATTTTTTTATATACTAATTTATTCATATTATAATTCATTTATGATCATTCACAGTGATTACATAACCTTGCAAGCTTTTACATATTATCAATCACCCTGTATATATGTGAGAATATTTATCGAGCTATCACACAGAAAGATGGATGTCGTTTTTAATTTGTATGATCCCACAGATATATATATATATATATATATATATATATATATGTATATATATATATATATGTGTATATATATATATACATATATATACTCTCATATATTAACGCACGGACAACACACTCACATGAATCTGATTATAACCACCTATTGAAACGTGGTATGTTGATTCTCTATATACGCATAGAAAAGGAATCATCACCATTATCATTTCTGGAATAGAAAGTCCACAGCTGAAAATAGGCCTCCCACGAAGGTTTCTAATAGAACAGCCTAAAAGCGTCCTGCATCCAGCCTTCACTACCTTAATAAGGCTGTCTATCTATGGTCTTTATTCCACAAAGCCCACTGCCACCTCGACCTGCCAATCCGCTGGACTATTTTATTGAGATCTATTAAGATATATATATATATATATATCTTAACTTAAATCTTGAATACAGGTTACATACACTTTGTTGTCATGTATATATATATATATATATATAAAGAGAGAGAGAGATAAATATATAGGTATATACATGTATATTTTTATGAGTAATTTTGTTCACAGGCCGGCACGTCCACAACTCGTTTCTCCATCACTGGATCCAGTAAGAAGAAGACAGCCCTGAAGTCTTACGAGGACGTCATACAGAAAGTCTGGGAGAGCGTTCGGACCAACAACGGCATCATGGTAACGTAATTCTGTTTCATCATCATCACCATGACAGCCTATAGCTAAGACATGGGCTCCCTCTAAGACTTCTTGACTACGTACTCTGTTCACCTGATGGGGGACCTACCCCCTCCATGTCTCGTTATCACAAATATCCTCAAGTCTTCCGTAGGTTCCAATTAATGTGAGATTATTGTCGCAGGTGCTCCTGTCTTTGATGCTGGTGAAGGCTCCCATCACCGATGCTGACCGGCTGCGGGGATTGGCATGTCGTGCGCTCGCTGGACTAGCGCGATGTCCAACAGTCCGTCAGATCATCTCCAAACTCCCTCTCTTCACCACCTCGCAGATACAATGTATGTATATAAAATAATATATGTATATTTATATATGTTTAAAAAAGCACTTCCTCGGCCTTCAAAATAGGACAATTGTGTAGTATTTGTTATTTATGCGTATATATGTAAACATATATAAACGTATATATGTATATTGATATGTATGTACACCATAAACTCCTTGTAACTCGTCTCCATCCATCTTGTACAACTAACTATGAATTGTTTCTTTGTATGAAAGGGACTTATATAGAGCTACTAATATACTAATATATACTGCCAAACACCGAGTCAAGCTGACTCTGTGTTTGGCACTAATCGGTGTAACATAACTCCTGAAGATGCCCCGTGGAGGGGTGAAACACGTGTTGAGTAATTTGGTGGTGGCGGTTGTGTAATTCGCATTGTTTGCCGCATACGCATTTATCAGCGGGCTGACGGGCGGTGCATTTCATTGCACGACTACCACTGCATGTGCGGAAGTGGCTAAATATTGGTCCTTTTCTTACTTAGGATGGACTTCCGCAAAGTAACGCCTAAATCTATTATATAATTGTTTCTTTTTTTATAGTCATTATCTGTGGTGTACAATAAAGTGTAAATAAATAAATAAATATGGTTAGCAAAGGATTGACTTGTAGAAAAATTCTTCATGAGATAGGTTACTCTTTTGTTGAGAAGACAACGGAAGGGTTATGTTTTCCTACTGGTTTTTGGTTTTGGAGGTCAATCTTCTAGATTTAACCCTTAAATGCATTATGTAAAACTGCAACACACCACTTAAACGTAAAATGAGAGAGTAAATACATAGTGTTGTATATATGCAACATATGGTTTTTTTACAAGAATTAGTTTAAAAAATATTATAGACATTTTTTTTGCCCTGCATTTTAGTGTACTTATCTGCAAGATAAATATTTTTTTTAAAGTATAAATAAAATTCATGCATTTAAGGGTTAAGATACCCTGCCTCTGGGAATAGGATAAGGTTATATGTCATCCCTTATAGGAGTGAATGTATTGATGATTTGTTAATTTATATCTTTTATATCTATTTCTCAACAACATATATATAAAGTGGTCACTTTGAAATTCTATGGCTACAATTTCAAATGAAATTTTTACAATTTTTGTAATGTTATAAATCTTCAATTTGTCACTTGAAAATCAGTGTGATACAAGTGATGAATATATAAGTACTATATATAAAAATAATTTGTTTCAGATATAATGAATAACGTAATGATAATATAGTATGAGAAATTGTTTAAAAATTTCGTATATATACATATTAATAATTATTTTTTGTTTACTATCTGTCCCTGTAGATCAGAGTTCCCCAAACTTTTTTGTGTCGTTGACACCTTGCCATGTTTTTCCGTGTCGGGTAGACCCCCTACTTACCTGATATTGATTTCCTGTATATTTCTAACTGTAGTGAAGTTTAGTGTTAAAAACTTAAAGTAAAAACACATGTTAATTTATACATTTATTAATTGAATTTAAACTGAAACTACTCAAAATAAAATTTTGTATCTGTTATGTAAAATATACGTAACATATTAATAATTTTTTACTTCATAGGTACTTCTTTAAATAATGTAAATGTTTTGATATTTTAAGATAGTATGATGTAAGTAAATAGGTACTATCAGTGTATGTGTTGAGATCCAATTTCGTGGACCCTCATTTTCATTTCATGGACCCCCAAATATTTTTTCGCTGTCGTAGACTCCTTGCAGGTTGTCATAGACCCCTAGGGGTCGATATAGACCACTTTGGGAATCACTGGTGTAGACTTTGTACTGACAGAAGTCATTTTCCTGTCGGATATGGAAAAATAAATTAAAGTAACATATGTCAAAGTGATCACTTTATATAGGGTGATTAGAAAAAGCCTTTACACCTACCAATCATCTTGTATACCTAATGTAAGGTAGTAAAAACAAGAAATTTGACTTTGTTGGTAGCGCTGATGCGGGATCCGATCCTGCAGGAGAAGCGACAGGAGCACGTGATGTTCCAGAAGTACGCGCTGGAACTGCTGGAGCGTGTTTCCGGCAAAAGCAAACACATGGGCGCTGAGTTTGAAACCTCACTGGCTAACATACATAGGGTAAGTAAGGATTATTCTACACGTTTATGAAATAACACAATTACACACACACACGCTCGCGCACACGCGCACACACACACACACAATCGCACACGCGCACACACACACGCGCGCACACACACAGACACACACGCACAGACTACAAAGTTACTTTTAAAGACAAGATGTCTTAAAAATTGTTTTCCACGCAGGCGAACGTAGTGGCGCAGACCCGTATAAATTACAACGAGAGACAGCTGCTGCAGCTGGTTGCGGCGCACCTGGCGGCTCGCGGGCTGATGGAGAGTGCAGCTGCTTTGCAACGGGAAGCTCGTCTGCCTCCGCCTGTCGCTACAGCTCCTGCGCCACCTCCACCGCCTGTGTATACGCCGTCCACGCCCGTGCGGGTAAGACAAGCTCCGCCCATTACATAAGCCCCGCCCATATCACACCACGCCCACAAACCACACGTCAAGATTGAGTTAAAACGAACGCTAACACAGTTTCTAAATCGAGCATCGAATCATCGGAGCACATCTTGTACATCCGAAACAGCACAGTTCTGAAATCAAGACAGCTACTCGAGTTTTCAGACGATTAAAAGACCAGAAAATACACTGAAAACCGTCATCTTGACCAACCGGACATAACGTAGTGGCCAGACATATCACAGCGGAAATTCAACTCCTGATCATACTAGATGGAAGAGTTGTAGTTTCTTCCACCAGTTCTCCTAGCTAAGGCTTTTGCAAGTGGTGTTATTTAGCCAAAATAAACCGACCAAGTCGAGGTTCAGTTCTCTCTGTTCTCTTTCTGTCTTAATGCGGGTATTATCGACGAGTGACATTCCAAGAACTCCTCTGCCGAAGCGATCTAGGATCAGAGGTCGAAGGCCTTCCAATCTGATTAAATAGTAAGATATAGTGACCTCAGCCAAGAGTCTCCCGGGACTCTCCAAGTTTAGCTACCTTAAAAGGGTAGGTCGAGGTTCAATCCTCTCGGGTGCCTTTGTGTCAAAATGCTAAACTGGTTTAAAGACCAGCGACAGCCCATTCCAAGGTCGTCACGTGCTTCCTTCTAAAGTGCTCTAAGAGGTCGAAGGTCTTCCACTCTGATTAAATAGTAAGATATAGCGACCTCAGCCAAGAGTCTCCGGTGACTCTCCAAGTTTAGATACCTTAAAAGAGTAAGTCGAGGTTCAATCCTCTCGGATGCCTTTGTGTCAAAATGCTAAACTGGCTTAAAGATCAGCGACAGCCCATTCCAAGGTCGCCACGTGCCTCCTCCGAAGGGCTCTAAGAGGTCGAAGGCCTTCCACTCTGATTAAATAGTAAGATATAGTGACCTCAGCCAAGAGTCTCCTGGGACTCTCCAAGTTTAGCTACCAGGTGTGCTGTTTTTTATCGCCATTAAATCTTTATCTAATTTCTAATAAATTGCGTTTTGGAATTCCAATGACATCACTGTTAAAGTTTTTGTGTTCTACCCCCAGCCCCGGCTGTCGGTCGCTCGTACGAGTGGTAGTGGTTCTCTGCATCGTGACAGTCTTGATCACCACCATCATCACAGCATCCACGCCGACGGTGATAGTCCTTTACCACCGGTCATCAAGCTCAGGTAACGTCAGTTCCATCTCTTGGATTTGCATATGGCTATTTTTGGAAACATTTTCATATTAATAAATCTTTTAGTGTCTAAAGTCGTATGCCAGATGTTTTTAATTAAGTGCGATCATTTAAGTAAAGTAAATTTTTAGTTGTCTGCCGCCTATAAAGGAAGAAGGATATAAAGGAAGAAACACATTGAATCATTATTTATATACAATACCCGGGGATAAATATTGCACATCGACCTTTGGAAAGAGACAATCGGCTAATTTCGGCTTCGTAGAGCGTTATCTCTGTCGCACGAAATACAAATATTGCGGTATCTATTAGGAGCTGTTACAACAAATGTTATTTGCTTCATTTGATAATTATTTTTATTCTTTGTATAAAATACACCAATTTTTCAATAAGTGGGGTGGCTTTAGGTTGAGGTAAAATAAAAAAAACATATACACATTATCTTTACGTATTTAATTATTTAAGAAAATTACTACTGTACATAATAAAAACTATTATACCCATTGTTAAAATGAAATATTGTAATAAAAATAAAAATAGGTAGGTTTTACTAGCTCCTAATAGATACCGGACTGTTTGTATTTCGTGCGACAGAGATAATGCTCTACAGAGCCGAAATTAGCCGATGGTCTCTTTTCAAAGGTCGATGTTTAATATTTATCACCGGGTACTGTACATAAATTTATTTTACTTTCTTACTTTTTGTTGGCAACACCTTGTTGTTGGCAACACCGGTTTTAAGTTGGTAATTATTTAATTGACTTTGACAGTTTTTCAGTGCTGGCAACATTGACAGCTATGCTGTCAGAAAATGTTGACTTTTGACTGTATTTGTCAAGTAACGTACATTTATATGTTTATATAGTATTGTGTATATTTTAATTTTGACATTTTTAAAACAATATGCGAAAATGAATATTCTCCGTATCTAAATTATTTGAAAACGGAATCGATTTTCTAGAATAAGTAATTTAAGGTTACAATAAATATTTTATTTAGTTTTATATGTTTACTCTCTTTGAGATTACATTATGAAAATATTTCTAATATAAATTAATTATTTTTTATTAATTGTCGATTGTTTTAACATTATAAGCTTCAAGCTACCACCATTCAATAACATGATAGTACCTTTAGAGGAATATATTTAACCCTTAAATGCATAATGATGAAAATCTGCAACATACCACTTAAACGGTATAAATAGCAGTAAATGCATAGTGTTGTATATCTGCAACATAAGGTTTTGAAAAAAATTAAGTATAGGAATATTATACATATATTAATATATTTTCTTCTGCATTGTAGTGTACTTATTTGCAAAATATATATTTTTTAAAAGTATAAATAAATGTCATGCATTTAAGGTTTAATAACAATGCAATATAAGGAACGGCAAATGAATGCCGGCTTATTCCAGCGCTAGTAACGAAAGGGTTTAACCCTGAAATTCAACAAACCAAGTTACACACATTTATATCAACTAAAAACTATTGAATGCTATAATAAGATTTATTTAATAATATACATTTTATTTTATTATCTTTTGGTACTTTATTATTATAAATGATGCGATTCTAATAGATCTGGGTGCGTTTGGAACCCTAGTTAATAAAGGATGTCAATATATGGGACCTTAAAATCATATGATTGTATGATAGAAATTTCAGTTTGCTATAAGATCTTTTGTACTTATGTGTTTTCTATTCCATATGAAAATATAAAGAAAAAGATAAAATTCAATATTGGAACTTTTGATAGAAAAAAATCTTAATCGACAACTTATTATTTCGTTATTTTTTAATCAATTTTTTGTATTTTTTTTTCTTATGGCCCCCCCTTTATTGGAGGCCTCACGTACTCCCCTAACATGTATAAGGTTAAGGATTTTTATTTCCATTAAGTTATTCACACTCTTAATTTATATCTTCTGTCATATGTCACATAATCTGAATGATCTCTCTCTCTCTCTACTGCCACCCATCACAATATCTTCCAATGTTTATCATTTATTACATTCCTTTCTTTCATCTTCTCTCATTCTTCACCTCAGTTCTTAATATTACGTCTATACTTAGTCACATTTTGGTTATTCTACATCTTTTTCTTTATCTTTACAATTATACTCTTATTCTATTTTTAAACGGTTTTATTTAGTTCGACCCGCACGGAATTTGTTTATTTGGGTCAAAATTAGAAATTGAAATTTAAGCACCTTCCCGTTGTCAGATTGATCTGAAATTTGGTACACACATTTAATTTAGATGACAATACAATACAATAAAATCAATAACATTATAAATGTAAGATGGCCGCCGATACAAAATGGCGGATTACATATTTTTCCTTAAACCCCTCAATATGGGTATCAAATGAAAGGGCTACACAAGTAAAACACGATGATTATGTCAAAATTTAAAATTCAAGATGGACGCCGTTCCAATATGGCGGACTAGGTACATATTTTTCCACAACCACCACAATATGGGTATCAAAAAACCGTTTAACTTAAAAGTTTTTTTTAAATGTATTTATCTTAAACTAGTACTATACTGTTATTTAATAATATTTGACTTGTACTTCTTGCTTACATAATCTTGTATTAGTGGTAGGTTGGGTCTTATTACTATTCACTGTTTCTATTGTATATTAGGATGACCAAGAAAGTAATGTCGCTTTAAGTTAAATTCACACGACTACATATTTAACAAGTTTTTATTTCTAAGCAACAATATATTCACCTTCGTTATCAACAGCCTTTTGCCGTCTAGTATACAAATCAATGCCGAAGCAATAAAAATCAATAGGTTTTTCTGTATAATATGGTATCTATATTCCATAGACATATTAGCGTCCCTGGCTTTGCTTACTTTGCTTTTACAATTACTTTCTATATTTATATTTTTTTTTGCATGTGTACTGTGTTTAATAAGTATCTTAATTTATTTTAAAAACTGCCTAACAATGTCGACAGAAATGACCTTATTTTCCGGTTTCCCTAATATTAGACTCCAATATGCTTTGCAAGGTGCTATAGTTACAGAAGAAGCAGGAATAAACTCCACAACAACACATATTTTAATAAAGTTTAACAAAGATGTATACATATACACTTTATCAAAACAATCAGTCGACATCACTGCCAAGGATTCTTGTCATTTAAATATTCGTTTATTAAATGAAAGGATCTTTGGTATAGTTTACTTCGAATAGCTCTGACCATTCCAACGCCTAATGTGTGGGTTAACAGGCGTGGAATAATTGTGAACAACCTTTAATGCCCAATTAAGCATCCAATTTGAGTTAAATACTGGTTGTCATTGGCCGCCATCTTGAATTTCGGAGTGTTGTTGATAAATAAATATGTGAATAAATGTTGACAGGAAATTTCAAAGCACTCCCACCAGTGGTCCACCGACGGAGCACAAGCGTTCGCTTCAGAAGCAGCTGAGCGCAGCTGGTGGTGAGAGAGCGGTGTCACCACCTCGCGTAACTCTTCACTCCATCATCACCGAGTACCTTTACAATCAACACGCGCTCTGCAAGAATCCAGTTGTCACGTGTCCCCAGTTCAATCTTTTCGAGTAAGGACTCCATTTATCTACCAACGCTTCCTTCTATTTTTATTTATTTATTAATTCTCTTAACACATTATATTAAAATTCATAGGCATTCTTTTAAAATACCAGAATGGATTGGGATGAAATTCTTTGAGCAATGTGTTGCCGGTGATGACTTGGATCTGGGTGAGAAGAAGATCACCCAGCGAGCAATGGAGAGGATTACGCTTGGAACTTAACCGCGATATGGGATCTTGAGATGTATAGCTTGAGGAATTGCTCGTTTAAAATGGCAGTGAGCGATGCAACCTATTGCTCAGTGATTTCCAAACTGGTCTATATCGACCCCTAGAGGTCTATGACAACCTGCAAGGGGTCTACGTCAGCGAAAAAAAATTTGGAGGTCCATGAAATGAAAATGAAGGTCCACGATGGATCTCAACAAATACACTGATAGTACCTATTTACTTACATCATACTATCTTATAATATCAAAACAGTTACATTATTTATAAAAGTACATATGAAGTAAAAAAATTGATTATATTTGTTTATAAAATTGTGTAAGTTGTACGATGTTGGTATTCGCTTTGTGGTCGCAATACATTTTGAACTTGTAAAAACCTGAGAGTCGCAGTCTCAGAGCTTCGCTACCTTGCGCTGATTTGTTCAATTCGTCACTATATAAATACGAATGTGGGACAAATACGTTTATTCGTTTCCTGAATCTTGAAAAGGAAAGTGGTAAGAGAATATTTTAAGTAAAGGGTCTATCCAACACGGAAAAACATGGCAAGGGGTCTACGACACAAAAAAGTTTGGGGAACTCTGCTATGGCTCATGGGGCTGAAAGATTCACGAGTGATCACCACGAACTGGTAGACGTGGTGAGGGTAGACTCCAAGTGGACCGATGACATATTCAAGATGGTTTGAAATCGCTGGATACGAGCAGTGCAAGACCTGACATCGTAGCAATCTTTGGGAGTAGCACTATGCCTTGCAGTGGGTCGTCTATCGGCTGATATGATGATGAATGGGTGATGTGATACGGATGACGTCATCGCACGATTCACAAATAAGTTTTCTAGTGTCGTAACTGAAATACTACAAACTAGGTTTTAGAGTTTTACTATAATTGATTATGGAATAAACTATTGAAAGGATCTGGTATAGGGTGATTATTTATACACCAATACGTCACTACGCAAATTGAAACGCCGCAAAGTGAATTAAGATTTTCTATAGCAAACCATGTAAAGATGGAAGATAGGTTCCAGGATCACGAAAATATTATTTTTAAAAAGAAAATTGAACAAAGTAAACATTTAAAAAAAAAAAACAAAAAAAATATAACTCTGCCAATAAATAAATTGTACCTTTTTGTAATCAGAAACAACACGTAAAAATTTATATAAATTAATTATTATCTTTTTTTAAAAAGTACAACACTACGTAATTGAAACTGAACTCTTAAAATTAGCAGAACAAAGTGAAAATAAAACTGTTTTCAAATTGCGTTGATTTTTAGAGTAAGGGAATCCCCGAGTTTTGATGGCATGGCGCAATTAGAAACAAGAAAGAAAGTGTTGCCATCTTTTAGAAAAAAAAAGAAAATTTCAAAAAAAAATTACACTCGAACCCAAAACAATGCAACCTCGTAAATCTATCGACGCACAGTGAAAATTAGTACTAATTAAGTAGCGACGCAACTTCGAAAAAACGCAAAACGAAACGACGCAAAGCGAGGTATTGGTGTACCGCAGTTTTGAGGTGCCAGGTAATTTAAGACCTTGTAAAGTAGCGTACTTTGAGAGATCCCGGAGAAGCCTTAGCTCGGAGAACTATATTACTATATTATCGGATTAGGAGGCTTTCAAGGTCTTAGATTACTTCAGTGAAGGCTCCGAGGGGATCTCTGCTTCAGCTGTCGTTTATAACAGGATTTTATTTCGGATTTTAATATGGTAAATATAATTAGATAGTAAGTTTATTTTTGCGTATAATGTAATAGTAAAGGATTGTGTTTGCTACTGAACCGGGCATGTGCGCCGAAGTGTGCACATTGCATGGCGGTAGGCTGATGTTCGAATTTTCTCATTTGTGTTACATATTTAAAGATTTTAATGGTATATTCATTAAAAATAGAAGTTGGGATAATTCTTAGTGATTTTTTTTGTCTGTTGAAGTATGTTTGTTTTTGCGTATAATGTAATAGTAACAGAGTGTGTGTGTGTGTGTGTGTGTGCAGGCCTCACAAGTGCCCGGAGCCGGCAGCGGCTGGCACGTTGGCGGCGCTAGCGGCGCGGGGCGGAGCCGAGGCCGGCAACGTGTGCGCACGCGTCGTGCGGCGCGAGCTGGGCGCTCCGGCGCTGCGGCGCGCGCACTCGCGCCTCGTGCACGCGCACTTCGCGCCCGTGCGCACGCTGCGCCTGCAGGACGACGACTCCTTCTTCACGCACACCATATTCCACGTGAGCGACGCCCCGCCCCTACATCTGGACATAGATGCGCACATTCAACATACATATAAACGTACATTCATACATAGATACATGCATCCATACATAGATACATAGGAACATGCATTACACATAGATACGTGCATTACACATAGATACGTGAATTAATACATAGACACATGCATTCATACATAGATACATGCATTCATACATAGACACATGTATCCATACATAGATATGTGAATTCATAAGTAGACACATGTATCCATGCATAGATACATGCATTCATACATAGGTACATGCATTCATATAAAGATACAAAATTCATATATAGATTCATCATTCGTAACATTCAAAGATACAGCATTAATACATAAATACATGCATTTGTATCTACAAATGCATGTATTATCTATCTAGATACATGCATTCATTTATAGATTCAACATTCATAACATTAATAGATACAGTATTAATACATAGATACGTGCATTTGTAAATAGATGGATACATGCATTTATATATAGATACATGAATTTATACATACAGACAAGCATACATACATACATATTAATTACGTTACACAATACATTATGGATCATTTATCTTAATTGTTGAAAGTCGCGCTATTCGTATATAGCCTAGGTTGAGGATTTGACGAGGTGTCTCCACAGATTTCTATGACTTGCTTTTCTGTGTGCTTCCGTTAATATGAGGCCCTTCACCACCCATACATACGTATACTTACACACACATCCACGAGAGCGACTCCCCGCCCCAATATATATATATATATACCCACACATTTTTTTTAATGACCCCCGCTATTGGGGGCCTCTCGTACCCCTATTTATGTTGGGATAGGGACTTTACAAGCATTAAATTTATTCACTTAATTACCCACACATTAACGCATGGACAACACTCGCGCATGCATCTGATTATAACAACCTATTGAAACGTGGTATATTGATTCTCTATATACGTATAGTGAAGGGATCATCACCATCATCATTTCTGCAATAGAAAGTCCATAGCTGGAAGTGGGCTTCCCATGAAGGTTTGTAATGGAATAGCCTAGAAGCGTCCTGCATCCAGCCTTCACAACCTTAACAAGGCCAGAGTCTGTGTTTGGCACTAATCAGTGTAACATATCTCCTAAAGATGCCCCGTGGAGGGGTGAAACACGTGTTGAGTGATTTAACGGTGGCGGTTGTGTAATTCGCATAGTTGCCGCATACGCATTTATCAGCGGGCTGGCGGGCGGTGCATTTCATCGCACGACTACCACTGCATGTGCGGAAGTGGCTAAATATTGGTCCTTTTCTTACTTAACAAGGCCGTCTATCTGTGGTCTTTATTCCATAACCTTAAAGCCCACTGCCATTTCGACCTGCCAATCCGATGGACTATTTCAGTTAATTTAGTTCTCGGATTCTCAAAAATAAATTATAGTTATATATAGTCCCTAGTGGGGGAGTCCTATACCCAGTAGATATGCTAGGTATGAGAATTGTCTTTGCCTGTCTCCATATACTTCTCTTTCTGCAGCCGACGCAACAGCAACTCCTGGCTGCGACGTCGTCCGGTGACATTCGGATATTCAATCTCTTCAGCGGGGCTGAGGAAAGTTCCTACCAAGTTCTGGAGTCGTATATATACCACATGCAGGTATGTTATCACCACCACATATATATTCATATATAAGACAATTTCTCTCAAATATGTAGGTATATGCTTAAAAAAATAATAATGCGTTGTTTTGAAAACAGAGAAACGACAAATAAAATTATTATTTAAATTATCCATTCCTTTTAAAAGTTTGTTCTGCAATATTTTATATTATCACTTTGACATTTCAAATATAAACTGCTATACCGACCGGCGACCGCAACGGACGCCATCTTAACAACATTGTTAACAGCGCCATCTATGAAGTGTCAAGGTTAAACAGACACTGCTTTACCGACAATAAATAAGCACGGCGCAATATAAAATAGAATTATTAAAGAAACTAATTTCTCTATATATGTGTATATCTACATGTTTTTTATTTATACATATATATATATGTATGTATTATATGTGTATGTATATATATAAGCGGCGCCTTTTTTATACGTTTATGAACAACTAGCGCCATAAATAACATGAGAGGTTATCAGAGAATCTGTCTTTAAAAATTCCGGCGCATTCTTCGCTGTTCATCACCAAATCTTTCACCACACAGGCCGTTCGATTGGAATGATTTACCGCTGAATATAAGACGCGCTGACTCACTGCTCTCACTAGACCTATGATTATTTATCTGTTAATTCATTTTTTTATCTGTTTCTTCATTTTTTCGGAGGCAAATGTGATATAAATCAGTTTCTAACTTTTATTTATTATTGTATTATATTTGTATGATATTATACATTATTTAAGTATATATGTTAAATACACATGTATGTATGTTTGTAAATATGTATATTTTGTTTATGTTAACTACCCATTATTTATACTTCTACTGTTTCCATACTATGGTTGTATGTAAGATATTGCCTCGTGTGATAGACCGCACATTGTACTTTCTTGTTTATTATTATGAAATTATTTAAATGTATCCTAGCGTGTACAATAGAGATTATTAAATAAATTTATCTTTTTGATTATATTATTATGTATTTGTATATAATAATGTGTTTTAATTTCTGTACATACTACTTCCAAGTTCAAAATATTCTGTCGAAAAAAATTTAAAAAGAAGCTGGATAGTTACTCTTTTAACGAAATTTACTTTAGATAAACCTAAGTTGATTTATTTACATGGTTGATATTATAATGTACACATCAAATGGAGGCAACTGTTGAACTTCTAGCAGGTTCTTCTCATAGAAGCATTCAGAGCTGGTGGTAGCTTACTACTTAAAATTTTAAAAATAATCGAATATTAAAAAAAATATATATATATTTTTAATTATCACAGGCTAGCAGAGACGGATTGTTACTCCTGGCGTCTGCAACCACAACCTGGAGGCCGCTTTCAGCACTCTGGAACATGAAGGAATTCGAACAGCTGTTAGTATATATATGTGTGCTCATTTGATTTTAAGTGATATACTTTTTAAAAGACTCTTGCCAAAATGGCATTTGCATATTCTACGGGTATGAAGTGGCAGGAAAGGCTTTTATAGTGAAGCTCTAAGGCTCTATTGGATTGGAATCATGCCGAGTTCTTAGATCACTTCGGTGAACACTTCATAAGTGACTAAACTCAAGGGTCCCCACAAGTGGACTTTGGGATGTCAACTCGGTACTATACTCATATTGGTATATCACTATATAGTATGATTGTTTATATCTGTAAAAGCTTTAAAGATGTACGTAATGATAATATAGTAATAATGAATTTTTAAAATTCGAATTTATATTTTTAAAAATAATAATTATTTATTATCTGTGCTAGACTTTGTATTGACACAAGTTATTAGTCCATTCCAATAAAAAATGTAATATATTTAAATTGAATACTTTATACAGGATGATTGGAAATATATGTAAAAGATTTAAAAAAAAATATCTGAAGAATGAGATATTGATCCCTTTAAAGGTTTTACGGCCATAACCTATCATACTGTACAGTACCCGGCGATATATATTTCACACATCGACCTTTGGAAAGAGACAATCGGCTAATTTCGCGCTATCTCTGTCGCACAAAATACAACACACAAAATGTCACATAGATAGTGTGTGACAGAGATAGTGCTTTACTAAGCCGAAATTAGCCGATTGTCTCTTTTTAAAGGTCGATGTAAAATATTTATGGCCGGGTACTGTATATAAAATTTCCACATATGTAGATCACGATATATCTGAAACTAAAAGGCTTTAAATTTTTTTAATAATATTGCTGATACCTAGGATATGACAGCTGAGAATTTTCGGAAATTCGACCAAAGGTTTTGAGTATATAAAGTTCGCGAAGAGAGGGGATAGCTAGCTACATACATCCTGTATATACAAGATATATACATGACAGTATTACAGTCAGTTTACAACAAAATCCTTCAGTTTCGTGTATACAGGATGATTGATTATTGTTGTGAAAGCTTGAAAGGAATGAATATATAGCTCATTTGCTGTAAAATTTATGGTACATCCTGTACAAAAATCTACAGTTTTAAAAATAATAAATAATGTAATAATAATATATTAACACGTTGAACGCCATGGCGGACACCATGTGTCCGACAGCATACTGTCCCCTGGGGCCACACCATTAAATCGAAAATCGTCAAAAAATCGCCAAGGTGTTTTTTTGCAAATGTTGTCAGTAAAACCCTTAAAAATAATGGGCGATTTACCCATTATTTTTCAGCGGGGCCGCGCGGGTCACATGCCTAGGTAAACACAGTCGAAACACTGTCCGCTGGCTCCCTAGAGGCTTCTGAAGTGATCGAAAGCATGCGGACACGTGGTGTCCGACGCGGCCTCTTGGACCCAACACGATGGCAGTCACATGGTGTCCGTCGCGGCCCACTGAACTAAATATGGTTTTTAGTCTGGCGTTCAACGTGTTAAGAAAATTTGTATTTTTAACATTAGCGACGTATATATTCTTTTAAAAAATTCTTCTCAATTGAAAACAATAAAAAAGTAACATGGTACACCCCGGCAGCAGTTTTCAACTGGACAACGAGGAGTATGTGGAGTTCTCGAAGATGTCCGACGAGCGGATCATCGGGACGAAAGGCGAGACCGCTACAGTGTTCGACACGCGCACCGGCCGCGAGCTGATGACCCTCGCGCCGGCCATCAGCAACCAGTACGCCAAGAACCGCGCCACCTTCAACCCCACCGATGAGCTGGTGCTATCAGGTAAGCCTCCCGCAGGACAACACGTAGCACTCACGATATAGTCAAAGTCGAGGATTACCTTTGACTCAAAGTCAATCAGGTAGCAATGGATCATCGTTGCGAAATCGAATCAAAAGAATAATGGGACCAACTAGTACAAATATAACAACGGCAACAACGAGAATCATGAGAACAACGTGAATCACGGGAACAACGACAATCACGATAACAAGTAGAATCACGGGTACATCGAGAATCACAAGAATATGGAGAATCAGGGGAACAACGAGCATTACGAGGACAAGAAGAATCGCGGGAATAACGAGAATCACGGGAACAACGAGAATCACAAGAATATGGAGAATTACGGGAACAATGAGAATTATAAGAATATGGAGAATCACGGGAATAACGAGCGTCAAAAGAATATGGAGAATCACGGGAACAACGAGAATCGCAAGAATATGGAGAATCACGGAAACAACGAGAATCACAAGAATATGGAGAATCACGGGAATAACGAGTATCAAAAGAATATGGAGAATCACGGGAACAACGAGAATCACGAAAACAAGTAGAATCACGGGAACAAGAAGAATCACAGGAACAACGAAAATCACGAGGGCATGAAGAATCGCGGGAACAACGAAAACAACGGCTTTGAACGAATATCACCAACGTAGCACGAAAAATTACTTGTCGGAAGTGGCAGCCTGTGGTGCACATAGCCTGTGACAAGAGCTACTAGTTTTTTTTTAAATTTATCATTTCGTTAATATTGTTCAAATTTGATTTAAATTTGCATTGGCCGCACAAAAAGAGGGTTGATCCATACAAAACAGATTTGTGTGTGTAATATTTGGTTGATCATTTAAAATAAATTCTTTGAATTTAACGTGAGTTGAACCTATTCATATATACATATATATATATATATATATATATATATATATATATATATATATATATATATATATATATATAATAAAAAGAAGTGTCTGATATAATATTAAATAATATAATATTAAACCAAAATAAACTAAATAATTTTTTTTGCTAAATTTTACGCGGATGTAGTCGTGGGAACAGAGCGAGGATATATATATACATATATATATATATATAATTTAAAAAAAAACTAAATTTGTTTTACGAAAAGTGATTTTTTAAATACATTTATTACTAAATTACACCATGGCAGTACGGTATTCTGAATATTATGAAATTTATTATAAGAAAGTATCTTTTTACCTATAAATAATCTAACATAGTTTGCCAGCATAATTATAGCCAAGGCATAGGGCACAATAGAATCACATATTTAATTGTTTACTATGTTATACGAAGGTCATATAAACTTTTTTTTATTTGGTGTGCCTATTTAAAATAAAAGTTATATATATTGACGTAACAAATGCGCTTTCCCACCGACAGATGGCGTTCTATGGGACGTGAACACGGGCAAGGAGATTCACAAGTTCGACAAACTGAACCAAACGCACAGCGGCGTCTTCCATCCGAACGGGCTCGAGGTATGTCAACCAACATTCATCACCACATCACTCCACATGGGCCTTCACCAAAGTTCACTATGAAGACTGTTCTTGCATTTAACTATGTTGTTATTTCACCCAGTTGGGGCTAAACCACGCCCTATCTATCGTGGTCGCCACTCGGGAACCTCTTCCCCCCCACCTGCCACTTCAGACGAGAAATACTTTGAGTCATGTCTGACTTTGGTTGGATCGCATATCGA
This sequence comes from Battus philenor, assembly GCF_028537555.1. Lineage (NCBI taxonomy): Eukaryota > Metazoa > Arthropoda > Insecta > Lepidoptera > Papilionidae > Battus > Battus philenor. Next base: position 6,607,276 of record NW_027181692.1, read on the forward strand.
AGCACCTAGCATGACCCTTTTCTTTGCTATTTGACTGACTTTAGTTTTCTTGTAAGGTCTTTCGTAAATGACCATGTGTCAGATCCTGGGATGCTGTTCTTTGATATGAACCAGTTTTTTTGGTAGAAAAAAAAGTACCCAAGCCACCAAGGTCCTGAAAATGGTAACATGGCGAGTGCTTGGACTATTTTTTCCCAGAACACTTTCAAAATTGAACTGGTTCTGGTGGACCACCCGAAGTTACCATATCCCCAAAGCTGGACAAAAACGTGAAGATTGGGTCCTTGGTTTCAACCATGAATTAAAGACTTTGGAAAATGCAAGTTGTCACAAGTTCGCTAAGCCAAATAGGTGAAGTCAAGCCAAGGTCTTTGATATTCCAACCATATAAATTTGGACCCCGAGCTCACAAATTGTAAAACCCGAAATTTTGACCCACTAAGTTCACCTGCACCAACCTTTTTTTACCCACGTTAGCCTTTTTAAAATTTCTACGCCCCCCTATGTGACATCAATCAACTCGTGTCGAGTATATCTTACATTGCCAAGGGGGGCAACAATGAAATTGCCCTCCTGAGGGGCAAGGGCTTCACGTTGGGAAACACTGCTACATACGATCAGTTTCTATTATAGAACTTTTAAGTATGCCTACGCACACACGCACAGACAGACACACACAGACACACGCGCACACATATACATCAGATGTCTCACTTTGAGCATAATCCTATACATCTTCAGATGATTCCCAATTTGTTCCATCTGATTCTATATCGGAACATTCTTCACTTATGTTCCTTAGCTTTATCAATTTGAGTTAGCTGAACAGCCAGGAATCACGGAGCCGGAGCCAAGTCAGTCGAATACAGTGATTGCGGAATGATATCAATCAAGTTTCTTTGTAATAAAAAGTTGCCAAGAACTAATGCAGTATGACATCGACCAATCATTCAAAGTGGTTTGGGCTGTGCCAAATCATATTCCAACTTTTGACAAACAGACGCTTTGCAGAGACAGTTCTGTAGACCTAGGAAAAAAAATACCCGCCTTTCTAATGCCTGGGAGATTTAAATGACAATTTTACTTTACTTTTTTATATATACATCTATGTCGGTGCTCTGTTGTTTCGGTCGGCGTCGACAGATGGCGCTAGTTGTTCGTGAACGTATAAAAGAGGCACCGCGCGGCAGAATCGACATTAATACAGCAGACTCGATAACGACACGACGTATATATATGTGTATATATATGTATATATATGTTTTTTTATTTCCAGGTGATTTCAAACACGGAGGTGTGGGACCTGAGGACGTTCCACCTGCTGCGGACGGTGCCGACCCTGGACAAGTCGGAGGTATAGGCTTCAGCCATCCAATATGATACTCTTTACAGGCGTTTAAAATATCATGGGAAGGTGATGCGATTGTAGCGCCATCTATGTTCATATACCAATTTATGCGATGGCGTTTTCTACCTTCCATCAAAATATGAAATGTCTACCTTGCACAAAGCTAGGACATACATTGCTGATGATGAAAGATATCCAATAAAAATGGTTAAAATTGGCCTAAATCCAGGATCTTCCGATGACTTGAAAAAGTCCATCTGTCTACCTTACTGGCAGACGTTAAGGGCTAATTCTGCCGGTCTATGGTCTTCACTCCAGGTCTTCAAGGCACCAACGCTTATCTGTTATGTGGCCTTTTTATTTGGTATCGGGGTAGAAATTTTCAGGATAGATACAAGATATCCTAGCCTCTGGGGGAAGGGCAGGCTTTATGTGGGTTTTATACAGGATCTCCTACGGAACTTCCGCTGCCTCTTAGTACACTGCCAAGACATATCTGTCTCCTCCGGAATCTTCGTTGAACTCTTGCCATACGAGAACACGTCACGTTGCTGCCCTTCTCCGGTTCGTATTGAGTGGAAGATTAAGAATGAACGATTAGCACGCTATGTGGTCTACCCACTACTACTTGGTTACTTTCGTTTGCCAAATAGCCTTTAGAAATCCTAAAAAGCCTTCTCCATGGCCCGTTGAGCGGCTATGAGTTTCCCAATGAGACTCAGAACGAGAGATTGCTTTATGTAATGGTTATCACTGGTAATTGCAGGTGATCTTCAATCCGACGTGCACGGCGTTGTATGCTGTGTGTTCAGATCAGGACTCTGAGGAGAGGAGCCAGTTCGACACCAGCTTTAAGACCTTGGACCCATACGACTACTCAAGCATAGGTGAGTTGCTGTTGCCTTCATTCATGGTCTCTTGCCCTGATCAATAACTTAGGTGAACTGAGATGGTGGGGATCTTTTGGGGGAGGCAGTCTTGTAGTACACGATATACATCATCATAGACTCCATCGTTATACCAGCTTTAAGACCCTGAAACCTTACGACTACTCCAGCAAGAGACAGGCTATCGCCTACACCATGGTTGCACAGACTTATTAAGACTAGGGGCCGCTCGGGCAATTCATGAACTGATGGCGGGCCGGCCGCCAGAAGTATACGTAATTTTTTTTTTTTGATTTTATTCTGGAATAGAATTCAATATATTTCGAATGTACGAGAGTATTATTTTTGCTGTCGGCGGGCCACCAGTATTCGACCGGCGGGCCGCGGTCTGTGCATCCATGGCCTACACTCATCATCTAAAGTCTAGACTATGACGGTCTTTGCCGTGCAGTACACGATATATATCATCATCATAGACCAACCCCAACATTCCACTTTGATATATTACGTCATAGAAGCTTCGCTCTTTACCCTGCACCCCCCCTCGTATAACGAAACGTTGAAGTGGGTTATATATCTTTGTAATAATGCTAAATATTTAGTTAGGATTTTAGATATTTTCTAAATAGTTTTTTTATGCGCCCCGTATTATCCAAATAAAAATCCGTACTTTTTTAAAAATTTTAGACGCCTTTTCTATACATATATACATTAACATACTGTATAACATTAATGATGTTTTGTATATGTCGGCCATTTATTATTGGCTAATTCTCTTTAAGCATATTTAATTTATATGTTATAAGTTTATGTAAATATATGTAACATTGTTATGTCTTGTATTAGACACATATCAGTTGTACATGTAAAATAAAAATATATTATCTGTATCCGTTTTTAGCGACGATCGACGTGAAACGGAACATCTATTCGTTGGGCGTGTCGCGGTACGGCACACAGATATCGCTGGTGGAGAACATGGGTGACTTCGATCAGGTTCAGGAGTCATGCGTCAAGCTGTACGACGTCGGACGCAAGCGTGACCACGACGACGACGCGGTGAGACACTAAACCATCTTGACCCTCGATTCTTGAAGCTTTCCGAAGTGGCAGTAATTAGCCAGGCGATATCGAATGATGAGTTTCAGGTTCAGACATTGAGCTTCCATGGATCGTCTTCCAAAGCAATCCAAGAGCTATGCTGTCTCCTTGACCTTCGATATTTTAATAGGATTTACACCAAGTGCCTTCACCAGCCACCTTGATCTTGAATCATAAATCACACTTGACCACCAGTGTAACCCAAAAGGAAACGAATCTCCAACTTTTGAACAGCGCCAAATTTGCCTGATGAACTACATTGTGGTGCCGACCATAGATCAGGGGTGATCAACCTGCAGCTCGAAAGCCACGTGGCTCTTCGAACAATTATTTTTGTCTCCGATTGATTGTCGAATTATTTCAATATTTAAATTTTTATAACCCATGTCAGCTGCTGGGAAATCGAAACAAATTACTGGCGTGAATAATTATTATTATTATTGCAGCACAACATTAGCGAAATACAAACAGCGATCGTAATTAACTAACCGGCGTCTTAAGTATCATTAGGAGTGCTGTCATATACGTGTGCATATATCTAACTTCAATGCACATGTTTTGTACTTTTATTATATAATTTGAATAAATATGATTTTCAAAAAATTTCAAATTTCGAACATTGGCACCAACGATCAAGGAGCTTGGTCACCCCTGATGTATATAAATAATGATGTATGACGTTCTTCTTATAGGAGGAGGATGAAGAAGAAGACATGGCGGGAGGATCTGAGAATGACGACGGCTCGGACTCCGGATCAGACAACGATGACGACCGTAAGTTACTAGAACAGCAAGATTTTTTTTGTGGTCACTTTTTTGAAGATCTGCTCTTTTGTCCTTTTCAAAACATTGCGGACCGACCACGAGTAAACTCGTGATGCGTTTTTTGAGGACCTGCTCTTTTGTCCTTCTCAAAACATTGCTGACCGGCCACGAATAAACTCGTGATGCGTTTTTTGAGGACCTGCTCTTTTGTTCTTCTCAAAACATTGCTGACCGGCCACGAGTAAACTCGTGATGCGTTTTTAGAGGACCTGCTCTTTTGTCCTTTTCAAAACATTGCTGACCGGCCACGAGTAAACTCGTGATGCGTTTTTTGACGACCTGCTCTCATGTCCTTTTCAAAACATTGCTGACCGGCCACGAGTAAACTCGTGATGCGTTTTTTGAGGACCTGCTCTCATGTCCTTTTCAAAACATTGCTGACCGGCCACGAGTAAACTCGTGATGCGTTTTTTGAGGACCTGCTCTCATGTCCTTTTCAAAACATTGCTGACCGGCCACGAGTAAACTCGTGATGCGTTTTTTGACGACCTGCTCTCATGTCCTTTTCAAAACATTGCTGACCGGCCACGAGTAAACTCGTGATGCGTTTTTTGACGACCTGCTCTCATGTCCTTTTCAAAACATTGCTGACCGGCCACGAGTAAACTCGTGATGCGTTTTTTGACGACCTGCTCTCATGTCCTTTTCAAAACATTGCTGACCGGCCACGAGTAAACTCGTGATGCGTTTTTTGACGACCTGCTCTCATGTCCTTTTCAAAACATTGCTGACCGGCCACGAGTAAACTCGTGATGCGTTTTTTGAGGACCTGCCCTTTTGTCCTTTTCAAAACATTGCTGACCGGCCACGAGTAAACTCGTGATGCGTTTTTTGAGGACCTGCCCTTTTGTCCTTTTCAAAACATTGCTGACCGGCCACGAGTAAACTCGTGATGCGTTTTTTGAGGACCTGCCCTTTTGTCCTTTTCAAAACATTGCTGACCAGCCATGAGTAAACCCTTGATGTTTTTTTTTTTCGCATCGCTGTTGTATTCTCTATTGGCGACCATACAGTGCAATTGTGGTTCCGTATAACACAAGATGTTTCTCTTATACAACCCGCCAAATCTATTGTTGTAAAAAATATTCAAAAATTTAAAAAACCACTGAACGTAATAAAGAATATTTGAATAAATCATACGCGGATGCTTTATCTGTGAAAACTGCATCAGATGAGAGCGACTCTGATATTAGGCTTCCGAAATATCGAAAAAGAAATATAGCATCAGATAGTGACAACGATTTGAAAGAAGAGTGGAATGAACTCATTACTCCAGGATTTCCGGACAGGAGACCACGTCTTAGAAAAAATAGTCACTGCCAGAAAAGTAAGTCCGACTAGATTGTATAGAGTTTGCTGTTCAAAGGTAAAACGAATCGAAACTAGATATATTTGTAAAAGGTGTTAGGCAAAAAGTAATATTAAAAGTTGAATAATAAATCATTTTTATATTTATTGTTTTACTTCCACATACAATTACGAAATAATGGCCGGCGACATGAGATATATTTTCAGTAAAATTGCCATTCAACAATATGTCAAGATCTTTCATTCATTCATTCATTCCTCTGTTGTTCTCATTCTCTTTCATTCCTTTTCATGCCTTGTTACTTTTCATACATCGTCTTTCTTCCTTTGCCTTACCTTCAAAATACTCTAACAATTCTACATTTTTATTTATGATATATTTTACAATTTTTATATTTATTAACGTTTTATTTTGGTTTTTCTATCTTCGATCCACTTACATCTTATTCCTTTTTATTACTGCTCCGATTATTATCCTAAAGTAGTCCAGAAAGATCTGAAGTCCCTCTTGGTTAATTAGCAAGATGTTATTTTCCTCTATTCTTGCGAACTGAAAGCTTGCAGTGAACAATAAATATATTTACAGTGGCCACGAGTTTACTGCGCAACGCGGTGATGGGGCTGGGGGAAGGCGCCAGCTCTGGAGACGACTCCGCCGACGAGGAGGTGCGTCCAAGGAGGGTGGTACGCTCTCGCAGACGGGTGAGTGAATTATCTATTCAGTCATTTGAATTCACCATAATTTCATCGAAACTAGATTATCAAAAGCTAACATATAATGCAGAGTTCCCCAAACTTGTGTCGTAGACCCCTTGCCATGTTTTTCCGTGTTGTGTAGACCTCTAATATAATATAATATATATATGTATATAATATAATCATATATCTAATATTACAGTCTCCTGAAATAGTTGAGGTAAACATAAAAATATTAAATCGACATCAACAACTGTTTTAGGTTTGGATTCGTATTTCAATACGAGTTTCGCAAAAAATCAACTACTCGTTTTCATGTCGGCTAGAACTGACTCAGGAATTTAGTTTCAACATTCCATTTAAACCAGAGTTCCCCAAACTTTTATGTGTCGTAGACCCTTTGCCATGTTTTTCCGTGTCGGGTAGACCCCCTACTTACCTGATATTGATTTCCTGTAAATATCTAACTGTAGTGAAATTTGGTGTTAAAAACTTAAAGTAAAAACACATGTTAATTTATACATTTATTAATTAAATTTAAATTAAAACTACTCAAAATAAAATTTTGTATCTGTTATGTAAAATATATGTAACATTAAATAAACTATAAATAAAATAGCATAAGCAATAAGTCAATATTTTCAGTGAGAAGGATGAAACTGATGCTTTAATAATAAATTATCAACATTTGGCGTCAATTCAATCTGTTTTTGATATTATAAGATAGTATGACGTAAGTAAATAGGTACTTTCAGTGTATGTGATGACATCCACTATTGTGGACCCCCATTTTCATTTCATGGAACACCAAATTTTTTTTCGCTGACGTAGACTCCTTCCAGGTTGTCATAGACCCATAGGGGTCGATATATACCACTTTGGGAATCACTGATATAGTGGCATCGTTAAAACTAAGACGGTTCCTAATGCAAGTAATTTTTTTATCACAAATCAATAACGTATTATTATAAAGATTCATGTATAAGACTTGGTGGATTAGTAATAGCCGTGGCTGTCTTGCGATTGTAGGTCTCGGCTTCGATTTCCAGGACATGTCCATGATGAGATTGCTTGCTGATGATAAAATTGATCACTAACAAATTTCCAGAGGTTGGGCAGCAGTGTCCTCTGCATATCATAATACTACACTATGATCGCCAACACGTCTATCAAGCGCATTGATTATAGTATATATAGTATATCCCCCCCATAGATATCTTTGGGGGAAGCCTGTGTCGTGGGCGTATAACACAAGGAAATTATGAATCCATATTTAAATTAAAATATTGTTTATGTGCATACTTGTATGTATATTGATGTGTGTTTGTGTTTAGGGGCAGGCGCAACAACAGGAGCACCACAGCAGCGACAGCGACGGCGACCTGGACATCATAGAGTTCGATCTGGACTAGCGCCCAATAAATATGTTGATTGTTCACACTCGATTATCATTTTACTGCCCATCTCACCCAAACAGCTTTAATACAATGAGATATACCAATAACTAAACATCCTGTATAGGAGGTAAAACCTTCCTAGTGAGCGGGTATCAATAATCCAAGCCAAGGTCCTAGTGAATCCAAGGGACCTCAGGTAAAACAAATTCGCTTCACAGCTTATCAGTATAAAGTAACAAGTATGCAATTTGAGGTCCTAGAAGGTACCACTAAAGGGTCAAACCAATCAGCTATTTATATATGTAAGTAGTGAAACTGTCAATGCTAGCAAGAGGTTCCAGAAAAAGTATTTTCCCAAATAGTTTGTATACATTTGTAATTAATTCTATATGCCTGGCTGGTATTGATGACATTAAACAGGTTACTCTTTTTTTTTAAATAATTTTTGGGGCATTTAAATATGCTTTTTATATTTTTGTTTTTAATACTTTTAATATTGACAGATTGAGTCACGATGCAGTTTTCTTGTACATTTGTTCTGTCAGTCTATTGTTACATATTATCTTACTGTGACATAGTTTTGTAAAATTATAATTAAATCACCACCATCATTTTTATTTATTTAATCTGTTAAACTTTCCACACACTCTCAAAGTCAATCTAAAGAAAAAGGAATGAATAATTAAAAAAATCATTACATTATAGACATTATAATATGATGTTTATGTACCTAATATAGTTTTGATGTTATAAACTTTCATATATGTACAAATATATACAAGATAACAATGACATTGGACAGAATGGCACCTATATACCTACAGTTTAAAGTGAATAAAAATGTGATGAACTTTCAAATAAAACACCAAAAAATTCCACCAACCTATGTTACAATATTAATTTTTTCTATTGAACACAATAGGCAAGGTACTGTGTCAGTAAAATCTATAAGAGCAGCTTGTTTTATAATTACCACAACTATTCGGTAATTTTCTTTTAAAAAAAAGTCAACGTAATCTAAGATTCCTTAATAACTATATATTACCTCTGCCCGCGACTTCATCCTCTTGAAATATTGAGTTTTTTTAAGAATTGTTCTAAAATGAAAGTAGCAAAGTTACTCATTATATCAGCTATCTACCAGTGAAAGTCCTGTCAAAATCAGTCTAGCCATTTCAAATTTCCAGAAATAAAAAGACAGACAAAAACTTAAAATGTAATACTGATATGTACCATACATATTTATCCATATGCATGCATAAAAAGCAGTTATTTTAATATTACAGACATTCCAATTTTATTTATATGTGTATGTGACAAAACATACAAAAAGCTCTATCATGCTACATTTGATCTATTTACTTTTGTTATTAGCTCTCATCTTGTATTGTTGTGGATTAATAATATACTGTATTTTAAGGATAAACAAAGGGCTTCATTTTAAAAAAGATATTACTCAAATGTTTATTATAATTTAAAATTACAAAATATGATTTATTTAAAACAAATTGACAAGTTATCTGATCCCTGTAATCAATATTATAAAATAATAATTAACATAAATCAACATCTTATTTATAACCTAAAACAATTATTATTAAACATGATTTTATATAAACATTTACATTTCTTTTTTTGAAAATTTGAATCAAAGACAATATATTTTTTTCTTAAAACACAGTTACTCTTATTAAAAATATTATTATAAAATAGCTGATTTTTTAAATTAAAACAATCATGTTATAACCTTAAACATTATTTAAACAAAATAAATATTTGATAAACTATATAATTAACTAGTTATAATTAACAAATGTTGATACTGGTAGGTATTTTGCTGATGATACAAGAAAAAACTAGATATTCCTTAAGCTAGAAATATTAAAAAGTTATTTTTCTTATATAAAATCAGTTAAAATTGTGGTTCTCCAACTGGTCCAGGATCCATAGGAGACTCAATTAGGGTCTTTATGAAAAGCCACTCATGATATGTTTTTAATAGAGGTTAATGATTATTACTTATAAAAATTTGCATATTACTTATAAGAGTTTGAGAAATATGGTTTAGTAAAGAGGTTTCACCAGAACCAGTTAAATTTTGATCTTAAACAAAAAATCGTTTAGCAAATCACTTATTTAAAATTTTGCATATATTAATTATGTTTCAATATTTTTAAATATTTCAATTATTTCTTTCATTTTATCATACCGTTCTTTTCCGGTGAAATTAGATATTTCGTAGGCGACGATCTTTCCGAACAACTCATTGCACTGAATTTCCAAGTCTGCTTGCTTCGCGGACAAATGTTCAGTCATGGTGCCGACATCTTTTGCGACGCCATCACATTCTTTTAAATCATCAAATGTAAAACACGCGTTAAAATCCCATGACATGTCTTTACTGTTCTTTGGAGACTGTTTTATATCTGGTAAGTTTTGACTCAAAGGTATATCGTATTCGAGAACATCATCGGATTTGTTAAACTGAGTTTCGTTAATATTAACTGGTTCTTTCAGAGATAATTTTAACTTTGAATATTTGGAACCTTTCCTTGCTAAAGGTTTACACGGAACATTATATATCAAATCTAAATTCTGTTCTGATGTACTAGAACTTACATTCTTAACCGGCTTGATTTGTTCTGTAACGATATATAATCAAAACATGAAGCAATACTACGTTTAGTAAATATATTTGTTCCAAAATAAGTAAAAATATAAAATACTTACTGTTATCCATTATTTTTCTCACTTAATGCAATTTTCTAAAGGATTTTTGCTTTTTCACAACTTAAAATGTCTACCAACTACCAACTATAGTAATGCACAATAATTCCGTTTTTAAACGTCCATTTCAAATATTCTTTGGCTATTGTCAAAAATAAAAGATACTGCGTAAAAACATAATAATCATAGATGGCGCAATAAATCTAATTTAACATGTTAATTTATACTATAAAGTACTAAATAGATTTATATCGACATATTCACATTTTTTAATAATCTAAAACATTTATCTAGAGAATCTACCTTCGATTTATATTCATTTTTATACTATTAATATAAGATTTATAAATAAAATATTACAAATTAATACAATTATGAAGTTCGTTAGTGTTTAAAAGAAGATTTAGATTCGCTGTGCTATATATATAGCTACATTTTAAAACGAAAGACAAACATTTTCAAAATAACCTTAATTTGTCATGTATTATATAGTTTTAATTTTTTCTTATTTTCATTTATTTAATAAATTCAAATCTTCATAGATATTTTTATGTTGTATCAATGTTATTATTTATACAAATATATACAATCGAAAATGATACACTCACAGTTTATTAAAGAACAATTCAAAAAATATAGGGCAATATCAAAAACGATTTTACTTCGTCTTGGGAATTCCCTGAAAGCATAGATTTGATTAGAAAAACACTTTTTAAAAATCGACTTCAAAAATAAACAAGTTGAATAATACATCCACAGATATATATATCTTTAAATATTTGAGTTATTTAAGTGTAATTATCAATGTAATGATTTTTAAATACCTTGTGCGTATATATTATTTTTTTTTTACTGATTTTGAGTTGTTGCTATTGAACAATAGATGGCGCTCATGAACGTTTAACCCTTAATGACATGATTTATGAAAGTGATTTTTTTTTAATATTACTTTGTTTTCTTAAGGGTCTAGATGAAGGGAAAAATAGTTTTTTTTTAAATTGTTAAAAAGAATATTATACAACAGTAAAATTCGTACAGCCAACCTATAAAAAAACTAATAGTAATGTGAACATTCGGTTTATAAGATTGGTATCAAAACTGAAACTCTAGGCTATTAAGGGTTAAATTATTTTTGAATAACGAACATTGGTAATCATCATCAATGCAAGCATTAGATGTCCACAGCTGGACATAAGCCTCTGCTATAGATTTTCAATTGGTTGAAAGTGGTTTGCATCTAGTGTTGTCTACCCAATGCTATTTCAACTATTCCTTTGGTTTATGTCGGTTGTTTTAGTTCGTCTATGGCAGTGATTTCCAAAGTGGTCTATATCGACCCCTAGGGCTTGCAAGGGGTCTACGTCAGCGAAAAAAAAATTGGGGGTCCATGAAATGAAAATGGGGGTCCACGATAGTAGATCTCAATTCAATCAACTCACACTGATAGTACCTATTTACTTACATCATACTATCTTATAATATCAAAACTTACATTATTTATAAATAATAATATAAAGAAACAGACTAGACATCATTAGCTGAGGAGATTTAAGATTATCCCCCTTACAAAATTGACGCCAAATGTTGATAATTTATTATTAAAGCATCAGGTTCATCCTTCTCACTAAAAATATTGACTTATTGCTTATTTTATTTTATTTATAGTTTATTTTATGTTTATTAAATGTTACGTATATTTTACATAACAGATACAAAATTTTATTTTGAGTAGTGTTAATTTAAATTAAATTAATAAATGTATAAATTAACATGTTTTTACTTTAAGTTTTTAACACTAAACTTCACTACAGTTAGAAAGTTACAGGAAATCAATATCAGGTAAGTAGGGGGTCTACCCGACACGGTAAAACATAGCAAGGGATCTACGACACAAAAAAGTTTGGGGAACTCTGCTCTACGGGTATCCTCATCCCTGGTATGTTCTCGTGGAGAAAAAGCCATGGAGAAAGCATTACATTCTCCATGGCTTGTGGTTATAGGAAATATTAAATAATTTATATAAATTGTTATTTATAACTATTTTTGGATTATAAATGTCAGTGAAAATAAATTCTGTCGTTTACTTTTTTAATAACCACAAGCCATGGAGAAAGCATTACATTCTCCATGGCTTGTGGTTATAGGAAATATTAAATAATTTATATAAATTGTTATTTATAACTATTTTTGGATTATAAATGTCAGTGAAAATAAATTCTGTCGTTTACTTTTTTATCTGTTGCTCAATGGCAGTTGTGGATTCCGCAGGTTTTTTTTGGCTCCCTCTATTGGGGACCTCTTGTTCCACCCCCTATTTAGTTGGGAACAGTTCTTGTTGGGGCAATAATTTTTTTACTTCTCTTTTTATTTTACAGTGTCTTTTCTCTTCTTTCGCTTTTTAACGTATGCTCTATTACATTTTTACATTTATCTTTATTCCTTTTATTCATCACAATCCATCCTATTCTCATTCACTACAGTCTAGGTGTATTTTATTGTTACATTTTTACTTAGATTATTTATAAACATTTCTAAAGATTTATCTTCAGTTTCATTAATTTAGTATTTTATTTATATTTTGTTTACTTTCCATATTTTTATATTTATTTACATTATTATTGATTATTATTATTTACTATTAGCCGACTGTTTTAATCAATTTTTTTTTATGATAATTTCTACGACCCTTCTGCAGGAACTGATGAAGGGTGTTCTGCTTTCTTCATCTGCTATTATGGAGGTAATTCTTGCCTCTTCAATCTTTATACCTCAGGCCCTCCTGAATGCGGGACAGTCAGCAGCCAGGTGGATCACGGTCTGGTTCACACCTAATTCACAGAAGCACGAGGGGTCCTCCCTGAGCGTGGTCCTGTGGAGGTACTCAGAGAACCCCCCGTGCTCCGTGAAGAGCTGGACCAAGACCATGTCCACCCCGATGCTGCAGAGCATGTTCTCTTTTCTATTGTTTTTGTATAGCTTCCGTTATTATCTTTCGGCGCCCCCTGAGACGGCGGCGCACGTGTGCATTGCACACCGTGCACTATAGGTGGAAACAACGGAGTAGGTTGTTCCATACCTTGGCTGTTCACTATAAAAGTGCTATCAAAACACCTAGTCAGGGTTGAAGGGATATCAACCATGTAATGTGGTGAACCCGTGCGTCTTGTCTGATGTAAGAAAGGAGATAGGTTAATTATTTGATTTTATATATAATAAACTGTAATTATTTTGAAATTAAATTTTATATTAGCTGTATTTTCTTGAATATATTTGCAGCACATGGCTTTTAGTTTCTGCAAATATTATGCGGTTTTAAATTTATTTTAACTCATCACCTTCTTCTTAATATGCGCTTCTCTGTATAACGTATTAATCATATAAAAAGATATGTTACTATGTTTTATCGGTATATTTGCTTGTTAAAAATAAACAATTAAAAAGTTTTATTAGGAACAAGGTTAAGAAACAAAACAATTATATTTCTTCAATGCGTTTAATTGTTTCGTATTATAAATAATATGTTTGGGATATCACAATTTGTTCGTACCACGCCGAACGCACACGTTCTCGATAATAAAATAACACAAATACTTACACGTAAATAATATCTACAGATAATTCTAAAGATAATTTTGGACGCAGTGAACATAAATCAAGATTAGACAGACTATATTATTTAAATATTACACAGATAATATATGAATTATCTACAAGAACTTTGTTTTTTAAACACCAAAATAATATATTTCATTAAACATATTACAAAATTTAGTTTTAATGGTAATTGTTAATAAAAATTTCTTTAAAAGTGAATGTATATCATTGTATGCAGAAACCATCAAAGCATTTTCATCTATTCTGTCAACCTATATGGGAGATTCTTCTGAAGTAGGTTATACTAATTGTTTTTTTTTTTATTGGAATGCGACAGGACAATAGCATCTGGCTGTACAAAATCAGGCACAGATAATAAACAATAATTAATTTTAATATGTTGTAATACGAATTTTGAAAATGATTTTTCTTACTATAATATCATTACGGATTTTTTTAATTCAGAAACATTTCCAACCAAAACGCATTTTATCTATATTTCAAAGTGTTTTCAAGATATATATGTTAGGAAATAAATATTTTTAATGTTAAATATTTTTTTTCGTTAAAAAATAAAACAGATAAATAAATTGAACTGAATAACAAATAAATTGAAACCTGAGTTTGTTTTTAGTTCTCCTCAATAGATGGCGCTTTACGTACTAATGTAAACTCTATTTTGATCTGATGATTATAGATATAATGATTTTGTGTGTGTATATATATAACTTTAACACCTACAATCAATTATCTCGTACATTATTTTATGTTATAAAAACAAAGTCTTTGTTAAAAATTCAACATATTTTTGAGGGTAGTCGAAAAATAAAATCTAAATTTTGAAATCAAAATTACTCCTCACCTAACCTTTATATACGCTTTGGTTAATAATTCACATCTTAAATATATACAAACTATTACAATATGTATGATTATATGTATATAGCCTATGAGATGGAACGACTATCACTATATATATGTTCCTAGCAATACGTATATACAGACTAGAAACATTTCGATACAGTGGCACATAGATTTCTAAACGAAAATTCGAAATTTAAATTTTTAAAATAATTCTGGAAAACTCAAAGACCACTTTCCAAATTTAAATTATTCCAGTAAACCCCCTGTACCTATATATATTCCTTCCATATTTACAAAAACAGAATATGGAATATTCAAGTTTTTATAATAGAAACAAAAAAGCTATCTTACGCTTCCCTATGTAACATACATAATTATTATATTTAAAGAGAAAGGGTTAAAGTCATGAGAGTGCCCCCTTGTGGGGTGTGGGCCTCACGTTGGGAAACATTTTATTTTTTTACTTGCATTTAATTCAAACCAGATAAAATTTTCTAATCCCTCCCTTACGATATGTATACCTCTTTTTTGTCACGCCAAATTATACCTTTGTCAAGTCTACCATATATCTCAGGGGGTCCACCTGAACCTGAAAACTAAGGGTCCAAATAAATGAATCTCTAAAATACGCATTATTGAATATTAGAAGCTATTTACATATATTCTATAGTAGAGATCGAACATTCGGATACTAGTTTAAAAGTTTCTTAGTATGGAAAGAATTTTTGTATCATTAATATCTCGCCTCTAACGAGAGAAGTACATTATAAATAAATTGTTTCTACAATTCATTTTTAAATTACACTCATAACTGTTTTTGAATGAAAGATATATTAAAAAAAAACATATTATTCGAGAAATTAAATGTTGTCGCTACTCGTGAAGCTAATTATTGTCGCGCGCTATTTATAAAACTATATTTGTAAAGAGCAACTGTTGAGTGCCTGTCGGCTGCAGCAGAACTGCCTTACGAGCTGGTAGCTTCCTGAAGGTACAACAATGCCGACATTTTATGTTGATTGTCGAATCGGAAGTGCTTGTAACATTTCTTTTTTTTATAATTGTAATTTTGTCAGATTACTTTTTTTGTATCTAGTAGGTAGCGACATGATACCTTCACTGAAAAACTTTTATTGCTTCTGTTAAAATAAAACCTCCATAAACCTTCTAGCACATCTATTTATGTTAATCAGGTTGATATCTAGTGCTCTTTCTCTTATATGAAGTGCATGTAACCATTCCAATAAAGAATACTTTCATATAAACAGAGACAAATGCAATTAAAATAGTTTTTGTAATTCTTAAATAAATAAGTTTTTTTTTTAAATTCACTCGTTAAAAGTTACACAAAACTTTACGAAATAATTAGGATTTGTTGAAACATGTAACCTTTATGGTGTTAAACTGCTTTCGTCACTAGAAGGTACTGGCCGCCCTCGTTTAGTTTATTTTTATTCAGTTATAATAATCGGAGATCAATTGCGATGTCTGTTGTTTTACTAAAAGCTTGTATAAATCTCCGTATATATCTTAATAATTTAGATTTAAATATAAGAAAACGTAGTCTCGAAAATCCAACCTCTAGTTATTAAACTATTATTGTCTATGCTTGATATTCTGGCCTAAGCCAAATTCTAAAAGACCATAAATTCGATATATATGCATTATTAAATATATCTATGACAATCCTTACATATATGCGATTATATGATCTAATATACTATATTTTATACCTTACATTTAAAATGTCCGCTATGAACACGCGTTTTCACAAAATTAAAACATGTTTTATTAACAATTTTTTTTTCTCTATATTTATAATATTTCTATATTAATTTGTACAATAAAATGATACACTCGCATTCTAATTATGGTAATAATGTAAAATAATTTAAATATCACATTTACAATAACATTTACAAATTGGCGGGAAAATGTGACAGTTGACGTCGACGTTTTTTTTCTATTCACGTTTAACCTGCCAGTGTTTATTTTAATATACACACATTAAAATTGTTTTATTTAATACATCAAGTATATATATTGAATGGCAAGAAATGCATAGAAATTATAGTTTTTTTTTTTAATATATATCTAATTAATTATAAAACAATAAACAATGCCGAAAGCATTTAATTAATTTAAAATTATTAGTGTTGCATCACAAAATGTGTTCAATAGTGTTGTGACACAATTATATTGTACTATACAGATAACAAATTGCTTAGGCAATTATTTTTTTGTTCTCACAGCTTGGTCATGTCTCTATGAATTAAAGGACCACCAGAGGTTTGAATTTTACGTATTTTTGGTCCCAGGATATGCCGATCACGATGATTATCTTCTCACATGTGTGCGGTACCATCAAGCTACCACTGGTCACCATTTATCAGTCACTGACCATAGACTATCAGTGATCACAGTTTATCAGTATCCGATCATCAGGCTACCAATGGTCACAGTTTATCAGTATCTGACCACCGGGCTACCAGTGCTCCCAGTTTATCAGTATCTGACTATCAGGCTACCAGTGGCCAAATTTAACAGTATCTGATCATCAGGCTACCAGTGGTCACAGTTTCTCAGTATCTGGCCATCACATTAGGTTATAAATGGCCACAGTTTATCAGTAGCCGATCATCAGGCGACCGGTGGTCACAGTTTATTAGTGTCTGATCATTAAGCTACCACTGGTCACCTACTATCAGTGTACAAACTCATTGACAGCACCGTGATGGTGGAACTGCTGTGTATTGTCGACAATGACGCTGGTGTAAGCGCCTTCCTGGACAGCTGGACTGGGCGCCATTTTGGCGAAATTCGCGCCAAAATTTCCCTGAACCGGTCTTCCGTTTTGATTCTGGCTGTTGTGTCCATAAAACGATATGAGGTTTGTATAGTTGTATTGGTTCGTCACTTCGGAGCTCTCTATGGAGCTGCAGCTCGAGGAACTGGCGGAGAAAGGTCGCTGGTTCTGTGGGTAGATGTAATTGTTTGGTAGAATTTCTGGTTCCGTATAGTTTTCGTTGTAGAACAGATCGTAGGGTCCGTTTTGGTGGTATTCCTCTGGTGTCTCATATGGAATGGGCAGAGAGTATTCCTGGTATGTGTAACCTCCGCTCGAGTCCGTGCTGAAGTCGTTCTCGTTGAGCTGGACGTGGTTTATTTTGTCAGTGTGCCTGACGTGGGGCATTTGCGGTGTTGTTGTGGTTGTTGGGATGTGCGATGGTGCTGGTACTTCTGGGTTTATTTTCGGTGGACCCTGATCTATGTTAAGTATCAGACGTTTCTCTTCTATGTCGCTGTAACAAAGGTTTTTGTTAGTGTCTTTCTATATTTTGGTTACCTTTATGTCAATTTAGGAAATTTTTATTGAGACCTAATAAAACCGAACTGCTTTTGGAGGTTAGGGAAAAAGTTACATCGCATTTTGATGAAAATTCGTCATAATTTTTTTTCCAAAGTTTATTTACATTTAAGTAAATTAAATAGTTATTATTTTGTTCAAAATTTTCGTTCCAATTTTACGTTTTGAAGGCGAAATTATAAAATGTATTAGAAAAATAAAAATAAATGACAAATGGAACGATACCAAATTTCACTTTTTTTAAAAAAAAATCCAGACAGATACAAACAGTACAGTCAAAGAGATTTTACAACAATTTTTTTAACTACGAAAAGACTTTTCTCAGTCATTTTATATATTCTAGTGTCCCATAAATCAACGACAAGTAGAAATCTATAGATATGGCAAGTAATAGCAAACAAAGGGAACTTAGAGTGTTATATCATATAACCAACATGGAAGGCCATTGATCTAAGATCACTTAAGCGTGAGCTACACGAAGAGATCAGGCGTCAGGTCATCAAGAGGAGATCATGGTTTGGCAGTCACTAAATGTGTTTAGCATTCGAATCAAGGGCACCAGACAGGATAGAACCTGGACTTGATCAATTGCTATTAACACTAAAAGCAGGGAGAAGAAGTGGAGGAAGAAATCCAGTATTGTTTCTATCAAGGGTGATAGAGGTTTGAGGATTGGGGACTAGATTGGGAGACTTATCAGCTGTTCGATCACTTTAACAGGCGGTCGATAGGATATATACTTCCAAGTGAAAGCCTCGGGAAATCACTTATGCGAACTATTACCTGTTTTGATAGAAAACTTCGTAAAGTATAAGCGCTGGTAGAAGTAAATGGTTTGTGCTTTTTATCCAAAATATTTCATGGTTAAAGTTGATCTATTAGATCAATATGGTACAGTTGAAAGATTACCTGAGTACATAGTTTACGGAGACGATGCAATGCGGCCTGGAAGACCTGGAATTGTGCACGATGGTGGCGTAGCTCTGCATCCACACCCAGCCGCCGGATTTTGTGAGGAAGCGGTAATACCGTGACGTCACTTGCCCTTTTGTTAACACTGTGGGTAGAAATAAATGTATTAGTTGATTGAACGATTATTTACACCAGAAACTATGTTAGCTTTGTATCATATTAACATTTCGACACGACGAGCTACATAGATCTACAATTGATCCAGAAGCAAAACAGAAGACGAATAGAAGTTGCACGGAGCCAAATAAAGAGAATACGGTGGTTGAACGATATCAGTCGAGTTTTTGGCAAAAAAATTCGCCAAGAACCTGCAGCATGACATCGACTAGAGATTTGACGAGTTTGATACACAAAACATCCTTCAAAATTGTTTGGTCTGAGACAAATATTACAGCTTGTGACAAACATACGCTTGGCAAATCTCAAAGACAGATTTACTAACCTAAAAAAAACCTGACTTCCTTATGCCTGGTAGTTTTATCCCTTAGTAGCATGATTTACGAAAGTATTTTTTTTTAATATTACTGTGTTTGCTTGATGGTCTAAATGAAGGGAAAAAAATTTTGTTTTTAATTACGTTGGAAAGAATATTATACAAAAGTAAAAAACGTACAGCCAACCTATAAAAAAACTAATAGTAATGTGAACATTCGGTTTAAAAGATTGGTATCAAAATTGAAACTAGGTTATTAAGGGTTAAATGACAATTGCACCTTACTTTTCGATCACAGATTATAAATGTAGTACTTACAAGTGCAATGAGAATATCTCATGTGGAGAACATCGGTTCCGTGTATGAAGTGATACAGGGTCTTCTCAATTAGATCCTGAGGTTCATAGCCGGTCAGTGTTGCCACTCTGTTGATAAAAAACATTATTATATATACATATCACTATGTCAGCTGATACCACTGCAAGGCATCCAACGACTTCTGGTGATCTTTACTATATCGCCCTCCACCAATGGGGGCCTATCCATGCTGAAGTATGACTTGAAATAAATTGCACTAATAATTGTTTTATAAACACTTGTGATTGTCATATATTTATAATCAGATTGAGTTTGTCGTGGTCATATCTCAGAAGCTCTATGCTCCTAGATATTTATGGGATATATCTTCTTTTTTATTGAGCCTTCCACCCTTATTTTGTCGGGAACAGGGTTTTTTATTTCTTAACAATTTTTTTCACATGAATTTTTTATTTTCGTTCTCGTCTTCCATAGTTCACAATATCTTTTTTTCTTCCTTCTATCATTCCATAATTCCATCTTCCTTTCTTAATCATTCCATTCCTTTCATCCATCCTCAAACACTTCAGTTGTATTTTCTATTGCAGTATCACAGCTTTATTTAGTTTATTTATTTTTCTCATGTACATCAATTTGTTTCACAGATTTTTACATTTTTTATTTTATTTTCAATAAATCTATCTTAATAAGATTAAATATATTATGTTTAACTATGTTTTATTCCTATTACTATGGGATATATCATAATTAAATCACTTATCAGGCGGGCTTACGATCGCAATGTGGTATAATAGTACCCAGAAGACGACGCTGTTCATCCTCTGGAAACTTCTTTGTGAGTAGTGGTAATCCTATATATTTAATGTACATGGTATGAATTATATAGTACTATATAAGTAAGTAATGTCGTTTCTATCGACATGTACATAAAAACCGATTAATTTGTTACCGCTCCGGCATTGATTTTGTATACTAGACGGCAAAAGGTTGATGACAAAGGTGAATATATTATTTAGAAATAAAAACTTGTTAAATTCAACTTAAGAAAGCGACATTACTTTCCGGTCCCCCTAATAATTTACATAATGCTGTACCTTGTACTCTCATGAAATACAATGCAATTTCTATATAGTAGGAATGACAAATTTGTTTGACATTGACAGCTGTCAAATGACAGTAGGAACGAAGGATCATCTTTGAAGACAAGATAGTAAAATTCTTATCCGGATGACTCGACGGTATTTGAAATATTATACACCGAACAAAAAATACCGAATGTATACCTCTAGACTAACACACACCCCGCCATTAAGATGACGTTTAAACGTCACAATTACGCGCCAAAACGTTTGACAGATGCACTTCACTATCCCTCGCCCTATGCATCGGCGCTTTCGGCCGAAAAAACTGTTGACGCTTAAAAAAAAAACCTCTCACTTCCGCCAATTAACGGGGGAAACTCGAAGCATATTGTTTTTGAAGGGGCCGCACTCGATCAACCTGCCGCACGAGAATATTGTGTTCGGTGGGGTGTCGCTCGTTGTAAAATATGCCAGTTTGCAAATATTGGATATTGTTAAAAGAAATTTAACCACAGAATAAAAAGAGTAATTGTAAACATTGATGATATGTTTCATAATGCAACTTAAGTTTGTTCTAATTTTAAGACGAGTTTCTATTTCTTTGTTCCTATGAAACCTCACCTCACGTCGCCTTCCCTCACCGAATTTCACACTTTTTAATATTACTTTATTTTAGACATTTCACTTTCCTATAAATTACGCATTTACTTTAAATTTAACTTTCATTTCCACCTTTAAATTATTTTTACTACCCTGTCACATTTATTTGGCTTTCTTACACTCTCATATGACCTTCCTGCAATACTTTCGTGTAATATATGATGAAAAATTCCTTACTCATATAACCTTCTTCAATACATCCGTGTAATATGACGCCAAATTTCATCTTCAGGATGAAAAATTTTTTAATAGGAATTACGCCTATGCTCTTATAATTGCAAATTAATGTCATCATCATGGTGATGATGATATACAGCGCTACATTAGATTTAGAAGTGTCTTACATACAGCGTCTTCTGATGACCCTAACAATGTCTTCTGTCCACCAGTGGAGAGTCCGTGGGCTTGACTCTCAAGGCTCCAGCGATAATGTGTGTCGCTCGTTTCGTGGCCTGATCACTATCTTCCTCCTTCCCTTTCGTCTTACTTTCTTCTCATTATTTCTCCATTCTCCCATAAACCTGGCTGAGCTATCTTTATGGTTCGTAACCACATATAGATTCAATATGATTTTAATAGGATATTAATAAAGGCGTGTACACACTACAGCTCTAGTAACGATATCCGATATTAGGGCGAGAACAAACGAGTAGCAATTATAAGGCGCCCGCTTGCGCCATTACACCCTTTGTTTTCGACGCCCCCGTAGTTTGGGAACACAGCCGTACATAGAGAGGAATATAAAATTTTATACAGCGAGTTTATTTATAGATGTAAAAGCTTTAAAGTAGTGAATGTATAGATATGCTATCAATTTATGTAAAAATCAATAGTTTCAGAAATAATTCGGATTACTAATACTAAATTTATATTTTCAACAAAAAAGTTGAAGTAACACGTTTCAAATTGATCACTTTACATGATGTTTAGGAATACGTGTAAAAGGTATTAACTTTTTGCTGATAAATGGCACAAATTTCCAAACATATATACAGGATGATCTGTATGCGTATCCCTTCTTTATTGAATGATTGAATGACATTGAATGATGTGAGTCAATTAAATAAACATGTATATATAAAGCATGTCCATGAAAATTTTTATTGAATGTTTTTAGATAAACCAAATGGGATTTGTAAGAAATCGTCACACCGTAGATGGCAGAGTTCTTTGCAAATTAAATGAGTCATATAAAATAGTTTACATATGAACACACGTTCATATGACTCATCGAGGTATGTTTACATATAAATTGATGTCATATGTATATATATGTTATTAAAGTGCAAAGATTGAAAACGTAATTTGACATAGGACATAAAATTTAAAAAATATAGTTTGGTGAAAAAGTACCCTATGATTTTATATGAAAACAAGAAAAATATTTTTTAGCTAAATTTAACTTACTTATACTAATTGATTTGGTTTAACATTACAGACATATACAAAGGTTATTTTATTACATGTTATATATAGCATTATCACGACCCTGGGTTAGGGATAGGGAAACGCAAATTCACCAAAAATACGATTTTTAATGTTTAAGAGTTTGAGCAACGAAACTGACAGCGATTCTGCCCACAGCTGCACTTTCCCTACTGCTCTCACTATTATGAGTCTTCTTGTTGTTCACTTCTCTTCAGGATGTAGACTGACTTAGAATGCCCCCTGTATCGGCTTTTATAGTAGTCAAAGATCATTCTAGCATATAATAATTTTGATATTTAAAAGTTTGAAATTAATGCCATTGTCAATTATCTTGTAAGACAGCTGCAGCATAAATTCTCTGCAATTACAAAACTATAATTTGTATACTTTTTCTAGTAGATTTTAGTCATAACAACTTCTTGAATCTTTTCTTAACATTTTGTGGGCGACAGCTGTATTGACGTTTATAATATAAAATATATATATTATGTGCCATAAATGTTATATATATTTCACTCGTTATTCTATATTAGAAAATATGACATAAAACAGAAAGAAGAAAAATAAGCACCAACGGTGGTCATATCGCAATTATTTCATACATATAATAGTTGAATGGACACATTTTATTACTAAAATCGTGTGCATCTATAATTGGTAATAAAAATTATGTATAATAAAAATAATGTTACATTGTGAAGCGACTCCACGGTCGTCGTTGTGCTGACCGCGCGGAAGTGATTTTTGCTAAGCGCACTCCGTCACGTAGTAAGCCCAAGGATGTCTTTGATAAACGTGCCAAGCGAAAATGGACCTTAAGCGGTAGAGATAAGGACGCCGCGAATGTACTCAAGAATTGCGTTGCCAGATTGACAATTTGCTTGAGTTTTAGAGTGTTTGGAATAGAATTTTTTTTACTTTATTCAGATATACATGCATATAAATATATTTGGACAGATATAACTGCCAATATATATGTACACTATATATATATATATAAAAGTAAATAATTAACTAAATAATATTATAGCAGTCAAGAGTTATTATTTGATCGAAATGTATGGAACTTGATTTGTTGACTCATTTGCATGGCTGATATTATGATTTTCGAGCTACGTACTGTACTGTGTAACATATTTATTAGTGATCACTTTATACAGGCTAATTGTAAAAACACCAATACCTCGCTTTGCGTTTTTTTCGAAGTTGCGTCGCTGCTTAATTAGTACTAATTTTCACTGTGCGTCGTTAGATTTTCGAGGTTGCGTTGTTTTGGGTTCGAGTCTTTAATTTCTTTATTGCAATTTTCTTTTTTTTTCTTAAAAATGGCAACACTTGTTTCTAACTGCGCCATATCATCAAAAATCGGGGATTCCCTTTCTAACTAAAAATCAACGCAACTTGATGATTAAGAGATAATAATAAATTTTTACGTGTTGTTTCTGGTTACAAAAAAGGTATACATTTTTCCAATTTATTTAATGACAGAGTTAATTTATTTTTGTTTTTTTAAATGTTTACTTTGTTCAATTTTCTTTTTAAAAAGAAGTATTTTCGTGACCCTGGAACCTATCTTCGATGTTTACATGGTTTGCTATAGAAAATCTTAATTCACTTTGCGGCGTTTCAATTTGCGTCGTGTTTTTTTGGAACGTAACCACGACGCAAAGTGAGGTATTGGTGTACACTTATCACTTGTGGTCACTGTTATGACCACCACCAAATATCACCAGCTACTTCCCGTGACTTTATTTACGTCGTCGATCCCTCTAGTGAGAAGCCTTTTCTACTGTGAATAATTATATGTGGATTATAATAAGTAATGATGTTATTTAAGTCATGTCTCATCAACAAAACGTAACTTATGTTAGAAGGCATGGTATCACCAAATATGGGCTGTTATTCATTCGTGCACGGTAGAGCAGCAGGTGTTCAAAGCGCACAGTGGACGTATTTATCGATGTTTTGTAATTCAACACTCATGAGATAATTCTGACTAAGAGTTAATATAGATCTTGTTTTGTCACCTTGTGCTGACATCACATATTGGTAGTGAATTCGTGGTGAACTTCCAAGGTATACCTTCGTCTATGTTTTATAACGATTTCTTTTTCAATATTAAATTCAATTATTTCAATTAATAATTGTGACGAATAACAATTATAATAATACAGTAATACCCCGCTTTACGCGAGGGATACGTTCCAAAAAAATCGCGTTAACTGAAATTCGCATATAACGAGTTTTATGATTAAACATAGTCAAAAATTATTACAAAAAAATATAAATAATTTTAATCAATCACTTTAATTCTAGGAACACTATGCAATACATACTCTTATTTTTTACGGAAAAATACATCTATTGTCTTTTGGGTAACGTTTTGTTTACGTTCTTGTAAAATACGTTCATAACACCCAACACTGTTTTTAATTGTTTGACAGATGGTCAAGACACCACAGAGAAGTAGATGACTACATTATATTTATACGCACTCTTTCGCGTAATTCAAGGCATTTGAGCGCGATATTTGCAATTCGCGTTATAGTGAAACCGCGTATAACGGGGTCGCGTAAAGCGGGGTATTACTGTAATTGTTATCTAATTAATAATATTGAATATTATATAATAATAATTGTTGCGAGAAATCAAGACGGATCTTGGAGGCTCCGAAAGAATGCCGAAATTGAGACTTTAGTAGCACAGCCAAATATCATTAGCGAATATAGAGCTCAACGAATCCGCTGGCTTGGTCACTTGGAGCGAATGGGATCGGATCGGAGCGTGAAGGTAGCGTACCTGGAAAAACCGAGGGGTCGAAGACCAGTGGGTAGACCCAGGTCGACCAATAGCAGACGATGGCGCAAGATAGAGGAAAGTGGAAGTCTCTCGTTTCGGAGGCCAAGACCCACTTTGGGTCACTGAGCCAGCTGAGTAAGTAAGTAATAATTGTGACGTATTTACATTTGACAGATCGATTAACTTAGATTTGCAATAATAATAACAAAGTCGTAAATAAGATAACGAATTTAAATAATCACCATCACAAAGATGACGGTGAAGCCGTAAAAGCTTGAAAGAGGTGAATATTTAGCTTGTTTAACACCAATTACATTAATATTTTATTGTAATGCGACAAACAGATAATTTCAGTCAGTATAAATCTTCAAAAACATATAGTAAACAATAAATAATTTTAATAAAGAATTTTGAAAACACTTTTTCTTAGTACATTATAATTACGTTTTTTTAACCAATATAATGGAATAGGCGTTTGTCTTCCATCTCACCTGATGGAAAGTGTAGATGAAGAAGAAGGTACACGCCCATCCAAAAGAAACCTGTTCACTCTAATCTTAAAGGGTCCAGAGTTCAAATCATGAGAAACAGACCCAGGCAGGCCGTTCCATATCTTGGCGACTCTCACCAAAAACGAGATGTCAAATCGTTTAGTTCGACTTTTGGGTATGTCAACAACGTATGGATGAAACTTTTGTCTGCGCCTAGTAGTCCGATAAAGGTATGGAGATGGCTCAATCAGTTCGAAAACAGCCTTCGAGCACTCTCTAAAGTGTATCCTATAAAAAACTGATAAGCTGGCAACTCGACGATGTTCAAAGGTGTGTAGTCTGCTATTTGAGAGCTTTTTGTTGTTAATTAACCTACGGGCTTATCAGTCAACTGAATCCAAAGCTTCCAGATGATATTTCGCTGCACCGTCCAAGAGGTGACTACAGTACTCCGTGCAGAATCGAACTTGGGTAATGTAAAAATTAAGCAGCTGTTCAGAGCTGAAATACCGCCGAACCTTTGAAAGAATTGATAATTTCTTGGACGCTGCTTGTGCGATAGACTCAATTTGTTAGCTAAAAGTTGAGGTTATAGTAAGTAATACATAGAACTCCTAGATGGTTAGTAATCGGTAAGGATACACTTGAAATTGAGTGTTAAATCGAGTCTACTTTTCACGGAGAAAAGAAACGCCTGTGTTTTTGAAAGGTTGAACTAGACAAGATTGAAGTGACGCCAATCTTGTCGTGTTCAACTTCGATTATGAAAATGAAACTAATATACTCATCTGTTAAAAGCAATTGAATCTATTATTTGTAAGTATTAATCAGAAGCAGGTCGACTTTCAACATATATTATTGTAAAGTCCAGCTGTGGACCGTCTACAGCTGCAATAATGTTGGACCTATTTATATATGTGACCCAGTGGATTAATATTAAAATCGTATTGAATAATTATAAGTGTCTAAATAGTTCAAGACATAGAAGCTATATTTAAGTAAGACCAAAGTTCTACAGCGGGTCCATCAGCTGATATGGTGATGAAAGGGTGATGTCGATGACGTCATCACAAGCAGTTCTCGACGTTTTCTAATGCCGTAACAGAAATCCTATAAAGCAAGCTTCAGGGCCTTACTATAATTGGTTATAAAATAAACTATTGTTCATACAAGAGGATCGTGTGTAGGATGACCATTAGTAAAGTAAATTATAACAGGATTTTATTTAGGATTATTTTATTTTGATCATCAAATCAAGGTTTCAATTTCTTCATGATACACATGAGAGGTCTTTGAGATCACCAGAGAATCTGGAATTAAAAATGCCGGCGAATTCTTTTTCGTTCTTAATCTGATTCACCACGCAGGCCGTTCGGTTGTGGAATGATTTACCGCTGAATATAAGACGCGCTAACTCACTGTCTATTTTTAGGTAAATAGTTAAGAGCTATTTACTAGACCTGTGATTATTTATCTGTTAATTCATTTCTTTTTATTTTTCTGAGGCAAGTGCGATCCAAATCAGTTTGATGTTTTACTATACACTTACTCTGGCCATAAATACTGTTATAATTAAAAATAAACAAAACATTACTTTTGAATTTGGAATCTGTCATTATCATTTTCGCGCCAATACATTGTAAAATATTTTGTGACATTAAAACAGAGTGCGGTGATAAAGAGAACCGAGATATTGCGATTGCATTACATGCAGTAGGTATGGCGACAAATGCAGTTTTTAAAATCCTCCACACGCTTGATATTAGTCAAATGTTTGTGTGCCTGGCTATGGATAGGTGCAATGAAACCTCCTTTGTTTGTGGCAGAAAAAGATCTGGCTGTCCATGTAGTGTTCTTACGAAAAGAGCGATCAAATCAGTAAGAGAAAGAATTTGAAAAAATCTTGTTGAAAGAAAAAGATTTACTTCGGAAAATGAAGATAGCATCTAGAACCGTGTCGCGTATTTTAAAAGATGAAGCAAGACTTCCAGTCTATAAAAAACGCACTGGTCATTTCATATCAGATAATTAAAAAAAGAATTGTGTTGTAAAATCATCTACTTTAGCTGTACGAAAAGGAATGTCACAGAAATTTTATTTACAATTGAGTAATATTATAACAAACATAATGATCGTATTTACACTGAAAGTTCTAAAGTAGCTTTCCAATTAGTCAACAGAGTACAACGTGAACATTATCAGACTTCAGTGATGGTTTGGTGGGGTGTTAGCTAAGAACGAGTGACTGAACCATATTTATGAAAAACGTATTAAAACATCGACACAAGTGTTCAAGATATCAGCCACACAAACACCATGTTCAATAACCAAGAATGGTCCTTTCAACAAGACTCGGGTCATAAACCTCGATCCACCTATAAGACTAAATAGAAACAAGCGGGCTCAAAGCAGTCAAGTAGGATAACTTATTATTGGATGCATAGATATAAGAGAAATTAAGAATAAGTATAAGTAATAAGCTCTTGTATTGTATAAGGATATACAGATAGGAATTAGTTTTAAACGTAGAACTCACCATATAAGTATAGATTAATAAATACATGTAAATAGCTTAAGAAAATAATGAGTGTAATATAAATAAGAGTTAATATTTAATGGAATCAGGCGTTACTTCGCGGAAGTCCATCCTAAGTAAGAAAAGGACCAATATTTAGCCACTTCCGCACATGCAGTGGTAGTCGTGCAATGAAATGCACCGCCCGCCAGCCCGCTGATAAATACGCATGCGGCAAACAATGCGAATCACAACCGCCACCACCAAATCACTCAACACGTGTTTCACTCCTCCACGGGGCATCTTCAGGAGCTATGTTACACCGATTAGTGCCCCTAACTGACTCTGTGACTCTGTTTTGCGGAAGTGGCTAAATATTGCTCCTTTTCTTACTTAAGAGTTAATACTAGAACTTAAACTAGAAACTTAATTATAACAGAGCCGACGGAGGAGGGGAGGGGTTAGTCAGTAAGAGTATGACACTGTCTGGGCCTTCCATACCCAGGCGTACTATTGAGGATTTCCCCCCTCCGTCTAGAAATTTTTAACAGATATTATGGCTCTGACTACGTTAGAGAAAATTTTGTAAAAATTTCTTTTTAAAAAAAATAAACCACGATCCACCCAATCTTGGTATACGAATAAATAATGTTGTTTTGCAACAATATTTATGACATAAGTTATATGCGACTGTAAAACAGACATTTTCATGAATAATTTTTAATAAATTATTAATTTTTTTCTTAAAATTTGAAATTCCATGGTCACCCTATTCAGTGTGTTACAGTCCTCGGTTTCCGCGAAGCAGGGGCATTGTCGGGACTCGGTCGGTTTACGGACCGCTGATTGCCGTGAACCTATAAACTTGGTGCAGAATTGCGCGTGTCCACTGCACCTTCCTTGTCGACACGTGTCGGATATGAATCTTATATACTTCTATTGCCATCTCAAGCTTGTTATTACATATTTATACAGGATTTTTTTTTGTGACCCCCGCTATTGGGGGCCTCTCGTACCCCTATTTATGGTGGGACAGAGACTTTATTTTCAATTTAATTTTTCACATGATTTTTTATTTACTCTTGTTCTTTCTTTCATATTTTACTTTCTCTTTCGGTCTATTATCTATCTTTCATGCTACATTTCTACTTTCTTACCCTTTTGCTCTGTTCATCTATCATTCTTTCCTCCTTTTTCTTTTGACATTTTTTCATTTTACATTTTTACTTATTTTCTATAATACATTATATGTAACATTTGGGTTTTATTTTATCACATTTCTTATTGTATATTTGGATTTTTTTTTATAACGTTTTTAACTATTTTCTTGCAACAAGCGAGGAATTCTTTCCTAGTTTCTTTTTCGCCTATCAGTGAGGCTATTGTCTCCTCCCTGATTTTAACGCCAGACCGGCACTCGAATTCGAGCCGGTATTTATACAGGTTGATTGGTCTATTCAATAATCAATCGTTTAGTAATAAATAGCTTATTGATAATATACTATCTGTATCTACTTCGAGTTGCCAGAATATATATGTCCAAAATATAAAACAATGTATTATATTTCAGTGTTTAAATCATACATATAATAACAATCCTATTACACTAAGGATTGTTATGTATCATATATAATAATGAATAAAATATATTGACATACGAATATATCTAATATATAAAATTCTCGTGTCACGGTGTTCGAACTTGAACTCCTCCGAAACGGCTTGACCGATTTTTACCAAATTTTATATGCGTATTCAGTAAGTCTGAGAATCGGCTACTATCTATTTTCCATACCTCTAAGTGATAAGGGTGGTCCACCCTTAAATTTTATTTTTAATTTTTTAGACAATTTTTTTGGTATTTATTTTATTATAATACAGCATACAAAAATACATACAAACCTAAATTTTCCCCCTCTACGATCAACTCTTATCTTACATTTGTTAATTAAAAACTTTAATTTTTTTTGCAAAACAACGTTTGCGGGATCAGCTAGTATTTTATATAAATGAATTTTTTTAGCGCATGTCGACGACAGTGGACAACGTGCCGAAGGGCGATCGTTCGTCCTGTATGAGTTCCACGGAATGCAATATATATTAACGTATGAACTTAGAGATGGGATCGCGGGCTGTCGACAGCAACAGAAACCTAATCTACTAATATATTTTAACATTTATGGAAATCCTTTTCTATCTTATTAGCGGTAAAGATACAGTCTATGTATCACATCTGCTAAATATATTGGGTGAAAAAATTCTATCTGTATGCAGTTATTCCCAAAGTGGTTTATATCGACCCCTAGGGGTCTATGACAACCTGCAAGGGGTCTACGTCAGCGAAAAAAAATTTGGGGGTCTATGAAATTAAAATGGGGGTCCACGATAGTGGATCTCAACACATACACTGATAGTACCTATTTACTTTTGAGGATTTTTTTGTTTTCCTTTCCATCGTCATACCTAGTGGAAAGGGGGTTTAGCGCTGTTACCAATCTCCTAACAAAAAAAAAAAATAACAGACTGGACATCATTAGCCGAGGAGATTTAAGATTAACCCTTACAAAATTGACGCCAAATGTTAATAATTTATTATTAAAGCATCAGGTTCATCCTTCTCACTAAAAATATTGACTTATTGCTTATGTTATTTTATTTGTAGTTTATTTTATGTTTATTTAATGTTACGTATATTTTACATAACGGATACAATATTTTATTTTGAGTAGTTATAATTTAAATTCAATTAATAAATGTATAAATTGACATGTGTTTTTACTTTGAGTTTTTAACACTAAACTTCACTACAGTTAGAAATTTACAGAAAATCAATATCAGGTAAGTAGGGGGTCTACCCAATACAGAAAAACATGGCAAGGGGTCTACGACACAAGTTTGGGGAACTCTGATCTAGATGAAGCTTGGATTCCACTGAAGGGACATTGATTCTGGAATGTAGAAGTCTGTAAATGACCTGCAACTGATGCAGCAGTTGGCAGGCAGAAGGCATACAGACAGCTGAGGGGACAAGGGTCTCGTCTCTACTTGACATAAGGAACTGGCTAACCCAATAAGGATGTCTACTTGACATAAAGAACTAGCTAGTCCAATAAAATACGTTCAACCACAACAGTACTGACTACCTACCTGGTTGGGTCATTAGAAAAAACATTTTTTTAATATATTTTTTTTCTCCACAGAATGGTTTCTCAGTGTTAAAATATATAAAACTTTGAACATAATAAAGAAGTTTGAAAGGAACAATAAGACGTAAATTACATAAGTACTGAACGAAATCTCCATATTCCTAGAGTTTTAGATCAACAAGTCAAAGTGACATTGAGCTCAACAAGAATCATTCTTAATGTTCCAGGGTCCAGGCCATGAATTGCCAAACGTATAACATCAACCCTGATAAAGTCAAAATACATTGGATACGGGTCAATTAAAACCGGTGTTATATATGAAATAGATGACATCATTTCACACCTTGCAAAAGAGATATCCATAATTTATTACATTAATATATATAGATACAAATGTAAATGTATATCTATCGCTTGAAATGTATAATGTCGTACGTGACATTTTAGTTATAATTGAACAATGGTTTTGTCATTTGCTGCAATGCTATTGTAGACTGTATATCGAAATTTGCAGATTGTGTAATTGAAAATATAATATTTATAATAAATCGTAATTAAACTATTGCACTAATGCATATGTAAATTAAATACATTTAAAAAACTTTTAAGTTAAACGGTTTTTTGATACCCATATTGTGGTGGTCGTGGAAAAATATGTACCTAGTCCGCCATATTGGAACGGCGTCCATCTTGAATTTAAAATTTTGACATAATCATAGTGTTTTACTAGTGTAGCCCTTTCATTTGATACCCATATTGAGATGGTTAAGGAAAAATACGTAATCCGTCATTTTGTATCGGCGGCCATCTTAGATTTATAATGTTATTGATTTTATTATATTGTATTGTCATCTAAATTAAATGTGTGTACCAAATTTCAGATCAATCTGACAACGGGAAGTTGCTTAAATTTCAATTTCTAATTTTGAACCAAATAAATTCCGTACGGGTCGAACTAAATAAAACCGTTTAATAATAAGATGAACGCCCACTGCAAGGCCTGTGTGGTTTCCTCGATCAGGACGCGTTTGGAACCGTCTTAGCTTTAAGACGAAGGACTCTATTCTAGTTCAATTTGTCTGTGGGGTCTGGCTTAAATGTATTCTGACTTATATAGTAACTCTCTCGTGAAATTCATTTTAAGCTATTGTATCACTTGTAATATTTATAAATTGAATTGAAAATTCAAAATTAAAAATTCTGGTGATGGACGCTGCAAGACCTAGGTCTCCTTAACTACCTATTCTACCTAATGGGGATTAACCACGCCGCGTCTACCTGCTTGTGATGGACGCTGCAAGATCTAGGTCTCCTTAACTACCTATTCTACCTAATGGGGATTAACCACGCCGCGTCTACCTGCTTGTGATGGACGCTGCAAGATCTAGGTCTCCTTAACTACCTAGTCTACCTAATGGGGATTAACCACGCCGCGTCTACCTGCTTGTGATGGACGCTGCAAGATCTAGGTCTCCTTAACTACCTAGTCTACCTAATGGGGGATTAACCACGCCGCGTCTACCTGCTTGTGATGGACGCTGCAAGATCTAGGTCTCCTTAACTACCTATTCTACCTAATGGGGATTAACCACGCCGCGTCTACCTGCTTGTGATGGACGCTGCAAGATCTAGGTCTCCTTAACTACCTATTCTACCTAATGGGGATTAACCACGCCGCGTCTACCTGCTTGTGATGGACGCTGCAAGATCTAGGTCTCCTTAACTACCTATTCTACCTAATGGGGATTAACCACGCCGCGTCTACCTGCTTGTGATGGACGCTGCAAGATCTAGGTCTCCTTAACTACCTATTCTACCTAATGGGGATTAACCACGCCGCGTCTACCTGCTTGTGATGGACGCTGCAAGATCTAGGTCTCCTTAACTACCTATTCTACCTAATGGGGATTAACCACGCCGCGTCTACCTGCTTGTGATAGACGCTGCAAGATCTAGGTCTCCTTAACTACCTATTCTACCTAATGGGGATTAACCACGCCGCGTCTACCTGCTTGTGATGGACGCTGCAAGATCTAGGTCTCCTTAACTACCTAGTCTACCTAATGGGGGATTAACCACGCCGCGTCTACCTGCTTGTGATGGACGCTGCAAGATCTAGGTCTCCTTAACTACCTATTCTACCTAATGGGGATTAACCACGCCGCGTCTACCTGCTTGTGATGGACGCTGCAAGATCTAGGTCTCCTTAACTACCTATTCTACCTAATGGGGATTAACCACGCCGCGTCTACCTGCTTGTGATGGACGCTGCAAGATCTAGGTCTCCTTAACTACCTATTCTACCTAATGGGGATTAACCACGCCGCGTCTACCTGCTCGTGATGGACGCTGCAAGATCTAGGTCTCCTTAACTACCTATTCTACCTAATGGGGATTAACCACGCCGCGTCTACCTGCTTGTGATGGACGCTGCAAGATCTAGGTCTCCTTAACTACCTATTCTACCTAATGGGGATTAACCACGCCGCGTCTACCTGCTCGTGTTCGACACTAGAGAACCTTTCAACCATAACAGTTTCGATAAAATATATGTATATGTGAAAATACCTGCTCGTGATGGACGCTGCAAGACCTAGGTTTTCTTAACTATCTAGTCTACCTAGTGGGGGATTAACCACGCCGCGTCTACCTGCTCGTGTTCGACACTAGAGAACCTTTCAACCATAACAGTTTCGATAAAATATATGTATATGTGAAAATATTGGCGTTGACATATCATATATTTTTATATATATGGGAGACGAGAAAGTAATATCGTTTCTGTCGATATATTTTACATAAAAACCGATTGATTTGTCATCGCTCTGGCATTGATTTTGTATACTAGACGGCAAAAGGTTGTTGCAAAATAAAAACTAGTCAAAAAATTGTTGTGAATTTACCTTAAGAAAGCGACATTACTTACAGGTTAACCTAATATTTAAACATATATGTAATGTTAATAAAATGTTTACGTGTATATATTTATGTTGGTATGCGCAGAAACGAGTCAAACATATACTATGTCTGGTGCTAGTTATATATATCATAAGTCAAACTGTCGATTAATTATATAGGATTGTCACTACTTAAAAACATGTTCTATGATGCGCAGAAGTGTCTTGTGCCTGCTGACCATGCACCATGATCACCAATACGTTTGCCAAGTGTGATTTGCTGCTCACAAATAACAAACAAAAATGTTATCCCTAAAATCCAACCAGCGCTCTACGATCGCAATTTTCGATATATTAATATCGCTTCTGTGGCCCAGGCGTGGACCAGACAGTGTTCCACCTTGTATCTCACTGTCGCGCTGTACTTCGGTACGATTTCGAAAGCAGGTTAATATAAAAAAAAACCCGACAAACAAGTGTTCCTTGATTATTGCAAAAAAAATAGCAAAATATGTAATAAATATAAACAAAACTAATACAGGCAGTAGTTAAAATAATTAGAAATAATTATAAAGTAAAACTAAAACTATGTAATCTGTGATAAAATGTAATATAAACAAATTATAAAACGTTATATATAAGATAAAGTAAAAATATTGTAATGACCAAAAGCTGTGATAGCAAGGAACGTGTGAAGGAAGTGAGGCGATAAATGAACTGTAAAAAGTAAGTAAAAGAAAGATAGGTCATGTGAAGTATGACAGAAGAGCATGGAAATATAAAAGAAAAGAAAGTGAATCATTAAAAGATAAAAACCTCCCTGTCACGTAAATAAGACAGGTGAACTAAAGGTCCCCAATAGTGGGCGCCATTTGATTAAAAAATATATATATTAATATCGATATAGGTCAGTACATGTCTAAAATCCGACCGAGAGCTGTGAAATCGCTTCGTATCGGTCCGTTTCGGTGTTGTAGCACGTAACAGCTGTCGAAAATTCATTATCCTTTCACAGGACATTACAATAAGATCCTTAAATTTTATATATCTCATACTAGAATGATAATAATCGATCTAGATTTTTCTTTATATATATTATCTAATATGTAAAATTCTCGTGTCACGGTGTTCGAACTTGAACTCCTCTGAAACGGCTTGACTGATTTTTACCAAATTTAATATGCGTATTCAGTAGGTCTGAGAATCGGCTACTATCTATTTTCTATACCCCTAAGTGATAAAGGTTGTTCACACTTAGAAAAAATTTTTCATTTTTGGAACGAAATTTTTTGTTTTTATTTTATTATGATACAGCATACAAGAATACATACAACCATAAATTTTCACCCCTCTACGATCAAAACTTATTTTTTATTTGTAAATTAAAATATCAATTTTTTTTTGCAAAACAACGTTTGCGGGATCAGCTAGTTTAAATATAAAATTGTTGTTACATTACGATACATATATACGTAGTTACGAACCTTTGGAAAATTTTTATAAATAATATTTTTTACCTAGTTTTAATATATTTGTAATTTGTAGATAATCTATTAATAAATAGGTTTCAATCACTAATATATGATCATATAACTTTGAAAAACGCTGTCAATCAAATGGAAAGGTTGTATTGATAAAATAAAGTCATATAAGAAATTGAGTGATGGTTTTAAAAGGGTGAACAAGGTAAAAGACTGGAATACGTGGAATACTCTGGTGGAAGCTCATACCCTAAGACGGGTGCAAATCATATAAAAACAAATGACTAAAAATATTAACAAATAACATTAAGAAATATTTTCATTTCTGGCAACACAAAGTCTAATGCAGATAATAAATAATACATAATTTTAATATGTAGTAAATTGAATTTTGTTCAATCAAATCATTGATTTACATAGTGTATCATACATGAAGTGACTGCAAAAGATTTATACATTCACATAAATAAAGCTAATACATGTATGATCAATCATCCTGTATAACAAGCAATTTGAGAAGCTATTAGATAACTAAATTGTATCTTTCTGATTTTGATGATCCTAAAGAAAGAAAAAGTGAGAAAGTATTTAATGGAATCAAGCGTTATTTTGCGGAAGTCCATCCTAAGTAAAAAAAGGGCCAATATTTAGCCACTTCCGCACATGCAGTGGTAGTCTTGTAACAAAGTGCACCGCCCGCCAGCCCGCTGATAAATGCGCATGCGGCAAACAATGCGAATTACACAACCGCCACCGTTAATTCACTCACACGTGTTTCAACCCTCCACGAGGCATCTTCAGGAGTTATGTTACACCGATTAGCGCCAAACACAGAGTTAGAAAGGTTATCAACTTA
The DNA here is from genome assembly GCF_028537555.1 of Battus philenor. NCBI lineage: Eukaryota > Metazoa > Arthropoda > Insecta > Lepidoptera > Papilionidae > Battus > Battus philenor. Next base: position 6,644,468 of record NW_027181692.1, read on the forward strand.
TTAGCTTACCTCGCGTCGAGGAAGATGAGCCGCATGTCCAGAGAGGCCCGGAACATGAACATGTTTGAATGCAGCTTGAGTTCGGTGACGGCGGAGGGTGGAAGAGAGTGCCCCACAGCTATGAGGCCAAGAGGTGCTGTTGCCTCACCGAAGCGCCGAGCCCGCAAGTACCCGGAGCAGTGGATCACCTAGTGAAAAGAACTTCTTGAAGAAATAGGAGGAAGACGACCTTCATCATGTAAAACACAGGACTTCCACAGTTGAATATGGACTCTCCTATAGATATCCTATAGGACCGGCAGGATTGCATTCACCATCTTCCGTTGACCTCAAAAAGCTCGTCTATCCGTACACCTTGAGGTTGGTCGTTCTACACTACTTCGGTCTCTGGTCTCCACTCCAGAACCTCAATGGTGTGTAATCAGAGGTTAACCCAGCAGTCGACATCGACTCCAAAAGGAATCAAGCACCGGTTTTCCAAGAGGGAGGCCACAAAATGATCCCATGTAAGAGGATCGTCAGAATGAAGAAACCTTAGAAGGAAAGAGACTTCAACACCGGGAGCTGCCTTCTTACAGATCAACAGAAGAAAAGGGGTGAAGGTAACCAGACTCAGGAATAGAACATATAGTAAGACTTTTATAAGTCAAGAAAATAAATTGAAATAAAGTAAATAAAAATTAGTAACATAGTGCCAAATAGTAAAATAACAAAAGAAATGTTAATAAATAAAATAAATGTATAGTCCGTAATGAAATATAATCTGTGGTAATTATTTTAACCCTTAATAGCCTAGAGTTTCAATTTTGATACCAATCTTTTAAACCGAATGTTCACATTACTATTAGTTTTTTTTATAGGTTGGCTGTACGTATTTTAATGTTGTATAATATTCTTTCCAACGAAATTAAAAAAAAATCTATTTTTCCCTTCATCTAGACCCTCAAGCAAACACAGTAATATTAAAAAAAATCACTTTCGTAAATCAGGCTATTAAGGGTTAAAAAAAAGAAGAATAGAAAAACGAAGGTAGAAAGAAATCTACATGCTAAGAATGACAGATCATATGAAGCGTAAAAGGAATGAATAATAGACAATGCGAAGTACGAAAGAGAATGTAGAATAAAAAATAAAATAAAAACTATAAAACTCATTTTATCAGAATTTGTGACGTCCCTACCGCACACAAAAAAACAGAGTTACAGAAGCAGCCAAAATTACGGCAATAGTTACGAAAAGAGATTTGCTCCACCCAAAACTAACTCGCAGAGAAGAATAAACAATATACCAGAGTCACATAGAAATGCCACATCATCCAACCAGGGTGGATAAAATTTAAATTTTTCTCGAGCTCTGACGAAGCTGTACCAACGCCATCAGGATAACAGCGCTGGCATCAATAAAGACAGGAGATGATCACTGACCTTATATCCTGATGTGGTGAGGCCAGCGTTTCGTTTCGCGAGAACACACTTCATGCGGATGAAGAAGGCTCGTTCGCATTCCACGTCCACTGTTGGGCCCCACGTTCCGCCCACCGGGTACCTTATAGTTTTCTTTCATTATTTTACTACATTTATAATTTTATTACAGACTAATACAGTGTTTTACAATGTGGTACATTCGTCTCATAGGGAAGCAATTTGATTTGTAAGGGGATGGATTCGATACAAACTATACCCTCTCGTAATAACAATTCAAAATGACAGAATACGCAATTATGCATCTTATCGGGAGATAGCCACTTGAATGTTATTATTTTTATTATTAATTTCATCAAAATGGCTGCCGATTCAAATTATGACATTACTTTTGCACCACCTGTTTATTATTAGATATTATTAGAAATATATATACTCTATTGTTTTTTGAAAACTAATTCTCTGTATATCTACACATTATGACATTACTTTTGCTCCAACCAGGAATTTTCAATTAATGTGACAGGCTTGCACACATACAGAGATATATATATATCTCACTCTCATACATGCACAAACAAGAGTACAATTCAATTTGGAAGAATTAAAAAAAAGTTAATAAAAAAAAAAGTTCTTACCCAACACTGGGACACTGGTGTCCAAGGTATGAATGAGGATGCTGTAAACTAAGTACAGCACTCATCTCCTCGTGGTCTGCCTGGTGGATGTACTCGTAGATCGAGTTCCCAGTCAACTCCACCTGTGGGATTACCTTCATATATCTTTCCCATAACAGATGAACTGTTAAGTATCCACTTATACAAGCCTTTCATCATCATTCCAGACATATGGCGTCTACTGCAGTCCACGAGATATCTATGTTCGAATTCGAGTGCCGGTCTGGCGTAAAAATCAGGGAGGAGTCAATAGCCTCCCTGATAAGCGGAATAGATAAAAACTCATTCATAGCCCTCTGTAAAACAAATGCAAAATGTGCCATTGAAAGGAACAAAACGCAAACTCAATAAATAAATAGAAAATAGATAAAAAAAGGATAAAATAGAACCAAAGTGATACATAAAACTGTGATAGAGAATAATTATAGGATAAGTAATAATAATGTACAATTAAAAAAAATGTAAAATGAAAATGTAATAACAAAAGAGGAAAGAATGAAAGATTGAACAGAGCAAAAGAGAAAGATAGAAGAACTGTAGCATGAAAGATAGATAATAGACCGAAAGAGACAATAAAGTACGAAAGAAGAGAAAGAAAATAAAAAACTATGTGACAAAATAAATTGCAAATAAAGTCCCTGTCCCACCATAAATAGGGGTACGAGAGGCCCCCAATAGCGGGGGTCATAAAAAAAAGAGATATCTACATACCTGACTGAGTCCAAGATGCACTGAGGCGGTTTCACTGATGTACATGATCTTGCCGTCAGGGGCGACCACGAAAATAAAGCCGTCCAGGGTCTGCAGTAAATGGGAGCCCAACTCCCGGATGGCCAGCTCGCGGGGCTGTGGCGGAGGTGGCGCCGATCCCCAAGCATCTCCAAGACCTGGTTGTAACGAGCAAGACGTATTAGTTTATCATTCATTCATTAAAGAAAGTGAGGCGATGTATGGAAGGGAATGGAAGATATCGTGAAAGAAATTATTAGAAAGAATGAAAGACATCGAGAAGGACGATAGATGAGTGTAGAAATAAAAAGAAGAGAATATTATGTAAAGGTCCTATTCAGCCATGATAGTAGTTGAGAGAGATGTCCCAAAAACGGCGCCATTAAAGAAGTACCTTTCGAATAAATATATAGCATCATGTTTACAAGTACCAATCAAAAGCCACTATGTCACCAAGAACGGTGATAATGGCGATCTTAGAAGAAGGCCTATATCTTGTAATGGTTGTCAATCACCTGATGATGATAAATACTGGTGTATACTTACCGTCGGGAAACACTTGACGCATCTTGAGGTAACTCGTCGTAAGCCGGATGACAGACGCCTTGTCCAGCTGCGAGGTGATGGCGGAAGGCAGAGGGAGAAGCTTGGCCAGCTCCAGGAACTCGGAGTTCTCTTTCTCTCTCCGTGAGCGCGCTGCGTTTTTACTTTTTTCCTTCATGATTGCCGTCGCGTCGAGGGAGAGCGGCCGCTGCTCTTTGCGGCAGGCTGGGGAGGTGATGAAATTGAGTAAACTATGTAAATGATGAAGATACATTTTAAATTTCTCAATCAAGGATAACAATCACGGTGATTTTCTCCATATCTACGTGTAACTAGCGTTTTGAAATTGCTGGAATCTTAAGACAGGGGTGTGCAAGACGCGGCCCGCCAAGTATTTCTTAATATTGAATTAATTTTATTGATTTTCTTACGTTGAAGTTTTGTCGTAATATTCCAAATGTTCAAAGCAGAGAAGACATATGTTTCTGTGAAAATATTTTTCTCGACCATTTAATATCTATGTATATACGATTGGAACAATATATATTAACATAAATCTTATTTGAGTCATGATAAATTTCTGATTTTAAAGAAAAATTCAAAGAAATGATGTCTCTATTCGGAAGTACGTATGGCGAATAATAATTTCCAACCATGAAGTTTCATGGGATTCTTCTCAGGGCTGGTAGGTCTTGGATGTAATGACAACACGAAGTCGGAATTACAATTGTGCATATTCTTTTTTTCTCTGTTGATATTAATGTTCACGGAGAGATCACGGAGCGGAAGGGTCCGTGAACTAGATTTAAAAACTAGAAACTAAAGCTGGTGGGGCGCCTACCAGTTGCACGGGGACGCTCGCACGTTGTTAAGGCTCTTGGTGGCAGAGCTTTGAGGGGTAACACACCCCTGGAGTGTGTTTGCGGGTTAGGACGGCAGCATGGACCACAGGCGAGCCGAAGAGGGATCCGGATCCAACCACGGTTCGCCCACGCTGTTCGCGGTTAGGGAGCGGGCGCCCGCTCACTAAAAACGGGTGTTGTTGTGCATATTCGTCAAGCTTATCCCATAAATATACCGATTTAAAACTATCAAAACAATGTTCAACCAATAAAAAACAACAGCCAAATACAAGGAGAGAAGTATTGTATAGAGCGCTCTCTTTCGCTTGATTTATAATATATAAACAATTATATTACTGTGGGATTCCCCTTTTCGATGCGTCGCTGAAAAAATCGATTAAAAATGATAATCCCCGCTGATCTTTTACCAAAAGAACACGCAGCCTGAATAGAAAATTTTCAAAAATTGCCATGCCACGGAACGTGTACAAAAAAATAATGAATTTGCGACTAATATACGCACCGCGAAGTTTCTAGAAGTGTCCTCGACCTACCCCAAGCTGGATCCTAACGAATCTAAAATTATGCATTCGAAAAATTTACATCAACAACATTAAAGTTGGCTCCGTGCATAAACAGAACGCAACGAAGCCTCTCATCCGAACGCCTGTGCCTTATGAATTAAAAAAAAAAAAACAAGCATCTCAATTCTCGGCGGGAAAACAACAGCGCAATGAATAATTCAATTCGACCTTAATACTTACAAATGACTATGCCAGCTTACAGAAATATACGGTTTTTCCCCTCCCCCCTGTTATTGGCTAAAACCGTGCGACAATAAACAAAACATATGGCTTCCATTTATAGTTGTAACTGGCAGTAAACCGTCGTCTAAAAGCCGGCGTTCGATTGGAATTCGTTTCATCGATTTTCGAAATTCGAATTCCGCGCGTTCGTGTCGCTTGCCAGAAATCCTTGCACAACATTTATAAATAACAGCTTAAACCCATTTAATTGTTTTTTTTATTATTATTACAATTATAATCTGTTCGGTTAATAGGCACCGCATAAAAAATAATAAAGAAAACTATATTGCAAATAAATACATTTAAAAAACTTTTAAATTAAACGGTTTTTTGATACCCATAGTGTGGTGGTTGTGGAAAAATATGTACCTAGTCCGCCATATTGGAACGGCGTCCATCTTGAATTTTAAATTTTGACATAATCATCGTGTTTTACTAGTGTAGCCTTTTCATTAGATACCCATATTGAGGGGGTTAAGGAAAAATACGTAATCCGCCATTTTGTATCGGCGGCCATCTTAGATTTATAATGTTATTGATTTTATTACGTTTTATTGTCATCTAAATTAAATGTGTGTACCAAATTTCAGATCAATCTGACAACGGGAAGGTGCTTAAATTTCAATTTCAATCAAATAAATTCCGTACGGGTCGAACTAAATAAAACCGTTTAAAAACATGTAACAGATATATTTTGTATTCAACTAGCTATCTTGTTCGATACATCACCAACTGGTTTCGATGGAAACGAAATATAATTTTACATTACCAGAAACCCCAATCCCCTATCATACTACAAATACATTTCGTTTTGTTTCCGAAGTGGCACTAGATATTGCAATAGCAACCGACCAAGAGGTACTGCTCTATCAGGCACCCTTGTGTGTAAAAGCTGGTATTAACAACGACAGCTGAAGCAGAGATCCCCCCGGAGCCTTCACTGAAGTAATCTAAGACCTTGAAAGCCTTGTAATCCGGTAATATAGTAATATAGTTCCCCGAGCTAAGGCTTCCTGGGAAAGTTCAAAGTACGCTACTTTACAAGGTCTTAAATTACCTGGCACCTCAAAGCCGCGGTACACCAATACCTCGCTTTGCGTCGTTTTGTTTTGCGTTTTTATTCGAAGTTGCGTCGCTGCTTAATTAGTACTAATTTTCACTGTGCGTCGTTAGATTTTTGAAGTTGCGGTGTTTTGGGTTCGAGATTTATTTTCTTTTTTAATTTTTTTTATTCTAAAAGATGGCAACACTTTTGTTTCTAATTGCGCCATGCCATCTAAACTCGGGATTACCTTTCTAACTAAAAATCAACACAATTTAAATACAGTTTTATTTTCACTTTGTTTTGCTAATTTTAGAGTCCAGTTACGTACGTAGTGTGTTGTAATGTAGTGTGTTGTGCTTTTTTTTTAAGGAGAATAATAAATTTATATAATTTTTTACGTGTTATATGGTAATATTATTTCAATTTATTTATTGGCAGTGTTACATTATTTTTGTTTTTTAAATGTTTACTTTGTTCAATTTTCTTTTTAAAAAGTTGTATTTTCGTGATCCTGGGACCTATCTTCGATCTTTACATGGTTTGCTATAGAAAATCTTAATTCACTTTACGTCGTTTCAATTTTCGTCGTGTTTTTTTGGAACGTAACCACGACGCAAAGTGAGGTATTGGTGTATATACAAATGACATATTTTTATAGACCCTTCCTCGGTGTGTCCACCGGTCTTTATTTTTCACATAATTTTAATTAAAATCCATACTGATCTTTTATCCTTTTCAATATCTTTTATTCTTTCTTCTAATTTCATTTATAATATTTTTTATTCCTTTCCATACTTTATATAGTTCTACAATTATTAATGGATGTTTTCTTTCTATGTTTGTTCTTTCTGATTCAAGTGCAATCCAAATCACATTTATCTTTTTACCCTATTTTTTATAAGTATCTATGTATATATGTATGTTTTAGGTGGAAAAATTTTAAATGAATGAATGTATAGTTTATTTGATGCAAAAATATTGCAAGATTTCGCACCTATTTTGAATCTCTCTGTATGTTACATTGATTTATTTTTTCATTGGAATGTAGCACGCTTATAACTTCTACCAGTACAAACTCTGCAAGGGCAGATTGTAAACAATAATTATTTTTAATATGCAGTAACTAGAATTTTTAAATCGATTTTTCTTGCTGTATTATCATTACGTAACATAATGATTTTTAAAATCATTGATTTAGAGCATACTGTATATTAATTTTCAGCAAATGAGGTATATATACACAGTTCAAAGGTTTCACATTCTATAAACATCCTGTATTCACTGATTTATATATAAACCGCTTTTCGTTTGAAAAAAATTATTTATTTATTTACAATTTTAGACAATAACTATAAAAAAGAAATAATTTATATATATGTACAAGAGGCGGTCTTATAGATCGAGGTGATCTCTACCAGACAATCTTTGGATGATGAGAGACATGAAGGAGAGGGCATTTCAGAGTGTACATACATATAAATACAAATATTTCTCTATATATATATATATACAACATACGTACATATCCCATTTTTAATTTATCATTTGTACTCACGAAAATTCATTTCAAAGTCCATATATTCATAGAAGCTTTTCTTACACGGATATTTCATAATTTAAAAAAAATATTCAAAAAAAAAATTAAAAAAAAAACTTGTCACTAAGTTACACTTGTTTATGGGTGATGGTGATTCGGGGAACACCTCACGGGTAAAGGTTTGGTGGTTTACTGACTTGATGCACCTTCGTTTCCGCACGGCATGTCCGTTTCCGATAAAAAAAAGCACAACAGGTATTGAACAATAGCTGTGCAGCCATAGTGATGTCGCAATACAAAACATCGATAATTTTTAAACCGCATTTCTATTTGTTGCAATTACTTATATTAGAGAATCAGAAGGAGTGTATGTGCTATCTTCTCAGCTAGAACATTTAAGGTTTTTACATATATTGCTTAAAAGCGTATTTAAAATTTAATTATTGTTTACTATGTATCCATAAAGACTTTGTGCTTCCAGAATTTATTTATTTATTTAATATTCTTTATTGTACACGATAAGATACATAATATACAGATACAATAAAATATACAGAAAATTACAACGGGCGGTCTTATCACTCAAGGCAATCTCTTACAGACAACCATAGCAAGGAAAAGATAATAGTACTATTATCTTAAAGTACTATTATCTTTTCCTTACTATGTAGTAGTAAATTTATTGGCCTATCGAATTTCAGAATTAATTAATGTCACATATTTCAAAGTTATATATACATTGTGTTTTGAAATAGATTTAAAAGCTTTAAAGTTTCGCTCACAAATGTACATATAATAAATTACTTAATATAAGGATATTTTTAAATAAAAATATATGAAATAATTTATATAGTGTCCCATAAATTAACGACAAATTATAAATATACGACATATATTATTGTTATTCGAGAATTATATATGTTATATAGTATATATAGATATACAGGGTGATCGGTTATAAGTGTGTGAACTTTGAAACTGCACTGCACAAAAATAGTTTTTAATACATTCAAAACGATTAAAATACTAAATAGTGAATTTTAATATGATTTCTATTTTTGAAAAAGCAAATAATTAAATATTTTCGATACTTAATTTTTTTTAATTTTATCGATATTAACGCGTATCGATAAATCGCATCCCTATTAAACAGAAAGACAGTGCCCGTATATATTTGACGTATGACATCTTTGTCGATTATTTTCTTTTTGATTCTTTTTGCGGATATTAACATATCTGTTGATAGCATCTTCTGGTGATATTTATTCTATATCTTTTATCCGTTCTGCGGGTGCACAGAACACTATCTATGTTATATAAATATATAACTTTTCCGTTAGTGGAGGGTAAAGGTGTAATTACAATAAAATGGGAAAGCATTTCCGTAATTTTAACAGAAAACCATGGGGTTTTAACCTATAGAAGTCCGAGATAGCCCTTTCGTCGCCACCACAGCGGTGGGATATCCCATGCAGGATTTCCCCACGAGTATAAAAATGGAGTTATATATGTACTAGCTTTAAATGAGCGAATATATAGCGTATTTACTGTGATAATATAAGATACACCCTGTATAAAAATCAACAGTTTTATAAATAATAAAATTCGTATTACAATATTTAATAAATCTCTATTTAATGTCGCTTATATAGTTGATAGGAAATTTGAAAAAGCTTTTTATTAACGTTCACAGCTGGGCATAGATCTGTCCCAGGGTTGAGCAACCTTTTTTATCAAAAGACGCATTTAAATTTAAAATATTTTTTTTGCAAGCGACATAAAGTGACATTTAATAACAATTATCATGTATTAGCATAAAAAATTGGAAGGTAGTTTTCATATATGAATTTTAATGCAAAATAAAAACAAAAGAGAAAAACGTATTTACGATAAATTTGGCGACGATCTTTCTATACAAGCTGATCAATATCAGCCGGAATTATTGTGGTAACTACATACGCAGCTTTCTAAAAGCGCATCATTCGGAAAATATTTTTGATTAAATATTTCGAATTAGTATATACTACCAATTTATTATAATTAATTTTATTAAAATAAATCGATCGAAAAAATTCGATAAATTAAATGTAATTTTAAAAATACTCAACGGTTTAAAAGTTTTTACTTATATAGAATAATCTTTTTATTATTTTTTGTACTTTAATTTGTTTATTTGGAGGTAAAAAAATATCCTTACCTATCTTTGACATTTTAGACATAAAATTATGTTAAAATTTGCATATATATAAAAAAAAACTGATTAAAATTGTAATGATGATTGTCATTTTATTCGGTGTGGACGGCGACATATATTTAGACATATAAAAAACATATAGTTAATACAATTATTATAATTGTTAATACAATAGAGCAGAAACATATACCAACCGCGATGTGATCAGTTCGACATGGTACTTGGTGATGACCATCTGAACAAACTAAACCAATACCATTAACGCTTATTGCATCTGCTGTACACAAGAGAATAAACCGCACCAGATCTACACGGGCCAGTTTTTATTTTTTTTATTATTAGGTATTATTAAATCAAGTCGTGGTTTCCACCCATGGATGCTCTCTGCAAGGCATGGATCTTCCCCAAAGGTATCTATGGTGGGATATACCACAATCGCCACGCTGGGCAGGCGGGTCGGGGATCGCAGTGTTGTATTATGGTGCGCAGATATTGCTGCCCATCCTGTACCAACTTGTTTGTGATAAATGCAATCATCATATAATTAATGCACAAAGTGTGAACTATATTTCGGAAATTGAATCCTCGAGATTACCACTGCTCATTGAATTTAATATATATATATATATATATATATATATATATATATATACAAATCAAATTGTGTGCATATATATATATATATACATAATTTTATTCCCGGGATATATATATCCAATAATCTATCAAATTTAACGCCGATTGAATGTATATATATATATATATATATATATATATATATATATATATACAAAATTTGAAATATAATTGTAAAAACTTTTACATGTCCTTTCAGGATGATGGAAGGAAATTTCAAGTGATTATATATATTATGGTGACCGGAAAGTAATGTCGCTGTAATTTAAATTCACACGACAACATATTTAACAAGTTTTTATTTCTAATCAACAATATATTCACCTTCGTCATCAACCTTTTGCCGTCTAGTATATATCAATGCCGGAGCGGTAACAAATAAATCGGTTTGTCTGTATAATATAGGATCTATATTCCATAGACATGTAAGCGTCCCTGGATTTGCTTACTACTTTTACAATTACTTTATATATTTACAATTTTTTGTATGTTACTGTGTTTATTGAGTATCTTAATTTATTATAAAAACTTCCTAACAATGTACAGTTTATAAGATTAGGTTTCATGCGACCATTTAATCAACCCTACTCCATATTGCCATCCTCAGGTTGTGCGCTAGTTGCCGTATTCACATCGATAGAACTTTCGTATTCACTATTGCGTAAATATTTAAATTAATAATATAGTTTGGTGATGAATTACATTGTCAACTATACAGTGATCATAAAAAAACTGATCGAATTTGTTTCCGCCAAGATCTCAAATATGTCTGATCTTGTGCATCCAGCTTGTCTTCATTGACTGTTCATCTGGTACAGAGATCCCCAAACTTTTTTGTGTCGTAGACCCCTTGCCATGTTTTTCCGTATTGGGTAGACCCCCTACTTACCTGATATTGATTTCCTGTAAATTTCTAACTGTAGTGAAGTTTAGTGTTAAAAACTTAAAGTGAAAACACATGTTAATTTATACACTTATTAATTGAATTTATATTAAAACTACTCAAAATAAAATTTTGTATCTACTATACCAACTAAACCAATCTATTATACCAACATCCTACAACTTACACAATTTTATAAACATATATAATAATTTTTTTACTTCATAGGTACTTTTATAAATAATGTAAATGTTTTGATATTATGAGATAGTATGATGTAAGTAAATAGGTAATATCAGTGTATGTGTTGAGATCCACTATCGTGGACCCCCATTTCCACTTCATGGACCCCCCAAAAATTTTTTCGCTGACGTAGACCCCTTGCAGGTTGTCATAGACCCCCAGGGGTTGATATAGACCACTTTAGGAATCACTGATCTGGTGGGAGAACAACCTACCAGCAGACACGTGTTTACCATGTACATACATGTATATCGAATCAGATAAACATAATAAAAATGTACATCTTTGTGATTGTCTATTCAATAAATCGTCAATAGCCGATTGTGAATGTTAAAAATATAATAATTATGCGCGGTCACATATTATCTTAACATTCTATTCGATACAAAAGGAGCAGTGTCAATAAAACCTCTCGCGTCAAACTTAATTTGCATATCAGCGGCCATCTTGGCTGAATGGCAAAAGCACAATTGCAACCTGAAGCGGCCACGAAAAAAAAAAAGTTGGTTCGTAATTCGAATCTTCGAGAGGTCGATGTTTTATCGCCATTTGCGATCTTATGAATGGATTTATTTGTTTTTTTTTTACACACGTGTTTATTTATGTGTTTATTTTAAACTGAGAAACCGTTATATTTTGCCAATGTTTTATCTTGCGATCTGTGTGATGAAGTTAGGCGATGAATCTAATATATAAAATTCTCGTGTCACGGTGTTCGAACTTGAACTCCTCTGAAACGGCTTGACCGATTTTTACCAAATTATATATGCGTATTTAGTAGGTTTGAGAATCGGCTACTATCTATTTTTCATACCCCTAAGTGATAAGGGTTGTTCACCCTTAAAATTTATTTTTTATTTTTTGACGAAATTTTTTGTTTTTATTTTTTTATGATACAACATACAAAAATACATACAACCCTAAATTTTCACCCCTCTTCGATCAACCCTTATTTTTAAAATGAAAATTAAAAATATTTTTTTTTTGCAAAACAACGTTTGCAGGATCAGCTAGTATATATATAAAATCAATATATTTAAACGAAATGTCCCCTATGAAACAAAGCAGGAAGATGCATCTAGTGTTCCGTCGCAATAGATTATGTTCCCATGAAACAAAAACAGTGTACACGTGCGACGTAATCCCGCGGATCCGGGTTCGAACCCGTAGTCCTTTAACAAAACCCGGCTGAGATGAGAGGTCCCGGCATACGTCGATATTGTTTTAGAGGGTCGATCATACAGGACCTTGTTATACACTCAACGAACACTTAAGTGAATTTAATTTTTCAATACACTACGACTAATCATTATGTAGAAATTGTTAATAATATACACCTATCCCCCAATTTACACGGTTTTCCAAAATAGTTATTTTTTTGTTTCAATAACTGATTTTATTACCATCTCTCATAATGTAAATATTTCTGCTTCAAACATCGAATCGGCACAAATAAATTCGAGTGATGAAAGTGAATTCGAAACTTCGATTCCGAAAAAAAGAATGAGAGTAATTTATTTTTTGTTCATCTATTTAATGTATATCGTAATTAAATTAAAAAAAAAGAGTTTTTCTGTAACTTATTAAATATTTTAATTTGTCAATGCATTCTATTTTTATTTATGTGTACACATAAAATGATTGAAAAAAAAATCACAACTGTGTTAAATAGCAAAATTATGCGTTTTTTGCGAGTTTTTCGATTTACACGGTTTTGACTTGAAAATTTTTGATTTTCGATTTACACGTTTTTCACAGGAACGTATCTACCGTGTAAATCGGGGGATAGGTGTATTACATTTTAAAAATTATGGTTTAAGATTTTGAAATCGTCTTTTCAGCTGATGAACGCCCAGTGCAAGGCATATGCCTTCCTCAAAGATTACCAGCTTATATCGTCGGTCCTCCTAGAGACAAGACTTGCCAACTAGATCTGCCAGTTAGGTGACCTAGGTCTTCATTCCTGAATTTTTTTCTACTCACTGCCAATTCAACTTGCCAATCACCAGCATTCTTCAAATGTTGCAGGAAAATAGTGGTGGACTCAACGATATAAAACTGATACAAGTCAGGTAAGCAACCAAATAAACATAAGATAGAGTAAGAAATTACAAAAACACAACAAAGTGGAAACTGTGATAACTCGTAATATAATATTAAATAAGAATATAAAATAGCATAAAATAAATATAAATTAAGATAAATATATGTGATATAACCCGGATCTGCGATATTTGAGGAATGGGGCGAATGAAGTGAGGCGATGAATGAACGGAAATAAGTATGAAAAAGACAACACTGCAAGCTACATAGCACGAGGCTTGGTCAGAGACTTATTTTGAGTCGGTCTTTTCTCACCCAAACCCTCTCATAGCGAGTGTTCTCGCTACACCCCCCGTACTTCAGCAAAAGCCAAGAGATGTTCCAAAGACATACTCCCCATACCACACCCGCTGCAAACACTCACAACACTACAAGCTACATAGCACCAGGCTTGGTCAGAGACTTATTTTGAGCTGGTCTTTTCTCACCCAAACCCTCTCATAGCGAGTGTTCTTGCTACACACCCCTCGTACTTCAAGAAAAGTCAAGAGACGTTCCAAAGACATACTCCCCACACCACACCCGCTGCAAACACTCACAACACTGCAAGCGCTAACACCACAGCACCAGCGACCACATCACCTGCGATACTCCGCACAGGACATCGCGTCATTCAGAATAGAACAAAACACTACTCACCAAACCACAACACACGTTTTCAAGGCCGCCAGCTTCCTAAAAGCGAACAGCGTGGACGAACCGAAGTTGGATCCGAATCCATCCTCGGCTCGCCTGCGGTCCACGCTGCCGTACCAAGCCGCATACACAACATCAACACTACACAGCTCTACTGGGGTAGAGCGGTTCACTTGCGAACGTCATCGTACAACTGGAACGCGTCTGTCCAGCTTCTGTTTTATTTTTAAGTTCACTGACCCTTCCGCTCCGTGAACTCAACTCTGATGAAGCTGTAAAAGCCCCATGGTTAACTGCATCAATTTCAACCGAAACCAAGTAGTATGATCAAGAATGAAAGAAGAGTACAGAAATAAAAGTAAATGAAAGTGAAGAAATCATTAAGGAATATCAAACTCTGTCCTATAACAAGGTAAAGGAGGTCCGTATAAAAAAAAACTTGCCAACCTGATATGCTTCGTCAGTACTGAAGATATTCAGTCAGCCAACGCGTGGGAACAGGTAACGAGGATAGTAAATTTTTCGCGCCAATGTCAATATTTCTGTCATTGTAGTTTTTTTTTTTTGGCCGACGGGCAAAGGCGAGGTGTGATAATGCCATTGTCTTCCCGCCGCAAGAACAACGCACGTGTCTACGGCAGGTCTCACTCGGTTTTGTTTGTCAATGGTTTTTTTTTTTTTTCGACGTACTGGACACCTGCAGCGTCATTCATGGAGCCCGTTCGACGTAATCAGTAATTTGCGTACAGCGTGGGAACAGCGGTTCGTGTCGTGATTCATAAAATTGAATTCTTCTTTTTATTGTTATATATAACTTTAAAAATATTATAATTACATTTACCATATATATAAACACCAGGTCACTTGTTTTTTTCATCGATGCTCCAAGATTTGAGGTTTCAGTTACCAAAGTATGGTTACCTATTACCTTATTGGCTCATCTCTAAATGGAGTACAAAGCTTCATTAGTGGTTGGCAGTCTTGATCAAAATCAAGACAAAATATACACGAAATATAGACAAAATATTATAAGATAAACTATGCTCTTCCAATCTTTTCATGGAATTTTCAATCTAATCAAACTAAATTTATGCTACTTATCTTGACATTGCATTAGATATATAAAAGATTTTTTTTGTAGCTTGCATTAAACATACAATGATTTCCATTTTTAAAATGTCCGAATGTATCTCACTTACATTCACTAATTTTGACAGAAAGAAAAAAAAACAAAACATAATTTTACCAACACGTTTCGTTTTTTAGAATGCAACTATTTTAATGTCATCAAAACCAGCCAGATACGAATAGTACAACCAAAGAGGTTTAATACTAGTTTATATATAAAAATTTCGAAATGAATTAATGTAACGTAAAAGAAACTGCCTTAGCGCGAAATATGAATGAACGTACGTCAAAATTTCACAACAAATAGCTTACAATTCTACGTTTACTATTTCGAGTTATTCATTGCAATTACATTCTTTCCCACGCTTCATGAACAAGACGGAAAACAAAGATGACAATTTTTTTTATGCATTCTAACATCAATTCGTCAATTTTCTAACTGATTTATATCATTTGTTTAATTTTAAACCTTACGCCTTGACTTTAAGATATAAATTTAAAAATAATTATTTATCTATAGCTTTGTCTTTATCTGTGCACCACGATTGACAGCACAACAATGGCGGACGCTTTTGTCATGCGCGGGAATCGACTCGAACAAAAACAAATGCAATATTCGATAAATGCAAATTGCTACGGGTCTATTATTTATATATATTAATATTTAAATGAATTTGGATGTTTTTATAAAACAAACTTTACGTACGAAAAATTTCAGTTAAGAATCTATACTGAATGATCGGTTATTGATATAAAAGCCTTAAAAAAGTTTATGTATAACTTCGGAAATGAATCTTCTTTAATGAATTCACATATATATTTAATCAATTTCAAATGTGACTATTTTAAAAAAATACATTATTTTAATTGATTTCAGCTGCAAAATGTTCACAGATTGACATAGATCTATCCATTTAAAACAGAAACAGATAAAAAAAATATAATGTGATATATTAGTGATCAAATTATATAGTTGATTGTAAACAATATTTCTTGATGAAAAACATGAGATGTTTTTGAGATCATCAGAGAATCTGGAATTAAAAAAGCCGGCGCATTCTTCTTTGTTCATCACCAAATTTTTCACCATACAGGCAGTTCGTTTGGAATGATTTACCGTTGAATATAAGACGCGTTTTCTGCCTATTTTTAGGTAAATTATGAAGAGCTATTTACTAGACCTGTGATTATTTATCTGTTAATTCATTTCTTTTTCTTCCTCTGTTTCTTTATTCTTTTTAAGTGTGTTACAAGTTTGTTTGATGTTTTTATTTATTACTAGCTGATCCCGCAAACGTTGTTTTGCAAAAAAAAATAAAGTTTTTAATTAACAAATGTAAGATAAGGGTTGATCGTAGTGGGGTGAAAATTTAGGTTTGTATGTATTTTTGTATGCTGTATCATAATAAAATAAAAACCAAAAAAATTGTTTAAAAAATTAAAAAGAAATTTAGGGGTGGACCACCCTTATCACTTAGGGGTATGGAAAATAGATAGTAGCCGATTCTCAGACATACTAAAATTTGGTAAAAATCGGCCAAGCCGTTTCGGAAGAGTTCAAGTTCGAACACCGTGACACGAGAATTTTATATATTAGATTGTACTATATTTGTAATATGTGTTATACCTTATTTATTAAGTTATATATGCTAAGTACATATATATGTATATGTTGTACATATTAACTACTAATTATTTATACTTCTACATTTTCCATACTATGGTTGTCTGTAAGATATTGTCTCGTGTGATAAGACCGCCCATTGTACTTTTTTGTTTATTATTACGAAACTAAATGTATAATAGCGTGTATGCGTCACATTATTATATTTTTTTTTCTATCTCAATATGACTGGCCAATAACTTCTGATAGTACAAAATCAACAACAGATAATGTATAGGTATAATAATTAATTTTAATATGAATTTTTAAAACGACATTAAGTTATTTAATATTTCTGAAACAATTGCTATTTCAATAGATTATACCAGATTGATTGAAAACAAATTGGCTATATATTCACACTTTTAAAGTTTTAAAATCTATAGACAACCTTTGCATATATGAGATTTACTTTCATGAATTGACTCATCATAATATCTCTGAAATTATAAGGCTTTGACACTTGAAATTTGGTAGAAATATACCTTTTTTTCAAATAGATATCAGCTTAGAAATCATTTTACTAAATTCAATATAAAAGTAATTGAATATGCAGTCGTTAAGAGATGATGAAAATTTATTTATTTACTTTATTGGAGATAGATAGTAACAAAAGGCAGTAAGAAAGTACAAACTTAGAAGCGTAGAAATATAAAATTAATTACAGTTGTTACCTTATAACTATCTCACTGAGAACATATAATGATTTATAGTCAAACAATAAAAAACAAGTAAGAATAAAAACATTACTGAACAGGGATCAAAGACTATGGTTTATATATTTATACTAGCTGATCCCGCAAACGTTGTTTTGCAAAAAAAAAATAAAGTTTTTAATTAACAAATGTAAGATAAGGGTTGATCGTAGAGGGGTGAAAATTTATGTTTGTATGTATTTTTGTATGCTGTATCATAATAAAATAAAAACCAAAAAAATTGTCTAAAAAATTAAAAATAAAATTTAGGGGTGGACCACCCTTATCACTTAGGGGTATGGAAAATAGATAGTAGCCGATTCTCAGACATACTGAATACGCATGTAAAATTTGGTAAAAATCGGTCAAGCCGTTTCGGAGGAGTTCAAGTTCGAACACCGTGACACGAGAATTTTATATATTAGATTATGTTTCTTTATATTTATATTATGGTTTAAATTGCATTGTATGTACTTAACAATTTCGAACGAAATTATTTTTTAAAAGATACGAGAGAGCACGAGAATATATCAATATCACTAACATATGAATTGTGGAATTTGTAACAAATCATCCTTTATAAAACGTTTATTTATAGTTTATAAATAGTGTTTTTTAAATCGCAATAAATACTTCAAACTTACATCGCAGACAAGATGTTTTGACAACTGTCAATGTTACGTTGGTGAACAAACACGATGTGATTTACAGGAATAGGTGATATATCGACGGGTAATGTTTTTTTGTCGTTCAACTTGGAGTACAGATTAAAAGATTACGTTGTGAGAATTATGGCGTTAGGGGCGACTATAATCCTCCCACGGAATAACACAACATCTGGTCGTTACATTCACGAAACAACTAAACGCTTGTAATGTTTAACATTTCTCTTCGAATATTTCGTCTGATTTATTTGAAACTGACTGTACTTATATCATAAAAAAGTACATATATACCATTAAATATATTTCGAAAAAAAAAATATATGCACATTGTAACCGGCTGAACCGTATTTGGCAACGGTTTACCAGTTTCAATTGCAGGAAAAAACAGAGGAAAGTAACATCTGATCCCTAGTTAGCGAAGAACGTCAGATCTTTCTGAAGTACTATAGAAGATTAAATGGAATAGTAATAAAAATGACGGTAAATCAATAGAAGATAAATAAAAACACTCTATAAAATATATAGTAAGTAGCATAGTAGTAAAGAAAAAGTACAATGGGCGGTCTTATCATACAAGGCAATTTCTTACAGACAACCGTAGCGTGGAAACAGTGGAGGCATAAAAAAGGTTTTACAAAACATAAATATATATATACATGTGTATATAGCATAAATACACATAATAAATACGATTAAATAAATAAAATATATTATTGTATTTATAATTAGTGTGTTTGAATTCATTTATTATTATTCTTTGTTTTGTAATTTTTTTGATTTGTTGCAAATTTTTTATCTTCATTAGTTTTTTTTCTTAATTTCTAAGTGTGCATGTGACTTATGTTAAATAAATGTTTATTTATTTGTCTATATATTTTGCTGATAAAAGCAGAGGTAAGGACGGTATAAAGATATCTCGTCATGGATTCCGTAAAGCTTTTTAATATGGACATGATCTTCAATTATAAAAAAACGAATGTGAATAGAAAAATATATAATGTAACAAGTGGTGCAAAAGTAAAATCATAATTTGAAGCGGCAGCCATTTTGTTGTGAATTTAAAAAAGAGGTGTGTTGTTAAAAAAAGTTTACTTTAAAAAACGTCAAAGCGCAGTGACATTTGGCGCCATTTGTAAAAATTAAGGCGCGTTCATATCATGACATTACTTATGCGCCACCTGTGATAAGATCTAAAATATATAATGTAACAGGTGGTGCTACAGTAATGTCATAATTTGAACCGGCGGCCATTTTGTTGTAAATTTAAAAGAGAGGTATGTTTTTAAAAAAAAGTTTACATTCAAACAAATGTCAAAGCGCAGTGACATTTGGCGCCATTTGTAAAAATTAAGGCGCGTTCATATTATGACATTACATATGCGCCACCTGTGATAAAATCTAAAATATATAAATTAACAGGTGGTGCTGAAGTAATGTCATAATTAGAACCGGCAGCCATTTTGTTGTAAATTTAAAAGAGGTGCATTGTTAACAAAAAAGTTTACTTTCAAACAAACGTCAAAGCGAAGTGACATTTGGCGCCATTTGTAAAAATTAAGGCGCGTTCATATTATGACATTACTTATGCGCCACCTGTGATCAAATCTAAAATATTTAATGTAACAGGTGGTGCTACAGTAATGTCATAATTTGAACCGGCAGCCATTTTGTTGTAAATTTAAAAAAGAGGTGTGTTATTAAAAAAGTTTACTTTTAAACAAACGTCAAAGCGCAGTGACATTTGGCGCCATTTGTTAAAATTAAGACGCGTTCATATTATGACATTAGTTTTGCGCCATCTGTGATTAAATCTAAGTTATTATGATATGCCTTCAAATTGTGGACAGACGATAGTCAAGATACGCGAGAAATTGTTGGATGCAAGGAACGCAAGACCATTTATTTTAGGGGGAGGTATTTTCCGTAAAGTGAGCGTCTTTTGGCTGACATGAATGATGAAATAAAAGATTTCCACCTGTGGCCTGATTCATCTTGATACCTCTGGAACTATTAGGGTTAGAGACTTGAAATTACTACTACTACTACTCCGCTAGCTCAGTGACCCAAAGTGTGTCTTGGCCTCCGAAGCGAGAGACTTCCACTTTATCTTGCGCCATCGTCTGCCATTGGCTGACATTCAATTCGCGCAAGTCTGCCTCAACGCGATCGATCCAGCGATACCTGGGTCTACCCACTGACAAAAAAACAGACTTGAAATTAGTATAATTAATTAAGTGGGTAGGTTAAAAGTGCGTTTTATCATAGAACAAAACCATTTTCTACAATTGTAAATTATATTGTCAACAATAAACATTAATGTCAACCATAATTAAACCTAATTCTTACAACAATGTAGTAACTGGCCGTGTCGATGCAACTGTGTAATGTTGGCGGTAAAACACAGCCGCCATTACGTGCTTGCGAGGGTAAATAACAAGATGGCGCCGCACGCTCCGGGCACGTTCAGCGTTAAAGAGACGCGATTTAGCGCGCTAATAGCAACTAACGATTGTTACTTTGTATGTTTGACTCCAACTATACGATATACACCGGTGTTTGAACAAGGAATGTTTGCAGAAATGCTCACGTTAAGAGTGGAATGGTTGAGACCACCGGCAAAATGATTATTGTAGGGCTGTGCGGTTTTAAATTACACATATACATAGATGTGTTCATATAATTTTAATAACTATAACATTATCCTCAACATGTCAATCTCTAAGGGTTTGAATTTATCCCTTAATAGCCTAGAGTTTCAATTTTGATACCGATCTTTTAAACCGAATGTTCACATTACTATAGTTTTTCTTTATAGGTTGCCTGTACGTATTTTACTGTTGTGTAATATTCTTTCCAACGAAATTTAGAAAAAAAACCTATTTTTCCCTTCATCTAGACCCTCAAGCAAACACAGTAATATTAAAAAAAATCACTTTCGTAAATCAGGCTATTAAGGGTTAAAAATCCGAAAAACAGTTGACCTATACTCGACAAGAGAAATATTTCTACCAAATTTTTAGAGACTGTACGTTTTGATTTCAGAGATATCGTGTTTAGATAGTATTGCGTATCAATGGCCACATTATACATACGCGTTCAAATTCGAATTTCGAACGCCGATTCGAATTCGGACGCCCAGAGTGAGATAGTCGCCATTGTGTTTATCAGCTCTGTGGATATTTATCTTTTATTGATTAGGTAATTTATTTTTTCGTTTCCTTTATTCTCTTAGGGTTTGAATTTAAAAATCCGACAAACAGATGACTTATACTCGTCAAAAGAAATATTTCTTCCAACTTTTAAGACCCTGTACGTTTTAATTTCAGAGATATCGTGTTTAGATAGTATTGCGTATTAATGACCACATTATACATACGCGATCGAATGCGACTTTCGAACGCCGATTCGAATTCGGAAGGCAAGAGTGAGATAGTCGCCAGTGTGTGATATCAGCTCTGTATATTTATCTTTTATTGATTAGGTAATTTATTTTTTCGTTTTCTTTATTCTCTCTAGGTATGTGCGATTTTAGATATTAAAGTTTTTATTTATTTATTATTTTAATGCATTTATCATTAGGAGTGTTAGTCTTACATTAATCTATTATTTTTATTGGAATGCGACAGACATATAGTATAGTAAACAATAATTATTTTTAATATATAGTAATACGACATTTTTAATGCTCTTTCTACTATATTAACATTACACTATTTATTATTTTTAAAGCAATGATTTTTGATTTATATATATATATATATATATATATATATATATATATATATATATATATATATATATATATATTAGGGGGATCGGATAGTAAGGTCGTTTCTACCGATATATTTTAAAGAAAAACCGTTTTATTTGTTACCGCTCCGGCATTGATTTGTATACTAGACGGCGAAAGGTTGATGACGAAGGTGAATATATTATTGATTAGTAATAAAAACTTGTTAAAAATACAGTCGTGTGTATTTAACTTAAAAAAGCGACATTACTTTCCGGTCTCCCTAATGTTTCTACTCGAATGTATCTATACAGTGTCCACCAGGACTACCCACTACTTTTCCATTTGTTTCTATGTACTGTACTATATATACATATATATATATATATATATATATATATATATATACTGCTCTGTTTGATAATAATAGCTGTCACTTGATACGTGTTTTTTTCCGAGGGTTTCCGGAAGGAAGTAATATATATATGTATGTATGTATGTACATGTTGAATATCAGCTACTTTTTTAATAATACACTTAAAACCTATACATGTCAGGGGTCTAATATTTAATTTTTTATTATTCGATATCACTTATTTTATTTATGATTAACTTAAAACTTGACTTTACTTATTGGTCGTGTATTCGCTTGTTAAAGTCGATATATGTATCAACTTAAATGAGTTTTCAATACATCATATAGAAAAGTCAATAGAATCACTTCAAGGCTACATCTTCCATCAAAGATTGACACCATGCCTGATCTTGATATACTCCAACGGTCTACCACGACAACTATATAGTGTCTTACAACCCCCTATGTAACATATATATTTTTAAATTAAACCGAAAAGTTTAAACTGATGAGATCAGAAATGACGTGGTCAGCAAAAGAACCAAGATAACTGATGTAGCTTGAAGAACTCCTCGTGCGTAGTGGCAGTGACACTAGATGGACAAATATAGTTAATATCACGAGAAGTTGAACGCGGGCAGCGCGGCACCTGTCATCATCTTTGGGAGAAGCCTTGCGGTAGGCAAAAAAGAAGAAACACCTATGTATATCTTTTTTACATATACAATACAGAATACTCCACCTGGATCATACATTACTGTAATTTTTCAACATAAAGTTCATACACCGGTACAACTGCTTCTAGTATAAAGTGTATTATTAAATCTTAGCGAAGGTTTACTACTCCACTAGCTCAGTGACCCAAAGTGGGTCTTGGCCTCCGAAGCGAGAGACTTCCACTTTCCTCTATCTTGCGCCATCGTCTGCCATTGGCTGACATTCAATTCGCGCAAGTCTGCCTCAACGCGATCGATCCAGCGATACCTGGGTCTACCCACTGGTCTTCGACCCCTCGGTTTTTCCAGGTACGCTATAGCGAAGGTTTAAAAATGGCAAAAGAGCTTTGCGATTTCATTACGAACATTGATTCGTCTGTGGAACGAAGTCATATTTTGAAGCAAATTGTTAATGCAACTGCCGCGTGTCAGTTTGTATCGAAACTTTTAAAAACTGTCAAGCGAGAGAAAATTACAAAACTCTTCAAACTATTGTTTAAGCATGAAGATAATAAATCGAAATGTTTCTTTTATATATTTGTTATGTATTATTTCGTCAACTAGAAACATATCCCTTTTAGTCACATATATGTTTCTGTATTTGCTAGATATTCATGGAATATATAGCCTATGAATAAAGAGATTTTACCATTAAAAATACAGAAGAAATAGATTTTAAATCGCGTGTTATATTTTTTGTACTATATTTGTCGTTTCACCCTTTACAGAATCTAAAAAAAGTTTGACAAGTGTTGTTCGTCATAATTTGTCTAAATTAAAAAAAAAAAAGATCAGAGGTGGGCCACCTTTGAAAAAATGCGGCCGACATCACGCACGAAAGCGATCTATAAAGATTTAAACGTACGTGCGCCCGCGCCGACGCCCGCAAACAAAATGGCCGTCGCTTTTTCACATTTTTTCCGTTTTATTTGTTGTCGCTCAGTTTCTATATTTGTTTTTATTGCCGCGTTACGTATTCACATAGTCACGGACTGGCCATTAGAGAGGATTGATCTTCTTGGTTTATTGCTGACTTGCCGAATTTTTTGACTTGACGTTAAATGTGTACGAACGTGTTATACAATGGTGTTTGCTTATAATACGAATAAACTAGTTTTTTTTTTAATTCTTGTACCCACAAAGTTGTGCAGATTGTCAAGTTGGATTGTCTTAAAGTGGAGATCTCAGATCCTAAGTACGTCCAAAGTGACCTTGTCAGCTTCTCAAGGTCGCGTCTCTTTTGAACCGGTTTTCTTGGACACCTATGAACTTTTATTTATTGTAATCAGGCGTTACCTTGCGGAAGTCCATCCTAAGTGAGAAAAGGACCTATATATAGCTACTTCCGCTATGCAGTGGTAGTCGTGCAATAAAATGCACCGCCCGCCAGCTAGCTGATAAATGATTATGCGGCAAACAATGCGAATTACACAACTGCCACTGTTAATTCACTCAAAACGTGTTTCACCCCTTCACGGGGCATCTTCAGGAGTTATGTTACACCGATTAGTGTGACTCGGTGTTTGGCAAAATTGGTCCTTTTATTACTTATGAACTTTTACTTACATACAGAAATATTGAAAGATTCTAGATGTTCAACATACAATATAACACCGCTCCATCCAAAAATACAATTTTTCAGGACATACGAAAAATTAAATACTTTGTCTGAATAGAGAAGATATTTATAAGAACATAATTGTATCTATTCTTAACTTGCCGAATAGTAGAAAAGTTTTTACTTATATTGAATTATATTTTTATTTTTGTTTATACTTTAACATATATTTATTTATATCTGCGCCTATCTTCGCCATTTTTAAACAGAAAATTTTGGATAAATTTTGACAAAGCGTATTGGAATTCTTAGATTGCAATTTTTGCAAAAAAAAACGATAAAATTACAGGGTTTTTTATTTGATTCGGTGCAGGCGACACATTATTGAGTAACATAATGTGTTTTTATGTACTTTACAGAAGTAATACATCACTGTTTTTTTATTGCTCTAAGGCAGAGTTCCCCAAACTTTTTTGTGTCGTAGACCCCTTGCCATGTTTTTCCGTGTTGGGTAGACCCCCTACTTACCTCATATTGATTTCCTGTAAATTTCTAACTGTAGTGAAGTTTAGTGTTAAAAACTTAAAGTAAAAACACATGTTAATTTATATATTTATTAATTGAATTTAAATTAAAACTACTCAAAATAAAATTATGTATCTGTTATGTAAAATATACGTAATATTAAATTAACAATTTTTTTTTACTTCATAGGTACTTTTATAAATAATGTAAATGTTTTGATATTATAAGATAGTATGATGTAAGTAAATAGGTACTATCAGTGCATGTGTTGAGATCCACTGTCGTGGACCCCCATTTTCATTTCATGGACCTCCAAATTTTTTTTCGCTGACGTAGACCCCTTGCAGGTTGTCATAGACCCCTAGGAATCGATATAGACCACTTTGGGAATCACTGCTCTATGGTATTTGATAAATCTTCTTTTTTTGCTATCAGACAAGATTGTCAAGGCTTAATTCTCCCCCAAAGATGTTCACCACGTCCCACGATCTTTACTATTTCGTCAGTCTAGCTGAGGTGGGCCTGACCACGCCATATCTACCGGGTCATGGTTGCCACTCGAGGTCGCATAGGTGATATGCCCCGTTTACTGCCATGGATACAAGTAATTCTTCGAGACACATCAGCTACCCCAGTTGTAATACAGTTCTCATATTTTACAATAATTAACAGTCAAACAAAATTGCTTATTAAACAAAGAAATAAAAGTAAAGGTAAAACAAATAAATATTGTAAATTAAAATTATTATTAAAACAATATAAAAGAAGCTGTAAATTGCCAAACATTTCCAGGGATCTAAAAAGAAATTAATTAAATAAAGTGTAAAGGATACATCGAAAGAGAAAAAGAAAGGAGAAAGACTAAGTAAAATATTTACAAAAATATATATATTTTAACCAGAAACTGTAACGTTCCTGTTACATATAAAACATAACAAAAGGCTTTCAAAATCAGAAGCCAATAAAATTAAAAGGTAGTGCAAAAGTAATATCATAATTTGAATCGACAGCCATTTTGTTATAAATTTATAAAAAAAGAGCTAAGTAAGATTGATGACATTAATTGGAATAAATATATCACTCAAGTGACTATTTCTCGAGTTGAAACTTAATTGCATATTTTATGGCATTTTGTATTGTTGCTCTCAAAATTGACGATACCTTCTTCAATACTAGCTTTCAAGGTTTGTAAGATATGTGATTTGTTGCGGTAAAAGGTGAGATTATAAAAAGCATCGCAGAAATACGATGCTGTGATATATGACAATCTGGAAGGCTCCAAAACTTGAAATCACTCCACCTGGAATTTGGTGTCTTAAAATCTCCATAGTTGTGTTCCATCACTTGTTGAAAACTACTACTTGGTTTCGGTTGAAATTGAGGCTGTCAGCCCGGGAGCTTTTACAGCTTCATCGGAACTGAGTTCACGGAGCGGAAGGGTCCGTGAACTTAGAAATAAAACAGAAGCTGGACAGACGCGTTCCAGTTGTACGATGACGTTCGCAAGCGAACCGCTCTACCCGAGTAGAGCTGTGTGGTGTTGATGTTGTGTATGCGGCTTGGTACGGCAGCGTGGACCGCAGGGGAGCTAAGGATGGATCCGGATCCAACCTCGGTTCGTCCACGCTGTTCGCGGTTAGGAAGCTGGCGGCACTGAGAACGTGTGTTGTGGTGTGGTGAGTAGTGTTTTGTTCTATTGTGAATGACGCGATGTCAACCACCGTTAAAAACTGAGTGATGCACAATTAAAAAGCTGCGTACGTATTATATATACGTTTATGTCAATAAAACGTTGTCAAATTTATCATTCAAAATTTTCAGGTACATTCATTTTTTCCGTTCTGTTAGTTTTTTAAAATAAAGTTTTGTAAATTATGTGCGGATAGCCAAAAAAAAATTAAATTTAAATTTGGACCGATAAGAAATGTTGCTTACCCCTGGTTACATAGTTTTTTTTTTCTATAAGATCTATTGGAAGCGACATCCAGCGTCTTACGACGACTTTAACGAGGTCATCTGTCGTTTTACATTCTCTGAACTCTGGTCTCCATTCCAGAACCTTAAGGCTCCATTTCTACACTCTATCTGATCCTCTCCAAGTATAGCAACTACGAGCATGAGCTCCAGAGTGAGAGATAGAAAATACACATAATATTCTAATATATAAAATTCTCGTGTCACGGTGTTCGAACTTGAACTCCTCCTAAACGGCTTGACCGATTTTTACCAAATTTTATATGCGTATTCAGTAGATCTGAGAATCGGCTACTATCTATTTTTCATACCCCTAAGTGATAAGGGTGGTCCACTCCTAAATTATTTTTTTTATTTTTTTAGACAATTTTTTTGGTTTTTATTTTATTATGATACAGCATACAAAAATACATACAACCTTAAATTTTCACCCCTCTACGATCAACCCTTATTTTTTTTGTTAATTAATTTAATTAGATAGAGTGTACCCTATTTTTTTTTGCAAAACAACGTTTGCGGGGACAGCTAGTAGAGATATATCAGCCTCATTGTCAAACACATTCGTTCAACCCTTACATCGAAACCTAATTGCACATACAGATAATAAATTTACAAGAATACTGATATAAACCAGTTGTGTATTTCTCTTATAAATGACTAACATAAAAGCAGTCTGTCCGTTTTTACGCACTATGACGATAGATCATTCAACACTTGTTGTTCTGCATGCACTTGCTTCCCCAAACATACATCCATGACGTCGCGTGCACAAAATTGATCAGTAAATATTTAGCCATCGATAAAACTATGTCGTTCACATTCTATGTGTTCGTTCGAAAAAAAAAAAGTATAAAGTTTCTTAGAAACGTACGATATGAAGTCGGCCATTTTGAAGTTTGTACAACATGGCTACCGTCCACGCGACTGTTTGACGTGTCAATATATTCTTTTTTTTTTTTTTCGAGCAGGTTATGGAATTTAGTAGGGGCCAGTATGTTAGTATTCTGTTATATTTTATCGAATTAAAAATAAAATTAATTTTTTATCTACTCTTTTAGACAAAGTTAAGTGATTTAAGAATTTTAAAATCAATATTAAAACATATTATTGTATCCAAAAAATACTATACAGATGTAAATAAGATATATGTGTTCACTTGGGAAGCAAATTATTGTCGAAACGCTTTATAAAACTGTATATATGTATATTTAATCATTTAAGAATGATCTACTAAACATTAGAAATATACAAAAAATAATGATGTTACAAAAGTCGTATTCAAATTATGGCGCGAATAAGTGAATCAGGGATCTATTTTATAAATATACAGAGTGCTCTATTATAGGTGTAAAAACTAAGTTAGAAAGCTTTTATATTTATCACGAATCATCATGTATAAAGTGATTTGAAATGTTTAATTTTTTTTTATTTGTAATGCGACTGGCCAATAACTCCTATCAGTATAAAGTGTGCACAGATAGTAAACAATTTTTATTTTTAATATGTGGTTATTCGAAATTTGAATTATTATCATTACGTTATATTATTCATTTCTGAAACCGTTGTTTTTTTAGATAGAGTGTACAGATATATTAGTTGATAGAAAATTAGCTATACATTCCTCCTTTTAAGGCTTTCACGTTAATAATCAAAGAACTTAATGAATCAAGCAAAAATGTACTCTATTTTGTAAGTAACTGAGATTATATTTGTACGTGAAGTCACAAGATGTCGTGTGACCGCCTCAACTCCCACTAGCAGAGTTTACGAACCATTTACCTCCCATTAGCGCGTGGATAAGGGTAATAATAAATATATTAGGGTTCCGTTCTTTTATAATCATTTAAATTTGAGAATTTTATTCAAAAAAATTTTTAAAATTTTCAAAATTCGAATGCGAATCATTGGAAAGGCTCCTATTACAAGGCATAGGCTTCTAACAAAAATTTTCTTTTGTTTTTTATCTGTTTAAAAAAATGTAAATTCTAATTTTTTTTTTTTATTTTAAAATTCGAACTCCGAATCATTGGAAAGATGCCTATTGCAAGGCTTAGGCCTGTAACAAAAATTTTATTAGTTTGTTTTATCTGTTTAAAACTTTTTTATTTGGTTTCGGGGTGGGGGGGGGAACTTCCGGACGTTCAAGATGCCCCGCCTCTGGGGGAGGTCAGGGGTATGTGAGATTCCTACCTACTAAAACCCCCCCGGTGATCGCCCTCTGCGGTATAATTGATCATCACGCGGTCTTACCCCACGCCGTGCTATTTAAGATAGCCCATTGTCGAACCATCGTCCGCATCAAAGTCGCCGAAGCTAGTGGGACTTTAGGGCCCCCACCCTAAACTCCCGCGACTCCGAAAGCCCCGTCTATGGTAGGGAAGCACCATTCACCGGAGTGCCGTTGTAGGCGCGTCCCTGCGCTGACGGCGTCGTCTCCGAGCTGGATATATCCTCTGCCGATCAGGTTATGCCGCTTACTTCTAGACCATGACGGTCTCTCCGAAAGAGGTCACGGCTCTCCACGCCAATATTATACAGACTATGCATACTCGACAGGAGCAGCGTGGGGAAAAATAACTTGGTATCTATTTAAAAAAAAAGTTACAAAAACGTGTTAGAAACGACCCGACCGGTCGAACGAACGTTTATTTAGACCAGTGATTCCCAAAGTGGTCTATATCGACCCCTAGGGGTCTATGACAACCTGCAAGGGGTCTACGTCAGCGAAAGAAAATTTGGGGGTTTGTAAAATGAAAATGGGGGTCCACGATAGTGGATCTCAACACATACACTGATATTACCTATTTACTTACATCATACTATCTTATAATATCAAAACATTTACATTATTTATAAAAGTACCTAGGAAGTAAAAAAATTATTATACATGTTTATAAAATTGTGTAAGTTGTAGGATGTTGGTATAATAGATTGGTTTAGTTGGTATAGTAGATACAAAATTTTATTTTGAGTAGTTTTAATTTAAATTCAATTAATAAATGTATAAATTATCATGTGTTTTTACTTAAAGTTTTTAACAGTAAACTTCACTGCAGTTAGAAATTTACAGGAAATCAATATCAGGTAAGTAGGGGGTCTACCCAACACGGAAAAACATGGCAATGGGTCTACGACACAAAAAAGTTTGAGAAACTCTGATTTAGAGCTAAATTCCTCTGCAAGATATTTTTAACAAACCTGTTATTTCTACGGTTACGTTGCAATATATCTATAATAATGTTTTGTATGTCCGCAAAAACAAACAAAATTATTTAAAAATTTAGTATAAAATTACACTATACGCTCCTAGGTTTCGTGTTCAAAAATTACATAAATCATTTATGGCACAACATATATGTATATATAATAAAATTACTCTGTGTTTGGCACGAATCGGTGTAACATAACTCCTGAAGATGCCCCGTGGAGGGGTGAAACACGTGTTGAGTAATTTGGTGGTGGCGGTTGTGTGATTCGCATTGTTTGCCGCATACGCATTTATCAGCGGGCTGGCGGGCGGTGCACTTTGTTGCATGACTACCACTGCATGTGCGGAAGTGGCTAAATATTGATCCTTTTCTTACTTAGGATGGACTTCCGCGAGGTAACACCTAATTCCATTAAATAGAAATGTTATAGCTTCTGATAAAATAAAACCTCCATAAACCTTCTGGCTCATCTATATATGTTAATCTGACACCGCTTCAAGAATTTCAAAGGGTGATATTCAGGTTGATATCTACGAGATCAGAGGTACATGACGGATTAATCACCTCCCAAACAAACTTAGATTCACTAGTTTCACAGATAGATAAACAAATGAAAAATAGTTGAAAAGAAAAATATAAAAACTTTTTCCTTTTTTAAAATGTATTTTTTTAATACATTAACAATTAACCAAGGTCAGGAATATATATTGGATGAAGTAATACCATCCAGACAAACTATATTATTAAAAAGTTTTTATTACAAGTTTATATTAGGGTGACAGGAAAGTAATGTCGTTTCTGTCGAAACATTTTACAGAGAAACCGATTTTTTAATTTGACAAAAGGTTGTTGATAACGAAGGTGGATATATTGTTGATTAGATATAAAAACTTTTTAAAAATATCGTGTGAATTTAACTTGAGAAAGCTACATTACTTTGTAATATTTGCTATTAATATTTCCGACCTAATATTAACATAATAAACTTAACAGTGTTATAAAAGGTTTATACTTGGACTTATTCAACTCAAATTATTAAACATTCAGTCCCACCCAAGTGGTACCACCACCAGAGTTCGAAAACAAACACCTAAACACCATCACAATTCACCATCACTCAGCATTACACTAACACAGCGACGATATTCAAGCTGTATTACTCCAGAAATAGCATTATAGCAGTGATGCTATATCAGCAAGTATAGCAATATAGCTTTAAAATGGTGAATATATAACAGATGATTATAGCAATTAACCTATAAATTCATATAAATTTATTATATTTATTTATTTACTCTATGAACAGATAGTAAACAATAATTAATTTTGATATACTACTACTACTCCGCTAGCTCAGTGACCTAAAGTGGGTCTTGGCCTCCGAAGTGAGAGACTTCCACTTTCCTCTATCTTGCGCCATCGTCTGCCATTGGCTGACATTCAATTCGTGCAAGTCTGCCTCAACGCGATCGATCCAGCGATACCTGGGTCTACCCACTGGTCTTCGACCCCTCGGTTTTTCCAGGTACGCTACCTTCACGCTCCGATCCGATCCCATTCGCTCCAACTGACCAAGCCAGCGGATTCGTTGAGCTTTATATTCGCAAATGATATTTGGCTGTGCTACTAAAGTCTCAATTTCGGCATTCTTTCGGAGCCTCCAAGATCCGTCTTGATTTCTCGCTGGTCCCAAGATCTTCCGCATGATTTTGCGTTCCGTCACTAGCAGTTTTTGTTCTTCTTTCAAAATTTTGATATATATTATATTTTTAAAATGCTTTAATATATTAACATTATTTAAATCCCTGAGATGCAATCTTATTTCACACTTTGTGCATTAATTATATAGGATTGCAACTGGTCATAAAAATGTCTCGTTTCTGCCTATAGGATGGGCAACAGTGTTCTCTATGTAACAGAATATCTATCTCTTAATTCATTTCTTTTTCTTCTTCTGTTTCTTTCTGAGGCAAGTGCGATCGAACCAATACTGATCGAAGTCAGATGTTTTTATTTATTATTGTGTTATATTTATAATATGTATTAAACCTTATTATAAGTATATATGTTATATACATATGTATGTATGTTTATGTTCGTTTGTTTGCAAATATGTTTTGTACACGTAAACTACCCATTATTAGTACTTTTACCTTTTCCATATTATGATTGTCTGTAAGAGATTGCCTTGTGTGATAAGACCGCCCATTGTACTTTTTTGTATATTATTGTGAAACTTATTAAATGTATCTTAACGTGTACAATAAAGAATATTAAATAACAATAAAATAATACCACACTGCGATCGCCAAATTTCTCTTAGATATGTTTTATAGACATGAGTGAAAAGGTTTCTTCTAGGCAAGCGTGTAGCATAGAGACTCGGAGAGATAGGTTTTTTTTTTAAGGCCCCCGCTTTCGGACTTTTGTTTTCTTTTATTTAATTTTTCACAATCTTTTTTTTTTATTTTCGTTCTCTTCATTTATGCATCCTATGTTCTTTCATTCAGTGTTCATTCCACATTTCTTCTTTCATTCTCTTTCGCTGTATTACCTTCCATTCCTTTCTCATTATACATTAGTATTTTATTTCTGTTATTTACATACTTTTGTTTTACATTTATTTCGCTTAAGTTTTATGATTCTATTTATTTACAATTTACTAAAAGTTGTTACCATTATTACTTATTTTCTATTTACATTTTTATTAATATTATTTAGCTTTGGTTTTTTTGAATTGCTTTTTTAATTATTTCTCTACAGTATGATAGGAAGTCATCTTTTGTCGATTTTTCTTTTATCAGAGAGGCTATGGTTTCCTTCCTGATTTTTACGCCGGACGTAGAGATAGGTTAAATGCTTCGCCAATAAGTGATAAAATAGTACAAAAAATGTAAATTATATAAGATTACTAGCTGATCCCGCAAACGTTGTTTTGCAAAAAAAAATTGATATTTTAATTTACAAATAAAAAATAAGGGTTGATCGTAGAGGGGTGAAAATTTATGGTTGTATGTATTCTTGCTTGCTGTATCATAAAAAAATAAAAACAAAAAATTTCGTTAAAAAAATGAAAAAATTTTTTTAAGTATGAACAACCTTTATCACTTAGGGGTATAGAAAATAGAAGCCGATTCTCAGACCTACTGAATACGCATATTAAATTTGGTAAAAATCAGTCAAGCCGTTTCAGAGGAGTTCAAGTTCGAACACCGTGACACGAGAATTTTATATATTAGATATTTTAAAAATCGAATCTGCGACCAACCATCACAAGTTTCAGCTACTGTTTAAAAGTTAGTTGTACTATCAAATATTTTAAACAATAATTTATACGTGACTACTGAATAATACCGCAGTGCGACCTTCGTGGGTCATCGATCCATGGAGGCTCCGCCCCCCGGGGGCAAACTCCCTCCCCACGTTAACGAGGTTTGCCCTCCACGGCGCTGCGTCGAAAATATGCCTCCATTATAAATGTCGAACTAAATAAAAATTATTATTCAATTTAAAACAGATGTTGGTAGTAAAGACAGTTTTAAATTGTAAATAATTTATAATATATACAGGATGATTAGTTGTTATATAAAAACATTGAAAGAGTGAATGTATAGCTCATTTGTCAGCTAATTTTTAAAAGATTTTTCAACAATTTTCTATTATATAAAGTGATCACTCTGAAATATGTTACATTAATTTATTTATTCTATTACAATGCGATAGACCAGTGATTCCCGAAGTGGTCTATATCGACTCCTAGGGGTCTATGACAACCTGCAAGGGGTCTACGTCAGCGAAAAAAAATTTGGGGAATCTCAACACATACACTGATAGTACCTATTTACTTACATCATACTATCTTATAGTATCAAAACATTTACATTATTTATAAAAGTTCCTATGAAGATAAAAATGTATTATATATGTTTAAAAAATTGTGTAAGTTGCAGTTTAAAAACGGACATTTGCAATTCTGGCTGCAAAACAACATACCCGTTACTTATCCCGTATTATGGAATATAACGAGGAACCCTTACGAAATTGACGCCAAATGTTGATAATTTATTATTAAAGCATCAGGTTCATTCTTCTCACTAAAAATATTGACTTAATGCTTACGTGTTTTATTTATAGTTTGTTTCATGTTTATTTAATGTTACGTATATTTTACATAACAGATACAGAATTTTATTTTGAGTAGTTTTAATTTAAATTCAATTAATAAATGCATAAATTAACATGTGTTTTTGCTTTAAGTTTTTAACACTAAACTTCACTACAGTTAGAAATTTACAGGAAATCAATATCAGGTAAGTAAGGGGTCTACCCAACACGGAAAAAAAAAACAAGGGGTCTATGACACAAAAAAGTTTGGTGAACTCTGTTCTAGAAGGTTCCTTCCTTTTAAGATATCTATGGGGTATATACCACTCGCCACGCTTTGCAGGTGAATTGGTGACAGTGGTGTGGTATTATGGTATGCAGAGGAGGCTGATGCCCAACCTTCGGAAGTTTATGGGCAGTGACAATCCTATATAATTAATGCACAAAGTTTGATTTATTTCAAATTGTATTCGTGTAATCGAAAGGCAAGTGTCAGTTCTTCCCACTTGGCTGCACTTCCAACTTCTTCCGACAAGTTTTAAATAATAATCAGTACTAATATATATGTATACATATATATATACAGTAATACCCCGCTTTACGAGACCCCGTTATACGCGGTTTCACTATAACGCGAATTGCAAATTTCGCGCTCAAATGCCTCGAATTACGCGAAAGAGTGCGTATAAATATAATGTAGTCATCAACTTCTCTATGGTGTCTTGACCATCTGTCGAACAATTAAAAACAGTGTTGGGTGTTATGAACGTATTTTACAAGAACGTAAACAAAACGTTACCCAAAAGACAATAGATGTATTTTTCAGTAAAAAATAAGAGTACGTATTGCATAGTGTTCCTAGAATGAAAGCGATTGATTAAAATGATTTGTATTTTTTTGTAATAATTTTTGACTATGTTTAATCATAAACCTCGTTATACGCGAATTTCAGTTAACGCGATTTTTTTTGGAACGTATCCCTCGCGTAAAGCGGGGTATTACTGTATATATATATATATAAATATGTTTTATACACAGATCTTTATACGATTTTTTTCTTCTTCTCGAAGTGCCTCTCCTACTAGTGGAGGTTGGCTATCAGCTTCCTGCTCTCTTCCTTATTTTTGGTTCTGCGTAATAGCTCAGCAGCGCTGGCGATTCCGGTCCACTCTCTAATGTTACGAAGCCTCGACTTCTTTCTCCTGCCAACCTTCCTTAAGATTTTTTTACTATTGTCAAATTCTGTTTGCCCATCATTACGTGGGCGAACATCTCACGCTGCGCTTTCCTATCAGATATCTCCACTCCAAGGCTCTAAGAACTCTAAGGCTTCACAGGCCATATGTTAAACACGCTTCACTGCCAGCACACTGTCATTTCAACTTCATAGAAGTTATAAGGAGTTCAATTTTTTTTTTCTTTTTTACCTAAGATCTTGCTCAACAGTACTGACTTTTCGCCACTGAGACACCGCTCCCGATTCGAATCCAAAAGACTTAACCACGTGACCTTATGTGAAAACCTTAATATACCTCTGTTCAATTTACAGGACCTTTTTGCTTTTTTACCTAAGATCTTGCTCGACAGTACAGACTTTTCGCCACTTACTCAGACACTGCTCCCGATTCGAATCTAAAAGACTTAACCACGTGACCTTATGTGAAAACCTTAATATACCTCTGTTCAATTTACAGAACCTTTTTGCTTTTTTACCTAAGATCTTGCTCAACCGTACAGACTTTTCGCCACATACTCAGACACTACTCCCGATTTGAAACCAAAAGACTTAACCACGTGACCTTATGTGAAAACCTTAATATACCTCTGTTCAATTTACAGGACCTTTTTGCTTTTTTACCTAAGATCTTGCTCGACAGTACAGACTTTTCGCCACTTACTCAGACACTGCTCCCGATTCGAATCTAAAAGACTTAACCACGTGACCTTATGTGAAAACCTTAATATACCTCTGTTCAATTTACAGGACCTTTTTGCTTTTTTACCTAAGATCTTGCTCAACAGTACTGACTTTTCGCCACTGAGACACCGCTCCCGATTCGAATCCAAAAGACTTAACCACGTGACCTTATGTGAAAACCTTAATATACCTCTGTTCAATTTACAGGACCTTTTTGCTTTTTTACCTAAGATCTTGCTCAACAGTACTGACTTTTCGCCACTGAGACACCGCTCCCGATTCGAAACCAAAAGACTTAACCACGTGACCTTATGTGAAAACCTTAATATACCTCTGTTCAATTTACAGGACCTTTTTGCTTTTTTACCTAAGATCTTGCTCAACAGTACTGACTTTTCGCCACTGAGACACCGCTCCCGATTCGAATCCAAAAGACTTAACCACGTGACCTTATGTGAAAACCTTAATATACCTCTGTTCAATTTACAGGACCTTTTTGCTTTTTTACCTAAGATCTTGCTCGACAGTACAGACTTTTCGCCACTTACTCAGACACTGCTCCCGATTCGAATCTAAAAGACTTAACCACGTGACCTTATGTGAAAACCTTAATATACCTCTGTTCAATTTACAGAACCTTTTTGCTTTTTTACCTAAGATCTTGCTCAACCGTACAGACTTTTCGCCACATACTCAGACACTACTCCCGATTTGAAACCAAAAGACTTAACCACGTGACCTTATGTGAAAACCTTATTATACCTCTGTTCAATTTACAGGACCTTTTTGCTTTTTTACCTAAGATCTTGCTCGACAGTACAGACTTTTCGCCACATACTCAGACACTGCTCCCGATTCGAATCTAAAAGACTTAACCACGTGACCTTATGTGAAAACCTTAATATACCTTCGTTCAACTTACCGGACCTTCTCAAGAAAAAATGTACTGCAGAATCTTTTGATGATTTGGCCCGGCACATTGTTCTAAATCTCAAGGCATTTAACGGTCTGTAGCGCTTAGGCAGCGACTTGAAATAAAATAATGCACCAACTAATATATAATTGAGTAAAACTTCCAAATTGTATTGTTAATATGTATAAATTTTAGCTGTATTAATCCATAAGAGAAAATTGTGTAAGAAAAATTGTAAATAATTATAAAACGCTGTCGTGCCTCGCAGCTGGGAGAAGAAAGATCCGTATCAAATAGCGGCAACCTTCTCCCAACTGTCTGCGTTTAGTTAAAGCGAAAATAAAATATTGTAAAAAAACACTAGCGATACATATTAGAATTAATAAAAATAGGTCTTGTTTTTCTGGACATAAAAGTTAAAAAAATACCTAAGATTTATTGCCGAAAAAAAATGTTTAACATTATAGATTTTTAATACATACCAGTTTTAGTGTTGATTTTGATTTTCATTGTTGCTCACAAATAAACTTATGTAAAATAAAATTAAAAAAAAAATGTTTTATTTAATTAAATATCACTTGAAGATGATCACAGCATTATAATTCGATCACGGAAAAACTGAACGCGTTTAAAATTGACGCATAAAAGCGCGCGAACCGTACAAGCGTAGACGTCAACTGTCAATTGTCAACGTTTTTTTCTTTTTAATTCAAGAATTGAGTTCACGTATTCAGGCTGCGGCCACTTCCTGTATTAATCAATGTCAAATTTTTCAAATCGTCAGCAAAAATCGTCCGATTTATATAAGAAACAATACTTCAAGAGACGTTTAAAAGTGTTTATTTAAAATACACTTTTAAACGTATGCGTTATGTATCGCTCGTTGTCGACTACATGCTTAAAGACAATCTATGTAGAAAATTACGTCACTTTTTTGTCTTGTACTACAATAAAACGCCCATTATTTGTAAATACGACCACGATTATTGCACATAACGAACGTAACCTTTTTTATGTAAACTACACACAGATAACATAATCTATTTAAATATGTAATTGTCAATGTATACTTAGATTTTGTAATTTGATTTGATAAGAAATATTACTTTCGTTATAATGCGATTGGTATGTTTATTGTACATTTTAATTCTGCAAAATGTCATATATTAAAAGTTCTGGACGTCGTAAATATTTAATCTGTAGAATGGTCTGGAAACTTTCATCTTGAATTGAATCACATAATATATGTATATATATATACATATATATGGGTTATTTATTTAGGTATATTGATTGATAAATGTATTAGACATCTACAGCTGGTCTTAAATATTTAATGGAATCAGGCATTACCTTGCGGAAGTCCATCCTAAGTAAGAAAAGGACCTATATTTAGCCACTAGGAGAAAAAGGACTCTGTGTTTGGTACTAATCGGTGTAACATAACTCCTGAAGATGCCCCGTGAAGGGGTGAAACACGTGTTGAGTGATTTAACTGTGGTAGTTGTGTAATTCGCATTGTTTGCCGCATGCGCATTTATCAGCAGGCTGGCGAGCGGTGCACTTTGTTGCACGACTACCACTGCATGTGCGGAAGTGGCTAAATATTGGTCCTTTTCTACATCTGGACATATATCCCTAATAGACTTACAATAGGACACGTTGGAAGCTGTCTGTATCCAACATCTTCGATATAGCGTATTCCTCTATTTTAAAATCTTTTATGTTCCATACCCAACCATAGCATTTCTAAAATTATTATGCCTTCCTATGTAACTATTAAAGCTCCAAGTGGCCATTAATTCTGCTCGCTATTATTTTTTGGAAGGGACCTCTTGTTCCACCCCCTATTTTGTTGAGAACAGGGATTTAATTTCTTTATTAAATTTTAACTTCCTTTTTATTATTTTCATACTCTTCTTTCATTCTACACAATCTCTATCATTCTGTTGTTCATTCAATAATTCTGTCTATTTTTCTCTTCAGCTCTAATATCCTTTCATCAATCAATTACTGCAGTTTAGTTTATCTATACAATTTATATATATCACAGCTTTTTTTTTTAGTTAATTTTACATATTATAACTTATATTAGTATTTACATATCTCGTTATTTTGACTGTCCATTACTACTTCACTAAGCTATATTAATTACTTCATCACACACTCATCATTTTATATAAAATGTGTGACCTCCACAATTCATATGTTAGTGATATTGATATATTATCGTGCTCTCTCGTATCTTTTAAAAATCAATTTCGTTCCAAATTACTGAGCACATACAAGGCAATTTAAACCATAATATAAATATATAAACAAACATAATATAGATGTATAAACCGTAGTCTTTGATCCCTGTCTAGTAATGTCTTTATTTTTATTTGTTTTTTCAATGTTTGACTATAAATCATTATATGTTCTCAGTGAGATAGTTATAAGGTAACAACTGGAATTAATTTTATATTTCTAAGCTTCTAAGTTTGTACTCTCTTACTGCCTTTTGTTACTGTCTATCTCCTATAAAGTAAATAAATAAATAAATATACAGTGAGCGCGTGGCCGAGATGAGCCCATGGGCCCACAAGCCCAGCGTAAGATGTATGGCTAATGGAATAAAAGAGAAAGACTGTGAAAATTGTAAAACGAAAGAAAGAGTACGACAGATAATATGATACATGAAAGAGGAGAATGATAATAATTAAAAATTATATGAATAAATTATTAGAAATAAAAAGTCCCTGTCCCACACGAGATAGGGAAACGAGAGGTCCCCAATAGTGGGGACCATAAAAAAAATCGCAGCGTGGGATGTCAGTCCAAAAGGTGGACGTATTATTAATGTAGATGCTTTTAACGGGTCTTATTGGAAATCTATGGAAAAGGCTTATGTCCAGTGAAAGTTTTACGGCTGGAATTATGATGAAATATAAAATCATTAATATAGCGTGATAAACCAGCGATGAAGAAATAACATAATATACAATCTTATATAATTCACACTTTGTGCATTAATTATATAGGATTGCCAATGCTGGCAATACTAGGCAGTAGCTTCCTCTGCGTACCATAATAGCATACTGCGATCGCCAACCCGCCTGCCAAGTGTGGCGATTATGGTATATCGCACAAAACATACAGCTCTATATATATATATAAATATATATATATATATATATATATATATATATATATATATATATATATATTTACTAGCTGATCCCGCAAACGTTGTTTTGCAAAAAAAAATAGTTTTTAATTTACAAATTAAAAATAAAATTTAGGGGTGGACTAGCACTTAGGGGTATGGTAAATAGATAGTAGCCGATTCTCAGAGCTACTGAATACGCATGTAAAATTTGGTAAAAATCGGTCAAGCCGTTTCGGAGGAGTACGGTAACTAACATTGTGACATGGAAATTTTATATATTAGATTTGTGTTATTTATACGTGGTGAATGTGTTACATTTATTAGAGAAAAACCTTTAAATTTTTTAATCACCATGTATAAAGTAATAGCTCTGAAAAAGTTATTATTTCTATTCGTAATCTTCGGGAACAGATAATAAACAATGATTAATTTAAATGTGTCGTACAGATTTTTATATAGGTTGTTCCATAAGTTGATTATTCTGCGATTATGTTGTATCCCCCATAGATATCTTTAACATAGACGAAAATATAAATATGTGTTTTGTTTTCTCATTTTATGAGTGCGAAAAAAGTTTGCGAAAAATATTTATTAAGAACTCTTTTGTTTTTCTCCTTTTTATATACACACCACAGATTAAATTTAAACATCTTTATCTGTCAAACTTAATAAGTAATAAGTATAATATACCATAAAACGTTCATAGACAACTCTATTGGACGTCACTACACTTAAAAATATTTGTGGTGGCAATGTTAACTGTTCGGAACTGTTGTCCGAGGTAAACTTTCGAATTCCTGCAGCAAGAACGCGTTCTAGATCTTTCTTCTATTTTGTTCTAGATCTTTCTATCAACGGCTAGGACAAATATCGGTAAACTTGCACCATTATACAGGATGTGTGACCTCCACAATTCATATGTTAGTGATATTGATATATTCTCGTGCTCTCTCGTATCTTTTAAAAGACAATTGCGTTCTAAATTATTGAGTACATAATAAATATATAAACAAACATAATATAAATATATAAACCATAGTCTTTGATCCCCGTTTAGTAAGTTTTTATTCTTTTGTGTTTTCATTGTTTGACTATAAATCATTATATGTTCTCAGTGAGATAGTTATAAGGTAACAACTGTAACTAATTTTATATTTCTAAGTTTCTAAGTTTGTACTTTCTTACTGCCTTTTGTTACTGTCTATCTTCAAAAAAGTAAATAAATAAATAACTTTGAGGTCAATCTTGCATTTGACATTTATGGAATGTCTAAATATGTTTTTGTTAAAGATTGTCTTAATTAAAAAAAAAAACAGTTTTTTTTTAAATGCGCACGTGAGTCAACAGTCATGCAGCGCATTGGGTCAGTGTGATCCAGTTCTGAGTTCGGCGGAGTCAGCGTTTGTACGAAGGCCGCCGCGATGACTCAATCTAACATTTCAAGGTTTCTTTGTTAAACAATTTCGTTAACCCTTAAATGCACGACTTTTATTTATACTTTAAAAATATATACATTCATTATTATTGAAAAAAATATATTAT
Organism: Battus philenor; assembly: GCF_028537555.1. Classification (NCBI taxonomy): domain Eukaryota; kingdom Metazoa; phylum Arthropoda; class Insecta; order Lepidoptera; family Papilionidae; genus Battus; species Battus philenor. The sequence continues at coordinate 6,686,609 of NW_027181692.1, forward strand.
TATGTTGCAGATATACAACCCTATACAGTAATACCCCGCTTTACGCGAGGGATATGTTCCAAAAAAATCGCGTTAACTGAAATTCGCGTATAACGAGGTTTATGATTAAACATAGTCAAAAATTATTACAAAAAAATACAAATCATTTTAATCAATCACTTTAATTCTAGGAACACTTTATGCAATACATACTCTTATTTTTTACGGAAAAATACATCTATTGTCTTTTGGGTAACGTTTTGTTTACGTTCTTGTAAAATACGTTCATAACACCCAACACTGTTTTTAATTGTTCGACAGATGGTCAGGACACCATAGAGAAGTAGATGACTACATTATATTTATACGCACTCCTTCGCGTAATTCGAGGCATTTGAGCGCGAAATTTTCAATTCGCGTTATAGTGAAACCGCGTATAACGGGGTCGCGTAAAGCGGGGTATTACTGTACATTTATCTTTAAGCGTAGTACTCGTTTTACGTTTAAGTGGGTATATTGTATGTTTTCTGTGTTTGGCACTAATCGGTGTAACATAACTCCTGGAGATGCCCCGTGGAGGGGTGAAACACGTGTTGAGTGATTTGACGGTGGCGGTTGTGTGATTCGCATTGTTTGCCGCATACGCATTTATCAGCGGTGGCTAAATATTGGTCCTTTTCTTACTTAGGATGGACTTCCGGGTAACGCCTGATTCCATTAAATATTGCAGTTTTGTCATCATTATGCATTTAAGGGTTAATTAGTCATCCACGTGACGTGTGTGGGTGAGATGGTGATTTATTTCACTACAGAAAACTTTAAGTTGGTTTTCACTTGAAATAACCAAGTAAACTCTATAGTTAAGACATTTTATATTAGTTATATATATGTATATGTATGTCGGAACTCTGTAGTTTCAGCCGGTGTCGACAGATGACGCTAGTTATTCGTAAACGATATATATATATAAACTAGCTGATCCCGCAAACATTGTTTTGCAAAAAAAATATTTTTAATTTTCAATTTAAAAATAAGGGTTAATCGTAGAAGGGCGAAAATTTAGGGTTGTATGTATTTTTGTATGTTGTATCATAAAAAAATAAAAACAAAAAATTTCGTCAAAAAAATTAAAAATAAATTTTAAGGGTGAACAACCCTTATCACTTAGGGGTATGAAAAATAGATAGTAGCCGTTTCTCAGACCTACTAAATACGCATATAAAATTTGCCAAAAATCGGTCAAGCCGTTTCAGAGGAGTTCAAGTTCGAACACCGTGACACGAGAATTTTATATATTAGATATATAAAAGACGATTGTAGAATTATTTAAAAATTTAAATTTACATAACCCATGTCAGCTGCTGGGAAATCGAAACAAATTACTGTCGTGAATAATTATTATTATTATTGCAGCACAACATTAGCGAAATACAAACAGCGATAGTAATTAACTAACCGGAGTCTTAAGTATCATTAGGAGTGCTGTCATATACGTGTGCATATATATAACTTCTGTACATATTTTGTACTTTTGTCATATAATGTCAATAAATATGATTATTGTACAAGAAATATTCGTTAGATATACATAGTAAGCATCGGTCAAATTAATTGCGTTCTGCGAATATTATTAATATCAATTGGAGCACTCCACATTCTCCACAACCTTATTTTGTTACTATTGTTCTTCTATTATTTATTTATATTATTTTATTTTTATTTAAATAGTGATGTAATTAATAGGCTTTATACTTAATTACTTATTTATTTAACAGAATAATACACATTAGCAAAACCTTTTATAGCAGAGAGGGCGGCAAGGACGTTTTAACAAAACAGTCAAACGTCATGACGTAGTGAGAAGTTGAGAACGCGGCAATTTCAAATTACTACAACAAATAGCTTACCCTATTTTAATTTTGGATTTTATATGTTACTCTTCACGATTACATTCTTGATCACCTGTAGTAATTGTAAGGATGCTTTGCTTCCTTCGAAGATGTAAATTTGGAGGGAGTAGGCTTGAATAGGCTGGTGCAGTCGAAGAGACTAATCACAGGAGAGGGAGAGCTATGAGTGGATCCTCTCTATAGCGGGAAGTACGGGGTCGGTCCGTGCGACAAATTAAAGGCTTCGATGCAGCCGCTGTAATAAGTAAGGCTTACCCCTGTTAGAAGGGATGTTATTTAAAAAGATATCTCTCAAAAAATATATTAAACGCAATGTTCATTTAGTGTAAATTTTTTACATACTTGTGTATATACTCGTTTCAATAAATATTTTTAAAAATATATCTTATATTAAATTTGTTTTAGTGATTATTCCTCAATCTCTCAAGTTACAAACTTAAATCCTTCAACTCTTCCATGAAAGCCTTCTTCAAGTTAAAGCTACGGAAGTTACAAACGTCTTGATCTGGGACGACACCGCAAAATACTTAGAAGAGTTTTTTTTCTGATCGCTTCTACAATATTCTTGAAATTTATGCTTGCTTAGTACATATAAGGTTATACATATATACACCAATACCACGCTTTGCGTCGTTTCGTTTTGCGTTTTTTTCGAAGTTGCGTCGCTGCTTAATTAGTACTAATTCACTGTGCGTCGTTAGATGTTTGAGGTTGCGTTGTTTTGGGTTCGAGTCTTTAATTTTTTTTGTAACTCACTTTTGTTTCTTATTGCGCCATGCGATTAAAAGTCGGGGGATTCCCTTTCTAACTAAAAATCAACGCAATTTACGAGAAAATACAGTTTTATTTTCACTTTGCTTTGCTAATTTTAGAGTTCAGTTTCAATTACTGTGTGTTGTGCTTTTTTTAAAAGATAATAATAAATTTATATAAATTTTTACATGTTGTTTCTGGTTCCAAAAAAGGTAAATATTTTGTTCATTTATTTATTGGCAGAGTTACATTATTTTTGTTTTTTAAATGTTTACTTTGTTCAATTTTCTTTTTAAAAAGTATTATTTTCGTAACCCTGGAAACTATCTTCGATCTTTACATGGTTTGCTGTAGAAAATCTTAATTCACTTTGTGGCGTTTCAATTTGCGTCGTGTTTTACTGGAACGTAATTACGACGCAAAGTGAGGTATTTGTGTATATACATATTAAAAAACTTCATAAATTTGATATAGATATATCACATGGGAGGTAGTTGCCAATGATGACATGTTTTCGAGATCTCGCTTACGGTAGACCTTATAAGGGTCTAGTTCAACTAGAAAGCAATGGTGAAAGATCCAATCAAAAATGAGGAAATCCACAGAAAAGTCAGTCACGGATATAGCTTGAAGAGTTGCTCATCTGCAGGCTACGGCTGAAAGGTGCTCCAGTTGTTCCAGTGCTTGACGATCGAACAAATGACATTCGAATTATGAACACGCGCCTCTTCACACCCGCTGTCGCTTATAGGGTAGATAGAGTCGCCGATTTTAAACAGATATAATATCTTTCAGTAAAATTAAATTATTAGGTTTATTTTAAATTATTTAGGTTTTAATTGTAATTTATTTACAAGTCAATAAGACTTTCTAGATAACACTCGGACCTTTAAAACCAAGGTTCACTGACGTTGCTCAAAGAATTGCTCGTTTGAAGTATCAGTATGTGAAGGACATGTGTACCTAATAGATACGCCGTGGGACCCTACTAGATAGACCGGTTACATACTGAAGGTCGCGGACAGCGCTGAACCGATCCAGGTGTACCGAGAAGGCCTATTCTTTGTCCAACATCAACACTACACAGCTCTACTCGGGTAGAGCGGTTCACTAGCGAACGTCATCGTACAACTGGAACGCGTCTGACCAGCTTCCATTTTATTTTCAAGTTCACAGACCCTTTCGCTCCGTGAACTCAGTTCCGATGTAACCGTAAAAGCCTCCAGGCTTTCACCAGACTTTAACCTAAACCAAGCATGCTTTTTTGTAATTAATAACTTTTCGATTTAATAGCTGTAGTATTATAAAATTGCAGATAAAATAAACTGATAATTAAAAACATTTATAATAATAATTTTATTACAATCAACATTATAGACGACCTATCGGAACGGAGCGCGGCGAAAGAATGACAAAAGAACAATGGCGGTTGTACGTGCGTCGGAATAAATTGACGATCGAACAAATGACATTCGAATTATGAACACGCGCCTCTTCACGCCTGCTGTCGCTTATAGGGTAGATAGAGTCGCCGATTTTAAACAAATATTATATCTTTCTTATTCTTTTACAGAATATTAGATAAATAAATTATTTAGGTTTTAATTGTAATTTATTCGGTGAAATTTTTAATTCTGGCAACTTAGTAAGTAGCAACATTGACAACTGTCAATTGTTTTCTAATTTCGCTTTGATATAAAATTTAACAGCAGTATTATTAAAATGAATTAATTATTTTACCTATAACTAATACATGTATATTATAGTGACAACTAAATTACATTTTTACAAAATTATAAAATCTTTCATAGGCCCGGGTGGCATTAATAGTGTCCGGTGGCAGAATTCGAATGTCAAATTCAAATAAAAAAAAACTACTGTCATTAAGTATACATTTTGTAAAATATTTATTTTAATTAAAAAGATGAATTATGCGGTTTATATTTAAAAAAAATTATATTGTGTAAATGCTGACCGTCACGTGGAACATACTCTTGGAATTTTGCTTCTGTATTTTTTATTTAAACGCTGTGATGATCACTAGATTCATTTCATAGCCTTTCCCCTTCAGGTTCTCCCCCAAAAAAGTCTATGGAGGTAACATCTGGTAATCTAAGTGGCACAAGATTTTTAAAACCTACCTGTTTCAATTTTTAATCAATATTATTTTAATTATTTATATATATATATATATATATATATGTCATAAATGAATTTTTAATCGATCTAAATGTGTGGAACTTGATTTATAATACATTGGCATGAAAAAAAAAACAGTATTTTGTTTGAACGCTTTTCGACTGTCTTAAACTAGAACAATATTTTATTAAATGCTTTAGTTAATACAAGAAATAACTAATGCATTGAATAAAATATCAGTTCAAACTATAATTGAAGAGATGTAATATCAAAGGATATCTGTTAAAAATGTTTCTTTGTGCCTTTCGATACCATGTTAATTTGTTTTATAATGTTTTTAATTTCAAGTATATTTGATTATTGTATAGTAACAATTGTTCATTTAGTTTCAATTTTTTTTTATTTACCCGACTAGCCTAGTTCGTTTGAATAAATATTTTTTTTAATTTGATTCTTTCCTGCCAGTTTTAAAAACAGACTTAAAATTAGTATTCTTTGAATATAGAACATATAAGTAAATTCTAATTTAATACGCCTAATAATAAAAGAAAATACGCATTTTGTAAAAATATGTTCCTAGGAAAATAGCATTAAAAAATTGGTTTTTATTATAATTGAAATATATTTATGTATAAACCTTCATTTTTAAGTATAAACAACTTTTTATATATTTCTATTTTAATATTCTCGACAAAAATATAACGTAATAATAAACAATTATTGGAAAGTGTATTCTGGTTTGTTGTCCACAGCTGGAGATACAGCAGACCAGACTTATAGATAAAAGAACCGTTTAGAAGTGGTCTGCATTCAGCGTGTTCCAGCGACCACACCAGAACCTTAAAGTTCTAGCAGACATCTGTTTGCGCGGTATATATCCTGTTCAACTGTCATTTCAACATTTCAATCAGCTGGCCTATATAGGTCATTTTCGTTATAAGATTTTTGATTCGGAATATATATCAGTTATATCCAATTTCCAAGGAATATACACTAAATAAGAAAAGGACCAATATATAGCCACTTCCGCACATGCAGTGGCAGTCGTGCAACAAAGTGCACCGCCCGCCAGCCCGCTGATAAATGCGCATGCGGCAAACAATGCGAATTACACAACTGCCACTGTTAAATCACTAGTGTTCCACCCCTCGATGGGGCATTTTCGGCAGCTATGTTACAATATACAAATGTTCAAATATACAAATATGATAATTCTGTGATATTTGAACAACAAGGCGAAGGAAGTGAGGCAATGAATGAACGGAAACACAACCGCCAACGTCAAATCACTCACCACGTGGTTCACCCCTCCACGGGACATCTTCAGGAGTTATGTTACACCGATTAGTGCCAAACACAGAGTGCAAAGTGCACTAATCGGTGTAATATAACTCCTGAAGATCAGCGGGCTGGTGGGCGGTGCACTTTGTTGCACGACTACCACTGCATGTGCGGAAGTGGATAAATATCGATCCTTTTCTTACTTAGGATGGACTTCCGCGAGGTAACGCCTGATTCCATTAATTATATACACTAAAAGTCTGAAAGTATTTAGCAAAAATATTTTTAAATTGAGTAAAATCGTGGACCACCGCTGGGATATTGATATAAGCCGGTATATTATTTACAACATTGTAATGTCTTCTCGCACATGGTAATATAATAATACATTGAATGCTAATCCCAGAGACATCCGCCCTCAAACCATAAATTATACATTTGTATTGAAAAGCGACATAATAGTTAAAAGTCTAATAAATCAGATTTAAAGACAAAAAAGGTTATATGTAGTACAATACTCTCTACATTGTCTGTGGTACGTGACAGCGAAAGCGGCGGACGCATTACGCGCCAATACGATCGGTCACAGACTATTAACGATTTGTTTTGGCGCGAAATTGATTGTTTTTTTTTTATTTCACTATACGGGTAAGGAGGTTGAATATACGAATGATTTTTGTTTAGTGATTCTAATATAATATTTATTCGATTCTCTGTAATATTGTTTAAATACTATTTATTGAAATAAATACAGTTATATGATCCTCTTTTCACTAAAAATTAGATATTAACCATATAAAATACTGTATAAATTTGACTGAATCAATGTAAACAGCCTTTCAAAAAAGCGAAAGTGTTAAGCTCGTGTCGATCCCACTTTCGAATTGCCTCCTTGTAGGATGTGAGTCCCACGCTTAGAAACACGATTCTAGAGGATCTACTCTTTTTGATACTTTACATTTAAGACTGTAATCGGAGACTAACTGACTTTGGTATTTGCTGTCATTTGATACGCGTTACTTCCGAGGGTGTATGGAAGGATCCCAGCTAGATATAACGGACTTTTGAGTTTCTGCCCGGCTCCGAGTCGATGGTAGCTTGCTGCTTATAATGTTAAAATAATCGACGATATAAAAGCGCATGTAAATGCCGACATTAATAAAGATATTCGTAGCAACAGTCTTATATTTAAGAAGTTTATTCCTTTACTAGGTACCGTCAACAAAAAACAATTCCACTCCGTTTCAAACAATGGTATCTCCGGAATAAAGACGACTAAGGTAAGTACAAAACAATTAGTTCGTACATCACATGGGTCGCCTTTCACCTGTTCACTTCTCCCAGCGTAAACACTTTCCGAAGTGGTGATAAGTCAGGAAGTTCCAACAGAAAAAGACTGCGTCGCCTTAATGATGGGCGACGACAACCTTCGCCCATCATTCCTATCGTTTTCTCGCAGGGTGGTAAGCAATGCTATTAAAAGCAACAAAACCAAATAGAAAAACTGGAACCAAACAAAATAAATACACATGTAAACGAACTTATCAAATAATAACAGAATATAAGACAAGTCTGGCAATATATTAAAAAGTTCAAATCCAAACAAATCTGTGATATCAAAAAATAAAGATAAAGATCGTAAAATAAAAATGTACCTAGCCACCAAAAAGTCAAAAGATGAGGAAAGGAAGGCGATGAAAGCAAGAAGAAATGAAAGAACAAAAATTGCAAGATATTGTGAAGGATAAAAGGAAAGAATAAAAGAAATTGAGAAGTATGAAAGTGAATATCGAATAAAGATAAAACTCTCAAAAAATTATGTGTCAATAAAGTCCCTGTCCCAAACTAGATAGGTGGTACGAGAGGCTCCCAATAGCGGGGGCCATAAAAAAAACGAAAAACACTTGGTTCAGTCCTCTTTCGGGCCCCTAAATCGGAATTCTAAACGGTATCAAGTGACAAACTAGACCAAGGTCCCAGAGGATCCCTGAAGACCAGTTAAATGTAACTGCATCAGCTGAGTATCCCTAAGTAAGGTCGAAGTTCTGGAAAAGAGAACGACAGAGAATCACAGCATAGAAAGTCAAGGTGAAGAGCGTTGGAAGACTATAGATAATGTACAGAAACCTATGCCCAGCAGTGGGTTTCTTATGTCTGCTAATAAATCTCAGGACTTCGCTGCGAGATTGAATCAAAAACGAGATATTCTGAAGAACCAAAGTTGCTGATGTAACTCGAAGAATTATTAATTATTCGTCTTAAGTGGCAGTTCCATATGGCCTGTGAAACTATCTGATGTTAGAGTTGAAAGATTATAAAGTGATCACAAGTCGGTGGACGCGAAGGTATGCCTCAATAAAGGCATGATAAAAAAGTTTTTTTAAGTCCGACGGCATTTTTAAGGTTTAAAATGTCACTGGATCCAGTAAGCGCAAAGTAGGTGATAATGGTGATGATTGGTGAAGTTCCCTTAGATCTGGGATGAGCAACCCGCGGCCCTTGAGGCAAGTAAATTTTAATTTATTTTTGTATAAAAAAAAAATGCTAGAATCAAGGCTTTAAAGATAATAAAAGTGTCTAATTAGTTGTAAATCGGTTGATTACGAACATAACTTACGTTTAGAACATGGTTTGAACTTTGAATACATACTTTATTTTTTTCATGACCCACTGTATTTGAAACTGCGGCCTTGGATCAAAAAAGGTTGCCCACCCCTGTCTTACATGATGGTGGTAAATAAAAATAATATGCTATATGATTCGTAGTAATCAGTATTTTTATTTCAAAGAAATCATGGACACCCTAGTTTTTAATATTTAGCAGCGACACTCGCCCGCCGTATTGTTAAGGCGCGTATTTTATGTTGTACATTGACATATAATGATCAATAACAATTGTACTGTCTAATTGGTTTCAATAACAAAATGTAAACATGATAGAAATATAGTTGTTAACGGGAGCCAATATAAAATTAACTTTTGAGAAATAAAAAAAAAACATATTGTATTTTAACGAATATACTTTTAAAAAACGAAATGAAATTTTTTTTCTTTTTTAAAATATATTTTTAAAAATCGAAGTGGTTTTTTTTTATCTAGAATATTCTTCCGAACGACACCGAAGCGCCACCATTTTTTCTAGAAATTTCTTTGATTTCGTACGGGGTGTAACAGAGGACTGATTTCAAGAGATAGCCACCGAATATCTCATCGACATAACTTAGTTAATTATTAAGAATTAAAAAAAAATTGTGTTTTAAAGAATATGTTTTTTAAAAATATAATGATTTTTTTTTTAAATAAAGTATATTCTTCCGAACGACACCGAAGCGCCGCCATTTTTCTAGAAATTCCTTTAATTTCGTATGGAGTGTGATAGAGTAATGATTATAAGATGTGGCCACACAATTTCTCTTTGATATAATATTTCTTGTAAAAACCTCTCGTACGACCTCCATGCTGTCATTAGTTGAAAGAAGTAATATAAAAAAAATAATTTCAATGCACCTTTGAGTAAATCAACGGAGAGTATTATGCGACAAAATTAAGTTGTACGATGATATACCGGATAGTTAATGTCGCCAACTCTATTATACATTTTACCGACTAATCCCAGCGACCGTCGTCTGTTGCGTATTTATATATATATATATACACACACACACACACACACTTGTGTGTGTATATATTACATGAATATAAGTATATACTCATAATCCTTTACGTTTGGATAGTAATCTTTTGTCACATAGACAATACAATATTTTATTGTATTTTCAAATACGTTAAAAATAAAAAATTTCAATAATTAATTGTCATAAAGTCATAATAAATTTATTTAAAATGTCTAAATACTTTTTGGTACAAAAGCTAGCACTGGCTGAATCCGCCGCGTGTTTATATAACGTTGCGTATCTTTATTATCTGTGCAAATTGACAGGGCGTGGTGAGCGCCGCGACGCCCAAATCGGTTCCCGCCTTCGTATATTAAACTCCCGCCATTTTATAAACGTCAAATTCACATATTTATTTTATAATATATACGATTTGCAAATATATTACTGATTTAATGGTACGTAATTGATTTTAAATTAATATGGCGTGTTTATTTCTGATATTCTTTGTTAAAATTATAAGGCCTGTTACACATATAAGTTTTTTCGACGTAAAAATCAACGGTTGTCAGTTTTATGGACTCGGTGACATAAATGGCGGCAAGTCGCGACTTTTTCTCGTCTTATTTGAGTTTTAAATTCACATGGTATGCAAGAATATTGCTTTTATTGTGAGGATTTAGCAAGTACATGCCTTAGGGCAGATAGATCCCAACCGTGGGATACTTAGCTGTTGTTTTTGACAGTTAAGTAAAAAAAAAGTGAACATCAGGCCTTGGAGAATTATATTAAAATGTACATAAATTCTCTTTTGAATTTTGAAACATTTTCAATGCAGTTTTTAAGTGAAAAATTCATTGTACAACGCTTAGAATTACAGCAGTGTTTTATAATAATTCGTTTAGTTAACTACTCATCAATTAGGAAGCCCACAGCTGGACATAGATGTCCACATTGATTTCCGATAAGTCTTTAACAAGTCCTCCTTGTGTGTAGACATCTTACGAGGACAAAGGCCTTCACTTCACTTCATGGTCCCAACAGCCATAAGTTCTTTTCTATGCGACTTGAATGCCACTTCAACTTTCAAATCGATACGTATAAACAAATAGAAATGTATTATATATGTGATATCAACAGTCGTGGAGTAGAATAAGGAAGCAAAGTATGTAGAAAGTGTTAAGAACGAAAAAGAATGAATGAAAATTTGAAGAACGATAGAAGGAAAAGTGTGAATGAAATTGTGAAGAACGATAGAATAAAAAGAATGAATGAAATTGTGAAGAACGATAGAAGAAAAATAATGAATAAAATTGTGATGAACGACAGAATAAAAAGAGTGAACGGAAATTTGAAAAACGATAGAAGAAAAAGTGAATGAAATTGTGAAGCATGAATGAAGAGATAAACAAAATTGAAGGACTCGTTAAACCCTAAGCATAATCAAGTCACTTCTCATGCTTATTGGACTTGAACAAGAGCGCCAAAAACATATAGGAGTCATATCTCATATATTCTTCTTTTCAGGTGATATGCGCCTACTCCAAGGTATACGTCTTCCTCAAAGATCTACACGATGACTGGTCATGCGCTTCCTTAGTAAGAAAAGAACCAATATTTAGCCACTTCCCGCACATGCAGTGGTAGTCGTGCAACAAAGTGCACCGCCCGCCAGCCCGCTGATAAATGCGCATGCGGCAAACAATGCGAATCACACAACCACCACCGTCAAATCACTCAACACGTGTTTCACCCCTCCACGGGGCATCTTCAGGAGTTATGTTACACCGATTAGTGACAAACACAGAGCTGATTTCATTAAATATCCAATGACCTTTTTTACGTTTTTTTTATTTCACACTTCCCCCTGTTAGGTGTGGGACAGATACGTTATGAGTTTTTGAGATATATTTTTGTCTTCTTTCTTCCTTCACGGCATCTACGATGCTGTTTCTTTCTTTCATCCATCATAAACTCTTTCACTCCATTAGCATTATTTTCTTCCATCCTTCTTCTCAAAGTATAGCAGATTATTTATCACATTATTGTTCCCTTTTGTGTTTACCAGAACTTTGTCGCTTGTCATTCTAGTGAGGCCTGTCCACGTCGTCTGCCTGCTCGTGCTCTTTTAACCTCAACTGCCATCGGTTACACGAGTGCCACTGCCACTACGTACGCCTACTGCCACTTCAGACGGAAAATTCTTCAAGTCACTTCATAAATATAGTAAATACGAATAGATGCAGGCTGAAGTTGGAAGGTTGCAGTGGCAGAATCCCACAAGGTGATGACATAGTAAAGATCGCGGGAAGTCGTTAGATATCATCAGCACAAGACATCATCAGAAAAAGAAGATACCCTGATTGGTAATATGTGTAACAGCTATATTAGGGTGAATATATATTACATATACATTCGCCCTATTGTATATTGCATCACATATATATATATTTAAAAACTAATGGTATGTCAAATATTCACGTAATGAAAATTCATAAATATAGTAAATACGAATAGATTAGAAGCAATTTTCGTATGTAATAGATATCATAATCAAATAGTATTACAAGTACACCATCACGGTGTTTGTATTGTCAATTAGCACTTGTATGGTTCAGTGAACTACACGCCGTACAAAATGTAGGTCCATACGTTTTATTAGGTGACCTCTTGAATTATTAGAGGGACCGGAAAGTAATGTCGTTTTAAATTAAATTCACACGACAACATTTTTAACAAGTTTTTATTTCTAATCAACAATATATTAATATTCGTCATCAACCTTTTGCGGTCTAGTATACAAAATCAATGCCGGAGCGGTGACAAATCAATCGGTTTTTCTGTGAAATATATCGATAGAAATATGTATATATATGTATGATTATCTATATATATGTGTGTATAGTAATGTATGTTTATGTATGTATGTACACCCTAAACTGCCTTCTCTTTCATGTATCTCATCACCATCCAAAGGTTAGAAAAGGACCAATATTTAGCCACTTCCGCACATGCAGTGGTAGTCCTGCAATGAGTCAGGCTCTTGACTCTGTGTTTGGCACTAATCGGTGTAACATAACTCCTGAAGATGCCCCGTGTAGGGGTGAAACACGTGTTGAGTGATTTAACGGCGGCAGTTGTGTGATTCGCATTGTTTGCCGCATGCGCATTTATCAGCGGGCTGGCGGGCGGTGCATTTCATTGCACGACTACCACTGCATGTGCGGAAGTGGCTAAATATTGGTCCTTTTCTTACTTAGGATGGACTTCCGCGAAGTAACGCCTGATTCCATTATATTTATTTGTATATATTAGTTTTGGATCAACATATAATGTAGCATAAATAACTAAAAACCTTATACAAGGCGATTGATTAGAGATGTGAAAACTTTAAAATGGTTAATGATATAGCCTATTTATTAGCAAACATATTTAAAGGTTTCATATCTATTTCCAATCATCCTGTATAAAGTTTTTAATCTGAACACCAACAACTTCACTCAGTACAAAGTTTATAAGGACATATAGTAAACAATAATTAAATTTAATATATATTTATACATTTTGAAATCGATTTCTCTTATCATATTATCATTACGTGATTTATTATTTCTGAAACCACTAATTTTTGTATATGATGTACCATATATATATATAATGGTGTTTAATATGTACAGTTGTAATTTTCCAAAATAATTAAATAAGCAAACATAATATAAACATGTTTTTTTATTTTACCCCAACCTAAAGCTACCATTAATCGAAAAATTGTGTATTTTATACAAAGAATAAAAATAAATATCAAAAGAAGCAAATGACACTTGTTGTAACAGCTCCTTATAGATACCGGATTGTTTGTATTTCGTGCGACAGAAATAACGCTGTACGAAGCCGAAATTAGCCGATTGTCTCTTTCCATAGGTCGTGCAATATTTATCGCCGGGTACTGTACTTTAATTGACAGCATAAACCCTTAAATACATAATGATGAAAAACTCCAACATACCACTTTGCATACAATAGTGTACAGTAAATACATAGTGTTGTATATCTGCAACATAAAGTTTTTTAATAATTAAGTAATAAAAGTATTAAATTATTTTTCTATTTTTCCCTGCATTGTAGTGTAATATGTGATAATCTGCAAGATATATATCTGGTTTTATTTTAAGATAAGATATATGTTTAATTTTTAAGTATAAATAAAAGTCATGCATTTGAGGGTTAAGCAGTGGTAGCTCAGAGGTAGAGGAATGGTACTTGCGATCGTAGGTCACGGATTCAATTCCCGGGACACAATCTTATATAATTCACACTTTGTGCATTAATTATATAGTGTTACCACTGCTCACAAAGAAGTTTCTGGAGGATTTGCAGCAGCATCTGGATACCATAATACCACACTGCGAAGCATGTCGATTATGATATATCATCCTATAGATATCTTTGGTAAAGGCATATACCTTGCAATGGGCGTGTATTTACTGAAAATAAAAAGTAATACATTCATCTTGTATGTCATATGTTTATGATATCTAGGTGTTGTAATTCGAAATTTAAATTCAAAAATTCTTAATTCAAAATTTGAATCATTACGTGCTTTTTTGACGTCAAACTGAGTTAAACATCTGTTCCATATAATGTCTCAGACCTGAGTAGAATAGAAATAAATACATTTAAAAAACTTTTAAGTTAAACGGTTTTTTGATACCCATATTGAGGGGGTTAAGGAAAAATATGTAATCCGCCATTTTGTATCGGCTGCCATCTTAGATTTATGTTTTTGATTTGATTATATTGTATTGTCATCTAAATTAAATGTGTGTACCAAATTTCAGATCGATCTGACAACGGGAAGGTGCTTAAATTTCAATTTCTAATTTTGACCCAAACAAATAAATTCCGTACGGGTCGAACTAAATAAAACCGTTTAAAAACTCAACTAGAATATTTATTTAAAAGAATATACAATTATATATACACCAATTAATATTGTTATGTACTGTGGGTTCTGACTCGAAATGAAACACCACTGGTTCACAAGGAGTCCTTTATTCACGAATCAAATGGTCACCCTACTTTAACACAAAGTATACTTTCGCTTAGTCCAAACTTCGCTTCCAAATCGTTCAAGAAATCACTGTCCAAATAACTTGCCGAATAGTCATTTTGTATCACTGATCGTAGATCTTAATCTTATAACTCGATAAACAACATTGAACTGTCGATATGGGGAGTACACCTATTTATACCACGGAGAAGGTTCTAGTAAGTTCGAGATAGTACTCGGTTCACAAAAATCTATAAATAACTTCAAGGTCACGCGTGTTCACGGCACTTCTTGATCCTAGGGTTCCGTGTTTATTGTTTAGATCAGTGATTTCCAAAGTAGTCTATATCGATCCCTAGGGGTCTACGTCAGCGAAAAAAAATTTGGGGGTCCATGAAATGAAAATGGAGGTCCACGATATTACGATTATTTACATCATACTATTTTATAATATCAAAACATTTACATTATTTATAAAAGTACCTATGAAGTAAAAAAATTATGTTTATTTAATGTTACGTATATTTTACATAACAGATACAAAATTTTATTTTGAGTAGTTTTAATTTAAATTCAATTAATAAATGTATAAATTAACATGTGTTTTTACTTTAAGTTTTTAACACTAAACTTCACTACAGTTAGAAATTTACAGGAAATCAATATCAGGTAAATAGGGGGACTACCCAACACTGAAAAACATGGCAAGGGGTCTACGACACAAAAAAGTTTTGGAAACTCTGTTCTAGAATGTACGTAGTATGTATTGTATTAAATTAAATACATTTTAATACACGTATCGAGTGATAGCGAGTATTTATTTTAATTGTTTTTAAATTTTACACTAAGCTATTGAATAATGGGACATTGTTAGCACATTATCACGTCCGAATCTCTATCGAGAGCCCTCAACGTCAGAGGGTGAGGTCCAAAATCCCTCTCCACTAGAAATCGCGCGTGACCCGTGCAAACATGAGATTTACAACCGCCATTTTACTTTTTTATAAATCTTAAATAATTGTTTTCTTTATTTAAATTCCATTTAAGCATGTGTTTTTATAATTTAACACTAGCTTTGTATGCGTGTAGCCGGAGATGGCATATGGGTCTTAGACGTGATGATGAGATGGCATCTATAAGAATTCTCAAGATCACACAGGGAGCAATGGTGGTAGATGATCGCCTACGTAAGTAGAAACATTTAATGGATGATGCGTTACTTTGCGGAAGTCCATCCTAAGTAAGAAAAGGACTAATATATAGCTACTTCCGTTATATCTAATATATAAAATTCTCGTGTCACGGTGTTCGAACTTGAACTCCTCCTAAGCGGCTTGACCGATTTTTACCAAATTTTATATGCGTATTCAGTAGGTCTGAGAATCGGCTACTATCTATTTTCCATACCCCTAAGTGATAAGGGTGGTCCACACCTAAATTTTATTTTTAATTTTTTAGACAATTTTTTTGGTTTTTATTTTATTATTATTATACAGCATATAAAAATATATATAAACCTAAATTTTCACCCCTCTACGATCAACCCTTATCTTACATTTGTTAATTAAAAACTTTAATTTTTTTTGCAAAACAACGTTTGCGGAATCAGCTAGTAATGATATATAAATTTGCTAAACACAGAGTGCACTAATCGGTGTAACATTACTCCTGAGGTAAGTTTCGATTCTGACTGACATGCGGCAGTCGCAATAACAATTTGCTTCTTAAACATATGACTTTGTTCCACAGACGGAGCAATGTTCATAAAGAAATCTTTACTAAGATTTTTCACTTCATATATCGCTTTGCTAGTATTTGTTGAAGCATCTTCTATGCGGTGTGAATTTAACATTTTAACATAACCTTTTTTATTAGTCCATTTACCGGCATTTACAAAGGATATTATGTTGGATCTATGCTTGGCACTAATCGGTGTAACATAACTCCTGAAGATGCCCCGTGGAGGGGTGGAACACGTGTTGAGTGATTTGACGGTGGCGGTTGTGTGATTCGCATTGTTTGCCGCATGCGCATTTATCGGCTGGCGGGCGGTGCACTTTATTGCATGACTTACTGCTGCATGGCGGAAGTAGCTATATATTAGTCCTTTTCTTAAGTAGAAACATTGTTCGTTCGAAGTGGCAATGAGCGGAGCACATCGCTCTTAAAGCTGATGGCTGTTGGGACGGAACAGTTCTCGACGACCACCAGCTGGTATAGAGCCGCTATTTTGGTAGACTCCCACCAGAATCGACTACAGGAAGTAACTGGATATAGGTAGCGCCAGATCGGTCATCGTAGCGTTCTTTTGGAAAAACCATGGGCATCCTGGTTACAAAGACTCTGTGTTTGGCACTAATCGGTGTAACATAACTCCTGAAGATGCCCCGTGGAGGGGTGGAACACGTGTTGAGTGATTTGACGGTGGCGGTTGTGTGATTCGCATTGTTTGCCGCATGCGCATTTATCGGCTGGCGAGCGGAGCACTTTGTTGCACGACTACCACTGCATGTGCGGAAGTGGCTAAATATTGGTCCTTTTCTTACATAGTTCTATCTATCTATCATCTTATCAAGATAAAATCTTTTGCATTAGGACAGTATTTCTTCAAAGTCTTTTTTTAACTGCTTTTTTATTTATTCCAATTCGAATATGTAAATTGTTTTGATTACAATATGTATTTTTTTAGTTTACTAAACGCGGACAGTTGAAAGGATTGCCGCTATTTAACCTATAGCCTAGAGTTTCAATTTTGATACCAATCTTTTAAACCGAATGTTCACATTACTATTAGTTTTTTTTATAGGTTGGCTGTACGTATTTTACTGTTGTATAATATTCTTTCCAACGAAATTTAAAAAAAAAATTCCCTTCATCTAGATCCTCAAGCAAAGACAGTAATATTAAAAAAAATCACTTTCGTTAATCAGGCTATTAAGGGTTAACAGCGTTTTATTATACAATATTTTTCTTACAGATAAACATAGATAAAATTTATCATAAGAGAAAATTGTGTAAGAAAAATTGTAAAAAATTATAAAACGCTGTCGTGCCTCGCAGCTGGGAGAAGAAAGATCCGTATCAAATAGCGGCAACCTTCTTCCACCTGTCTAGTTCCGTTTAGTTTAAGCGAAAAATAAATATTGTAAAAAAAACACCAGCGATACAAATTAGATTTAAAAAAAAGATATAATTTATATGTGTAAAAAATATAATTTTATTTAAAGTCGCTGCCCAAACGTTACAGACAATTATGGCGTCAGATTTAAAACACTGTGATTTTTTCTTGAGGAAGTCCGGTAAGTTTAAACGTATATTAAGGTTTTCGAGTCACGTGATTGTCTTTTAATGATCATCTTTTTTGTAAGAACACAACATGGGCAGCCAGATCTTTTTCTGCCATAAACAAAGGAGGTTTTTATGCATATCCATAGCCAGGCACACAAACATTTGACTAATATCAAACGTGTGAAGGATTTTAAAAACTGCATTTGTACATACCTACTGCATGTAATGCAATCGCAATATCTCTGTTTTCTTTATCAGCTAATTCCGTTTTAATGTCACAAAATATCTTACAATGTTTTGGCGCGAAATTAAAAATGACAGATTCTAAATTCAAAAATGAAGTTTTGTTTATTTTTAATTATAACAGTGCAGTCTTCTTCTTGAAGTGCCTCTCCAACTAGTGGAGGTTGGCTATCAGCTTCCTGCTCTCTTCCTTATTTTTGGTTCTGCGTAATAGCTCAGCAGCGCTAGCGATTCCGGTCCACTCTCTTATGTTACGAAGCCACAACTTCTTTCTCTTACCAACCTTCCTTTTACCAGCGACCTTTCCCATCATGATAAGTTGAAGGAGATTGTATCGTTGGTGTCGAAGAACGTGTCCCAAGTAAGCGATTTTCCTTCGTTTTACTGTGAGCATTAGTGCGCGTATACGGCCGATTCGTTTCAGAACTTCGACGTTGGTCACCTTCAGAGTCCAGCTTATGGACAGCATGCGTCTATATGTCCACATTTCGAAAGCCTCTATACGCTTACGAAGGTCTTCCTTCATGGTCCAGGCCTCGCATCCGTACAGTATAATAGGCCAGATGTAACAGTGAAGCAAACGGGTCTTAATGTTGATGCTGCGACTGCATAGCACTTTCTTCATCGCGTTGAAAGCGTCACGTGCAATTTCAGTTCGCGTCTTTAAAAGTAAATGTATAGTGTATATATATTATTATATATTATTATATATTATCAAATTGCTTTTAAATACGTTTAATTTTATTGCATTAGAATATTCAATTGTAATATGCATTAATTGTTTCATTTTAATGCATCCGTTTTTCATTTTTAAGTTAATAAATTAAATATATCTTTATTCATATAGTCATTTACATGCGATTTTAAATTGTCGATTATTTTAACATTATAAGTAAGGTGCCGCCGGCTCTGAACGCCGATATATTTGGGGAACCGGAAAGTAATGTCGCTTTCTCAAGTTAAATTCACACGACAACATTTATAACAAGTTTTTATTTCTAATCAACAATATATTCACCTTCGTCATCAACCTTTTGCCGTCTAGTATATAAAATCAATGCCGGAGCGGTGACAAATAAATCGGTTTTTCTGTATGTCGACAGAAACGATATTACTTTCCTGTCACACTAATATATAATTAGTTATATACCTAAATGTCTTAACGTGGCTAAAATACCAAACCTGCGTGGTGTAAAAAGCATCGATTTAATGCCGGTGCGGTAACAAATCAATCGGTTTTTATGTAAAACATGTAGAAATAAACGACATTACTTTCCTGTCATACACATAATTAGTTATATATCTTAAAGTCTTAACGTGGTGAATATATACCTCTCATTTGACAGCAAAAATATATAATGCATTTATATATACTAGCTTTAACAACGACTTCACCTGCGTGAAATTTGTAAAATGCATTGATTTAATGCCGGAGCGGTAACAAATCAATCTGTTTTTCTGTATGTCGACAGAAACGACATTACTTTCCTGTCATACACATAATTAGTTATATATCTTAGACTTAACATGGTTAGATATGCCTCTAATTTGAAAGGAAAAATATATAATGCATTTATATATACTAGCTTTAACCACGACTTCACCTGCGTGGAATTTGTAAAATGCATTGATTTAATGCCGGAGCGGTAACAAATCAATCTGTTTTTTATGTAAAATATATCGAAATAAACGACATTACTTTCCTGTTACACACATAATTAGTTATATATCTTAAAGTCTTAACGTGGTGAATGTATGCCTCTCATTTGACAGCAAAAATATATAATGCGTTTATATATACTAGCTTTAACCACGACTTCACCTGCGTGGAATTTGTAAAATGCATTGATTTAATGCCGGAGCGGTAACAAATCAATCTGTTTTTTATGTAAAATATATCGAAATAAACGACATTACTTTCCTGTTACACACATAATTAGTTATATATCTTGAAGTCTTAACGTGGTGAATATATGCCTCTCATTTGACAGCAAAAATATATAATGCATTTATATATACTAGCTTTAACCACGACTTCACCTGCGTGGAATTTGTAAAATGCATTGATTTAATGCCGGAGCGGTAACAAATCAATCTGTTTTTTATGTAAAATATATCGAAATAAACGACATTACTTTCCTGTTACACACATAATTAGTTATATATCTTAAAGTCTTAACGTGGTGAATGTATGCCTCTCATTTGACAGCAAAAATATATAATGCGTTTATATATACTAGCTTTAACCACGACTTCACCTGCGTGGAGTAAAAAGCATTGATTTAATGCCGGAGCGGTAACAAATCAATCGGTTTTTATGTAAAACATGTAGAAATAAACGACATTACTTTCCTGTCATACACATAATTAGTTATATATCTTAAAGTCTTAACGTGGTGAATGTATGCCTCTCATTTGACAGCAAAAATATATAATGCGTTTATATATACTAGCTTTAACCACGACTTCACCTGCGTGGAGTAAAAAGCATTGATTTAATGCCGGAGCGGTAACAAATCAATCGGTTTTTATGTAAAACATGTAGAAATAAACGACATTACTTTCCTGTCATACACATAATTAGTTATATATCTTAAAGTCTTAACGTGGTGAATGTATGCCTCTCATTTGACAGCAAAAATATATAATGCGTTTATATATACTAGCTTTAACCACGACTTCACCTGCGTGGAGTAAAAAGCATTGATTTAATGCCGGAGCGGTAACAAATCAATCTGTTTTTCTGTATGTCGACAGAAACGACATTACTTTCCTGTCATACACATAATTAGTTATATATCTTAAAGTCTTAACGTGGTGAATGTATGCCTCTCATTTGACAGCAAAAATATATAATGCATTTATATATACTAGCTTTAACCACGACTTCACCTGCGTGGAATTTGTAAAATGCATTGATTTAATGCCGGAGCGGTAACAAATTAATCGGTTTTTATGTAAAATATGTCGACAGAAACGACATTACTTTCCTGTCATACACATAATTAGTTATATATCTTAGACTTAACATGGTAAGATATGCCTCTAATTTGAAAGGAAAAATATATAATGCATTTATATATACTAGCTTTAACCACGACTTCACCTGCGTGGAATTTGTAAAATGCATTGATTTAATGCCGGAGCGGTAACAAATTAATCGGTTTTTATGTAAAATATGTCGACAGAAACGACATTACTTTCCTGTCATACACATAATTAGTTATATATCTTAAAGTCTTAACGTGGTGAATGTATGCCTCTCATTTGACAGCAAAAATATATAATGCATTTATATATACTAGCTTTAACCACGACTTCACCTGCGTGGAATTTGTAAAATGCATTGATTTAATGCCGGAGCGGTAACAAATTAATCGGTTTTTATGTAAAATATGTCGACAGAAACGACATTACTTTCCTGTCATACACATAATTAGTTATATATCTTAAAGTCTTAACGTGGTGAATATATACCTCTCATTTGACAGCAAAAATATATAATGCGTTTATATATACTAGCTTTAACCACGACTTCACCTGCGTGGAATTTGTAAAATGCATTGATTTAATGCCGGAGCGGTAACAAATTAATCGGTTTTTATGTAAAATATGTCGACAGAAACGACATTACTTTCCTGTCATACACATAATTAGTTATATATCTTAGACTTAACATGGTAAGATATGCCTCTAATTTGAAAGGAAAAATATATAATGCATTTATATATACTAGCTTTAACCACGACTTCACCTGCGTGGAATTTGTAAAATGCATTGATTTAATGCCGGAGCGGTAACAAATTAATCGGTTTTTATGTAAAATATGTCGACAGAAACGACATTACTTTCCTGTCATACACATAATTAGTTATATATCTTAAAGTCTTAACGTGGTGAATGTATGCCTCTCATTTGACAGCAAAAATATATAATGCATTTATATATACAAGCTTTAACCACGACTTCACCTGCGTGGAATTTGTAAAATGCATTGATTTAATGCCGGAGCGGTAACAAATTAATCGGTTTTTATGTAAAATATGTCGACAGAAACGACATTACTTTCCTGTCATACACATAATTAGTTATATATCTTAAAGTCTTAACGTGGTGAATGTATGCCTCTCATTTGACAGCAAAAATATATAATGCGTTTATATATACTAGCTTTAACCACGACTTCACCTGCGTGGAATTTGTAAAATGCATTGATTTAATGCCGGAGCGGTAACAAATTAATCGGTTTTTATGTAAAATATGTCGACAGAAACGACATTACTTTCCTGTCATACACATAATTAGTTATATATCTTAGACTTAACATGGTAAGATATGCCTCTAATTTGAAAGGAAAAATATATAATGCATTTATATATACTAGCTTTAACCACGACTTCACCTGCGTGGAATTTGTAAAATGCATTGATTTAATGCCGGAGCGGTAACAAATTAATCGGTTTTTATGTAAAATATGTCGACAGAAACGACATTACTTTCCTGTCATACACATAATTAGTTATATATCTTAGACTTAACATGGTAAGATATGCCTCTAATTTGAAAGGAAAAATATATAATGCATTTATATATACTAGCTTTAACCACGACTTCACCTGCGTGGAATTTGTAAAATGCATTGATTTAATGCCGGAGCGGTAACAAATCAATCTGTTTTTTATGTAAAATATATCGAAATAAACGACATTACTTTCCTGTTACACACATAATTAGTTATATATCTTGAAGTCTTAACGTGGTGAATATATGCCTCTCATTTGACAGCAAAAATATATAATGCATTTATATATACTAGCTTTAACCACGACTTCACCTGCGTGGAATTTGTAAAATGCATTGATTTAATGCCGGAGCGGTAACAAATCAATCTGTTTTTTATGTAAAATATATCGAAATAAACGACATTACTTTCCTGTTACACACATAATTAGTTATATATCTTGAAGTCTTAACGTGGTGAATATATGCCTCTCATTTGACAGCAAAAATATATAATGCATTTATATATACTAGCTTTAACAACGACTTCACCTGCTTGGAATTTGTAAAAAGCATTGATTTAATGCCGGAGCGATAACAAATTAATCGGTTTTTATGTTAAATTTGTTGAAATAAACAACATTACTATACGGTAGCCCTAAAATTCATTTTTATTTTTTTATTTATTTAATATTCTTTATTGTACACGATAAGATACATAATATACAAAAAAGTACAATGGGCGGTCTTATCACACAAGGCAATCTCCTACAGACAACCATAGTAAGGAAAAGATAATCTAATATATAAAATTGTCGTGTCACGGTGTTCGAACTTGAACACCTCCGAAACGGCTTGACCGATTTTTACCAAATTTTATATTCGTATTCAGCAGGTCTGAGAATCGGCTACTATCTATTTTCTATACCCCTAAGTGATAAATGTTGTTCACACTTAAAAATTTTTTTTTATTTTATTAACGAAATTTTTTGTTTTAATTTTTTTATGATACAGCATACAAGAATACATACAACCATAAATTTTCACCCCTCTACGATCAACCCTTATTTTTTATTTGTAAATTAAAATATCAATTTTTTTATGCAAAACAACGTTTGCGGGATCAGCAAGTCTTTCTAATATATAAAATTCTCGTGTCACGGTGTTCGAACTTGAACTCCTCTGAAACGGCTTGACTGATTTTTACCAAATTTTACATGCGTATTCAGTATGTCTGAGAATCGGCTACTATCTATTTTCTATACCCCTAAGTGATAAATGTTGTTCACACTTAAAAAAAATTTTTTATTTTTTTGACGAAAGTTTTTGTTTTTATTTTATTATGATACAGCATACAAGAATACATACAACCATAAATTTTCACCCCTCTACGATCAACCCTTATTTTTTATTTGTAAATTAAAATAACAATTTTTTTTTGCAAAACAACGTTTGCGGGATCAGCTGGTAGTACTTATAAATATAAGTAATAAAATGTGAAGAACTAAAACTTAACAGTTGCTATTTTTTATGATAAGTTGAATTTTCAATCGCTGTACATTTGTAGACGGAGTTGGATCGTTGAAAGCCTCCGATGTGAGAAGGGGTAGGTGACGCACGATTGGTTCGCCCGGGGGGTGGCTGGCATACCCCTCGTCCAATAGCGGCGAAGCCTGGTACGTGCTCTATCTTGCTTCTCCTCCCCAAGGGTCGCTGGTTAGTGTTTACGGTGCGTTTTACTTGTTTGTCGATTTAATTGATGCTCGCTTTTTTAAAAAGGTAAGGGTGGGTTTCGTTGTAACAAAGGAAACCCGCCGGCTGTAAATGTCTCGCGATAATCGTATGGTATAAATGCCTACAATCCGGACACTATAAAACTGCATTGACACCATTACGGATATAATTTTAACATTTCTATATATGATTTATACTTTTAACTACTATATGTATATGTTTTTTATATTTATCAATTGATATAATATATATACCGCCGCCTATGGCGAATAAAATGACAATCGGTGACAGCTAAAGTAATTGTTTTGATTTTACAACCCTTTTCTTTAAATTATCTCTTACAAAATGACCAGTGCTTCTCTTATATGCTGCAAGTCTTGCTTCATCTTTTAAAATACGCGACATAGTTCTATCTTCAATGAAATCAAGCGTTACCTTGCGGAAGTCCATCCTAAGTAAGAGAAGGACCAATATTTAGCCACTTCCGCACATGCAGTGGTAGTCGTGCAACAAACACAGACTCTGTGTTTGGCACTAATCGGTGTAACATAACTCCTGAAGATGCCCCGTGAAGGGATGAAACACGTGTTGAGTGATTTGACGGCGGCAGTTGTGTAATTCGCATTGTTTGCCGTGTGCGCATTTATCAGCGGGTTGGCGGCCGGTGCACTTTGTTGCACGACTACCACTGCATGTGCGGAAGTGGCTAAATATTGGTCATTTTCATAATTAAATTTCATTTAAAAAGAGCAACTGTTGAGTTTCAAGCTGACTTATCAGATTAAGTATAGCTTGTAATTAAAAAATAACCGTTGATTAAAACGCGTGTAAATGTATAATTGAATAAAGATATTTTAAATTTGTTGAGATGACTTTTATTCGTATATCATATAGTCGAAGATCGGTAGCGATGTCTGTTGTATGACAAGCCCTTTTATGTCTTGGTAGATACATATATAAGATACTGCTTACTATTTATATGTTGACTAGCTGATCCCGCAAACGTTGTTTTGCAAAAAAAATTAAAGTTTTTAATTAACAAATGTAAGATAAGGGTTGATCGTAGAGGGGTGAAAATTTAGGTTTGTATGGATTTTTGTATGCTGTATCATAATAAAATAAAAACCAAAAAAAATGTCTAAAAAATTAAAAATAATATTTAGGGGTGGACCACCCTTATCACTTAGGGGTATGGAAAATAGATAGTAGCCGATTCTCAGACATACTGAATACGAATATAAAATTTGGTAAAAATCAGTCAAGCCGTTTCGGAGGAGTTCAAGTTCAAACACCGTGACACGAGAATTTTATATAACATATTAGATAGTATCTTAATCAATATGTACTACAAGATATTTACAATTATCCTGTTAAAACGCGGTTGTATAAGTATTGTAAATAAATTATACACCAATACCTCGCTTTGCGTCGTTTCGTTTTGCATTTTTTATTGCGTCGCTGCTTAATTAGTACTAATTTTCACTGTGCGTCGTTAGATTTTCGAGGTTGCGTTGTTTTGGGTTCAAGTCTTTAATTTTTTGTGTGAAAAATTCTTTTTTTTTTCTAAAAGATGGCAACACTTTTGTTTCTAATTACGCCATGCCATCAAAACTCGGGGATTCCCCTTCTAACTAAAAATCAACGCAATTTGAATACAGTTTTATTTTCACTTTGTTTTGCTAATTTTAGAGTTCAGTTCCAATTACGTAGTGAGTTGTGGTTTTTTTTTAAAGAGAATAATAAATTTTTAAATTTACGTGTTGTTTCTGGTTACAAAAAAGGTAAATATTATTCCAATTTATTTATTGGCAGAGTTATATTATTTTTGTTTTTTAAATGTGTACATTTTTTAATTTTCTTTTTAAAAAGTAGTATCTTCGTGACCCTGGAACCTATCTTCGATCTTTACATGGTTTTCTATAGAAAATCTTAATTCACTTTGCGGCGTTTTTTTTTGGAACGTAACCACGACGCAAAGTGAGGGTATTGGTGTACTTCAAAAACACAATAATAATGTAAAGTTTTGGAACGATTTTATTTTATTACTCATCTGAAGTGGCAGTTGGAATGGCACATTGGTCGTGCCACTGATAGACGTTGGAGGAGCCGGTAGACGTGACGCACAACACTTGATGGACCGAAGATATAGTTAATTTTTTTATTTAATAGAATCAGGCGTTATTTTGCGGAAGTTCATCATAAGTAAGAAAATGACCAATATTTAGCCATTTCCGCACATGCAGTGGTAGTCGTGCAACAAAGTGCACCGCCCCCCAGCCCGCTGATAAATGCGCATGCGGCAAACAATGCGAATTACACAACTGCCACTGTTAGCACTGCATGTGCGGAAGTGGCTAAATATTGGGACTTTTCTTACATAGTTAAAATTACGAGAAGTCGGCGGATGCGGAGGACCGATCATCATCGCGATGTTTGCGGTGATGATATCTATCACCAATTGACTGCAGTTACAAATCAGTTGTTAAAATTCGATGTAGGTAATTAGTGGAGCGAGAAACGTAAATCTTTTCGAAATAAATCTCGTTCCGAAGCTCTTAACGGTTATATTCTTTTTAAACAAAGAACAAGGGCAGTACGTCAGCCGGGAACAAAGGTTTCATTTTTTTTTTAATCGTCAGTAACGCGACACTGTTTTGACGTCGCCCCCATTCGGCCAGTGCGAGTGTAAATCAAAAACAGTTTCATATGGCAACACAAAATAAAAACAATAATTATTTTATAAACTCCGCTACCTGGCAAATGAGACCTTGTATTTTTAGTGTGATATATACATATATATGTGGAAGTGAATCACGCAGGCGAATAATAGATGTTTTTAGGTATTTTTTAAACACTTTAATTTTTCACATCTTACATAGTTGATACAAACCGGCCCATCGCCATCTTCCCAGCGAATGCCATAATTATTTTTAATTATTCGCGTATTATTTTTATAATTCGCGATTTAATTTTTACAAAATGACGCCAAATGTCACTGTCACTTTGACATTTATGATGTAGATATATAAAGAATTAGTTGTCAATAATCAATTGATAGATAAACATAACTATGGAGATTTTTAGACACCAATTTCCGGGTGGAGTGATTTCCCGTTTAGGAAATTTGAATTTTCCTTCCAGATTGTCTGATATCACAGCATCAGACTGCTGCCTTTGGGATTTTTAAAATCTTGCCTTTACTGCAACATACCACGCACCTTATAAACCTTGAAAGCTAGTATTGAAGAAGGTATCGGCAATTTGGAGCCAGGTGTTTTGCGAGTAACAATTCAAAATGCCGATGGTAGGTACACTTATGCAATACATTTTTTTACAATTAATATCATCAATCTTACTTAGGTCTCTTTTAATTTTTAACAAAATGGCTGCTGGTTCAAATTATGACATTACTTTTGCGCCACCTCTAACTATGAAAGGATTATCATATCCCAATAAGGATTCATAATGAACACGTATGTAGTTCAGCACAGAAAGATCCCAACTGATATTTGGGCGTTGTCTAGACCTGTACTTTTGCATTTAAAATCGTGCCATAAACAATTGACCTGGGGCAGACATTTCATAATATGTTTAGTAACAAGACACTAATACACGGGACAATAATATTAAATATATATAAACTACTGTAATCAGAAAGTAAGGTATAATTGTCATTTATAACTCCCTGCCATTAGGAACGCAGGTGAATTTATTTTTCCTAGGTAGGTAGGACTGTATAAGTCTACAAAGACTTTGTCAGACCAGCTATGCTCTACGGCTCGGAATGCTGGACCGTAAGTCAGAGACACGAGCAAACACTTCATGTCAATGAGATGAAGATGCTTGGATGGTCGGGAGGCGTCACTAGAATGGACAGAATACGGAACGAATATATCAGAGGTTCGTTTAAGGTAGCTCCGATCCCCAGCAAATTACAGGAAAATAGATTGCGATGGTATGACCACATTCAACGAATACCAGATGACAACGTGGTAAAAACTGCCTTAAGCCTCCCAGAATTCCCAAGAAGGAGACGGCGTCCAAAAGCTATGTGGTGGTCTAATATAGGAAAGGAACTGAAAACCCTTCAACTTGATGCAGAGACAACCCAGGATAGAGTGGCCTGGCGCAAATTGATAAGGAGACCCGACTCCAAATAAAGAGAAAAGAGAAGGGAGAAGAGAGAGGTCGGTAGGACTGTCTGTAACATTTGCCAAGCGTATGTTTGTCAAAGATTGGTCGATGTCGTACTGCAGATTCTTCACGACTTTTTTTTGCCAAAAAATCGACTGATATTATTCAACCACCATATTTGCCTGATTTGAATCCGTGACTTCTTGCTATTTGACAAACTGGAAATACCAATCCGGAGGCTCCGTTTTGACACGATTGAGAAGATAAAAACAGAATGGAAGGTTCAGAAGGCTGTACCGGAAAAAGACTCTTCTGACTGTTTGGAGGATTGTTAAAAGCATTGGTAAAAGTCGGATGGTGATTACTTTGAAGGTGATGAAATTGAAATTAAAGAATAAATAGAGAATTGACATTTTATTAACAAATTCACTTTACTTTTTTAATCACAGTATTAAATAAGGTTACGTGATATTTTACACCCAAATTTATTTCAAGGAGTCGGAATTCCTCTGGCACATCGAAGAAGGAATAAAGAGATCCATAGCCCAGAAGATCGGCAAGTTATTAGCAGAGAGCAGGTCAAAACGCGCAGAAAATATGTCCGACGGGACTTTAAAAGTCCCTGGGAATGTACACCACGCCTAATACGCCACAAGAAAACGTACCGTGTACAACAAGCCTACATTTCAACAGCAAGAAAATATCTTAAAACTTAAACATTAGATAAAACATGAATTAAAACCAACAAACTATTATAATGTTGTATTATATAAGATAGCATATTTATAAGATAAATTATTTATTCCTTTATTTAGTATTATAATACTATTACATACTTAGGCAAATATAGCAAAAGATTAAAATTGTATTAAAGAATGATAAGATATCTATAAAAGAAATGAAAAGAAATACAATAATAAAGTACTATTGAATTTGTGACGAATGAAAGACGAAGACATAATATCTTATGAGACATAAAAGAATAAATAAAACAAACGAAGTGAGAAACTTATTTTAGAAATAAGAAGCCTTATTTTAAATATGTTAGTGACCCACGAGAGGTCTCAAATAAAGGCGGTCACAAAATAAAAGATAAGATAAAATTTATAATATATACGCCGAGAGCCTATCGCGTGCTCCGCTATCGAGGTGGACGCGGTCTTGGACCAGCTCTTCACGGGGAACGAGGTTCTCTGAGTACCTTTACAGGTTCAAGCTCAAGGAGGACCCCTCGTGCTTCTATGAACCGGGCGTGGACCAGACCGTGGTTACCTGGTAGCCCACTGTCCCGCATTCCGAGGAATCCGGGTCAGCTCCGAATGCCGGTTAGGCAGTAAGGTAAGCGAGGACTCTATGGCCTCGCTAATCAAAGACAAGGAAGCAAGACCAACGTTTCTAAATATGTGCAGAACGATTGCGGATATTGTAATAAAAAGAAACAAGAGTTGAACTAAAATAAAAAATTGTAAATAAAATAATACATATAAAATGTATACCTAGAATAAATCAAAAATATGATATAGAATATAAACAAAGAAATTGTAATAGTTAAGGTATGAGAAAGAATGGTATCGAATAAAAGTAAAAATAGATATAAAAGGGAAAGAAAGAATAATTGTAGTAAGAAAGAAAATAAACGAATGAAAGATCATAGGAGGAACGATAGAAGAGCGCGAAAAATTATTAAATAAAAACAAAGTCGCTGTCCCACAGTAAATAGGGGAGTACGAGGGGGCCCCATGGAAGAGGTATTAACATATTAAAAATATATATATACATATATATACGTTGCAAGCATAAAGATAAGTTAATATCATTTACCTATCCAATCCTACATAGAAATAAAATAATAAAAATGTAAAAGAGTAATGAGGGATGTATGAAAGGCGTTACAGAGCGAAGGGGAAAGACAGAAGAATTGTGGCAAGAATGAAAAGAACGAAAGATCATACGATGTATGAAAGACGATAATGAAAATAAAAAAAATATGTGAAAAAATTAAATAATGTTGAATAGTCCCTATCCCACTCAAGATAGGGGGTTACGAGTATAAAAATAAATAAATAAAAAAATATATCATTTACCAAAAATTATCCAAGAATTTCTACGCCTTTCATTTCTAAGGTAAGGCATAATTAAAATACACATACATAATGATTATTTAACTTATAATTCATCATCACCGTCATTTCAGCCATAGGTTGCCCACAGCTGGACATGGGCTTAAAAGATTTCCAATAGGACTTTTGGAAGAACCCTTTATCCAAGGCCGTACGAGCTTACAAAGCGCCTAACACCGCTTTTAAAGTAGCGAAGATCGAAAGCTCCTGGAGGAAGCTCGGATCAGGTCGCTACATACTGTTTTACCAAGTTAGATGGTAGCCGAGCTCTTAGATCACTGAAGGCTCGATGAAGTGTCTAGAAGCCTCCATGAGAGGACCTAGGCTTGGGCGTCTCGTCGATTATACCCTCTTAGCATTCATCATTCATCAGCTTGGTCGGTTGCTATTGCCTAGCTAATATTACTATTGCCACTTCGGAAAGCGTCAGCACTGGTTGAAGTGGCGGAAGAAACTCCAGCAACGCTTCTATCTAGTATGATCGGAAGTTGCTGTCTCTTGTGATGTACTATCCGACCTCGTTACCGATGTGAATGGCCGGAATGATGACATTAACAAAGTCTGCCCTTAGCTGCCCTTGCCGATTCCTGGTCTCCAATCAGCTGGACTATTTCTGTTACTTTCATTCATCCCTCTGCTTACTTCTTATTTAATCTCAGTAAAAAACTGAGGAAAGTCTTATTTATTGCCCGTTGATCAACTTTGACCTTGCCAATTGGCAAAGGTGATATCATATCATTCTGAATCTAATTAGATTCAGAATGATATGATATCACCTTTGAGCATCAAAACTCATCACTGGTAACACATTAATCGCAGAGTTCCGACACTGAGAGATATTTATTAGACGTAATTATTACGTAACATAAATATAAAAGCTTGTAAATAGGCATTTATTATTTATACAATAAATAAAAATAATTTCTAATAAAGCGTAAGATGTAAAAAGTACGTATATTTTTATAGAAGAAAACAAATTAAAAAAGAACGTGGTCCGTGGCGATATATTCCTTGTACATATTTAAAATAATCGGAAAAAAAAAATTAACTGTCAAACACACTAGTTCGTTTTTAGCAAATAACATCAAATGAATTTATTAAATTAATTTTAAATCATCTAATATTTTCACTGAGATTATTAGAATAACGAAAACAAATATATCATCTAATTTTCAACAATTTTATAATGTTCGCCTAATATGATCAAATCTTTGATTCAATATAGGTAAAGATAAAATTCTTTTGTTCGACATTTAAACTTTTAACAGAACTTTGATTGTCAACATATTATATGTTTATTTTATTAATCTATTTTATTTTTGACTCTACTCCGTTTCGCAAGGTTTTATAGTTACAGAATAAGCAGGAAGAAACTCCACAACAACACATATTTTAATAAAGTTTAACACAGATGTATACATATACACTTTATATATAGCCTGAATAAAATCAAAACAATCAGGCGACATCACTGCCAAGGTTTCTTGTCATTTAAATATTCGTTTATTGAATAATAAGCCTTTTTCCGTCCATTTAACCGTAGTCCAAAAATGTTTGGCGGAATTTTATTAAAAAATCTAATTCCGTTTACAAATAAATAAGAGAATTTTTGCAGTCAAAACTTTGGAACAAACAGTGTTTTACGGCGACTTGTAAATACATTACGGATGTCCCATATTTATTTGAACTTATTATAATGATTGTAAAAATGTTGTCATAAATATATTGTGAGGTAACTATAAGAATATTGACTTCTTTAAACCGAATAACAATATTTATACTCTTATAACATTGAAAAATATATGAATAAAATCATTTAATATTAAATATACTTACCTTATACGAATCCAATAAGTTTAGGGTCGACCCTGGATAAATATTTTTGATCACCAAACATATTTCACAGAATGAGTCTCCATTTTAAAACAGCTTATTTCAACACATCGTTCATTAGACAGATGTTAATTTAAAAATACTATAATATAACATATACACTCATTTTATTTGTTTTCCGTAATTATATTAATTTTAAAACATTAATTATTTACACTTATTACTAAATTGAAAGTTAAACTGTTTATTATTATTTACAAGCACTAAAGTCGGCAGTCAATACACTAAATGTTAAACGTAGCCTATGGCGTCACATGCGTTTTGTATTTATAAACAATGTAATTGATATTATAATTAAATATAG
Source organism: Battus philenor (assembly GCF_028537555.1). Classification (NCBI taxonomy): domain Eukaryota; kingdom Metazoa; phylum Arthropoda; class Insecta; order Lepidoptera; family Papilionidae; genus Battus; species Battus philenor. The sequence goes on from NW_027181692.1 coordinate 6,719,551, forward strand.
ATTGATTTATATGTTATTAATATGTTAATTGAGAGTACGTTAGGTCGTCACGGGTGTCGGCGTCTGACTGACAGCCGGGGGGGGCCACGCTCGGAGGCAGGAGGAGGGAAGGGAGCTCCCGAGGATTATCCCGACTTGGCGCGATAACAGTTACGTTTCAGGTGGTAGTTTAGCTCTGCATTCGCGCTTTTGGCACACGACACTGCTACTAGAATTTGTTTTTTTTATTTAATTTTCATAATAGCCTACTAAATATAAAAAGTAGCATTGCTTTTAGTAAATTTGAATAATATACAGGTAATTGGTTAAGCATAAAAGGTTTAGACATGAATGTATATCTCATTTGCCAGTAAAAATCTTTTACAGCTTTTTCTATTTCCAATCCTCCTGTACAGTGCAAGTTACAATCATTTTTATTTCTATTAAAACGCTATAGGCCAATAACTTCTGTATATACAAAGTCTGCAGGGAAGGATAAATACAATAATTAATTTTATGATATAGTAATTGGAATTATGAAAACGCTTTTTCTTACTATATGATCGTTGATTTTTGGATGACCATACATCAATTGAAACTTTTGTACAAGCTTTAGCAACAATAATCAATCACCTTGTGTACTTTCTATAAAAAGGCTATGTTTCCTAGTGTCAGTTGCTAATTGTATCACTTTTTAATGTCATCAACTAAATATCTGCCGACTTAGGTTTTTTGATACATGAAGGAACACAGTCCAATTTATTGGTAAATATATTTATTTTATTCAAGTCTAAAGAATTTAATTTATGTATTAATATCACTGTCAGGCTATAGATGCGTGGATAGCCCCATTTTCCCTCTATTAGGTGATCGGACGACATAATCAAGGTTTCGGGAAGTTCCTGGAGGAGGCTTAAAGAATACAGTGGGCGTTATCAGCTGACATTATGATCATTATTTGATATTAGAACGTAACTTCTCAGCATCGCTTAGATTGACCACGGGGATCCTGGAACCATCGCGTTGTAGGAGGTGGGACCGGGTACTGTGGTGTAAACTGACAACTTTTATACCATGGTCAGGGAGACCTTCTTCATGTTCACCTTCACCGACCATATTCCTCTTCCGAATTACTAAAAAACCTACCTAATATAGAGAATTGCATCAAACAAATTAACATATATAAAATAATAATGTATTTATTTAATCATGACAATGTTATTCAATATATTCTACAATTATTTTTACTATGAAGTAAAAATGTTATATATATACAGATGAAATATTTTAACAGTTCAAAAATACCAATAGCAATTGGAAAATGAATTTATAACTTAAAATCATATTTGTTAAATATATATTTTTAAAGAGAATTTTATTTTTGACGTTTCATACATATGAATATTATTTACGATTTATTAAACCTTATATAAGCAACCATTAAAAGTAAATTTAAACGTAATAAATTTAAAATCGCAAAACCATCAAACGTGAATCAACTCGGAATATCGTATTTACAGCTGGCCGTAAACAAAGAGCGGCGCGAGAAACGAGTTTCGTTAAAAAAAAGTAAAGAACAAAAGTCATTTGCATTTGACGTGTGGCGTTTCCCGCCTCCGGCGCGCGAGTGACGGCTATTGGCCGAGCGTCGACCAATCAAACTAAAGGAAATACGGATTGTATCTTTTAAACGATTTTGTAATTGATAACAATTTGAATTATGTCAAAATAGAAATTTTCCTTAGTATTAAACCAAAATCCAAATTATATTAAATTGATATTATTACATTTTTTGTTACAATTATTGTCGAGGAGTCTCTTAATGTGGACAGCGGTCGTAAGGATAGGATGCATGTGCCTTTCGATGGGCCTCCATCATCTAAAAAAAAAAATTCTTTATTGCGACGTAATGAATCCAATGTTTATGACAAGATACTTACATAAATAACATGAGAAATATGCATATTCATTCAGTTTCACCAGCAGTAGATAAATTTAAATCACATTAAAAGTTGCCGTGCATATATTGGTTCCGTTGTGTTCCTTTATAGAAAACAGGACATTAAAAATTTACTTTATACAACATTGTAGAAAGATAGAAATAGCAGAGAAAAATTATCGTAAGAGGAAACATGATTGTTTTAAATCGGGATTGGAAAGCACGTTGTGCGTTCAGAGTTACACCTGTTAAGATATCTTCGGAATTATTTAAGTATTGTCAAATAATCGTCAAGAAAGGATTGTCAAAACTACACCTCGCTTTTTTTTAAACAAAAGCTCTAAAAAATTTACAGCTTTGGTATCAAGCGACTGGCAAAAAGTCAATGAAAAAAAATGTCAAAAAAAAATAAAGGTTATTAAAATATGTCTCAATATTATACAGGGTGTTATATAGAAGAATGTAGATATTTTAAAGGTGGATAAAATTAACATTTTTTGGTACAGGCACAATGGTGTGGTATTTTTGATAATTTTTTTTTATTAAATAAAAAACATAATTAAATAAAACAATATAAGATAACAATATATTATCTTTAAAAGCACATAATACACAATATAATCGAAGTGATTAGACTTTTCTAGTAACAAAATTATTGTTATCGTCTTTGACCAAAAGAAACATAAAAAAAGTCTTTTTATGTTTCAGATTTGACCTGTCTCTCCTATGGAGGTAGACTGGAAAGTTTGGCCGATCAAATCAAATAAAAAAAAATCAAAATCAATTGATAAATAAAATTAATGAAGCGTTCTAGATTTTAAAAAGTGAAATGTGACACCATATTACTCTACAAAGGAAGTTAGAAATGCGTCTAGTGTTCGTAATGGCGGCGTTCATTTTAAACATCAGTGAGAATAAATGTAAATTGTTATTAAAATTGTTCTATACACCAAAAGAAAGAAAAAGAGGCAAACTAATTTTCAAAAACCTTTAATTTTTTATTTACAAGTTATTTTGAAAAGACGCATTGAAGTTTATAAAACTAAAAAAGACTTTTTCTATTATCAGGACAATTTAATCACTTTGATTCTATTGTGCGTTATGTGCTTATTTAAATAATAAAACAGAATATATTGTAATCCTGAAGAGTAATTTTACAGGAAATCGTTTTTTTTTCGCTACAACTACAGTACCCGGCGATATATATTGCACATCGACCTTTGGAAAGAGACAATCGGCTAATTTCGGCTTTGTATAGCGTTATCTCTGTCGCACGAAATACAAACGACTGACAAAACGTCATACAGGTAGCGTGGGACAGAGATAGCGCTCTACGAAGCCGAAATTAAGCGATTGTCTCTTTCCGAAGGTCGATGTGTAATATATATCGTCGGGTACTGTAATACACATCTGATTATGGTGCCCATATTAAAAAAAAATTGTATAGACTAACTCTATTCTCTACACTATTCTACATATAATACCCGGCGATTAATATTGCACATCGACCTTTGGATAAGAGACAATCGCCTAATTTGAGTTTCGTAGAACACTATCTCTGGCGGACGACTGACAAAATTTCACATGGTGTGGGACAGAGATAGTGCTCTATAAAGCCGAAATTAGCCGATTGCCTCTTTCCAAAGGTCGATGTGCAATACATATCGCCGGGTACTGTAATAGACATCAGATCATGGTTCGTTCAATTCACCTGTAAAATATCTACACTATTCTACATAACATCCCGTATATACCATAATTAACGAATAACTTTTTTTTTATGCAGCTATTAAAGAACGTTAATATTTTTTATCTGTGACAATACCGAGAGGAAGTTAGCGACGGTTGGTAATTAGCCAAATTTGTTCAGAGGTGGCGCTCGCCTCGGAATTTCGTTTCTAATTGTTTCGAAAGCTTTTAATTGTCGCTAATTGTTTTTGTCTCTCATTGAACTTTTACAATTAACAAAATCAATTACGCTTTATTTCATATTCATGTTACCTTTAAAAATATAAAAAGAGGTTTTACGCAAGTTTTTTTTTTATTTAAGTGTATTCTTTCGTCTCTAGGGTTTTTTCGTTGTGTTAAACATTTTTTTATTTTCTTTCTTTCCTAATATTCTTCACAATTTCCTTTATTCGTCATCTATTTTTCATCACAATATGTTACAGTCTTTCCTTCCTTCTCTTCCGCGTCTAAAATACTAAAGTAAATTACTTTTTTATATCACAGTACAGTTTTATCGATTGCATTTTTTTCCTAATTTTTATCTATGTTATCTGTTCTATTTATTTACTTATCATTTCTTTCTAGTTTTTTTTAAATATGTTTACCTTCTAAAAAATAAATACAATAAACATTTATACAGTCTTACTGGACCCTTCGTAATTTGTTACATTTTTATTTATGACTTTTTTTAATTACTACACTCATTTACTTCAGGAAAGGAAGGCGACTCTTTTCATCGCCCATCCAGGAGGCGACATTTTCAGCCGGGCGACTGGTGATCAGGTGCACCATGGTCTAGTTCACCCCCTGGTCACAGAAGCTAGAGGGACACAAGTTATCTTTTGGGTCAAAAATTAATTTGACCTCAAGTATATGGAACGTCTGCTGAAACGATCTAAAACAGTGATTCCCAAAGTGGTCTATATCGACCCCTAGGGGTCTATGACAACCTGCAAGTGGTCTACCTCAGCGAAAAAAAAATTTTGGGGGTCCATGAAATGAAAATGGAGGTCCACGATAGTGGATCTCAACACTTACACTGATAGTACCTATTTACTTACATCATACTATCTTATAATATCAAAACATTTACATTATTTATAAAAGTACCTAAATGGGGTTCAGCGCTGTTACCAATCTCCTAACGAAAAAAAGAAACAGACTGGACACCATTAGCCGAGGAGATTTAAGATTAACCCTTACAAAATTGACGCCAAATGTTGATAATTTATTATTAGAGCATCAGGTTCATCCTTCTCAATAAATATATTGACTTATTGATTATGTTATTTTATTTATAGTTTATTTTATGTTTATTTAATGTTAAATATAAAATAAATGTATAAATTAACATGTGTTTTTACTTTAAGTTTTTAACACTAAACTTCACTGCAGTTAGAAATTTACATGAAATCAATATCAGGTAAGTAGGGGGTCTACCCAACACGGAAAAACATGGCAAGGGGTCTACGACACAAAAAAGTTTGGGGAACTCTAATCTAAAATATTTCCTAACGTAAGGCGCATGGACAGTGGAAGTCCTCTACCGTTACATTCCGCCTTCAGCTATTGTCTGTTGCCAAGCTTTGCCAAGCTTTGCCAGCTCCATATATAAAAAGATAGGTATCCTAAATAAGGAAAGAAAAAAAGACTTCATATTTATTTATATAAAATAAATTTCAACACCAAAAGACGAGTGGATCTTTCGTAGTCATGTATTATTATTCAATTTTGTTCTATACTCTAGCGACCTGGGGTGTTCATGCAGGCTTGTATCTCCAAAGTCCATAATAAAACTAATAAAAGATTGGAAAGAGACAATCGGTTTACTTCGGCTTCGTAGAGATCTCTTTCGCACGACTAACAAAACGTCACATAGGTAGTGTGGGACAGAGATAATGCTCTACGAAGTTTAGCTTATTGTCTCTTTCTAAAAGTCGATGTGCAAACTTTATCGCCGTGTACCGTGCAGTTTTATTTGAAATGTTAATAAATAGGCCCGTTTAGTGGATGTAACACGTGGCGCAAAAGTAATGTCACAACGTGAATGCACTTTAATTTTTACAAATAGCGTTCAATATTAACAAATTTTTATATTTAAAATATGAATATATATAGATTTAGTTTTTAATAAGCTGTAGTATATTTCATGCTATTAGTAAAAATTAAGGCACTCATATTATGACATAGTGTGTTGTGCTTTTTTAAATATTTTACGTATTGTTTCTAGTTACAAAAAAAGTAAATATTATTCCAATTTATTTATTAGCAGAGTTACATTATTTTTGTTTTTCAAATGTTTACATTGTTCAATTTTCTTTTTCAAAAGTAGTATTTTCGTGACCCCGGAACCTATCTTCGATCTTTAGAAAATCTTAATTCACTTTGCGGCGTTTCAATTTGCGTCGTGTTTTTTTGGAATGCAACCACGACGCAAAGTGAGGTATTGGTGTAGTTTATATAGATCAATGTTTGAATCTCACGATAGTATATTTATGATGAAAAAACAATTCTAGTACAATTGACTTGAGCCAAAAATGATCTTTCAAAGAGACGCATGCTCGCAGGTTGACTACCCCTGGAATATAGTAAAGTAACTTTGACTTTTACTTTGACTTTAGTGGTGAACAGGAGCTGGAAGACGTGGGTGTAGATTCCCTTCCTATTCAAGTTGGACCGACATTGTAGTTTTGTCAAGTCCATCTATCAGCTGACATATATATGACTATAAATAACATATATATAAATCATTTCGGTAATATAAACTATTTGTTAAGCAGACGTTAAGTTCCGTGACGCGGTCGTGAAATTAAAAAAGAAAAACAAAGCCAATTAAGGGCGCGCGCACACGGGCGCTCGTTAGCGCGGCACGTGGCCCAAGCGCCGCGTGAAGCCGCGCGTGTGCACACGCCCTTTGCCCTTCTATTATTACTCACTCATAATTCCACATCTCAAAGTGTTTACGAAATCAAGTAAGTAAATCTTAATGTTCAAATCTAATATATAAAATTCTCGTGTCACGGTGTTCGAACTTGAACTCCTCCGAAACGGCTCGACCGATTTTTACCAAATTTTATATGCGTATTCAGTATGTCTGAGAATCGGCTACTATCTATTTTCCATACCCCTAAGTGATAAGGGTGGTCCACCCCTAAATTTTAATTTTAATTTTTTAGACAATTTTTTTGGTTTTTATTTTATTATGATACAGCATACAAAAATACATACAAACCTAAATTTTCACCCCTCTATGATCAACCCTTATCTTACATTTGTTAATTAAAAACTTTAATTTTTTTTGCAAAACAACGTTTGCGGGATCAGCTAGTAATTATATAAATACAGTACACGGCGATAAAAATTGCACATCGACATTTGCAAAGAGACAATCGGTTTCACATACTACTTATGTGACGTTTTCTCAGTCGTGCGACAGAGATAACGCTCTACGATGCCGAAATTAGCCGATTGTCTCTTTCCAAATGTCGATGTGCAATATTTATCGACGGGTATAGTAAATATTTTCAAACACCGTGTAGTCAATGTGCTGCCACATATAATAAAATCACAGCTTGTACATTCGCAAAGAATTTTATGCTTCTCCCTCTGCGCTGTGTCACTTGAAACCAGCTGAGTCAGCAAATGTCACTTGGTCAGAAATGAGAGACTGAACCAAACAAAATGTTGATTCCTGGTATATCCTTCCATAGATATCTTAGAAGGATCATCAGCCTTGCAGTGGACCTCCAAAGGCTGGAATGTCAACGACGTCGATGGTTTCTTATACAAAAAATACCTGTGGCATTTATAACTTAAAATCTTAAAATTCCACGAGAGATTTTTATTATTTTATTAATTACAGATTATTATATCGTTAAAATCATAGTGACAGATATAAAGTTTTGTCCAGAAGGATTTTCAGCTATCAAAGATAAATTTATTAATGCATATTTCATGGTATATACCAGGGGTAGTCAAACTGTGGCTCGAAAGCCACATGCGGCTTTGAACGATTATTTTGTCTCCGATTGTCTAATTATTTCAATATTTAAATTTATATAACCCATGTCAGCTGCTGAAAATTCGAAACAAATTACTGGCGTAAATAATTATTATTATTATTGCAGCACAACATTAGCGAAACTCAAACAGCGATCGTAATTAACTAACCGGCGTCTTAAGTATCATTAGGAGTGCTGTCATATACATGTGTATATATATAAGTTCAATTCACATGTATTGTACTTTTGTTGTATAATTTCAATAAATATGATTTTTGGAAAAAAAGGAAAAAGAAAATTTCAAATTTCGAACAATTGCTCCAACTATCAAGGAGCTTAGCCACCCCTGACATATAAAGTATTTTGTATTAAAAATGACACTTACATATATACATATACTATATAATTCACAACTAAAGAGAAATGACAACGATTTTGACGCCATTGAGTCGAGAACATTCTTTCTTTTGATTTTTGTGAAAAATATTCTTTCTCTTCAATTTTTGCTCGCGAAAAATTTCAACCCTGACATATATAGTATGTTAACTATTATATTTTATAATATTTATTAAATTGAAGTATGTCATAAGTTGTATGTTTTCTATTATTGTAGAATAGTTATTATCATCACCTTTTCAGATGCAAGACGTCCACGGCTGGACATAGACATCTCTAATTGATTTAATGGAATCAGGCGTTACCTCGTGGAAGTCCATCCTAAGCAAGAAAAGGACCAATATTTAGCCACTTCCGCACATGCAGTGGTAGTCGTGCAACGAAATGCACCGCCCGCCAGCTTGATAAATGCGTATGCGGCAAACAATGCGAATCACACAACCGCCACCACCAAATTACTCAACACGTGTTTCACCCCTCCACGGGGCATCTTCAGGAGTTATGTAACACGGTGTAATATTGGTCCTTTTCTTGATCTCTAATTGATTTCCAAAATGACTGGTAGGAATTGGACGAAAGTCTCACACTGTGTCAGACACATGACGAATTGAAGGCGACATATTTACGTGATACAAGCTTAGAGCGACGCTTCGCCACTACGGATTTATTCCAGCTTTCGTTTGCTCTGGGATCTATTTTATTTATTTATTTAATATTCTTTATTGTACACGTTAACATACATTAAATAAGTTTTACAATAGTATACAAAAAAGTACAATGGGCGGTCTTATCACACAAGGCAATCTCTTACAGACAACCATAGTATGGAAAAGGTAAAAGTAATAATAATGGGTAGTTTACGTGTACAAAACATATATATTTAATGGCATCAGGCATTACCTCGCGGAAGTCCATCCTAAGTAAGAAAAGGACCAATATTTAGCCACTTCCGCACATGCAGTGGTAGTCGTGCAATAAAATGCACCGCCCGCCAGCCCGCTGATAAAAATATATATTTATAAACAAACGAACATAAACATACATAGACATACATACTTAAACATATATACTTATAATAAATAAGGTATAATACATATTACAAATATAATACAATAGTAAATAAAAACATCTAACTGACTTCGATCATTATTGATTCGATCGCACTTGCCTCAGAAAGAAACAGAAGAAGAAAAAGAAATGAATTAAGAGATAGATAATAGGTCTAGTTTTACCCCCCAACTACCATTTCAAATCGCTGACCTATATCGCCTTACTTTTATTTGTACATCGCCTATATTTAATCCAGAATAATTAAACAAATATGATATTACAAATATAATAATATTTATTGTTAATGAACTGTAAAAATGGGTTTAGTTCCCAAGCCGCAGGATATAATATAATTGTGTTGAACGCCATATTGTTTGAAATGAACTCCCGGGCGTTGGACCACCGCTGTGATGCCAAACGCTTGGAACAAATAACGAATAAAGTCAAACTAAAGTAAAGCTAGTGAGAAAACACTGATCCTCTCCTATATTGTCATTAAAATAAGTCAAATTTAATCAACTTTATTTTTATTATTGATCGCCATACATCTACAACAGTAGATATTGTAAACAAATAAGATTAACCCTTAAATGCATAATGTAATACTGCAAAATACTACTTAAATGTAAAATGAGTACTACAATTAAAAGTAAATGCAATTTTGTATATCTACAACTTAAGGTTTTTAATAAATAGGTATAAGAAATATTATATACATATTTTTTTGCATTTTAGTGTACTTATCTGCAAGGTAAATATTTTTTTTTAATTTATACACATAAGCCATGTATTTAAGGGTTAACTAAGATAACGCAAAATAAAGTAATAAAACTAAAAAATGTGATATAGAATAATAATATAATAAAAGAAAATGTAAAAAGTAATGAGGAACGAATGAAAGGCGATACAGAGCGAAAGGGAAAGATAGAAGAATTGTGGTAAGAATGAAACGAACGAAGGATATGATGTACGAAAGAAGAGAAAGAAAATAAAAATGTCCGTGAATAAAATAAATAAATGTATGCTAGTCTCTGTCCCAAACCAGATAGGGGGTACGAGAGGCTTCCAATAGCAATAAAAAACAGTAGAGATCATATACAACCTTATTATATTCTCTTACCTTTCTTAATTTCCTTATTACTGCATCAAATTACATTAATTCTAGTTCTTATGATCGTTTTATATACATCTTTTTTTATTAAATCTAATTAGTGCTAGTGTTTTTTTTTACAATATTTTTTTTCGCTTTTACTAAACGCAGACAGTTGGGAGAGCGTTGCCGCTATTTGATACGGATCTTTCTTCTCCCAGCTGCGAGGCACGACAGCGTTTTATAATTATTTACAATTTTTCTTACACAATTTTCTCTTATGGGTAAATACATCTAAAATTTATACATATGAACAATACAATTAGGAAGTTTTTCTCAATTATATATTAGTTGGTACAATATTTAATTTCAAGTCGCTGCCCAAGCGCTACAGACCGATAAATGCCTTGAGGCTTAGGACAATGTGCCGAGCCGACTCATCAAAAGATTCTGCCGTAGATTTTTTCTTGAGAAGGTCCGGTAAGTTGAACGGAGGTATATTAAGATTTTCACATAAGGTCACGTTACGTTACGTCTTTCGGATTCGAATCGGGAGCAGTGTCTGAGTAAGTGTTGAGGTTTTATATACATCATAATTTTAATTTGTTATTTAAGTATGCCCGCTATCTATTAATAATGCTATACCATTACGATAAGCGCCATCTATTGGACGGTATCGGTAAATATTGCAAATGGGATCTAATTTATTTATTTCTTAATTATTTAAACCCTTTGTTATAAAAAATAATAGAAGTTTTATGTCTAATGTACTAGTTTCTTATCTATTTATTTGTATAAATAGATAAGAAACTTAAAACACTTAACTAGCGGCGCCTGATATTCCTTTTGAAGCCGATGCCGTAGTTTCTCCTGGAAACTTTCTGCTACTATTCTAGGATAGTACATGCTTTATTGTCGGCTCTATAAAAACGAAAAAGGGCGGTCTGAGTAGTTCAAGTGAATTGCGAAGCCATATTCAATCAGTTTAATTAAAAAAGGTTGCGTATTGTCAAACTGTCAAAGATAATAAGGATAATAGTTACAATAATCATGTCAGATGATAGAAGCTCACTGCAAGCCATATGCCTTCAAAACAGAACAATATGATGACCAGTTTACGTTGCCTGCATCAAGCGACTTGCAGACACTTTGGCAAACGTCACAACAACACCCAACCCACCTAGTAATGCCCACGTTGCGTTTACGCTACGTTTTAGCTACTTTTACTACCAAACAAAATTTTTACCCAATTTACCCAAAAAAAATGTCTTCTATATAGTGAAAAACTGTCTTTTATTAGGCAATTCGCTAGTCAATTTCGGTTACTTTTCAGTACAAAAACAATATTATTATATTTACACCAATACATCACTTTACGTCGTGGTTATGTTCCAAAAAACACGATGCAAATTGAAAAACCGCAAAGTGAATTAAGATTTTCTATAGCAAACCATTTAAAGATCGAAGATAGATTCCAGGGTCACTAGTTAAGTTCTTTGCTATATTTTGATGCGTTCTTTATCCACCGCAATAACAGATTTACCTGTAATCCTAAATAAAGATCAAGATCAAAGTCATTTCCAATAAAATTAATATGAAACTAAGATATATTGTCTCTTATCCCCAGCATACGATTGCTAACAAAAGATATGGTATCTCTCATGTTGTCAAAATAATTTATTTGTAATACTAACATTTTGCGCTTTTGTAACTTGTTAAAAGCGCCATCTATTTTACGTAAAGCAAAACAGTTTTTCTGAAAAGCTTACTTGTTATATCTATCACCGCTAGATGGCATAGTAACAAAACTTTTAAGTTTTAATTTATTTGTACAAATTAACGTTCGGATCATATATGCCTATAATCTGAGAAAAATAGGCTAAAATACTAAACGAGGCTATAAACATTTTTATTTAATGTGATATAACATATTTAATTATCATTGAGTTATCCTGGGGGCGGACAGATTATTCCCAAGGTGAGCTAGCTGCTAGCTTCTATGTAGTCCTCTAAAGTGTATTAACCCTTAACAGAAAAAAAATCAATGGAAGCTTTTTTAATATTATCTGTGACCCTATTGTAAAAAGCAAATACTTCGCCATAGAAAACTTTGCTTACTCTATAAGGTCGAATTTTAAATGTCTTTCTCTAATAAACGTTATAAAATATAAAAAAAACATTTTTAACTTTTGTCCGCTAGATGGCGTAACTTGTACGATTAACTAGTTATCAATTTTTATATTCACTTAAGAAACTTAAGAAACCGAAGGCTGTTTTAAATGACAATTTTCTTTAATTCATATTAATTATAAAGGTACGTCCCCTTTTGGTCTAATTTCTCATGAGATTATTGCAAAAATTTATTTTTTCTGCATTTTTCTTTCTTTCCTAATTACGAATACGGAATCCGTTACGTTTAACATATCACATTAATATTAAAATTGTTTATATAAACCTTATTTGCGGTAAATAAAACGACACACATCTTATGAAATATAAACTTTATTATATAAACTTATTTCTAATAGTTTACTTAATTGTAAAAGTAATTTAGCTTACTGTGAAACTGTACTGATTTTGTATAATTTATTTATTTTCTAATGTAAATGAAGATGCAAGAGAATGTGAACACCAACACAAACAAATAGTATATATGTTGCAGTATTTAAAAACGTATTCTTTTTGAAACAAATTTCAATTAAAAAAATATATATATATTACTCCAAGAACCTATGAGCTTCGTGGTCTATAATTTGAAAGTTTCAACTTATGCTTCTAACATAAAAATTGGCCGACCAAAAAATTTTACAAATGGCTTTGGCAGGTAACATTTACCATGCAAAACTTATTGTCAAATATTTTTTTTCTGCATGGTAACACCAAATATTAAATTTATTTTCAAACATTAAATACAGTGGCAGCCCTTGAAAAGCACAACTGAAATTTAAAAATGGTATCTTACGCGATTTCCGAGCCTTCAGACCAACTAAGCTAGCAACAACCTTAGAAAACCTATATTTACTTATGTAGTATAAAATTAAGATTTAGATCTATTAGGGGACCGGAAAGTAATGTCATTTCTGTCGACATATTTTACAGAAAAACCAATTGATTTGTTACCGCTCTGGCATTGATTTGTATACTAGACGGCAAAAGGTTGATAACGAAAGTGAATATATTGTTGATCAGAAATAAAAACTTCTTTAAAATGTAGTCGTATGAATTTAACTTTAGCAACATTATTTTCCGGTACCTCTAATAATTAAACCTGGAGAATGAGGAACATATCCAAAATATATTTTCTTCCAACACTGTAAGATGTTCTTTTAGCTTAACCATTTGCGATATGATGTCGGGTGACCTAATATCTCACTCGGCAGTGCTTTGTGTTCTGATGATTCCTGTACCAAGTTCAACTGTCTCGGTAGTAAACTAAACAAGATAAGGGCTACCATACAGGAAGTCTAAAACAAGCCTTGCATATTGAACTTCATGCTTTGATTTTAGTCTCCTCAATTTTTTTTTAACACATTCCATGCCATGAGGCATATACCACCCACGCTGCACTTTCCATTCAGGTCATTTGCACTTCTCATTGAACAACAAAGGATTCTTAAACAAATGAATTGTAGGCTTGAATATAGATAACTTCACATCAGGTATGTACATACATATTGAAATTTATAACTTTTACCCGCTAATTATAACTTTTCAGTGAAAAAGTGTAAACCGTTTGTTTTAAATGACTTTTTTAATTTTTAAAGTGTGTTTCTATGCACTCCATGCAGCCAGAATGGAAAATCTTCAAAAATTGCTGTGGCATGAAACATGTTTAATAATACTACTAAAGAAAATTCTAAAAATTTACCAAATTTATTTTATATATCTTTTAATTTATAAGTATGTTATGTTAGTAAGGTCATACGTTTTACCACAATAAACGCCAAAAAACCGGTGACTTAAAATATTTATGGACCTGCTGAAACTAAACCACCGGTGTTTATTCTTCTAGGGCAGTGATTCCCAAAGTGGTCTATATAGACCCCTGGGGGTCTATGACAACCTGCAAGGGGTCTATGTCAGGGAAAACAAATTTAGGGGTCCATGAAATGAAAATGGGGTCCACGATAGTGAATCTCAACACATACACCGATAGTACCTATTTACTTACATCATACTATCTTATAATATCAAAACATTTACATTATTTATAAATGTACCTATGAAGGAAAAAAATTGTTTATTTAATGTTACATATATTTTATATAACAGATACAAAATTTTATTTTGAGTAGTTTTAATTTAAATTCAATTAATAAATGTGTAAATTAACATGTGTATTTACTATAAGTTTTTAACACCAAACTTCACTACAGTTAGAAATTTACAGGAAATCAATATCAGGTAAGTAGGGGGTCTACCCAACACGGAAAAACATGGCAAGGGATCCACAACGCAAAAAAGTTTGGGGAACTCTGCTCTAGGGTTTAAAACAGGTAAATGTATAGCTCATTCCAATTAGTCTGCATCATCACTCTTAAAAGATATATTTTATATGGATAATTATATTAAAGATATTTCATCACCACAGTTTTAACATTTCCATCTTCTAACTATTGGAATCTGTTACCAACCACAGCCACCGAGAATCTATCAAAGTCTTCCATTGCCTGTACACATTTCGGAAGCTTTTTAACTTTAATCTCTGATAAAATTACAGAAATTTTACACTAATAAACTTAATTATTCTTATTGTCAATTTATAATAAATTTGATTTCTAAAAAGCTAACTTCTTCATGAGAAGGTACATGTGTTGGTCCACCTCGAAGCCGTGTAAATTATTTGCATCACCCTGTAGCCTCATGAGCAGTCCACCAAAGGAAACATAGGCAGCTAACCGCGATGCCGGTTCCATTGCTGCTTCATCACCTTCTATCCTGATGACAGTGATTAAAAGTTTTAGAGTTACGTAACAGATTCCATCATTGGATAAAATATCTGTAAACGTGATAAAACGATTAGTTATAGGTTTATAAGGTGTAAAGGAGTGAATTTATAGTTCATTTGTTGTCAATTGATTTATGGTAAAAAATTAATGGTTTCAGATATATTAACATGGTGATCTTAACTTCTCTATCTGTCCTTAAAGACTTTAAAGAGCCAGAAGTCATTGGTTGTATCATTCTTTCAGAGTGATCAATTTATACACAAAGATTAAAAATAAATTCTTCCCTATATAGCTTTTACATCTATATCATAAAATTAGTAACTTTTATACAGTATTTGAACAATTTTATACAGTATTACAATACACAAGTAGCATATCCTAACAATCTTTTCATTTATCTTTTATTGGTGAAGCATCTGATTTCTGTCTGGACTCAATAAACAACCCAAAGTTGATATTTTATGTTAGTGAAACACCCAACAACTTGTGGTGATATATATCCAATATTAATGCACTTCAGAAAGTTGGAAACAGTTAAAAGGACCACCATTTTATAGTAAGTGTGCACATGTGGCTCATACCGGCATTAAACATGACCAATTTAAAGAGTTTATTAAACAAAAACAAGTAAAAAATCCTTTTGCTGTGGATTTTGAAGTAATAATAAAGCAGGAGAATGAGTTTCACCACTACTGTATTAATAATATTGTTAAAGTGACCACATAAGAAAACCCATCTGAGGTTGTTGTGGGTTTATTTCAGATCTGGGCACATATGGAATGGTCGTAAATACAAGTTGAAGATGCTATTATAGAGATGGCATATGAAAGTTTAACTTTAATATAATTTCTATCAAATTTTGCTCTTCTGGCAAATTATCTTATATGGTTAACGCTATGGAACCAATGTAATATCTCAAGATTAGAAAAAAAAACTAACCTATAGACTTTTCCGGACATAACATACTCGAAGCTGTCTGCCCTGTTGCCCTCCGTCTCCAGCGGGTTCCACTCGCCTCCGTCCGGATACCCGTTCTCTCTGAGCGTTGTAGCTAACACCAATCTGAATTTGTCACCAAGTTCCATCGGATAAATCCAGGAGTTTATATCCAATATGAGATCCATTTTAAATGACTCCGATTCGCAATGCAATCTACTGACACGATCGAATTTCTTCCCTTCTGGATCCATGTCTTTGACGTTGAATATATCTTCAAATAGAACGCCGGCCATTGTGTATTTAATTACAATTTGTTAAGTTTTTAAATGAAAACACCACGCCGTTATACAAACTTGGCGTATGACAACCAGTGTGAATGACAATGACATTAAAATTTCAGCTATACATTTGCCATCGAAACGGTTTATAAGTAATTTTATAAATAATAGTTATTATTTGTTTCTTTACAGTATATGTGTTATATTACAAATCGACAAAGTATATTTAAAACCTGAATAAATTTATTATGTAATAGTTCGCCGTTGCTGTTGCGTTATAAGTGTGAATTAATACCAATTTAATTTTTATTATAAGCAACTGAAATTAAACAAACATATATTGTACAATAATTTAGAATTTATTCTTTTAAAGAACTTTGCTAACAATTTTGTTTAAGCTGGCAGAATCACGATTCTTTTCAAAATGTAAAAATACCCTTTTATCGTAATACAGGTAAGATTAATGTATCATATTTGGTAAAAACTCATATTATAATTGGTAAATATAATTATAAAATGCATACGCATTAAACGTTTTGTAAAATTAATCACAAATTTTTTTTCTTGTACAATTAGATTTGGCTGTATGTATTAAAAACTTTTGCCTTTTTTCATCGAGGAAGTAATAAAAACAATAACACGAACTAACCTTTTGAATCCGCACGTGTGCTGCACTAAATCGTTAAATGTGTGTGGACCAATAGTTACAAATTTTATAAATTGAACAATTAAATATTAATAATGACAGAAGTTCTGCAGCCCGGCACCGAGGTGTTTTCTGAGAAAAAGAAGAAGAAAAACAAAGAACAAGTAAGTCTGGGTGCGTTTCAGAAGCTCGGCGATTTTAAAATCGAGCCGTCGGAAAGCGTCACCAAGTTAGATACGGCATATTGGCCTCTGTTATTGAAAAATTTTGACCGACTCAATGTTCGTACGAATCACTACACGCCGCTACCATTCGGCCATTCCCCGCTCAAACGTCCCATCAGCGAATACATCAAGTCCGGCTTTATCAACGTGGACAAGCCTAGTAACCCGAGCTCGCATGAAGTGGTTTCATGGATCAAGCGCATTCTGAAAGTGGAGAAGACTGGCCACAGCGGCACCCTCGACCCTAAAGTGACTGGTTGCTTGATAGTATGTATCGACAGAGCGACGAGGCTGGTCAAGTCGCAGCAGAACGCCGGCAAAGAGTACGTCGCTGTCTTCAGCCTCCACTCCGCGGTGGAAAACCTGAAGAAGGTCACCCAGGGTCTGGAGAAACTTCGCGGCGCCTTGTTCCAACGTCCGCCTCTTATATCTGCCGTGAAACGTCAGCTCCGTGTCAGGTCAGTCTATGACAGTAAACTGCTGGATTTCGATCAGGAGAAAAACATTGGAGTTTTCTGGGTGAGTTGTGAAGCTGGATCCTATATTCGTACAATGTGTGTACATTTAGGTCTGATGCTGGGAGTAGGTGGACAGATGATAGAACTCCGCAGAGTTCGCTCAGGTATCCAGGGCGAGCAGGAGGGGATGGTTACCATGCATGACATACTAGACGCCCAATGGGCATACGAAAATCATAAAGATGAAACATACCTCCGTAGAGTAATTAAACCTCTCGAAGGTTTACTTATTGCACATAAGAGAATATTCATTAAGGACAGTGCAGTCAACGCCGTTTGTTATGGTGCCAAAGTCCTCTTACCTGGAGTACTGCGGTATGAGGATGGTATAGAGATAGACCAGGAAATAGTCATAGTTACAACTAAAGGTGAGGCTGTTGCATTAGCCGTAGCCCTAATGACAACCGCCACAATGGCATCCTGTGACCATGGAGTAGTTGCTAAATTAAAACGAGTAATAATGGAAAGAGACACATACCCTAGAAAATGGGGTCTAGGACCAAAAGCCTCACAGAAGAAAACATTAATTCAACAAGGCAAGTTAGATAAATATGGTAAACCTAATGAGAACACACCTTCGGAATGGCTCAACAGTTACGTAGATATGAAAGTCAAAAAAGAAGCAGCGAAAGACGAGAACGGTGACATGGAAACAGATAGCAGTAGGAAACGTACAGCGAGCACAGCTAATGCAGAGGATCCTGATAATTCAGTAGAAGTTAAGTCAGAGAAAAAGAAGAAAAAGAAAAAACGCGACCAGGAAGAAAACGCAGAAGTTGATACAACAGTAGAGGCAGCTGATGAACAAACAGATGGCAGTGCTGTACGTAAAGAGAAGAAAAAGAAGAAGAAGAAGGATAAAGACAATGAAAGACAAGAGGAATAAATATATTGTGGACTAATTTTTTAAGAGAAAATGTTATAAGATACTATTTCATACCTGTTCTGTATTTGATGTTAAGTGTAAACATTCAAAAAAGTAATAAGGAATATTTTTTTTAATAAAACTGGATGCATCTTATGTGTCAGGACTGAACATATATTATCTGTGGACATGCCTTGACATTAAGTTTTTTTTTTAAGTCTGAATATAAAGTTATACGGGTTATAACAGTCTGTTCCTCCGTTCAATTAATTTTGTCATAATCCTTAGCCGAGAATCATCTTTAATGTGTATAGTAAAATAGATTTAAGATAGTTTTTAAGAAAATGTTCCATTATTTTCATTATTAATGAAATGTATGACATTAAATATTGTTTTAAATCACCATGTATTTCATTCATATAACCATGTAGGATCATTTAGTGCATGCTTGTGTACATGACTGCCTGAAGACTCTAATTTTATGGCAACTAGGCTAATTCCAAAGGCACTGATCTAATCCAACTCCTTGAGAAATCCCAGCATACACTTGATGTTGAGATAGGTAATCCTTTAGGGTGCTACCTCCATACACCTGAGTAGTGGGTAGCAGTCATCTTCCACATACTCCCTGCACAGAGGCTGATCCATAACACCTAATGTAAATAGATTGTTGTATAAAAGACCATGACTAGTTAAACCGCTTTGACTAGGTGCAGCTGAAGCAGGATGTTGAAGAGCCGGCAGTTTATGGTAAGTATTACCTCTTACTTGTTGGCATTCCTTTATATTTTGATAGGAGAAATCTAATTTTATCACTTGGAGCCCTCAACAAACTCTGACATTTTTTGTGGTAACCTAAAAAAAAATTTTACGTTATATGTTCTTGTTTAATTAATTTATTAAATAATAATTTATAGACGTCTACAAAAAAGTTACTAATTTTACCTAAAGTCATTTCTAATTTTATTAATATATTTTTTATATGTTTAATAATATGAGAAACAGAAATTCTTTTAAGAATATAATTACATTGTTTATCTAGTTATAATTAGATAAGAAATTAGAAATGGTTTCCATAGACGATTTCTTTTTGTTTTCTAGAATAAATCAACATATAAACTATGCATCTCAATTTCTGATCCTTGACAATATAAATTGTCTCGAAGGTATCTTGCTGAATGCCTGGTTTCTAAAAATAGCTCTGTAACGTTCACACTCCATATTACTGGCCACTATGATCATGTCGAGGTTTCCAATACAGGAGATTAGCGGGTAGAAGTAATTTACTGTACGAGTATGTTGGCAAGGAAGATGATAACCAAGATGTGAAGTGATCGAAGAAGGTATATTCCCACGTGTACAAAGATTATAATTTACACGACCTAACACAACGACAGCGTACACATCACTGATGGCGTCTAAATTCAAATTGGCGTTCGAATTTCAAATCTAACGCGCCAGAATGATTTGATATAAAAGTATTGTGGCCATATTGGCTAGCAATATGGAGCGTGAACGCTACAGCTTCCTATTGATCAAATATATTATTGAAAGATATTCGTAATAAATGTTTTGGGTTAGTAGTAGATATCTAGTCTCCCCGGTCAGGGGCGTTCTTTATCCTGTATTAAATAAAACAATGTGACCATTCACGCTCCATATTGCTAGCCAGTAGGAACAAAACTTTCGTGTTAAATCATTCTTGCGAAATAGACTTCAAATCGAGCTCTAACTTCAATTCGGGCGTCACCAGCGTTAGGGGCAACTAGTGTGTAAAGGAAGAATTAATGTTATTTGCTTCTTTATGCGAAAACTGCCCAAACTGACATTTACAGATTCAGCGAGTTCGAGGAAGTAGTATGCAGAAAGCGCCTAGCCGAAGATCTCTTTTAAGGTAGTGAAGCTCGTAGGTTCCCGGAGGAACCTTGGCATGGGCCATTGATGTTACAATAATTTTTCTGCTTCTTAAGCAGTATTCGAAAATGAATTATTGTGCAACCTATGCACAATGTTACAGCGTGGCAATTGCAAGTCTGATATATCTTTTGGATTTTTCAAGAAGAAGCATATGAAAATATTCGCCAGCAATATACATTGGTACATTCCATAAGATATCTTGAGACCATTCTTAAGAAAATGACCACGAAAGACCTTTCAAATCTGTATGGTTTTCACATAACTTTAATATTGAATACATTTACAGTTATTAATGGTTCAGTATCCTGTAGTATTCAAATTATTTTTAATAATATGTGTAATTTTCTTTTTTCACTATTTCAGAATATATATTAACTATGCGTGTAAATAAATTATGCGTGTAGTATAATTTAAAATAAAGAGTTTTAAATATGTTTATAATTATTAAACAATTATTTAATACCAGTCGAAATAAAATATACAGAGGCAGAATTAATATTTATGGTTAATTTATTTGTCAGCCATACTGATTGACATATGTCAAAACAGAGGTTATATTCAAGTGTCAATGTTCGTGTAAATATTTTGTTAACCATTATTTATTATTGTCACTAAAGTATTATATTTTATTTGCGATATCATGTCGCAGTATCACATAACAGTGAACTCCGATAGATATAACTATGAATACTTTCAACAAGACGACATATGTAGGTTTTGTTGGAGCAAAGACGCCGAGAGAGAAATTTTATCAAACAATACAGAAAACAGCACGAAGTTTAAAAACGAGTTAATAGACAAAATACGTTATTGTTTAAATATAGATGTAACGGAAATAAATCACCCTAATAAGGCATGCGAAAATTGTTATGAGCTGTTAGAAAAGTTTCACGAATTCAAAGTAATTTGCAGTGAAACTCATAAGAAATTACAAGAAATTATATCACGTAAAACTTCAAACGATTCCTTGGATATAGTAGATAATTCTTGTGTTATTAAAGTTGAAAAAGATGATATTGAAAATCACGAGTATATAAAATCACAAATTGATGTCTTCCACGATTCAGATGCTGTTAGTGATTCTGAAACGTCACAAAAATGCGACGGAAAGACGAAAAGTAAAATGAAATCCAGATATAAACCAGTGCGTACACCAACTTACTGCAACATTTGCAGAAGTGACTTTAAAAGTATGGAAATCTTTACAGACCATAATTCAGTATACCATGGTATTGAAAAAGGTGGCTTATACAAGTGCTTCGGCTGTGAAAAGAGGTTTAAAAGTAGAAAAACAAGACTAGGACATGAGATTCACTATTGTAAAGGCTTGCAAGATGGCTATCAATGTAATGTTTGCAATAGATATCTCCCGAAACGTAGAATGTATGAAAACCACATGAGAAATCACAGAGAAAACATACAAGTTGAATTGCCCGAGGATATATTTAAATGTTTGAAATGTTATAAATTATTTAACACAAAGATAAGCTTACGAAACCATATGGAAGTGCATAATGCGGAGAAAAAGAAGAATTTTGTTTGTGAGGTCAGTACTGTCAACATTTCAGCCGTAAGCCGCCCACAGCTGGATTTAGGTCTCCCTTATAGATTTCCAAAAAGAACTAAACAGTTATATGTTCACATTTAAGGGGAACATCTTGTACTGTATGCTGTTCTCTGTTCTCCGCTCAAGAACTTTATGGCCCCAGTGAATATCTTTTCTGTGACCTTTTATGTGGACTGCCCCAGTGGCAGGATATTTTTCACTTTAATTCATCTATTTATCTCATATCTGATTTGATCTCACAGGGTGTACTTTTTATGATTTATACAGTATGATTATTTTTTATGGCCCCCACTATTAGGAGCCTCTCATACCCCTATCTGGTGTGGGACAGGGACTTTTTGTTAACATTTATTTAATTTTTTCACAGATATTTTTTTATTTGCTTTCTCTTCTTTCACGCGTCACATTGTCTTTCGTTCATTTCTTTCTTTCCAAATTCTACTGTCTTTCTCTTTCGCTCTGTATCCTTTCATTCATTCCTCATTATTTTTACATTTTCTAATATTCTATTATTATTCTATATCACTTTATTACTTTATTTTGCTTTTATTTTTTTTCTTTGTCAGTCTTATTTGTTTGCAATTTTTGATTTTTGTTTTTTACATTTTTTTTGGCTTTTATTTTTCTCTATGACATTTCTTATTATTCTTTTACAAAGTATGAGGAAAATATACAGTATGATTAGAAACAGGTATAAAGCTTTAAAGAAATTAATGTATGGCATATTTGCTTTCTTTTTAACTGAAAGTATGGTAAACCCTATGGAAAAATTGATGGTTTCATAAATAATAAATTACTTAAAGATAATAAAGTATATAAAGGTATTTTGAAAATTCAGATTACTACATATTAAAATTAATTATTATTTAGTATCTGTCCTAGAGGGCATTGTACTCCCAGAAGTTATTGGCCTTTCACATACCAATAGAAATATGTTTACATATGTGTATGTATGTATGTTTGTATATATGTATGTTTTGTAAACATTACCTTCCCATTATTTATACATCCACCTTTTCCATACTATTGTTGTCTGTAAGAGATTGCCTCATGTGATAAGACCATGTATTGTACTTTTTTGGTTATTATTTTGAAACTATTTAATAGTACGCTACTATGTACATTAAAGAATATTAAATAAATAAAAAATATAAATTGATTTAATTGTAAGTGTAATTTGCTTTGCTGCTAAATGATTTATTTATTTATCTATATAAATAATTTACAATAATCATCCTATGTACTTTAATAAACTAAAATAACAATAATTTCCAATGACTCTAAGATCAATGGAAAAACTAATTAATTTATTTTTTTGTTATATAGATATAAATATAAATAAATTTATTAAAAACAAAACGTTTCATCTCTCAATAAGAGATGTAAAAAAATTTCTTCTTTCAATGCTCATTTGAGAATCCTATTCTGTAGCTTTTAATGATATATCCTGCAAAGGAAGATTATTTTAGGGATCTTGTATAAAACATGTTGTACATACACTTTTTTCTCCATAAACCAAATTTTCTCAATAACACATAGCTGCCTATGCTATCTATTTTCAGGCAAGATGTAGCTTTAATCCTTCTTCTTTGAGTTTTCTGTAGACATATATTCGAGGAAATTTCTTGTAAGAATTTTTGGTGAACATGGCTATAGGTTATTGCAAGTCCCAACTGGGCAGCAATTGCCCATTTTCTTGACTAATATCATTGCAGTGGCATGTGCAGGTTTCCAAGTTAAAAAGCATTAACATCATTCGAAATGATATTCCATCTGGAATAGCCTTTCATTCTGCTTCATATAACATACCATACATTTAAAATAAAATAAAAATAATAGATTTCATGGGAAAAGTATGTCAATATCATGTGCCAATGTTGTGTCCATCCCTTTCAGTTGCAAACAAATCATGAATTTGTCAAAGCTGTTGATTTACATTCAAGAAACTATGAAATATTCCATCTGACCAATATGTGTAGCCAATTTCGACTTATGGCATGGTCTTTTTCAGGTCTTATTGACAAATAATCACTCATGGAGGCCAACAAACGCCTATGTTAGGGATTTATATAAATATATTAGGGTGGGCTATGTCCAAGGGAAGTTCTGGGAAAAGTATGACAAGTTGTAATTTTCACCATCAAAGTTGACATTTCAGAGTTGCGGACGTGTGTTCACCAGACAAGACTATCTTCATAAGCATCAGTTGACGCACACCGGGGAGAAACAGCATGTGTGCCCGCACTGCGGTTTCCGTACAACTCAGAAGTCATCACTAACAGTTCATATAAGGTATATACATCTGTAGCTAGATTTCTATCATATTCACATTATCAAATTTGTGATGATTGAATTTAATTATAGAAATTTGTATATCAGACAGTCTCTGAACTTCTTGAATTATTTGTCTACATAGACAGGTGAAGTCGAGTCAATACAGCTATCCCCCGATTTACACGGTGGATACGTTCCTGAGAAAAACGTGTAAATCGAAAATTAAAAATTTTCGAGTCAAAACCGTGTAAATCGAAAAACTTGCAAAAAATGCATGATTTTGCTATTTAACAGTTGTGATTTTAGGTGTACACAGAAATAAAAATAAAATGTATTGACAAGTTTAAATATTTAATATATTACGGAAAAACTATTTTTTTTATTTAATTACAATATACATTAAACAGAAGAACAAAAAAGAAATTACTCTCATTCTTTTTTTCGGATTCGAAGGTTCGAATTCACTTTTATCACTCGAAGTTATTTGTGCCGATTCGATGTTTGAAGCAGAAATATTTACAATATGAGAGTGGTAATAAAATCGGTTATTAAAAGAAAAAGAACTTTTTTGGAAAACCGTGTAAAAGCGAAAACGTGTAAAACAAGTACCGTGTAAATCTGGGGATAGGTGTATAGTTCTTCACAATGGAAGCCAGATAAACTTTTGTGGACCGCATATGAAACCCCAATTTTTCTGTCATGCCTAAAACATATTTCATTCTTTATGTGTTCTTGTATACTCTTTTCTTTTATTCACAAATCACTTTGGAATTGGAAGAAGATTCTTGATCTATTCTCAGACCTGAATATACATAATATATATATATATATATATATAAGTATATATATATATATATATATATATATATATATATACATACATATATATACATGTATGTAATTGTGTTTTGTATACTTCAGGAAGCACACAGGAGAGCGTCCATACTCCTGTGACGTTTGTCCCCAGCGCTGCATTTCCAGTTCAAACCTGCGCGCCCATCGGCGCCGACACCTGGGACTGAAGAAGTACGAGGTAGGCACACTTCTGCATTTAATTTTTCATCACCAGTCTCCTTTGAAAAGTTTTATTCACCATTAACATTTATTCTGAAAGACAAAATACAGGGTGATTAGATATAGGTGTAGAGCAGAGTTCCCCAAACTTTTTTGTGTCGTAGACCCCTTGCCATGTTTTTCCGTGTTGGGTAGACCCCCTACCTACCTGATATTGATTTCCTGTAAATTTCTAACGGTAGTGAAGTTTAGTGTATGTTCAAAATGTATTGCGACCACAAAGCGAATACCAACATCCAACAACTTACACAATTTTATAAACATATATAATAAATTTTTAATTTCATAGGTACTTTTATAAGTAATGTAAATGTTTTGATATTATAAGATAGTATGATGTAAGTAAATAGGTACTATCAGAGATTGTGTTGAGATCCACTATCGTGGACCTCCATTTTCATTTCATGGACCCCCAAATTTTTTTTCGCTGACGTAGACCCCTTGCAGGTTGTCATAGACCCCTAGGGGTCGTTATAGACCACTTTGGGAATCACTGGTGTAAAGTTTTAAAGGGTAAATGTATGGCTTATTTGCTGCCAATTAATGTATAGTATGTTCTATACAAAAATGATTTCAGAAAAAATAAATACCTCGCTTTGCGCTTCTTTTCACTGTGCGCTATTAGATTTTCGGTTTGGTGGGGTTGGGTAGATTGCGATGTTTTGGGTTCGAGTCTATTTTTTTTTAATTTATTTTTTTCTTATAGATGGCAACACTTTTGTTTCTAATTGCGGTATGCCTTCAAAACTCGGCGAATCCCTTTCTAAATAAAAATCAATGAAATTTTAATACTGTTTTACTTCAACCTGAAGCCTTCATTTATACAAAAAATTGTTGTATTTTATACAAAGAATAAAAATAATTATCAAAAGAAGCAAATGACACTTGTTGTAACAGCTCCTAATAGATACCGGACTGTTTGTATTTCGTGCGACAGAGATAACGCTCTACGAAGCTGAAATAAGCCGATTGGCTCTGGCATTATTTATCGCCGGGTACTGCATACATTACCACATTGCGATCGCCAACCCGCCTGCCAAGCGTGGCGATTATAGTATATCCCCCACAGATATCTTAAGAAAAGGTCTAAGTTTTTTTTTTTATATGGTCCCCGCTGTTGGTGACCTCTTGTTCCACTATCTTGTGTGGGACAGGGACTTTTTAATTCTAGTAATTTATTCATTTCTTTTTTTTTATTATTATCATTCTTCTCTTTCATATCATCTTATCTGTCGTACTATTTCTTTCATTCTACAATTTTCCCATTTCATTTCATTCCATTAGCCATACATTCATCCTCAACCACTACATTCTAGGTTTCCCTACCATTCTATTTTCCAACATTATTTATTTTTACCTATTGTATCCATTACCATCCTCCTGCAGTAGCTGAGGAAGCACACTCTCTCCCCTTCGTCTTGCATGATGGGAAAGGTCTAAGTTTTGTAGTGGGTGTCTAATATATCTATCATTAAAAAAAATCTGATTTTAAATAGCGTCTTATATAATTTCAGTGCACGATTTGCTGTAAAAAGTTTGGCTATAAACTAAGCCTAGAGGAGCATGTAGCATCGTGTCACGAGCGAGCCCAGCCCCACGCGTGCACACACTGCGGAGCCCTGTACTCGCGAGCCAGGGGCTTACGGCGCCATCTGTTGGCGAAGCACCTCAAACATAAAACGGAACTTCAGAAAAACGAACTAACAAACATCTTTATGAATTCAAATGAAAATCAACCTAATAGTGACAGCACTAAGGTCGATAATATATTGAAAGAAGTAGAAGATATGCATTCTGAATTGACATTGAAGACGCAAGACTTTATTGTGTAATACCGACAGATATTTAAAAAAAGACAAAATATTCATTATTTAATCAAATGAAAATCAACCTAATTGTGAAATGCATAAGGTTGATATTATATTGAAGGAGCAATATAATAAAATTGATAATAAGAGATATAGTCTGTATGATAATGAGGTGTAACAGAAAAGGCTCACAGACCAACAGAAAAACAAACTTTAATAAATCTTCAAGAACACAGTCGAAAATCAATCTAGTATACATTGATGTAAGGTCGATATTACATTGAAAGAAGTCACACATTGTAATGACGTTGAAGACAGGAGACATAGTCAGTATGATACTGATATTGAACAAATAAAAAAAACTTACAGATTACAGGCAAACAAAGTTAAATCTTCAAGAACACAATCGAAAATCAATCTAATGTTCAAGGACATAAGGTCGATATTACATTGAAGGAAGTCACACATTCTAATGACGTTAAAGACAAGAGATGTAGTCTGTATGATACTGATGTTGAACAGATAAAAAACTTACAGATCTGCAGAAAAAATAAATAAATCTTCATAAACACAATCTAAAATTAATCTAATGTGCATAAGGTCGATATTATATCGAAGAATATAAGAAAGACATTTTTAAATATCATTGAAGACTCAAGACGTGAATATTGTAATACTGGTGTCTAATAAAAAAGGCCACCTCCAGAAAAACGAATGAATAGACAGCATTGTGAAAGGTGTTAAAGAAAAATCAATCTTATGGTTAGATACATAAGGTTGATAATTAACAGAAGTAGATACACATTCCGTAGTTACTAGAAGCCAAAGAAAATAAAACTTAATGCTGAAAGCAATAAGGTTGATAATACATTACAGAATACAATACACATTCCAATTGTCATAGGCAAGACATATTGTATAAGAGAGATGTTGATTAAATATAAAACAGATGCTCCTACAAGAAAACAAAATGGCAGATAGTAATATCAATGGTGCGAAAGAAAAACAACCTAAAGTTCATATGTATAAGGTTGACAATGTATTGAAGGAAGTAGAAGGAATGCTTTTATAAATGATTTCTTTCTTTCTTTTATAATTGATCTCAAGACATCTATATGATATTATAAGGTCGATAATATATCCAAGAGCATACTTTATATATTCCAGATCTCAAAGATGCCAGACATAAAGAAAAATGAGGCATAAAAGAAATTCAACCTAATGGCCTAAGCCATAAGGTTGAAAATGTATTAAACGACGCAAGTGTCTCTCACTAAAGAAAATTAACCTAAATACGAGTTCCATAAGGTTGATAATATGTTGAAGCCACAAGAAATCTGAAATAATGTGGCCAACAGGGAGACTTCATGATGGACAAATGAAACTTAACCTTACTATGAGACAAATAAGATTGATAATATAGATATCAAATAGAAAAAAGGAAATGAAGCAGTATGCAATATCAAACATGTAAACGAAAATCAATCTAATATTTATTATAATAAGGTTGATTATATATTGAAAGTAGAAATAAAGCAAAAATAACAAAACTAAAGAAGAGAAATGAATCAACAGACTGAATAAGGCAAGCTAAAATGAACCTTATTACTATGGACATAAGATCGATATTGTAGGTGATATATACATTCCAAAATGACATTTAACACTCAATACATACTGTAAGACTGATATGAAAATAAAATATATAAAAACACTACTAGATTAATCTTTTCCTGTAATTTTTTGATCACTAGTGAATAAATCCATGGGATCACATTACCTTAACCCTTTTCTTGATAATGTCAGAATAAAAAAAAATAGTGGCATCAACTTTGAACGCAAAGTAATCATTTGTATGTGAATGTTTAGTTAATTTCTTAATTTTCGAACGCTTGTTCAGTTTTTTCTGTTGGCATCCTTGGGTCTTAAAAGTCAAGTGTATGAATATTAATGTAATATTAAAAAAAAATTCTGCCAAGTTAAAGTTTATTGATAGGTATAGCTCGCAATGTGGATGGAAAACTAATTGAGGGTACTGGAAGAGACTGGAAGTATGTTGCTTACGACTGATCCTATAGGAATTTGAAAAAAAAAAGTTTATTGGGAATTCATGTGCAGTAGTATACATCCTCTGTTTAAAATGATGATCCTGGCAGTGATAACTCATGGGGAAGGACTATGTCCAACGGTCGGCATCCTCTGGCTGAAATATTGATGATGATAGTTAAAATATGAGTTTTAGTTTTGAGAGAAGGATGACTTTAACATCATTATAAGACACTGGATACAGTCCACTTCCAATCTGCCTGATTGGATATCTATGGGGAAAGTTCATGTCCAGCTGTGGATATCCTTTGTCT
The DNA here is from genome assembly GCF_028537555.1 of Battus philenor. Classification (NCBI taxonomy): domain Eukaryota; kingdom Metazoa; phylum Arthropoda; class Insecta; order Lepidoptera; family Papilionidae; genus Battus; species Battus philenor. The sequence continues at coordinate 6,749,153 of NW_027181692.1, forward strand.
GAATGATGATGATCGTGAAAGTAATAACTCACAAGGAGATGGTGGATGCAGGCAGATTTCAATTGATCGAACAGGAATTTTGGGGTGGAGAACTATGTGCAGCTATGGATGTCCTCTGTCTGAATGATGATGATCCTGACAGTAATAACTCAGGTGGACACATGACAACGTTAGTTATTGAGAGATGATGGATGCAGGCAGATTTCAATTGATCCAATAGGAATTCTGGGGTGGAGAACTATGTCCAGCTGTGGACTTCCTCTGGCTGAAATGAAGATGATCCTGACAGTAATAACTCACAAGGTGGACACATGACAATGTTAGTCATTGAGAGATGGTGGGTGCAGGCAGATTCCAATTAATCCAATAGGAATTCTGGGGTGGAGAATTATGTCCAGCTGTGGACATACTCTGGCTGAAATGATGATGATACTGACAGTAATAACTCACAAGGTGGACACATGACAATGTTAGTCATTGAGAGATGGTGGGTGCAGGCAGATTCCAATTAATCCAATAGGAATTCTGGGGCGGAGAATTATGTCCAGCTGTGGACATACTCTGGCTGAAATGATGATGATACTGACAGTAATAACTCACAAGGTGGACACATGACAATGTTAGTTATTGAGAGATTGTGGGTGCAGGCAGATTCCAATTAATCCAATAGGAATTCTGGGGCGGAGAATTATGTCCAGCTGTGGACATACTCTGGCTGAAATGATGATGATACTGACAGTAATAACTCACAAGGTGGACACATGACAATGTTAGTCATTGAGAGATGGTGGATGCAGGCAGATTTCAATTGATCCAATAGGAATTCTGGGGTGGAGAACTATGTCCAGCTGTGGACTTCCTCTGGCTGAAATGAAGATGATCCTGACAGTAATAACTCACAAGGTGGACACATGACAATGTTAGTCATTGAGAGATGGTGGGTGCAGGCAGATTCCAATTAATCCAATAGGAATTCTGGGGTGGAGAATTATGTCCAGCTGTGGACATACTCTGGCTGAAATGATGATGATACTGACAGTAATAACTCACAAGGTGGACACATGACAATGTTAGTTATTGAAAAATGGTGTGTGCAGGCAGATTCCAATTGATCCAATAGGAATTCTGGGGTGGAGAACTATGTCCAGCTGAGGACTTCCTCTGGCTGAAATGAAGATGATCCTGACAGTAATAACTCACAAGGTGGACACATGACAATGTTAGTCATTGAGAGATGGTGGGTGCAGGCAGATTCCAATTGATCCAATAGGAATTATGGGGTGGAGAACTATGTCCAGCTGAGGACTTCCTCTGGCTGAAATGACGATCCTGACAGTAATAACCCACAAGGTGGACACATGACAACGTTAGTTATTGAAAAATGGTGTGTGCAGGCAGATTCCAATTGATCCAATAGGAATTCTGGGGCGGAGAACTATGTCCAGCTGAGGACTTCCTCTGGCTGAAATGACGATCCTGACAGTAATAACTCACAAGGTGGACACGTGACAACGTTAGTTATTGAGAGATGGTGGATGCAGGCAGATTCCAATTGATCCAATAGGAATTCTGGGGCAGAGAACTATGTCCAGCTGAGGACTTCCTCTGGCTGAAATGACGATCCTGACAGTAATAACCCACAAGGTGGACACATGACAACGTTAGTTATTGAGAGATGGTGTGTGCAGGCAGATTCCAATTGATCCAATAGGAATTCTGGGGCGGAGAACTATGTCCAGCTGAGGACTTCCTCTGGCTGAAATGACGATCCTGACAATAATAACTCACAAGGTGGACACATGACAACGTTAGTTATTGAGAGATGGTGGATGCAGGCAGATCCCAATTGATCCAATAGGAATTCTGGGGTGGAGAACTATGTCCAGCTGTGGACTTCCTCTGTCTGAAATGAAGATGATCCTGACAGTAATAACCCACAAGGTGGACACATGACAACGTTAGTTATTGAGAGATGGTGGATGCAGGCAGATTCCAATTGATCCAATAAGAATTCTGGGGTGGAGAACTATGTCCAGCTGTGGATGTCCTCTGGCTAAAATGATGATGATCCTGATAATTAAAAATCCACAAGGTGGATAGACAGGTGAAATTGAGTGGGGATAACTATGTCCAGCTGTGGGCATTCTATTGCTGAAAAGATTATTAACCCACCTTTATGATCACACCCAAAAGAAAATATACCACCAAAAGATATAATTATAGTAGATCAGATTACTTACCAATGCTATTATAGAGTATTTATTAAATAATTGACAGATGTTTACTTTTAGTGTTGCCATGTGAAAGAAATAAAAATACAGATTTTTATGTACAATGATTTTATTACATAATTTTTAGCATTGTTCATGAAGCACAGTTAATTTCTTTTTAAAAATTTTAAATCTCTATTCACAAAACTAATGACAGTGACATTTGATTTGATGAAATCTTTTTTTAATCTATAATTTTAATATTATTTTTTCGAATAAATATTTGTTTTACTACATTCGTCATTAACACCTAAGTAAGTACCAAAAGAGAGGATATGTGACCAAAAATTATTCTTTCTTAACAATGCATATATCAACAGATTTAGTTACGATTATAATTTATCACATAACACAACCGAATAATTTATTGCTTTCAAATATAACTTTATATAATCTATTTTATTAACTAAAGGCATCTTTAGTTGATTTAATTCGAAATAAATACTGTACAGTGGTTACAGAGACAAAAGTTAGTTGATTTATTTAAAAAAATAATATATTAACATGTATTTAAACGCATTTAAAGAGGTTTCTATTAATATTTTTACATTTCTACACAGAATTATTTATGATTTACATTCAAACCTGTTTTCGTGCGGTGGAATGAAGTCACATATAAACACAGTATAAAATGTCAAAAAATTGTTTTCGGAACATAATAAAAAAGTGATAATGCTGATATAGGGCTCGCATCAAAAGGTAACACGTAAAAAATAACTCAAAAACTCACAAAATAAATATTAATTGCAAAAACATATACGCCATCTTTAGTGGTTTGACAAGACCCGAACTTTCTCGTAATTAGTTCAAAATCCTTTTTATAACTTGAAAATAATACTTCACACTCCTTTAGTTGTGGTTTTATTTAGTTATAATTAAATGCTTATATTTCTCGGCAGTTAGATATACACGATTTTCACACTAAATTTATTTTATTGATATTGTGTTCAAATTTCAATGAAATATTCGTTATCCGCACAAAAACAGTAGATTTGAGCGTACAAATGGCATGATTTATATTAAAACTTAAAATAATAAGTACTTATAGTTAAAAACTACAGAAAACGACCGAACTATATCTACATATTGTCAAATACAGGAACTTCTTGTTACAGACTAAACATTATGCCATAGATTAGGGGTGAGCAACATTAAACCTGCCAATTTTATATAAAAAAATAGTTTTAATAATAAACATAATAATAAAAATAAATAAAAAGTAAAGATATATATGCATGTTTTAATGCAAAATGAAAACTGACAGAAAAAAATATTTATTTGAAAAATTTTAATAATAAATTTGTCAGTGGTTTTTTGATGCGAGCTTATCAATATCAGACGAAATTAAAAACAAATACACATTTAATTTCATAGTTGAAAATAATTGTTCGCAACCGCATTTCCAAAAAGAAATATCATTTGCTTCGCATTTTTAGTCAAAAACGAAAATTTCTTCATACTCACATAATATTTTTAAAATTTTTCGATTTTTTTGCAAAAAATATTTTTTTAAATCTTTATATATGTTTGAGTTATATTTAAATTATATCGGTTTAATATGTACTACCATTTAATTACAATTAATTTCGTAACGCGATACACCGATGAAAAAAAAATCGATAAACAAATCAATTTTAGAAATGGGGCGGCAAAACTGGCGGCGTGTTGCTCATCCCTGCCGTAGACAATATTATTTTTAAAAATGTTGCCATCACACCAAATAACACTATTAGATTTTATACATAATTATTATAAATTGAATATACACATACAGTACTATAACACCGTGGTTTTCACTTTGAGCCTCATTGGTAAACTTACATTCGCTTATCGACCTATGGACTATTTTTATATTTTATTTATATTTTTGATTTCTCTAGGAGATCATATCAGAACTGAGCGTATTGGTAACTGGTCGCTGGAGTCTGAAGGTTCTGGAGTGAAGACCATGAACAAGCAGTAGTTACGCCCTTTGGTTTAAGAAATTTAAAAAAAAAATCATTTTCAATATTCATGTTGTACAAAATAAAGCATTTGTTAAATCGAAACTGTTGATCATGTCTTGTAAATTTAGAAATGTTAATATTATGCTTTTCTATATCTATATCAATATACATATGTAACAACATTTCCAGATTGTTCCACAGATTTTGTCGTAGCAATCAGCGCCATCTATCGTGTAGTAGAACAACTAAATATCTAATATACTTGATATTTTAGTCATTAATTCTTGTAAAGCATAAAAATACCAGATAAAACACCTATTTAGACATGTATTACTTTGACTTTATAAGAAAAATTGATTAAATATGCGTAACAAATCAACATATCTTTATTCAAGAAGGCATTTACTTGCACTTTTGAATCGTGGATTATTTCAACATTATAAGCTGACCACAGACTCTGAAGGCAGTTCTGTTAAAGCCAACCAGAATCTCAAGAGTTGCTCTTTTAAATGTAAATTTAACAATTTTTGATGTGTACATTATAATATCAAACATGTAAATGAGTCAACAAATCAAGTTCCAAACTTTTAGATCGACTTAAAACTCAATGCTATGATAGGATATATTTAATAATATACCCTTAATTTTAGATTTAAAAGTAAGAAACGGAAGGCCTGAGATATCTTATGAAACTTTATTATATGCGTACACAGGACCATGAAGGTTTTGTTAAATTTTTGAAGACGAAATTTATGTGTTACAAGTTTATTTTAATTTTCTGCATTTATCGTGTGTATGTCAATATTTTTCATGTAAGTTTTTAAATAGCGAATCTTTAACTTTTAGGTTATAAATATCCGATACAGCTTGTGTTTATAAATTAAATATAGTATTAAAATATGGCGGTAAGTACTGCCCTAATAAAAATCACAAATGTTTTAGGTTACTTTTTTTCAATATATAAATAGTTTATATTAGACGCGGTCATTTACAGTGAGGATTATAAGAAAGTCAGAGAAGAGGCAAAAAAACCGAAGTCTGAATGTAGCTTGAAAAATTACTCGTCTGAAATAGCAGTGAGTATTCCTTTATGCTTTATTGAGTTTATTAATTTACCAATAAGGCTCTTTAAAACCACGTTTCTATAACAGATAAAGGAATAAAAATAAAACAATATAATTAAATAATATAGTTAATACAGTAAAAGCGGTAATAAATATATAGGAAAATTTGAAAAGAAATATTTGGTTTGTATAGTAAATATTAATAAGGTAAGTTATCTCTCAGGAAGGCTTGCTTCATGTATCCCTTCCTCAAGCATTTACCCCACCAGGATCTTTGCGTGCACATCTTGACAGGCTTGAGGATGAAGCATTTGGTCTGGACAACATTGAAGAACAGCTTGCCTACCATATTGGAGACGGAAGTGTCGGCAAGTTTCAAACAGGCGCGGAATCTGTGGACATTTAAATAGTATCTTTAGATATTATTCTAATATATAAAATTCTCGTGTCACGGTGTTCGAACTTGAACTCCTCTGAAACGGCTTGACCGATTTTTACCAAATTTTATATGCGTATTCAGTAGGTATGAGAATCGGCTACTATCTATTTTCCATACCCCTAAGTGATAAGGGTGGTCCACACCTAAATTTAATTTTTAATTTTTTAGACAATTTTTTTGGTTTTTATTTTATTATGATACAGCATACAAAAATACATACAACCCTAAATTTTCACCCCTCTACGATCAACCCATATCTCACATTTGTTAATTAAAAACTTTAATTTTTTTTTGCAAAACAACGTTTGCGGGATCAGCTAGTATATATATATAAAGTGAATTATATCTGTAAAATGCTTTAATATGAAACCCGGCTCATCTGTTTCGATAGCGTTCTCTGACATAATTTACAAGGTTGTTCTACACCGCAAGATAATACAGGTGATTGGTTTTAAGTGTAATATCTAAATCAGTGATTCCCAAAGTGGTCTATATCGACCCCTAGGGGTCTATGACAACCTGCAAGGGGTCTACGTCAGCGAAAAAAAATTTTTTAAATGTTACGTATATATTACATAACAGATGCAAAATTTTTACCTATTTACTTACATCATACTATCTTATAATATCAAAACATTTACATTATTTATAAAAGTACCTATGAAGTAAAAAAATATTATACTTAGTCTTGCCATAAATATTGTTATAAAGAAAAGCACGATTTTTTTTTATACGTAACATTTATTCCTTTCATAGTGAGTTAGTTTAATACATCAATATATAACTATTAAAAATATACAATGTTTATTCGAAGTGGTCTCCATTGGCTGCAATACAGTCTTTTAAACGTTGAGGCCAGTTATCAATAGCAGCACGAACTCTTTCTAGAGGAAAATTCTTCACTGCCAACCGAATGGATCGTTTTAGGGACTCCAAATTATCATGGCGTTTAGAGCAAGCCTTACTCTCTAAAACTGACCATAAATCATAATCCAATGGATTTAGGTCAGGACTTGACGACGGCCAGTTTTCAGTGCTGATAAAGTCCGGAACGTTAGTTTTCAACCAAGATTGGGTGGATCGAGCTCTATGACCCGGTGCCGAGTCTTGTTGAAAGCACCATTCTTTGTTATTGAACATGGTGTTAGTTAAAGGCTTAACTACCGTCTCAAGAATGGTATTTTGATAAACTTGTGCCGACGTTTTAATACCTTTTTCACAAAAATATGGCTCAGTCACCCCTTCATAGCTAACACCCCACCAAACCATCACTGAAGTGGGATAATGCCCACGTTGTACTCTGTTTACTAATTGCGAAGCTTCTTTAGAGCTTCCAGCATAAATACGGTCATTTTGTTTATTAAAATACTGCTCAATTGTAAAAATTTTCTCATCCGTAAACAAAATTTTTTTGTGACCTCCCTTTGCGTACCGCTTAAGTAGTTGTTTGGATTTTACCACCCTATTCTTCTTTAAATTATCAGTTAAGAAGTGACCAGTACGTCTCTTATAGGCTGCAAGTCCTAAGTCATCTTTTAATATACGCGACATGGTTCTAGGAGCTATCTTCATCTCCCGAGATAAAATCTTTTGCTTACGGACAGGATTTCTTCGAATTCTTTCCCTAACTGCTTTAATCACCTTTTTCACACGAACGGTACGTGGACGGCCAGATCTTTTTCTGTCACAAACAGAGGAGGTATCATTGTACCTATCAATAGCCCGGTAAACAAACATTTGACTAATACCAAGCGGGTGGAGGGTTTTAAAAATTGCACTTTTCTCCATACCTACTTTATGTAAGGCAATCACAGCGATTCGGTTCTCTTTATCACCCCACTCCATTTTAATATAACAAAATATTTAACAATATAATGGCGCGAAAATAAGAAAACACATCAAGCAATCATATAAAAATGACAGATTCCAAATTCAAACGTAATATTTTCTTTTTTTGAATAGTAACAGTATTTATGGCCAGACTAAGTATATGATTATAAAATTGCAAGTTGTAGGATGTTGGTTTAGTTGGTATAGTAGATATAAAATTTTATTTTGAGTAGTTTTAATTTAAATTCAATTAATAAATGTTTAAATTAACATGTGTTTTTATTTTAAGTTTTTAACACTAAACTTCACTGCAGTTAGAAATTTACAGGAAATCAATATCAGGTTAGTAGGGGGTCTACCCAACACGGAAAAACATGGCATGGGGTCTGCGACACAAAAAAGTTTGGGGTACTCTGATCTAAATGGTAAATATATAGTTCATTTGTCACCATTAAACCTAGCTTTTGTACCTATTTCGAATCACTCTGTATAAAATGATCACTCTGAAATATGTTACATTAATTTATACTATATACTAGCTGACCCGGCGAACTTCTAACCGCCTAACAGTCAATGAATATCGTGTTACCTTATAGCTGAACTAATTCAGGCTTTGATAAACGTAATATAATACAATGATACAAAACAATATTAATTTAGATAGAAATATAAAAGTGTTTTATTATGATGAATGATGAATACATACAGAATGAGAATAAAAATTAAAAATAATAATCATAATTAAAGACTTCAAACACAAGTCAGAGAAAAATGATTGAAAACTATGTTGTACAGATTGGGATACACTCGGATTGATTCATTAATCGGATTCTCATTCAAGCACCTTGTGGTAAACGACATTCTTTGTTTTTTGGTCAGGAGCAAGAACAAATAAAGCCGACATGCAACGTACAATTGACAATGAGAAAAACATGCATTTTCTAGATTGAGGCAATAGTCAAGGATTGGCCCTGTGATTTGTTGATCGTCATGGCGAAGGCAAGACGAATCGGGAATTGAATTCGTTTAAACTCAAAGAGCATATCTGTATATATTTGTACAAAGTACAGATAGTAAATAATAATTATTTTAATATAATACGAATTATAAAAACGCATTTTTTACTATTTTATCATTACGTAATTTATGAAACCGTTGATATTTATACAGGATGTATCAAACATTATTTGACAGCGAACAAAGTACACCTATCCCACGATTTACACGGTAGATACGTTCCTGAGAAAAACGTATAAATCGAAAATTTAAATATTTCAAGTCAAAACCGTGTAAATAAACTTACAGAAAGTGCATAATTTTGCCATTTAACAGTTGTGATTATTTTTTCAATATTTTTTGGTGTACACAGAAATAAAAATAAAATGCATTGACAAGTTAAAATATTTAATATATTAAATATATTACGGAAACATTGTTTTTTATTTAATTACAATACATTGAACAGAAAAACATAAAATAAAAGCAAAGGTGTTTTATTATCCTTTATCACTGTCAGAAATTACACTCATTCTTTTTTTCGAAATCGAAGGTTCGAATTCACTTTCATCACTCGAAGTTATTTGTGCCGATTCGATGTTTGAAGCAGAAATATTTACATGAGTGATGGTAATAAAATCGGTTATTAAAACAAAAAAAAAACTTATTTGGAAAACCGTGTAAAAGCGTGTAAATCGGGGGATAGGTGTATAATCATACATTCACTCTTTTAAATCTTTATGCTTATAATCAATCACGCTGTATAATCTTGCACTGAACAATTCAGCCAACATTCTTTAAGAGGAGAAAAATCGATAATATAAACGTTTTTTAGTAAGGTTGTGCTCGAAGCTTCGTTGCTAGATCTTTAGCAAAGTCGATGCGCAAGCGCCAAGGTGTCTAAGTTAGTACGACCAATTTTCAACAGATGGCGCTAGTGTCGTTCCAATGAATTTCATATATCGCCGCGACAATAACAAAGGCAGTCGCTTGCACGAGTAATATGCCCATTCCCTCTTCAGACAGAGTATACCAATAACTCGCTTTGCGTCGTTTCGTTTTGCATTTTTTTCGAAATTGTGTAAAAGTTTAGTGTTTTTATATATTTTATTTTCACATCAGTCTTACAGTATCTGTCTTGAGTTTCAAAATGTTATTATGGAATGTATATATCACCTACAATATTGACCTTATGCTATCGATCTTATGTTTATAGTAATAAGGTTCATTTTAGCTTGCCTTATTCAGTCTGTTGATTCATTTCTCTTTCTTAGATTTGTCATTTTGGTTTTATTTCTACTTTCAATATATAATCAACCTTATATAAATCGGCATTGGATTGATTTTCGTTTACATGTTTGTTATTGCATATACACCAATACCTCGTTTTGCGTTTTTTTCGTAGTTGCGTCGCTGCTTAATTAGCACTAATTTTCACTGTGCGTCGTTAGATTTTCGAGGTTGCGTTGTTTTGGGTTCGAGTCTTTAATTTTTTTTTTAATTTTCTTTTTTTTTCATAAGATGGCAACACTTTTGTTTCTAATTGCGCCATGCTATCAAAACTCGGAGATGCCCTTTCTAACTAAAAATCAACGCAATTTGAATACAGTTTTATTTTCATTTTGTTTTGCTAATTTTAGAGTTCAGTTTTAATTACGTAGTGTGTTGTGCTTTTTTAAAAAGAAAATAATAATTTTTTATAAATTTTTACTTGTTGTTTCTGGTTACAAAAAAGGTATATATTTTTCCAATTTATTTATTGGCAGAGTTATATTAATTTCGTTTTTTAAATGTTTACTTCGTTCAATTTTACTTTTTAAAAAGTAGTATTTTCGTAACCCTGGAACCTATCTTCGATCTTTACATGGTTTGCTATAGAAAATCTTAATTCGCTTTGCGGTGTTTCAATTTGCGTCGTGTTTTTTTGGAACGTAACCACGACGCAAAGTGAGGTATTGGTGTAATTATTTAAGTTAGTAACTTTAGTTTTTCTGCGGACCTCTATTCTGACTCGATCTAGTAACTAAATTCTAAGTGTAGACCTTTCAATTGCTCTCTGCATGATCTTGAGTCTTAAGACATAACTGACAACACACATTAGGTAAATCCTACGTTTTTAAACATCGAAGTAATTTGAATGGAAAGATATTTCGAAAAAAAGACGATTCAAGCGTTATAGATACAAAAATATCACTAGATACATTCGCACCGATACCCATAATCTAAGTTACAAAGTTACCAACTAAGAAAATAAAAAAGATCAAAGAATATACGATAAAAAGAATAATAAAACGGGCGATATCAACCATCCGCGAGGTTTGAAATGACCGTAATGATTCAAATGCAACCGTAGCTCCAATAAAAACATTCAATAAAATGAAAGAATTGAAACGTGAACGAATTTTAGAGCCGATATAGATCTGTGGCGGCATTTTGACGTTGCTCTGTGAAAATTTGACACGTGTGACTTATGTCAGTGTTGCCATAAACAATTATTATTATATTAGGTAGAATGGTTATAGATGTAAAAGCTTTAAAGGGTGACACTTATTTGCAGTCAATTAACGAACACCCTATATAAAGTCAAAGGGTCGAGGACTGTGATTTGCGATCGTAAGCCGCAGATTCAAGTTCTAAACACAATCTCATATAATTCACAGTTATTGCTTTAATTGTATAGGATTGGCAACACTCATAAAGGAGTTTCAAGATTATGGCATATCCCCCCATAGATATCTTTGGGGGAAGCCGCTGGAGGGATAAACTTTAAGGGGTGATAGTATAACTTATTTAATGGCAATTAATGAACACCCTATAGAAATATCAATGGTGTCAGACATAATAAATAACGTAATGATAGTATAGTAAAAAAAGCGTTTTAAAATAAGGATTATTGAATATATAAACAAATTATTTTTACTCTGTATCCCTACAGACTGTACTGCCAGAAGTCATTGGCCCATCGCATTCGAATAGAAAAAAAAATGTAATATATTTTAGAGTGACTTTAAATGTGAAGTTAGGAAATAGGTTTTAAGCATATTCGACCATTCAAAGTTTTCACACCTAACAATTACAATGTAGATTAAAAATATATAATTTACGTTTTTAATTCGTTTTTGTTATTAATAGTGTCAATAAGAGAATAAATAAAATACGTGGTTTATTTACAAAAATAGTCCGGTTTAACTAGATTACAGTTATTTTTCGTGAAATTATGTGATGGTGTAAAAATTGCATTAAATTTGTTTCAATTGCTATATGACATGTGGCCGCCATCTTGTTGACAATACGTATCATATCCATATTTGCGGAAAAACAAAATTTATCACTGAAAATCGTACAATGTCACGCGTGGAACATTTCCTATCTTTAATTTAAAATTCAATATGTAATCTCTTATCTTTTATTACTGTAGCTACGGCGCCATTTTAATTTTATTTATTGTTTATTTAAAGTCTTAAAAATAATTATATCTAGTATATCGTTGGCAGTTGTACTGGTTATAAATTGTTTTACAGCCGTCAATGTCCTTATTAAATAGCGAAGTAATTAAAAGATACATTTAAATAATATAAAATTAAAACTCAAGTAAAAAATTGTGTTAAGGCATACACAAATAATTTTTAAAAAAGTAGGTAAAAAAGTTTCTATGTAAATGTCAAATTTGACAGCCTTGTTTATTTTGTAAATTAATTTATTTATACATTTCTTATACGTTGTATAAACAAGATCTTATAGCCGATGATATTTTTATCAGCTATTTGGGCGATGCACAGATAAAATATAAAATTGAATATAAAGAAAAAAATTATTAACATAAATAAGAACCTGATATAAATATATATTACAATAAATTAACATTGTTGTTTCTTGATAAATATACAAAAAAAGAAAAATTTATTTAAAATAAATAAAAGCAGTGGCGTACCTAGGGGGGGGGGGGGGGCGGTGGGTGCGGTCCGCACCGGGCGGCACTTACCTTGGGGCGGCATTTTTTATATTTACTTATAGTTGTTAAAAGCAACTTATTCATTTCATATTTATTTTCTTTCTTGAATAATAAATGAAAATTCTGTTCCCAACATCGTAATTTTGTTAAGAATTTTTTTAACAATTTCAATCAGTGTCGCTAGTTGCGAAAGAAGCTTCTCAAAATTGAAGTTGATTAAAAATTATCTTCGTTCTACAATGAGTCAATTAAGACTACAAAATCTTGTCAATAGAACAAGAAATTACAAATAATATAAATTTTGAGAGCATTATACACGATTTTTCTAGTATTAAAGCTAGAAGAGTAGGTATTATATAACTATGTTTACGAGTGCATACAAATATATCTAAAAAAAATTTACTCTGTGTATTAATTAATACTGATTAAATAACTTAATAATTTATTTATGTAATGTGTATTAATTTATAAAAACCACTATTTGATTGACTTATAATAGAAAGGGCGGCAAACTGGAGATCGCCCCGGATGGCAAAAGTTCTTGGTACGCCACTGAATAAAAGTAGATAAACATTTAAGTTCTGTGATTTAGAAAGTTCATTTTTATTGCCGACGCCGCGCACCGTTTCCCGCCAAATTTATGACGTTTCGATCATAAAATGGCGCGAGAACTGCCCTCTAGACTGACGTTTAGTATATGTTTATATGTCTGTATTAATGTGTGTATGTATGTAATTCGAATGAATTATTATTGGCCGTAAAGGATAAGTTATTTGAACGGTTACTTGATCCATACTTAATGCTTTATTATCTAAGCATTTTAATGATTAAAATAGATGAAATAACTTGTAACGTATCAGATCGATATCTGCTTGTTTTATTGGAATTTTTTACGGATTAGGGTATTTTTTATGGCGGTACTTAAGGAGAGAGAGTTTAAGTGTGTGAAATGTGAAAAAGGAGGGTAAAAATATAGCTCATTTGTCAGCAAAAAAAAAACGCTTTTTCAGCTATTTGAAAACTTTTTGTATTTAATGATCATTTTGAAATACAGTCTAGTTCTCGAGTTACGACGAAAAATTTTCTAAAAAATATGTCAATTTTTTTATTGTTTTCGTCACATATATATCTAATATCAGACAACTAAAGATTTTCGAAGGTACAACGCAATATTCACGAAAGCAATTGCCTGTTATGATGAAATTTATAACGAGAATAAAAAACAAACTGTCCAAGCAAAATTGGATTTGTTTATAAAACAAAAACTACTACACTCATTGATAAATTTCAAGACACTGCAATGAATATAGCTCAGATGATAATCGACCATAATCCAAAATAATGCTTATATATATACTTATTCATGTATCTAGTTATTTAATTAACCAACTATAATAACAATTAAAAATCAGAAATAAAAGCCATTATATTTGTTTATATCAGGGATGAACAACTCGCGGGCCTTCGAGGCAAGTAATTTTTAATTTTTTTTTGTATTTTTTTTAAAAAAAATGCTAGAATCAAGGCTTTAAAGATAATAAAAGTGTATATTTTGTTGTAAATCAGTTGATTACGAACATTAATTACGTTTAGAGCATGGTTTGAACCTTGAATATATACTTTATTTTTTTTCACGGCCCACTGTTTTTTAAACTGCGGCCCTACGACCAAAAAAGGTTGCTCACCCCTGGTTTATATAATATATACATATATGTCTATCATATTATATTATTTATTTTTGTGTGTAATTCGACTTACTTTCGAAGCTGTGAAACCGAACTCCGTCGTAAGTCTAGAACTGAATGTATGTTTTTTTAATTTTTATTTTATTAAAATTCGACATGTCAATAACCTGCAAGAAATGATTTTGAATAGGGTTGTACCAAACATTAACTGAAAGCCATGCATTCACACTTCTTTAGATTTTACATCGATAACCAACCACCCTATATTAAGTAGGTACCTAATAAACTGCACATAAAATAACTGGTCAATTAATAATAGGAAAAATAGAATAAGAAAAGTGTAGTTATGTATTAAAAAAGCACAACTCAAAGAAAACTGTGATAAAAAAAATAGAATAGGTAAATAATAAAATAAAGAATAAAAAAAATTTACCTAGCCACCTAAGAGTAATTAGATGAATGGAAGGAAGGTGATGAAAGTAAGAAGGAATAAAAGAACAAAATGAAAGATATTGTGATGGAAGTAAGGTAAGAATAAAAGAAATTGAGAAGTATAACAGTGAGTGAAGATTTAAGATGAAAAATCTGAAAAACTTATTTGTAAACAAAGACCCTGATCCCAACTAATTAGGGGTACGAGAGGCCCCCAATAGCGGAGGCCATTTAAAAAAAACTACCCTGTATATTTGTAGGCAGTACGGTTTATAGAGACAATATAATAAACAATAATTAATGTTAATGTATGTAAAAAGTTTAAAAGCATAAACATCCATAATTAATCATCCTGTATGTAAATAAATCTCAACGAAGAGCGAGACTAAACCTAAGAGACTGCTTTTTCTCCAAAGGAATTTGTTTTAAGATGCTCATTAGGTGTCAAGAAAAATAAATGAGTTGTCAAATGAACTATACAATCACCATTTTAAACTTTTTAGTCTTATTAACAATTATCCGGCATAAATAAATAAAATATATTTAATAATGAAATAATTTTCGACGAAAACAATTTGGTGCCCGGAGAACAGCGTGGCGCGCGATAAATGGCGCGAATGCCGCCATTACGTCAATGGCGGCCTGTCAAACGCAGTGCGTTCGAAAATCGCCCGAGAGCGCTTAGCGGTGCATCGGTTGAAATATTTCCCGCTTTTATATGCACTCCCCTATTACATTATCTATAAATGTGATATTTATTCTTCGAATATATAAATGAAAATAGTAATTTAATTATTAATCTTTTATATTGCTATCAACAATTATTATTTTTTAATTAAATATATTATTAAAAATGTAATTTAAAAAATATATATGTAGTTTCGATTTTGGCGTCTGAAATATTTACCGCTTTTATATGCACTCCCCTATTACATTATCTATAAATGTGATATTTATTCTTCGAATATATAAATGAAATTAGTAATTTAATTATTATTCTTTTATATTGCTATCAACAATTATTAAATTTTTATTAAATATATTATTACAAATGTAATTTAAAAAATATATATGTAGTTGCGATTTTGGCGTCTGAAATATTTCCCGCTTTTATATGCACTCCTCGATTACATTATCTATAAATGTGATATTTATTCTTCGAATATATAAATGAAAATAGTAATTTAATTATTATTCTTTTATATTGCTATCAACAAAGATTTTTTTATTAAATATATTAATATAAATGTAATTTAGAAAATACATAGTTGCGACTTTATATAGCTCGACTCGATGAAGTTGCAAATATTTTAAAATAAGATTTCAGGTATTGTTCAATAACTTAATAAAAGATAGTAGACATTGGGAATAACGTGTTCGCTTCCAGAATATTTTAATTTATATTAAATATGTAACCTAACTTTTTCATAATCATAATAATCATATAATAAAAAAAAAACATAATATCGCTTGTTGTTATTGGGTCTGTGGCATTTCTTTCTAACCGGTAGACTGAACTTGACGTCAAATAGAGATGATAATCTGTAGTAAGTTGAATATTTTTTTTTTTGAGTTCGATTTCTTTTTTACTCTGTGATATTTTGCAAACGGTTTTAGACTATATTTCTTACATTTCTTTTATTACATTTAAGGCGTTCTTAAACATGAGATACCTGCTCCTTCACCATCTTATACTAAATTTTAATATTTTTATATATATACATTTTTATATATTTTATATGATAGTTGCTAAAGCGGTAGCTAAGTTCAGGTGATTTTTCAGTCGCTGTATATATTTATTCCGCTAGTTTTAACACTTTTAAAGTTCTTGTGTTCAATGCTTCGTGGATATTTGAAATGATTCTTAGTGCAGACTTTGAATAATTTTGTTTTAGTGGGCAGAAACTGCAATAAAGATGTATTTACCAACGTTGCAAATGCAATTAGTACTAATATTTTTTTTAACAAAACATTTCTGCAATGTCAAAACAGTTCTGCAAGAAACTTATTAAAATATATAAACTAGATCGTATATATATATATATATATATATATATATATATATATGTGTAGCCCAGCGGTAGAGGACTGAAACATTGGCACAACCGTTATTACGCAGCAAACGATTGAATATACTTTTTAAAAAATAAGAATGAACTTATTTAAAAATAGAACAGGATAGCTGACGAATTGATTTCTGATTCACAGTTCTTTATATACAATTCGAA
Organism: Battus philenor; assembly: GCF_028537555.1. Lineage (NCBI taxonomy): Eukaryota > Metazoa > Arthropoda > Insecta > Lepidoptera > Papilionidae > Battus > Battus philenor. The sequence continues at coordinate 6,765,995 of NW_027181692.1, forward strand.
TGTCATTAATAAAATAAATTACCAGTGTAAACACGACTTTAGTTGTTTATTTTGAGCAGAGAACATTCTTTTATTATTGCCACTGCTCTAAAAAAAAATTCAAAGGATGGGCAGCAGTGTTCCCTGCGTACCATAATACCACACTGCGATCTCCAACTCGTCTGCCAAGCGTGGCGATTATTAGTATAATGTTAAAGTTAGATTAGCTGGTATTTTTTCACAGTCGTGCGCCAAATATATTGGTCACAGGAGAGTTAGTTTCTATTGTTATTTTGGAGTTGCAAAATCAAAATCAATATATTCTTTATTCGAATACTGTTACTAATACTTTCGATGTCAATCACCATAAAATTGTTGTCATCATTGTTGTCCCTGCAGCAAGCTGCCGCCGGCTCGTAAGGCAGTTCTGCTGCAGCCGACAGGCACTCAACAGTTGCTCTTTACAAATATAGCTTTATAAAGAGCGCGCGACAATAATTAGTTTCCTGAGTAAGCATAAACATTTAATTCCACGCATTAACATCAGTATAGTATTCTTTGATTAAATGATATACGTTTTTTCAATATGCATTCTCAAATCATTTCTCTTTGATAAGATACGGTTTTAGTTACAGATCAATCTTCTGTGCGAATGTAAACTTACGGAATGTTGTTACTCATTTTAACTGGAGTATTCTCGAGTTAGACTTCATTCACCATTCATAGATTCGTTCATTCAAAGTTAGTTCACTCAATGTTAAGTTCTTTAGTATTGTCGGGTTTATTTAAAATATATAAATAAAAATGCATAATTATCTAATGTTAACGTACATAAATATTTTTTTATAAATAACATAATTATATTTCAAAATTTGAATTAGTATTTTTAAATTTATTATTTATTATCTGTCTCTGCAGGCTGAAATGTCAGAAGTCATTGTCCATTCGCATTACATTAAAAAAAAATAATGTGACATATTTCAGAGTGATTATATGATTGTAAATACTCCTAACACTCGTTTTTGGGGATCTTTCATTCTCCCTGATTTATGTGTGGGACTACGAATTCTGGTAAAATGAGTTTTATAGTTTTTATTCTATATTTTCTTTCTTTCTTCGATTTATCTTTTGTTTTCTTTTACGCTTCATGTGACATATCATTCTACGCTTGCAGATCTTTCTAGTATCTCTATCCTGGTGTGACTTTAAAGTATTCACTCTTTTAACCCTTTCCACTCCAAGGCTGTTATGTAGCATCGATAAAATTTAATTGAATTATAGTATCTTGCGATTCTGGAATTTGTTTCATTCATTCGTGATTCAAACATTTTAGTAGTAGTTATATCAAAAGATAATGATAGAAATGTAAGAATAAAATAAAGATTAGAAATAAAATTGTACCTAGCCACCTAAGAGTATAAAAGATGAGGAAAGGAAGGCGATGGAAGCAAGAAGGAATGAAAGAACAAAAAAATAATTGCAAGATATTGTGAAGGATAAAAGGAAAAAATATAAGAAATTGAGAAGAATGAAAGTGAGTGTAGAATAAAGATAAAACCATGAAAAAATTATTTGTAAATAAAGTCCCTGTCCCAAACAAAATAGGGGTACGAGAGGCTTCCAATAGCGGGGGCCATTAAAAAAAAAAATAAAAAAAAACATTTTAGTAACAAATCTCCTTTCTTGTTTTAAAATTTTCAGGCGATGAAAGCAAGAAGGAATGAAAGAACAAAAAAAAATTGCAAGATATTGTGAAGGATTAAAGGAAAAAATAAAAGAAATTGAGAAGAATGAAAGTGAGTGTAGAATAAAGATAAAACCATGAAAAAATTATTTGTAAATAAAGTCCCTGTCCCAAACAAAATAGGGGGTACGAGAGGCTCCCAATAGCGGGGGCCATTTAAAAATAAAATTAAAAAAAAATATTTTAGTAATAAATCTCCTTTCCTGTTTTAAAATTTTCCGCAAAAAGAAGTATTACTAGGGGTACGGAAATTTCGTATTTACGAAATAGATGCGAATAAATGCGAAAATTTCTTATAAATGCGAATAAATGCGAAATGTATGCAATTTTTCTGTTTTTCAAGATCATTTTTAAATGAGTTAATTAATGAATATACACACTTTCATAGGTAAATTCAGTGATGTCAACCCCGTATCATAGACCCCTAAGGCCTACGGGATATATTTCTTGGCTTACTTATCAGTTAAGAAGCTCTTTGTTTTGTGTAAAAGACATCTGGTCAGTTGAAAATCCCTAATTTTTAGAAAAACGCCTTATCTTTTTTTCGAACTCTGCAATCAATGGGCTAATCCATGAACTCATTAATAAAAATATAAATCATAATATGCATGACAATTTGTTGGCCGTCAAATGCAACTTTTCGTCCTTTGATGGAGCAGAATCTAATACAGAGTATTTGACATCCAACTTTACATAGTGGACGCTTAACTCATCTTTAAAATATACAATGTCATCGTAACAAACTAAAAAAGAACGCTTAAGGTTGCGAATATTAATTTTTTTACGATTTTTTAATTAACTAAACTTGTCAAATGTTAAGGCATGCACCTTTAATTTTGAAAAATTTTTGTCGAAAAATGCCTATTACCCCAAATTTAATAAGTTTTAAAGTATAAATGCGAAATTAATGCGAAATTTGCAATGTTTGAAAAATTTAAATGCGAAATTGGTGATTTTTTTTTGCGAAAATTCCGTACCTTTAAGTATTACGTATCACGTATCACTCGACAGTGGAGCTTGTGGAAAGAAATCAGTGTCGAGTGACACTCGACATTGGAATGGAAAGGGTTAAGCCTTTTTTATTCACCTGTATAAGTGTGAACTAAAGCCATTTGGTAGTGGGCATGAAATGTTTTTACAAGGCTACCAGCCATCAGCTTCCGATCTGCGTGGCAGAGGGAGCGATGCCAGCTGACAAAGCCTCGTATTTCGCACTTAACGAGATCTTAGCGGTTTTATTCTTTGTATGGTGCTTTCGCCACAGAGCAATGCAGGGGCAGAGCATGCGGAAATACTAAATAATATATTTTAGATGTAATAATTTATATTTCGAAATATAACATATATCTTTATATAGATAACCTAATTTTATAAAGGTACATATAATTTCATATATATTAAGGCTTTGTAAATAATAATTAAACCATTTCAACAGTAAGATGTTCAAGGCTGGATATGTCCTTCCATAAATTTTAAAATACGACTGACTAGAAGCGTCTTGCATTCAGCTTTTTCAAATGACTTTAACAAGGCCTTCTGTCCCGTCGATGCAATGACCAGATTGTGGTCTTCACTCCTGTCTTAAGACATTTGATGGTCTACATAAGTTACTATCCTTAATCTGCGGTTGTCCTGATTCCTTTCCAAGTAACAAACCTCTGTAAGAAAAGGACCAATATTTAGCCACTTCCGCACATGCAGTGGTAGTCGTGCAATGAAATGCACCGCCCGCCAGCCCGCTGATGAACGCGTATGCGGCAAACAATGCGAATCACACAACCGCCACCGCCAAATCACTCAACACGTGTTTCACCCCTCCACAGGGCATCTTCAGAAGTTATGTTACACCGATTAGTGCCAAACACAGAGTCAAGAAAACCTCTGTCATCACGAAGAATTGTCGGGATCTATATAGCTTTTAGTATATATGTACTGCTCAGTGTAATGCGTTTCATGTACTTCAAACTCACCCAGGATTAATGGAGGGGGATATGCAGGGAACTTTGTTTGAGATCATAAATAAGAAGATAGGTAGAAGATCTAAGATTCTGATTCAAGTGAGATCCAAGTTAGTTTGTTTTTATTTATTATTATAATCATTAAAGGTATTATACTGTATTTAATTTAAGTATATATAATATTTAAAATTCTCGTGTGTATTGAACTCCTCCGAAACGGCTCGACCGATTTTCGTGAATCTCAGCGCGCATATCGGCCAGAGTGGAGAATCCCACATCTATTTTTCATTCCCTTAAATGTTAAGGGTGGTCCACCCCTAATTTTTTTAATTTTTAGACAAAATACAAAAATACATACAACACTAAATGTTCATCCCTCTACGATCAACACTTACTTTTTTTTTAATATTATAGAAATAACATACGTGGAAATACGTTTGCGGGATCAGCTAGTATGCTATATAAATATGTTTTGTCTATATATGCATGTTAACTACCCGTTATATATACTTCTACTATTTCCATACTATAGTTATATGTAAGATATTGCCTAGTGTGATACCGCCATTGTGTTTTCTTTACTATTATGCAACTATGTATATATCTCTAGCATGTACAATAAAAAATATTAAATTGAAATCAACAACGTAGCTCGGAAAATTGCTAGTTTAAGTGACAGTAGCCGGGATACATATTTCAACATATGGCCGTTGGAGTCAAAAGATTCTTCAACGGAGATCAAGAGTCGGAAGACGTCGTGGGCATAAGCTGCCCACTAGGTGGACTGCTGATATAGTTAAATGTGGGCAACGCGAGGTCACCATGATAGCTACAACTTTGATGGTGTCGATATTTGTAGGTGGCCTATATCTAGCAGTGGGCGTATAGCCGATAGCGGCTGGTATGATGATATCAGTGTCTTAAACACTGTCTAGATCTCTCTTCTTTTTATCAACGGCTAGGACAAATATCGGTACATGTGCACCCTTATACAGGATATGTGACCTCCACAATTCATAGTTATGTTAGTGATATTGATATATTCTCGTGCTCTCTCGTATCTTTTAAAAATCAATTTCGTTCTAAATTCTATTGAGTACATACAATGCAATTTAAACCATAATATAAATATATAAACCATAGTCTTTGATCCCTGTTTAGCAATGTTCTTATTTGTTTTTTCACTGTTTGACTATAAATCATTAAATGTTCTCAGTGAGATAGTTATAAGGTAACAACTGTAACTAATTTTATATTTCTAAGCTTCTAAGTTTGTACTTTTTTACTGCCTTTTGTTACTGTTTATCTCCAATAAAGTAAATAATAAATACGTTGATGATGAAAAACTGCCTAACATAGATAAAAGTTTTGTTTTTAAAGGAGTTTTCACTGCTGATTTTATTTAATGTTTTATTATGATAAATATAAAATATATTTCCTGGTACTGTTTGTAAATAGTGACAATGTTGAGAATCAAACACGCTATTTGTGAACGTTTTGGATGGATGCATAATAAATTATAAAATATAAACAACACTGTAAAAATAATTATAAATTGAAAATAGCATTTAGTTATAAAAAGCTAACTTTAATAGCAGTTAATAATAGCATGTGCTATAAATCGCTCTGGCATTAGTCTCTGTGATGTTATTACTCTGTAATCATTCCGAGACGGGCTTGTCGCGCACTCTCTCGCTTCATTTGGCAAAGTTCTGGTCAAGCGACTCTAGTGATGTGCCATCGGCTACTTTGATTTTTATCGATAATTAAAATTATTCATATATTTCTTTAAAAATGTATTATCGTTGACTATATTACTTTATACATAGATTTGATTACACAATTGGATATATAATTTTTCCCTCCATCATCATCATTGTTACAGTCATCAGGCATTTAAGGATATGGGTGTATCCTATAGATTTGCATTAGGACCAAGTGGAAACGACCTATCTTGTTTTCAAACATCTTAATAAGGTTATATATTTACCTGGGTGAATCCGTGGTCTCTGGGTGAGATATGTTCCCCGAAAAATCATATAAAAATGAATAGACTAAATATTTTCCCAAAACGACTTGCAAAATAATTAATAATGAAAACTATGTTACATTTATGAAAAACAAAAACTATTAACTTTTACCATAAAAATATTAAAGTAACGTACAATTAAAATTCAGTTCATAAACACAAAACATATAAAATTCGTATTGAAGTTAGGAATAAAAATAAATTTAGAAACTTAATTTCTTGATAACAAGTAGAGATGGGAAAAATGTATCACTAACAGGAAAAGTGTGAAATATATGTTTTCGATGTTGACATATATATCACTCTGGTCGATGCGGCTCAGAGAGAGAATAAGGCAGCTAACACTAAACATATATCCTTTATATCTTCGGCTCTTTTAGCTCACACTTAGAACTCGGTGAGGCGGAATGAAACGTGTGAAATATTCCTATTAAGCATTTCATGTCTTTGTCATAAAGCACAACCAAGCTAAACGCACGCGCGTGATGTTGTCGTTCCGAAAATCCGTAGTTTACATTTTTAATACAAACATGCAATAGCTGTCCGTCTCTCTCTTTTACCTGTAAATTGCTACATAAGCCCATCTCTCTCTAACTCATAACGAGCGGCAACTCGTCACGCAAATTGAGTCTTAAGTATAAAGGCATAGAGATACAATTGCAACACGCGCGCTAGAGAGTGATTACATCTTTTGCAAAGATACCCATCTCTAGTAACAAGCGTGTAATTTTATTATGGACTGTACCAAAAATACTTTATCAGTAGATATGTAAGACATGTCCAGCACAATTATCGGGTTAAAGTAAGAAAAGGAGCAATATTTAGCCACTTCCGCACATGCAGTGGTAGTCGTGCAATAAAGTGCACCGCCCGCCAGCCCGCTGATAAATGCGTATGCGGCAAACAATGCGAATCACACAACCGCCACCGCCAAATTGCTCAACACGTGTTTCACCCCTCCACGGGGCATCTTCAGGAGTTAGACATGTAGGAGAAAAACAACATGTAACACAGAAACATAAACATTTAATATCGGGTTTAATTCAAATAAAGAATTTCATTTTTTAACCGTTTTTTTTTTGTTATAAATAACACATATACATAATAATACTATGCATAAACTGACATGCGGTATATTTATCTATACGGGGAGATCAAAATATTCCTCTCAATTGTATTTTCTTACTGTATAGATATATTTCTGTATTACACTGTCAAAATTAGAATTAAAAAATGAAATATATGGCTTCGTGCTAGATCAAAGAATTTGTTTAAAAAGGTATATACATCCTTATTGTTTTTTTTTAATAATGCAAAAAAAGATCGTGTAAAAAGACAGTTGGGAGTATATATAAGTATATGTCGTGATAAAGAATATTTTCGAATTGAATTTAATCGATAAAATATATTTTATCGATTGGCATGCACAACACTAGCTTTCGCGTAAACCATAAGTGGCTTAGTTACAGTACAAGTGCCGCCAAACACCGACTCAATGCGGGCACCCCGAGAACAAAAGGCGGATTATCGACGAATTCCGGCGCCCGAAAAAGAATTAGCGAGAATAAAATGTTTCTAACTTTGTATTTTTTTCCACATCTCTCGTTAGCTGAACATGCTGGTCAGCAATGAGGTTCTATATTTATTTTAGCCCCTATGTAACCGACGCCTTTATCGTTCTATCGTGATTTGAAAAAAAAAAAGAAACACACATTTCGGCGGTAAGCTGTAGACGAACGCAACACTAATTGCTTACGTTTTTTTTTTCTATTTGTACGATTTATTTATAACCAGACACATTGTGGTATGAAATTACAGATTATAAATTTCAAATGAAATTTTAATTATCTGTTAAATACAGGACTATTATTTACATGTATAGAAACTTTAAAATAGTGAATGTTTTGTTGCAAATTAATATATAGTACACCCTTTTGAATATATCGAACCGCTGAGATACAAATGTACACTTGGTGTATAAAATAATTATTTAATTTTCTCTTTTTACTTCCATTATGAAACTAACACACAACTGTAATTCTAATTATGTTTATTTAAGTAGGCAGTTATACGTAATTTGAATCTTCAATTATTTTAACATTATAAGCAGTAAGCCGAGAGAAACACAACAGATGCTATTAAATGTAATTTAACAATGTTTGATGTGTACATTATAATATCAACCGTGTGAATGTAACAACAAACAAAGTTTCACACCTTTCTTATAAACTAAACCAGTGATTCCCAAAGTGGTCTATATCGACCCATAGGGGTCTATGACAACCTGCAAGGGATCTACGTCAGCGGAAAAAATTTTGGGGGTCCATGAAATGAAAATGGGGGTCCATGATAGTGGATCTCAACACATATACTGATAGTACCTACTTACTTACATCATACTATCTTATAATATCAAAACATTTACATTATTTATAAAAGTACCTATGAAGTTAAAAATTTATTATCTATGTTTATAAAATTGTGTAAGTTGTAGGATGTTGGTATAATAGATTGGTTTAGTTGGTATAGTAGATACAAAAATTTTTTTTTGAGTAGTTATAATTTAAATTCAATTAATAAATGTATGTTGAAATTAACAAATAATCATTAATTAATATACATATACCGCCATCTATTGGAACATAGATTGTATAGTGTTCCTACCGTCATTGTTATAAAGTGAAATGTAGGTATGTTTCTGAACGTATAATAAAAGTTAGTTCTGTTCGAATCTCACAACCGGCGTTTTATTATAGGTTATGGGCCCAGTCGAGTTATAAAATAAAGTGTTTTTCTCGCGAAAAGACTTGCACAAGCGTGCCGATTAGTCTACGCAGATTGAGAACTATACGTTTTGTGAACTGTGAGTTGTGAAATGTAGTTAAATATCAAAAATGGCAAATAACTATATCGTGAGCGTGCCTAAGCTGAAAGGTCGGGAGAACTACACAGAGTGGGCTTTCGCAGCGGAGAATTTTCTCGTGTTGGAGGGAACTTTTGATTACATCAAAGTCACTAAACCCGAAGAAGCCGCAGCCGACTTAAAAACTAAGGCGAAACTGATTTTAACTATTGATCCATCTCTTTATGTACATATAAAAGAAAAGAGTTATGGGAGAATCTCAAAAATTTGTTTGATGATTCGGGTTTCACCAGAAGAATCAGTCTGTTGAAGACTTTGATTTCTATACGTCTAGAAAATTCTACATCCATGTCTTCGTATGTCACTCAAATAATTGAAACTAGTCAAAAATTAAGTGGATCTGGTTTTAAAATCAACGATGAATGGGTCGGATCGCTACTTCTAGCAGGATTATCCGAAAAATATTCACCGATGATAATGGCGATTAAACATTCAGGGATTTCAATTACCGCGGACGCCATTAAAACTAAGTTATTGGATTTGGAGGAAGACAGTGGCGACGTGAGTGGAGCATTTGTGAGTTTCCGTAAAAACTGTAAGGTTGGCAGCCTTGTCAAAAAGGGGCAAGTGTCAAATTCAAATGTGTCAAAGTCAAAATTGAAGGTTATAAAATGCTACAAGTGCAAACAAACAGGACATTATCGCAATCAGTGCACCAGTTCCGATAAAGATTCAGAAAATAATAAATAATTAACATGTGTTTTTACTTTAAGTTTTTAACACTAAACTTCACTACAGTTAGAAATTTACAGGAAATCAATATCAGGTAAGTAGGGGGTCTACCCAACACGGAAAAACATGGCAAGGGGTCTACGACACAAAAAAGTTTGGGGAACTCTGAACTAAACACTTTTGAATGCTATAATAAGATTCATTTAATAATATACTTTAAATTTTAGTTCTAAAACTAAGAAAAGGGAGATATAAGTTATCTTGTGAACATTTATTATATATGTGTACGCTTATATCGAAGAAGGATTTGTACTTTTTGGAGAAGAAATTTAAATGTTACGAGTACATTTTTATATGTTTAATTTTGACACATAAATATGTTATTAACCCTTTCGTTACCAGCGCTCGAGTTAGTCGGCGTCCACCTTGTAATGCAGGCCTATGTGTAGATCTCTGTTTTAAGATTTATCACAGACAATTAAATTACTAAGAATTATCCTAACTTCTATTTTTAATTAATATACCAGTAAAATTTTTAAATATGTAACACAAATGAGAACATTCACATATCAGCACATATTAGATGTTTTTATTTATTATTGTATTATATTTATAATATGTATTAAACCTTTTTTATTATAAGTGTATATGTTATATACGTATGTATGTATGTTTATGTTTTTTTGTAAATATATATTTTACACGTAAACTACCCTTTATAAGTACTTTTACCTTTTCCTTACTATGGTTGTCTGTAAGAGATTGCCTTGTGTGATAAGACCGCACATTGTACTTTTCTGTATATTATTGTAAAACTTATTAAATGCATCTTATCGTGTAAAATAAAGAATATTAAATTAAATTAAATAAATTAAATCAGCCTACCGCCATGCAACGTGCACAGGTCACAACGCGCTGCTATGTTCAGCAGCGTCACTTCGACGGAACGTACTGCGGTAAGGAAAGGGTTAAATATGTACTGCACTGTACTGTTTCTGAAGAAGTTAATGCTGTTAGCCTTGCGGCTTTTACAGCTTCATCTGTATCAGTTCACGGAACGGAGGGGTCTGTGAACTTTAAAACTTAACAAGTTTGAGTGTTGGAACTCGTATCAGGGTTGGTGGTGAGACATTGGTGGAGGGCGTCGAAGACGAAGCTCAGGAACACAGGAACATCCCAGTCGGTTCTTCGAAGACACAAATCCGTCGCGACCTTGCTGGCCGGTAGAACGCACGGTTAGTGCGCGTGTATGATCGGTGTTGCTGAAGTGTAATGCATGAGGAGTTGTGTGATAACGGCAGCGTGGACCACTCGGCAAGTTAAATATGTGTTGAGAAACAATCGTTGGAATAATAATATATTTAAAAACATCTCTCAAGCAAACTCTCTCTATCCCCCCCCCCCTCTCTCTCTCTCTATATATATATATATATATATATATTTAATTTCAGCGGTACTTCCCCGGAATAAATTACTATATGAAAAAATGTTCATAAATAGTTTTATTTTTTAAATCTTAAAGCCGTGTTGTGTTTGTCTGCGAGTGATAAGAGATGGGTGCGCTGGAGATTTTCAAACAAATTTATGACAAAGAAAAATGTTGATTCAGTTAGTTCTAACCTAGAGTTCCCTCTCATAGCGAGTGCTTTCCGCTACTCCCTCCACCTCGGTAAGGGTCAAGAGTAGTCCCAAAGACGTACTCCTCACGCCCATCACTGGGTTCCCACACACAGCACCAACCACATCACCTGCGACACTTCGCACAGGACATCAAGTCATTTAGAATAGAACAAAACACTACTCACCACAACACAACACACGTTCTCAGGGCCGCCAGCTTTCTAACCGCGAACAGCGTTGACGAACCGAGGTTGGATCCGGATCCATCCTCGGCTCGCCTGCGGTCCACGCTGCCGTCCCAAGCCGCATACACAACACCAACACTACACAGCTCTACTCGGGTAGAGCGGTTCACTTGCGAACGTCATCGTACAACTGGAACGCGTCTGACCAGCTTCTGTTTTATTTTTAAGTTCAGGAACCCTTTCGCTCCGTGAACTCAGTTCCGATGAAGCTGTAAAAGCCCCTGGTCTAACAGAATCAACTTCAATTGAGTATAAGTAACCTGAAGTTAAACTATCAGAGAATGATATCATCTTAAAATGTCTAACCAAAAATACCTACTGTATATTCTTAAAAATATAACCTTAATAAATTCGTTAGAAAGTAATATGCACATGAAATTTTCCCTTCGTTACGTCTCCAAGCATTTCCAGTTCGTAAACGAACGGCCATTTGCTTCGAGTCGACGCCATTTTGTTTTGAGACGTTCGAATTTTGAAAATCGTTCGGCTGAATGAGCGCGTAGTGGCGCGGAATGAGATGTTGAAACAGGTGTTCTCTACTTTTATGTCTTCTCATCTTATTATGTGTTTTAAATTTCGAACACTGTTTTTTTTAATAATTATCTTATTTATTTAATATTCCTTATTGTACACGTTAGGATACATTTAATAATGTTCACAATAGTATACAAAAAAGTACAATATGCGGTCTTATCACACAAGGCAATCTCTTGCAGACAACCATAGTAAGGAAAAGATAATAGTACTAATAATGGGTAGTTTACGTGTACAAAAAATACATATTTACAAACAATCGAACATAAACATGCATACAATATGTATATAACATATATTTATAATAAATAAGGTGTAATACGTATTATAAATATAATACAATAACAAATAAAAACATCAAACTGATTTCGATCGCACTTGACTTAAGAAAGAATAAAGAAACAGAGGAAGTAAAAGAAATGGTAAATAATCACAGGTCTAGTAAATAGTTCTTAACCATTTTATTGAAAATAGGCAGTGTAACATCTATTTTTCATCCTCCTAAATGTTAAGGATGGTACACCCCTACATTTTTTTTCTATTTTTTAGACAAAATTATTTGTTTTTATTTTTTATGGTACAGCATACAAAAATACACACAACCCTTAATTTTCACCTCTCTACGATCAACCCTTATTTTGTATTTTTTTTATTAAAAAGTTTAATTTTATTTGCAAAGCACCGTGTGCGGGATCAGCTAGTCTTATTATTAAATGATTCTATATAAATGAATAAATACATTAATTTCTAAAAATATTAATAGATAAAAGGTCGATAAAAAATACTAGCGGATTTTAAATTAAATCGAAATGTATATTTATAAACCTATTTACTTTTAAGTATAGTATATAGGTGAGAAATGGTAGGTTCTATTTCAGAGACACAATCTTATATAATTCAAACTTTCTGCATAAAATATATAGGATTGCGCTCACAAACAAGTTTCAAGAGAATGGTCTGCAGCATTCTCTGCGTACCATAATACCACACGGCAATCGCCAACCTTCTATCAAGTGCGATAATGGTATACCATGATGATCCCACCATAGATATCTTTGACTGAAGCCTATTCCAATTCCCTATTAAGAAAACAAACGGACAAGTAGTGGGTAGTCGTCTTATGAATAACATATAATGTATTTACACAGACAAACCGTATATTATATGCATATATAAATATATTAAGTTATATATCATCATATCAGCTATAGGATACTGATGCACGTAATACACGCCCATAGACCGAAAGCGTCTTGCATCAAGCATCTTCTAAAAACAATATATTAACATTAAATACATTAATATATAATTACTAGCTGATCCCGCAAAGGTTGTTTTGCAAAAAAAAATTAAAGTTTTTAATTAACAAATGTAAGATAAGGGTTGATCGTAGAGGGGTGAAAATTTAGGTTTGTATGTATTTTTTTATGCTGTATCATAATAAAATAAAAACCAAAAAAATTGTCTAAAAAATTAAAAATAAAATTTAGGGGTGGACCACCCTTATCACTTAGGGTTATGGAAAATAGATAGTAGCCGATTCTCAGACATACTAAATACGCATGTAAAATTTGGTAAAAATCGGTCAAGCCGTTTCGGAGGAGTTCAAGTTCGAACACCGTGACACGAGAATTTTATATATAAGATATAGTTTATTAAAAAATCAACTTGTATGAAATTCGCACTGGCACGATGGAGAAAAAAAAAATACAAAAAAAGTCAAAACATTGAATCTAATTCAGTTCCTATATAACAGCGGTTCTCAAACTTTTATTTTTTAGCATGGATCGCAGTGTAATAAAATCGATTTTTCTGTCTTGATTTTTTATTGACCTTTTTCTATTTTTAATTCTAGTCGTGGGACGTACATCTGGACATGGATACATCCCTTAGATTTCTAAAAGGACGGGCTACTTCAATTTGCCGCTGGCATTTTTGATTCGATCTCGTAGAGAAATATAAAGCATAGCCTTCTCTATATGGCACGACAACAAACTTACCAATGAATACGCTAATTGTGACGTAGTTGTATATATTCCCATAAAATACTTTAATTTTAGTCCATTTTTATGTATAAACTAGTTCTCGCAACTTCGACCGCGTGGAATTTCACCAGAAAATCATTTTTTTTTAAATTAGTTACTCCTTATTATATGAGCTACCTACCAGTATATGTCACGTCAAAATCCGTCCAGACATTTCAGAGAATAGCAGCAACACACGCGCAAAAAAAAAATTAAAAAATATTTTTGATATAACTACCGTATATAATTATATATATGTATATAGTAAAAAGCGGTAATTTTAATATTATAAATAGACACATAAATTTTATTAATTTGTATATAGATAAAGAATTAATAAAAAGAATAATGTTACGACAAAATTCAGGTCGAAAAGAATTTCGCGCCTAAACTGCTGTCATTGAGCTGTCATGTAGGCCGCCATCTTTCTTTTACGGCGCGTTATCGGCACGCTCCGTGTGGTTTATAATGTGTGAATAATGTGCGCGGAGGTTAACTGACAATACATAAATTATGAACGTCAAATAGGGGTGGCGAAGGTGGGGTGTCTTTGTGGAATCGAAGATATCTATTTCTATGTTAATCGGAATGGAAAGTTTTTTTTTCTATGCCATCGCTATTGGGGTTGCCATCACTATTAGTTATGTCAACGCTTTGGGGACACTGCGACACGGTTATCGTGTGGTCAAAATGTCATTCTTCCAATTATGGAGTTTGATTTCATTTATTTATAAACACGAAAAGATTTATTATAATGATACAATTAAACGTTACAATTATTAAAAAAAAAATATTTACATATATCGTAATTCCGTAAATAGTATATATAGTCTTGTAATAAAACCTCTTTAGTTCAAGTGTTATATATGTGTGTATATATATATATGTATGTTTTGTCTGTATGTACACGTTAACAAGCCGTTATTTATCCCTCCACTGTTTCCATACTGTGGCCTCATGTAAGAAATTGCGTAGTGTGATAAGACCGCCCATTGTACTTTTTCTTTACTATTATGCAAATATATATATATATATATATATTTTATAGCGTGTATAATAAAGAATGTATAAATTAAATTTAAAAAATAAATTTTATGACGTCCATCTTTTTGAATGTGAATATAGAGATTGTAAAGAATGAAAGGAGAAAGTGAAATAAAGGAATAAAATGAAGAAATATTTTATGTGACTTGCTTCACCTCTGTCTCACATGGCATGGATGAGAGGTCCTCAAAGAAGAGACCATTTATTTAAAAAAAACGTATCTATTTTTTAAAGATACTAATGTCTAGATCAGTGATTCCCAAAGTGGTCTATATCGACCCCTAGGAGTCTATGACAACCTGCAAAGGGTCTACGTCAGCGAAAAAATTTATTTTTAATGTTACGTATATTTTACATAACAGATACAAAATTTTATTTTGAATAGTTTTAATTTAAATCCAATTAAAAAATGTATAAATTAACATGTATTTTTATTTTAAGTTTTTAACACTAAACTTCACTACAGTTAGAAATTTACAGGAAATCAATATCAGGTAAGTATGGGGTCTATCCAACACGGAAAAACATAGCAAGGGGTCTACGACACAAAAAAGTTTAGAGAACTCTGGTCTAGATCAATGTTTCCCCAGGCCCACAGGTGGGCAATTTTAATGGGAAGCAATTCAAAAGTGATATAGTTTAACCCTTTCGTTTTAATATAAAATTATATATGTTACATCGGTGGGCATGGCACAAAAAATGTAAAAAAATACTGATCTTGATATTTACATTTATTCAGTAAATGTTATATTATTGATCTATTGTAATTTATAGTGGAAAAATTTGAAATTTATTTAATTCAATTAAATTTTATTAGTTTTACTTTTAGAGTCAGTTTCAGAAATGAAGAAGAAAGTTTGAGAAATTAATGAAACACCACTGGTTCACAAGGAGTCCTTTATTCACAGATCAGATGGTCACCCTACTTTAACACAAAGTATACTTTCGCTTAGTCCAAACTACGCTTCCAAATCGCTCAAGAAATCACTGTACAAATAACTTACTAAATAGTCACTTTGTATCACTGATCGTAGATCTTATAACACGAAAAACAACACTGCAAAAAAATGGATCAGTACAACAGTATTTTAGGATTCACAAAATGGCGGCCGTCAAATGAATTCTTTTTTTGTTGTAAATTATATTAAAAAAAACGTTTCATCAAAAAACACGCACCGAATATTATTATACGGTTGAAATATAACAATATTGTAAACCAATTGACGCCTTATTAAAATTTTAACCGACCATTTAAAATGCGTTGATTGTTAAAAATAATGCTTTCGTTTTTTTTTTTAAATCACAATGACAGGAACAGGATTCGGATCATTTAATGTCGGCCCACAGATTATATCGGAGATGGGGCCGATTGATATACTTGGATTGTTCGGTGATTTACTTTTTTTTTTTTTTTTGGGAACGATTTTAAGTCAATTGGGCCTATATACGTATCATTAATTTGAAATCTTTTTAAGCGTATCTGTGATGTTCGTTAACATATTTTTTATTTTTTGTTTGCTTTTTATTGGTTGTTCTTTTCAATAGTTTTAATCAAATAAATAATGAAGAAATGCTTTTTTATAAGGTAAGTTAAAATTGTCATTTTAAACCATCAACATATTGCTAATTTACCGTCAATTTGTAATGAATTATATATGACTGTCACAGGAATTGAATCTGCGATTTCAGATCTTACATCTAGGCTACCTCACTACCATCGTCGGCTACTAATCAAAATGTACTAAATATAGATCAGAGTTCCCCAAACTATATTGTGTCGTAGACCCCTTGCCATGTTTTTCCGTGTTGGGTAGACCCACTACTTACCTGATATTGATTTCCTGTAAATTTCTAACTGTAGTGAAGTTTAGTGTTAAAAACTTAAAGTAAAAGCACATGTTAATTTATACATTTATTAATTGAATTTAAATTAAAACTACTCAAAATAAAATTTTGTACCTATTACGTAATATATACTTAACATTAATAAACCTAAAATAAACTATAAATAAAATAACATAATCAATAAGTCAATATTTTTAGTGAGAAGGATGAACCTGATGCTTTAATAATAAATTATAAACATTTGGCGTCAATTTTGTAAGGGTTAATCTTAAAACTCCTCGGCTAATGATGTCCAGTCTGTGGACCCCAATTTTCATTTCATGGATCCCCAAATATTTTTTCGTTGACGTAGACCTCTTGCAGGTTTTCATAGACCCCAGGGATATAGACCACTTTGGGAATCACTGTTTTAAACTACCGGGCATTAGGAATGCAGATATTTGTTTTCTAGGTAGATAGGATTGTCTATAATATTTGCTAAGCGTCTGTTTGTCAAAAGATAGAATATTTGCCTCAGATCAAACCATTTTGAAGGATGTTTTATGTCTCAAACACGACAAGTCTTTAATCGATGTCATACTGCAGGTTCTTCGCGAATATTTTGCCAAAAAATTAGTCTGATATCGTTCAACCACCGTATTTGATTTGACTCTTTGTGACTTCTAGCTATTCAACAAACTTAAAAGTCCAATGCCAATGCGTTATGACACGATTGTTTTATTAATTCTAATTTGTATCGCTAGTGCTTTTTTAAAATATTTATTTTTCGCTTAAACTAAACGCTGACAGTTGGGAGAGGGTTGCCGCTATTTGATACGGATCTTTCTTCTCCCAGCTGCGAGGCACGACAGCGTTTTATAATTTTTTACAATTTTTCTTACACAATTTTCTCTTTTGGGTAAATACAGCTAAAATTTATATATATTAACAATACAATTTGGAATACTCAATTACATATTGGTTGGTACATTATTTTATTTCAAGTCGCTGCCCAAGCGCTACAGACCGTTAATCGCCTTGAGATTTAGGACAATGTGCCGGGCCGACTCATCAAAATATTTTGCTGTAGATTTTTACTTGAGAAGGTCCGGCAAGTTGAACGGAGGTATATTAAGGTTTTCACATAAGGTCACGTGGTCACGTCTTTTGGATGCGAATCGGGAGCAGTGTCTGAGTAAGTGATCAAAAGTCTGTACTGTGGAGTCGTCACATGGGCAAGTCTCATTATCGATTATTTTAAAACGGTGCAGGAACTGCTTGCAGTAACCGTGTCCGCTTAGTAGTTGTGTGAGATGGAAAGTTATGACACGATTAAGGAGGTAAAATCCGAATCAAAGGTCTCGAAGGCTGTACCGGAACACTATTCCAAATGTGATTACTTTGAAGTGGATGAAAGTGATTTGGAAAAATTAAAAACAATTTAAATTTTATCAACAAATTCACCTTACTTTTTGATCATAGTATCATATACAAAAATCATTGTTTTCAGAAACAATAAATAATGTAATGATATGTTACTATAATATTGAAATGGTTTTTTAAAATTCATATTACTATATATTAAAATTATTGATTGTTTACTATCTACATCTGCAATTGGGCTGACACATTCAAATAGAAAAAAAAAATACATTCATGTAATATTTCAGAGTGATCACTTTATAAACAGTAGTGGTACCCCATCGGTAGAGGAATATAACGATAGTAGGTCGCGGATTCGATTTCCGTTATATCTAATATATAAAATTCTCGTGTCACGGTGTTCGAACTTGAACTCCTCCGAAACGGCTTGACCGATTTTTACCAAATTTTACATGCGTATTCAGTATGTCTGAGAATCGGCTACTATCTATTTTCCATACCCCTAAGTGATAAGGGTGGTCCACCCCTAAATTTTATTTTTAATTTTTTAGACAATTTTTTTGGTTTTTATTTTATTATGATACAGCATACAAAAATACATACAAACCTAAATTTTCACCCCTCTACGATCTTTAATTTTTTTTGCAAAACAACGTTTGCGGGATCAGCTAGTAATTTTATATAAATCACATTTTGTGTATTAATTATATAGAATTGCGACTGATCACAAACAAAGCGTCCATGGACCCTTTCGCTATTTGAACTCAGCTCAGATGAAGGTGAAGCCTTAAGGCTACCAGCTCCTATATAAACAGAGAATAAGTAGTATCCTTTAAGTAGATACAATACAGCGATCGCCAACCCGCATGCCAAGCGTGGCGATTATGTTATATCGCACAAAGATATCTTTAAAGTAGGCATATATCTTGCAGTTTGCGTCTATGTGTTAAAATTGGGATTTTATATATGAGTTGATTGGAAATAGATATATAATTCCGTAAACAGTATATATAATCTTGTAATAAAACCTCTTTAGCTGAACTATTTCTATCTGGCTGGTTTTGACAACATTAATAAGGGTAAATAAAAGAAAAGAATTTTCCTTTTTTTTATTTCCAACGTCTAATAAAGTAATAAAATACACTTTAATTTTGAGGTTGTAAAGATTTTATGTAGAATAAAATTGATTTAAGCGTGTTCAATATGAAAAATGTTAAAGATGTAGATCTATTTATACAGTTACAGATAAAATCGACGACATTTTGGAAATAGTGTATCAAATACGGTATGTCAATGTACAAAAGTGATCATTACAAAATATGTTACATTATTATTTTTTCTTTTTTTAAAGCGTAGCGATTATGTTATATCCCACAAAGATATCTTTAAAGAAGGCATATGTCTTGTAGTTTGCGTCTATGTGTTAAAAATACGATTTTATATATGAGTTGATTGGAAATAGATATACACCAATACCTCACTTTGCGTCGTGGTTACGTTCCAAGAAAACACGACGCAAATTGAAACGCCGCAAAGTGAATAAAGATCTTCTATAGCAAACCATGTAAAGATCGAAGATAGGTTCCAGGGTCACGAAAATACAACTTTTTAAAAAGAAAATTGAACAAAGTAAACATTTAAAAAACAAAATTAATATAACTCTGCCAATAAATAAATTGGAATAATATTTACCTTTTTGTAACCAGAAACAACACGTAAAAATTTATATAAATTTATTATTTTCTTTTAAAAAAAGCACAACACACTATATTACTACACACTACGTAATTGAAACTGAACTCTTAAAATTAGAAAAACAAAGTAAAATTAAAACTGTATTCAAATTGCGTTGTTTTTAGTTAGAAAGAGAATCCCCGAGTTTTGATGGCATGGCGCAATTAGAAACAAAAGTGTTGCCATCTTTTAGAAAAAAAGAAATTTAAAAAAAAATTAAAGACTCGAACCCGAAATAACGCAACCTCGAAAATCTAACGACGCACAGTGAAAATTAGTACTAATTAAGCAGCGACGCAACTTCGAAAAAAACGCAAAGCGAGGTATTGGTGTATAATCTTCAAGGCTGACAAATGAGTTGTACATTCAACATTTTAAAGCTCGTTTCTAATCAGCCTGTATAATAGACAAGAATGGAATGTATTTTAGTAGTATTGTTGAATGAAATAAAAAAAATCATGTAGCAGACGTGATTACATATCAACCCTTAACTTTATAATGTCTTCTATGTCTTGATTGCCATCGGTATATTTTTAAATACTGTCTACACATGGCTACCTCGACAAATCGGACTGATCTCTCTGAAACGATTCTAACAAGTACCTCCTAATGACCATAGCATATTAATAGAGACATTTTCCCGGCGTCGGGAGGTGATACAACGTTAAAAAAAGGTATAAAATAAATGGTTGATGAATAAAATAAATAAAAAATTGTAAAAAACACTACCTCCATGTCGTCGGAATAGATATGGACTTTATACACTGGACAGAGATAGAAGTGGAGTATGATAGTGTTATATTTTTTTATTTATGTAGAATTAAATTACGAGAGACCAGTGGATTTGGTTGAAATGACAGCAGGAAAAAAGCACGGAAAGGGTAGTGTTATACCACCTTCAAGATGACAGCAGTCAAACTTGAGAAGTGATCTGTTTCAAAACTGGACATCTATTACGAAGATCTAAGTCCAGCGGTGGACATCCTATGAAATAATGAAAGTATACTTTTAAAATTATTAGATGCGTAATTAATCCTCTCTGTTTATCAATAGATGGCGCTAGCGGCAAGTGTCGATTGATTTTGACAGACGCAAAACGTCACGCACCAAGCTCGGACGTGTGGTAAACAAAACGGTCTAATGTGTTAGTGAATTTGTGATGACGTCATATATATTTTTAGTTGTGTAAACAATTATGATTTTATGTAAATAATTTTTATCTATATATAAATATAAATAAATGTGTGTCTGTATGTCCTTTAGCAAAGTCGTTGCGCATGAGCAGAAACGTGTCGCACCACTGACAAAACGTCACATAGGTAGTGTGGGAAAGAGATAACGCTCTACGAAGCCGAAATTAGCCGATTGTTTCTTTCCAGAGGTCGATGTGCAATATTTATCGCCTGGTACTGTAATACGAATTTTCAAAACGCTTATTCTTACTATATTATCATTACATTTTCTGGAATAATTAATTTTATTTAAGTGTACAATACATAAATTAGTACATATTCAGCTATACATTCACCCTTTTAAAAATACAACTGTACCTAATCATTCTATATATGATACAGCTATGTAACAATTTCGTCATACTATATATATGTAAATATCAAATTTCAAATTCAATTAAAAAAATATAGATAAAACAGTTTTATACAGTTGTAAATTTCATTATTAAAATAAATTGCGAAGAATTTTAGTGACTACTCCACGCATTCGCTGTTCTAACGACAATTACAACAAAAAATCCGATGGTATCAGGCTCAGCTAATTGGTGGTCATAAATTATGGTCGCACGCACACCTCCACAAGGGAGGATGGTAGGGTTCCGAGGACGGTGAAGACTTTTGCAGCAGATCTATTAAAACAGTGGTGTCAAATTTAAAATCTGATTCGGTTCCTTGAAGTAGGTCGCTAAAATCATTATTCATATCAACTAATATTTTTATTTCGACCAGTACATTGCAATATATATAAAGTAATTTAAAATGATAGTATAGTTCACAAATACACCAATACCTCACTTTGCGTCGTGGTTACGTTCCAAAAAAACACGCCGCAAAGTGAATTAAGATTTTCTATAGCAAACCATGTAAAGATCGAAGATAGGTTCCAGGGTTAAGAAAATATTACTTTTTATAAAGAAAATTGAACGAAGTAAACATTTAAAAACAAAAATAATATAAGTCTGCCAATAAATATATCGGAAAAATATATACATTTTTTGGAACCAGAAACAATACGTTAAAGTTTATATAAATTTATTATAATCTTTAAAAAAAAACACAACGCACTACATTACAACACAGGTAATTGAAACTGAACTCTAAAATTAGCAAAACAAAGTGAAAATAAAACTGTATTAAAATTTCGTTGATTTTCAGTTAGAAAAGGAATCCCCGAGTTCTGATAGCATGGCGCAATTAGAAACAAAAGTGTTGTCATCTTTAGGAATAAAAAGAAAATTAAAAAAAAAATAAGACTCGAACCCAAAACAAAGCAACCTCGAAAATCTAACGACGCACAGTGAAAATTAGTACTAATTAAGCAGCGACGCAACTTCAAAATAAACGTAAAACGAAACCACACAAAGCGAGGTATTGGTGTAGTATCAATAACTCCACTTCTTGAGCTGTTTGTGGCTCCATCTCTTCTTGCCCACATTTAGCTACCTGAACTATGTGATTTGTCCACCTAGTGGGAAATCTATACCCACCGCATCTACTGGCTCTTAGTAGCCAAATAAATAATAAATAAAGATAGATCTTAATTAAATCTATTCGCGACAATTATTCTTAAATAATTTTATTTTAAAATCAAAAGACGCCATTTTGATTTTCCGATGCAATTCAGTTACGAAATCATCACTACAATAGACAATTTTGACGGTTCAGTGTTGCAAGTGAATCGATTTAAAAATTACTAACAATACTCCCGAACAGTCGCTTCAAATTGCTCTAACGACATCGGCGAAGCCTCAACTTGTTCTTCCCAATAGTTTAATGGCCTGAACAATTTGGCGCCAAAGTGTTGCAGCCACAGATACAAAATAATTCACGCTTTTAAACTTCGCTGCACGTTACAGCTTATTAAATCTTATACTGCCACAGATAAAAAATAAATTATGCTTTTTTTTAAATTCTTAAAATCAGGTTATACAAGCAATTGGTATCATTATAAATAAACGAAGAAAAAAAGGTAAGAACAAAAGAAATTGAGAAGAATGAAAGTGAGTGAAGAATAAAGATAAAAATTTGGAAAACTTATTTGTAAACAAAGATCCCGATCCCAACAAATAAGGGGTACGGGAGGCCTCCAATAGCGGGGGCCAACAAATAAAATAAAATTGGTGTGTCCAAATACAATACATATACCAAAATGTCATTTTTTTTTAATTTCGTGGTTCGTGGTCAAGGTAATGATGGCGGTGATGACAGTCATCACATGTACCCGAAAAGGTAAATTTTATTAAAAACAAATCAAATTTGAACAAAAATCAAGGAGACGTAACGTACGTCGCGTGGATATTAGAAAACAATGTTGATATACGAAATTGTTAGTATTCAGAATACACTGAATACAGGGTGATACGAACTGACTTTGGAAGTGTTAGTCCAGCAGTGGGCGTGGGGCTTAATTGACGATAAAAGTCATATTGAACTCCTTGCAATGTTAAAGATAAGAAAGAGGCATTGTTTGCTGTATGCGCATTTATCAGCGGACTGGCGGGCGGTGCACTTTGTTGCACGGCTATCATTGCATGTGCGGAAGTGGCTAAATATTGGTCCTTTTCCCACTTAGGATGGACTTCCGCAAAATAACGCCTGATTCCATTAAATATACTTAAAGGTGCAAAGATCCCAAACGCACCCACATTTAAGAAGAGAACAAAGGTAACTTAGATGGTTTTTTATGTGACCTTTTACATAATTATACTTAAGCATTTGACTGCTAAGCTATTCTTTAAAAAACGCACGAAAATTTGATTTCGGTAACTATGTGTATTCGTTTATATGTGTGTTCATATATGCGTTAGTTGATTCTTTTAATTTTTTTGTAATATAATTTGGTTAAAATTAATAAATATGACATGCGGCATTAAAAATCTATGATATTTATTCTTCCCTTTGTAATAACTATTAGAAGAGAAACATCCAACACTTTACATTGTTTTACATATAGGTTATAATTTGTTAGAAATCTTTAATAATACCAAAAACAAAACAATTTATATAAATTCTAGCATATATCTAAACTAGAAAATAATATTGAAAAACAATTATAAATATATATAATGTTATATTTATCTATGGAAGAGAAATGAAACGTGGCAAAAAGTCATGTATTATAAGCAGTTATATTTAGATATAGCTACTACATAATAGCAGATGCTATTGTTAATTTCATACTGCTATATATGCTATTTTGTTCACGAACCTTTCGTCGCACCGACAGTGCATGAGTGTGTTGACTCGCCAGTTATATAGTCCAAACTTCTTCTCCATTCCACCGATCCAGAATGGGCAACGAAGGTCGTGTACACGGCAGCAGCGGTCTGTTCTGGTGTAGCCGCCCAGCTGGGAGTAATGTGTGGCAGAGAATCCCTTGCCACACCATTTAGTACCCGGAACTCGAAGTATCTCCATCGCGTCGCGTTTTTTTCTAATAAACGATTTTTTTTTGTTTTAACACTAAACCTTCGCTGTTTTTCGGCCAGTTATTCACGTCAATGCAATGACTTCTTTTTTTTTTAATTTATTTTTACGTGTGAGAACATTTATTTAAGCTAATAATAAGTGATTTTAAACATACATAATAACGTATTACAACAGATAATAAATAAAAAAAATTGAAACCAAAATTAACTAATTTCTGTTATCTATTACGTTTTATTTTTTAGGTGGTTAATTATATATACAGATTATAAATCCCTTCCAGTCTAATTGTAACACTACGTCTTTCTGTTTATATTTGAAATATTTGCAAAAAAATAATAATAATATTTTATTTATTTATTGTCGTTTTAAACTCTACTTTCAGTGCCTGTCCAAAGGCTTTGTTATAGAAACGTATCAAGGTATTATCAATTCAAATAAACTTTAAAATCATAACGGAGGGTTAAAATAATAGGTTTGTAATGTGAGAACGTGAAGATGGACTAGATTATATTATTAGCTAAGGCTACAGGTTCAAGGATGCTCTCCATCCACGGGGCTCAGGGGGTAAAGTGCAAGGTATAGTCCGTCAAACAAAAGACACCCTCGGACTGTATAACAATGTTCATCACGTCACACACGTGCGTATATTGCACGGATGAGACTCAAGATGCGATCGCAAGATTCATCAACGTGAATACGGCAACCGCCGCCCAATCATTTAAATATTTATTTATTTAAATATCACCCATATATTTATAAATATACAGAGTTCACTTTCGAATTGCCCCTAATAATCAAATTGCTCCCTTTTGGGGCGTGGGTTCCCCCGTTTAGAAACACTGATCTAGTCGACATACACTGTTTGATAATTTACATTCAACACTGGAATCGGAGACCAATAATGCCTTTGGTAGCTGTCACTTGATACGCGTTTATTTCCGAGGATATCCGAAAGGATCTTGGCTAGATATCACAGATACAAGCTGAAGTTGGCAGGTTGAAATAGAAGTAGGCAGATTTGCGGCAGTCGGAGCTGGGGGATCCTGGTGGACGAGATCGGACAGGACCTTTCCTTGTCAGCAGTCGTGTCGGTGATGCTGGGCGGGTCATCGGCGTGGAGGGCGGTGGAGAGCCGTGGCGACCGAACGGGATCGGCAGAGGACAGATCCCGCTCAGAGACGACGCCGTCTGCGCAGGGACGCGTCTCGCGACGTCCCTCCGGTGAATGGTGCTCCCCTACCATAAACGGGGCCTTCGGAGTAGCGGGAGGTTTAGGGTGGGGGCCCTAAACTCCCACTAGCTTCGGCGACTCTGAAGCGTTCGATGGTTCGACGTGGTCTCGAACCATCGTGACAGCACCACGAGGGTTTCGGGGGTAGCGTTTCCACGCATACCCCGGGACGGACTATCGAAAATAGCACGGTGCGGGGGAAGACCGCGTGGCGATCTCTGACCGGGAGATACCGCGGTCCCCCGTATAGCGCAGAGGGCGATCACCGGGGGGGGAGTTAGTGGGTAGGAATCCCACATACCCCTGTCTCCCAGAGGCGGGGCATCATGAACGTCTGGAAGATTCCCCCCCACCCCCGAAACCAAAAAAAAGCAGTTGGCAGACTACACTTTTGTACTTGTCTCTAATTCCCCCCATAGTCGATTCGTAACACCCTGTATTCAGCGTATTCTGAAGACATTAACAATTTCGTATATCGACATTGTTGTCTCCTTAATTTTTGTAAAAATTTGATTACATTTTTTAATAAAATTTGCCTTTTCGGGTACATGTGATGATTGTCATCACCACCATTATCACTCCAACCATAGAATTCCCATTGCTGGGCACTGGTCTTTCTCATAGATTTATAAAAAGTTTATTGAAAGTATTTCTGCTATATGCTGACTTTAACATGGCCATATATGTCTATTAGATTCTAGTGATCACTTATATCACAGTGTAATTGATACTAATTGTATAATTATATATAAATACTAGCTGATCCCGCAAACTTAGTTTTGCAAAAAAAAATTGATATTTAAATTTACAAATAAAAAATAAGGGTTGATCGTAGAGGGGTGAAAATTTATGGTTGTATGTATTTCTTCAAAATTTTTTTAAGTGTGAACAACCTTTATCACTAAGAGGTATAGAAAATAGATAGTAGTCAATCCTCAGACCTACTGAATACGCATATTAAATTTGGTAAAAATCAGTCAAGCCGTTTCAGAGGAGTTCAAGTTCGAACACCGTGACACGAGAATTTTATATATTAGATTTAAATAATATGTCTGTATGTATAAAATTATGATTTTATAACTGTTATAGAATCGTCATGAGCTATAAAGTCAACGTATCGCTTTTTATACTGTATATCAACCTTTTTTATTACCATATCGAGCGGTTAGGGAAAGAAATAAAAAAACCTTGTCTATGGGACGTTCAATTAAGATGCCTGATGAAATAATAATGTCACAGATTGTAAATATTTAATTATTAATTAAATTAGCATGCTATGTTTAAAATAGCTGTTATATTTTAATAGCTATAATTATATTATTAGCGGGACCGGAAAGTAATGTCGCTTTTTGAAGTTAAATTCACACGACTACATTTTTAACAAGTTTTTATTTCTAATCAACAATATATTCACCTTCGTCGTCAACCTTTTGCCGTCTAGTATACAAAATCAATACCGGAGCGGTGAGAAATCAATCGGTTTTTCTGTAAAATATGTCGACACAAACGACATTACTTTCCGATCCCCCTTATATATATATATATATATATATATATATATATATATATATATATATACACTCAAGTAAGAAAAAGGGTTAAAAATTTAGTATTATTATATATTAAAATTAATTATTGTTTCCTATATATCTGTCGCATTTCCATAAAAATAAACAAAAAGAGAAAAAAGTTCCAAAAAAAGTCGCTTCTTAATTAGTACTAATTTTCACTGTGCGTCGTTAGATTTTCGAGGTTGCGTTGTTTTGGGTTCGAGTCTTTAATTTTTTTTAATTTTCTTTTTTTTCAAAAGATGGCAACACTTGTTTCTAATTGCGCCATGCCATCAAAACTATATGTTAAACTATGAGTTCCAATTTTGAATAAATGAATTTCTTTTTTTTATAATAGAGTCAAAATGTACTAAACTTTTAAAGATTTATTTGGAAGAGGTTATTTAAAAGAATATCTTTATTGTCTCCTATCTGTTATAATTATGTTACAAGATGTCTTTGTTGATTTGTCAACCTTCCTGGTATAGATGGTCGTTAGAGATACAAAAAAAAGGGTTTTTATTATGGCTCCTTTATCTTTAAATCCAGTATTTGTTTTACTTTTATCAAAACAGATGTTAAAATTAGAAAATATACAAATACACCTATCCCTCGATTTACACGGTACTTGTTTTACACGTTTTCGCTTTTACACGGTTTTCCAAATAAGTTTTTTTGTTGTTTTAATAACCGATTTTAATACCATTTCTCATAATGTAAATATTTCTGCTTCAAACATCGAATCGGCACAAATAACTTCGAGTGATGAAAGTGAATTCGAACCTTCGATTCCGAAAAAAAGAATGGGAGTAATTTTAGACAGTGATAAAGGAGAATAAAACACCTTCGGTTTTAATTTTTGTTCTTCTGTTTAATGTATTGTAATTAAAAAAAAAACAGTGTTTCCGTAATATATTAAATATTTTAACTTGTCAATGCATTATATTTTTATTTTTGTGCACAACTAAAAATATTGAAAAATAAAATCACAACTGTTAAATAGCAATATTATGCATTTTCTGCAAGCTTTTCGATTTACACGGTTTTGACTTGAAAATTTTTAATTTTCGATTTACACGTTTTTCTCAGGAACGTATCTACCGTGTAAATCGGGGGATAGGTGTATATTAATTATTATATAAACAATAGATTTAGCAGGATTATGGAGGAAGAAGATGGCTTTATTATATATTAGGGGGACTGGAAAGTAATATCGCTTTCTTAAGTTAAATTCACACGACAACATTTTTAACAAGTTTTTATTTCTAATCAACAATATATTCATCTTCGTCATCAACATTTTGCCGTCTAGTATACAAATCAATGCCGGAGTGGTAACAAATATTTCGTTTTTTTTTTGTAGATATCGACAGAAACGATATTACTTTCCGCTTCCTCTAATGTTCATATATATATTTATTAAAATTGCTCTTTTTTGAGTTGTTTATTAAATAAAAAACATAAAATATAATAAATAATTGTTATTATTATATCTGTTTTATCTTTATTCTCACCGATGTTTAAAATGAACGCCACCATTACGAACACAAGCTCACGCACTTGTTCCCCTAACATAAAACGTGCTAACTCGCTTCCTATTTATTAAGAAAATGGTTAAGAAATATTTATTAGACCTATGATTATATATCTAGTTATTCATTTTTTTCCTCTGGTTCTTTATTCTTTCAGAAGCAAGTGCGATACAAGTTACTTTGATGTATATGTTTAATACTATCTATGCCGAAGCTAAGCGTGGAATTTTACAAAAAAATAGTGCCTTTAATTTTTTTTTCGTTAAAGAATTGTTTTGAAATAAATGTAGCCTATGTTACACTCGGTGTTTGGCACTGGTCGATCTAACATATGAGGATGCCCCGTGGAGGGGTGAAACACGTGTAGAGTAGATTAACGGTGGTAGTTGTGTTTCGCATTGTTTGCCGCACGCGCATTTATCAGCGGACTGGCGGGCGGTGCACTTTGTTGCACGACTACTGCTGCATAGCGGAACTAGCTATATAGTAGTCCCTTTCTTAATTAGCCTATGTTATTCCTTATTACATCAGCTACCTGCCAGTATAAGTCCAGCCAAAATCGGTTGAGCCATTTCAGAGATTAGCCGGAACAAACGGACTATCTATATGCACAAAAATATCTAATCCCCAAGCTTTTAGTCCGAAGAAATAGTAAATGCTAGAAACGCAATAGCGTCTAGCACCAATCGAATATATCCAGTAGCGATTAGCCGGAAGATATAGACAGACATACAAAAATTAAAAACAAAAGTAATTTTAGTATATGTACTGTATATATATTCATATGCGTGTAGTAAAAAAACAATATTTTACCAACAATTTTATTTATTTGTATTGATTGTATTTATATTTATATGTTATACTGTATTTATTGAAAGCATATATGAATAAATGTATAATATATACATATGTATATTTAATCTATATATACACAATAACTACACATTATTTATACTTCAACTGTTACCATACTATAGTTGTCTGTAAGAGATTGCCTCGTGTGAAAAAACC
The DNA here is from genome assembly GCF_028537555.1 of Battus philenor. Taxonomy (NCBI): domain Eukaryota; kingdom Metazoa; phylum Arthropoda; class Insecta; order Lepidoptera; family Papilionidae; genus Battus; species Battus philenor. The sequence goes on from NW_027181692.1 coordinate 6,795,693, forward strand.
GCCCATTGTATTATCTTTACTATTATGCAAGTATATATTTATTCTAGAGTGTTCAATAAAGAATATTAAATACAAAAATAGTTTGAATTACTTTAAATTTTTCTCCAAAAAGACAGTTTACGATTTAATTTATAAATTATGCGAATAGCTCTGCATTATGAAATAATATACAATATAATATAGTATACAATAATAGTGTTGACAGAAAATTATCCATTCATTGCATCACACATCCTGTACAATTACAGTTTTATATTTTATGGTAATGTTGCAATACTAATTTTTTTTTATTTACATGTGACAATTCCCATATGCAATATCGAAACGCCATTAAAATATAAACATAAAAACATTCATTTTGCAAAAAAAATCCTTATTTAAACGTAATAGACTTTTGGGATAAAAAAAACACCCGCAGAAAAATGTTTTAGATGCGTTCAGAAATATACATAAATAAAACTTTAATATCATGTCAACGTATAAATGTACAGCAAGGACTGGGCCTCCTCCCAAAGATCACCATGAAGACAGTAAAAAATTTGGCCATTTGTTAACAAATTTTGCATGTACAATTTACTGTATGAATGTATCATAAAAATGATACTTTAATTAATCAAAATTAGTGATAGCTTACAGAACAGAAAGGTGATCATCATTGGTAAACTTATGATCGGTAAATGAACAATTGCCAAGACAGGCATATGGAGTGATAGCAGGCTCTAGCGCGAAATGTATAGCCTTCGGTACTTTAAGGTTGTAAAGAAGAGGATAAGTAAATACAGTGTAGAATGTACTCCCACAAGGAGGTACCAGGTCTCAACTGGTTTTATTGGAAGGTTATGGATCATCGGAAAAGGTTCTATATCATTCCCTTAACCCTTTCGATACTGCAGTACAATAGTGTGTCAGAACTAAAATTGAAATTATATTTATTTCTTACTTCAGGCGTGTGAATGGACAGTAATACCCCGCTTTACGCGAGGGATACGTTCCAAAACAAAATCGCGTTAACTGAAATTCGCGTATAACGAGGTTTATGATACAACATAGTCAAAAATTATTACAAAAAAAATACAAATCATTTTAATCAATCACTTTAATTCTAGGAACACTTTATGCAATATATACTCTTTGTTTTTTAGGGAAAAATACATCTATTGACTTTTGGGTAACGTTTTGTTTACGTTCTTGTAAAATACGTTCATAACACCCAACACTGTTTTTAATTGTTTGACAGATGGTCAAGACGCCATAGAGAAGTTGATGACTACATTATATTTATACGCACTCTTTCGCGTAATTCGTGGCATTTGAGCGCGAAATTTCCAATTCGCGTTATAGTGAAACCGCGTTTAACGGGGTCGCGTAAAGCGGGGTATTACTGTACTTATTTGTGCAAATGATAATAAAAATATAATTTTTCACTAAGATTTTTTTTATAAAAAACTTTAAATTCGATATGGGATTATATGCTCCATTGGTCTAGTAGAATTGTAAATTTCTGTCTCATAAGTCCTTAAAATGTCCTTAAAATAAATATTTTACCTATGACATTTTTATTGCAAACTGCTTATTAATTTGACGTAGCAGTCTCTCACCACAATTCAGTGTTATGTCCAGATGTTTGATGGGACATATACAATGCGATTAAAATAAGAATAGGACGGGCTCTCGGCTAACTTCACTCATATAAGTACGGTCAGCATTAAATATATAAAATAAAAAAATAATAGTTATTGTTTTTGTTGATTGTTTAATTTGTTCTACAATGAGCAAAAGAGGTAGTGTTTTACATCGGCGAGCTCGAGAGATTATCACCAATGTTGATAAGTACTTCGAGGAAGAGAAAAAACGTGCCATTATGTTGTTGGATCAGTTAAAACAAGCAAGAATTGTACCAGGGCCAGATGGCAATATTCATATATCGCGTGATGTATTTGGAAGTTTCATTAAGCATTTGGAAACTGCTTCGAAGGTAACCGAGCGAGTGACTTTAGCCCCTGGTATTATTTTTTAACATTGCTTTTTTTGCACACTATACCAAGTTCCCGTTGTGACGTCACAACATGGCGCTAGGCCGGTCCTATTCTTATTTTAATCGCATTGTATATTCCTACAGGTAAGGGTTAAGCAATGTCATATAGATCCAAGATATGGTCACTTACGACGGACCTTATAGTCACAAGAACAACCAGAGAGCAGTGGAGAGGGCTATGCTCGGAGTTACGCTGCGAGAAAGGTGAAGACCCACAGGATCCAAGATTAACAATGTAGCTCCAAGAATTGCCTGTCTGGAGTGGCAGTAAGAGGGGTATATCGCTCGTGCGATTGATGGCTGTTATCACCGAAAGATCCCCCACTAGATGGATGACTTAGTTGTCACCGAAAGCCCCCCCCACTAAATGGATGACTTAGTTGTCACCGAAAGTCCCCCCCCACTAGATGGATGACTTAGTTGTCACCGAAAGTTCACCCCACTAAATGGATGACTTAGTTGTCAACGAAAGTCCCCCCCACTAGATGGATGACTTAGTTATCACCGAAAGTCCCCCCACTAGATGGATGAATTAGTTGTCACCGAAAGTCCCCCCCCACTAGATGGATGGCTTAGTTGTCACCGAAAGTTCCCCCACTAGATCATGTCATGGGAAGTCGCTGGATGTGGACAGCCTAGGATTGGACATCCTGGGGATTTTTGGGGGAAGGCTTTGTCTTGAAATTGGTGTCCATCTGCTGCAAAGAATCTCAAATATCTCTAAAAACAACGCCTGAACTGTCGCATAAGACTCTAAAAGCAGGCGGTGTAAGGCCTTGCTGTAGTAAATATAGATGAAATGATAATGAACTCCCATAAAAAATAGTAAAACCGGCAACCCATGAAGAAAAAAACCATAAAAGAATAAAAAAAAATCACAAACTGACCTCCTATCGCACCGACAGTGCGAGATCGTGAATGGCCTATAGTTAAAATAGCCGTACTTTTTCCTTAGGGCTCCGATGTTGGCCCGGCAGTTGTCGTGCGCCCTACAGCATCGGTCTTCCGCCCTATCGTCACCTAGCTCGCTGTACCGCTCCGCTAGCTGACCAGCACCGCACCACTTCGTCCCCGGCATTATGAAATTCTCCCTGAACGATCTTCGCGACCTGTTGTTTTGGGTTACGCGGATTAGTTGGACGTGGAAGATTTTTTTGGACAAGGTGCATGATTATGATGATATGTGATGAAAATCAGTGGTGATATCAAGGTATAAAACATGAAGGGGATTAGTCGTTTTATTAGACAAAGCCGTATGAGGTAGAAAGGATTTTCTGTTTTGGTAGACGAAGGTATAGTCGTGGAGTGCATTAATTAAAAATCCGTGCATTTGAAAGAGGAGATATATTCTGTAATGAGGATGAGTGGTGTAGGTAGACGAAAGTAGAATCCGTTGCGACTTTTTTGGTAAACTAAAGTGCAGTAGGTAGAAAGGATATAAGAGTTTTGTAGGCAATGGCATCACATGGTCAGTAGTTTTGGCGCAGAAAATGTATGAAACAACGTATATAATATGTAATGAAAATCAGTGGTTGTGGTAGGTCAAGATATAAAAAATGGAGGGGATTAGTCGTTTTATTAGACAAAGCCGTATGAGGTAGAGAGGATTTTCTGTTTTGGTAGTCGAAGGTACAGTCGTGGTGTGCATCAATTACTGAGGGAATATATTCCGTGACGAGGATGAGTGGTGTAGGTAGACGAGAGTAGAACCCGTTGCGACTTTTTTGGTAAACTAAAGTGCAGTAGGTAGAAAGGATATAAGAGTTTTGTAGACAATGTCATAATATGGCTAGTAGTTTTGTTGCGTAAAATGTATGAAACAACGTATATAATATGTAATGAAAATCAGTGGTTGTGGTAGGTCAAGGTATTAAAAATGGAAGGATTAGCTGTTTTAGTATACAAAGCCGTATGAGGTGGAGAGGATTTTCCGTTTTGGTAGACGAAGGTATAATCGTGGTGTGCATCAATTACTGAGGGAATATATTCCGTGACGAGGGTGAGTGGTGAAGGTAGACGAAAGTAGAATCCGTTGCGACTTTTTTGGTAAACTAAAGTGCAGGAGGTAGAAAGGATATAAGAGTTTTGTAGACAATATAATAATATGTCCAGTAGTTTTTATACGTAAAATTTATATAACAAGATATATAATATGTAATGAAAATCAGTGGTTGTGGTAGGTCAAGGTATAAAAATGGAGGGGATTAGTTGTTTTAGTATACAAAGCCGTATGAGGTGGAGAGGATTTTCTGTTTTGGTAGACGAAGGTACAGTCGTGGTGTGCATCAATTACTGAGGGAATATATTCCGTGACGAGGATATGTGGTGTAGGTAGATGAGAGTAGAATCCATTGCGACTTTTTTGGTAAAGTAAAGTGCAGTAGGTAGAAAGGATATAAGAGTTTTGTAGACAACGTCATAATATGGCCAATAGTTTTGGTGCGTAAAATGTATGAAACAACGTATATAATATGTAATGAAAATCAGTGGTTGTGGTAGGTCATGGTATAAAAATGGAGGGGATTAGATGTTTTAGTATACAAAGCCGTATGAGGTGGAGAGGATTTTCTGTTTTGGTAGACGAAGGTACAGTCGTGGTGTGGATCAATTACTGAGGGAATATATTCCGTGACGAGGATGAGTGGTGTAGGTAGACGAGAGTAGAACCCGTTGCGACTTTTTGGTAAACTAAAGTGCAGTAGGTAGAAAGGATATAAGAGTTTTGTAGACAATTTCATAATATGGGCAGTAGTTTTGGCGCGTAAAATGTATAAAACAACTTATATAATATGTAATGAAAATCAATGGTTGTGGTAGGTCAAGGTATAAAAAATTGAGGGGATTAGCTGTTTTATTAGTCAAAGCCGTATGAGGTGGAGAGGATTTTCTGTTTTGGTAGACGAAGGTACAGTCGTGGTGTGCATCAATTACTGAGGGAATATATTCCGTGACGAGGATGAGTGGTGTAGGTAGACGAAGGTAGAATCCGTTGCGACTTTTTTGGTAAACTAAAGTGCAGTAGGTAGAAAAGATATAAGAGTTTTGTAGACAATATAATAATATGGCCAGTAGTTTTGGTGCGATAATTAGTGGTTGTGGTAGGTCAAGGTATAAAAAATGGAGGAGATTAGTTGTTTTAGTAGACAAAGCCGTAAGAGGTAGAGAGGATCAACTATTTTGGTAGACAAAAAAGTCCGTGGTAGATAAAAGATTTAATCCGTGGTGTGGATCAATTATAAAGATGTAGACTTGAAAGAGGGGATATATTCCGTGGTGAGGATTAGTGGTATAGGTGAACAAAAGTAAAATCTGTTGCGACTTTTAATGTTTTAGGTAGACTAAAGTTTAGTAGGTAGAAAGGATATAAAACTTTTGGTACACAATGGTATAACTTGACCAGTAATTTTAGTGCATAAAATGTATTATACAAGATATTTAATATGTGAGGGAAATCAGTAATCATATCAAGGTATAAAACATGGAGGGCGTAAGTCGTTTTAGTCGACAAAAGAAAGAGGTAGAGAGGATCTACAGTTTTGGTAGACAAAGGCATAAACCGTGGTAGATAAGAGATTTAGTCCGTGGTGTGGTTCAATTATTTTGGTAAATTGTTGTACATTTCATGGTGAGGATAAATACTTTTGGTAGACCAAAATATAATCTTTGTTAAAGTCCAATGGTTTTGGTCAATAAAGATATTCATTATGAAAATCAATAATTTTACTAGTTTAATAAACCGTTGAGAGGATAAGTAATTTTGGTAGATCATAGTATATTCCGTGGTGAGGATGAATGGTGTAAGTAGACAAAGGTAGAATCTATTGCAACTGTTAATGTTTTTGGTAGACTAAAGTGTAGTAGGTAGAAAGGATACAATAGTTTTAGTGGATCGAGATCAAGGATATAGGCGAAGGTGTTAAAATTCAATAATGAATATGCCAAAGACAGTTAACAATGTGTTAGTAAATGAAATGAATTGGACGATTTGATGAATTATTTTAATTTAATTTTAGACCAGTAAGATTCTAATTTAAAAAAAAAGTGTCAACACTAGTCATATTTAAAAAAATAACAGATTATATAAGAACTTTGACACACATGTTATATAATGTTATATATACGTAGTTTATTATTTTAAAATATATTTTTATATAATCGATATAACTTAAAATTTATTTAAAAAAAGTTATAATTTCAATAACTAATCTATATTTTATTTGAGTATAATTAAATACATCGATATACAGGATGTTTTGTTTATCGGTATAAAACCTTTAACCATCTTCCGATCACGGGCGTGAATTCACGCCTGAATATACGCCGAGTGACGTCTTTGATTTTTCTCTTTTTTTTAATTAGATATTAAAGCCTTTATTTCTTACTGTAATACAATTGCAAGTACTTATTGAAAGGGTAAATGTATAGCTCATATATTAGTAAAAAGGTTTATGAAGGCTTCGATACTTGAGTCAAAATAATTACAATAATATTTAAGAATTTAAAATGAGACAGTTTTTTTGTCATAAGATAAAAATAATTTATCAAATCGTAAAGCATTCAACGGTGATGGAATGTTGTGTGATGCATTTCACGCGTATCCCAATTGCAGTGAAGAATCAAATAGAGTAGTAGCCGACAAAAAGACAGCTTAGTCTATATCTGCCGTTGAGTCTATGTTGTTTTGCTAAATATAGATGACAACTTTACAATAGATATATGCTTTCATTCTCTTTTCTTTTAACATAAGTACACCTATCCCCCGATTTACACGGTAGATACGTTCCTAAGAAAAACGTTCAAATCGAAAATTAAAAATTTTCAAGTCAAAACCGTGTAAATCGAAAAACTTGCAGAAAATGCATGATTTTGCTATTTAACAGTTGTGATTTTTTTCCAATATTTATAGGTGTACACAGAAATAAAAATTAAAAATTAATATATTACGGAAAAACTGTTTTTTTTTATTTAATTACAATACTTTAAACAGAAGAAAAAAAAAGAAATTACTCTCATTCTTTTTTTCGGAATCGAAGTTTCGAATTCACTTTCATCACTCGAAGTTATTTGTGCCGATTCGATGTTTGAAGCAGAAATATTTACATTATGAGAGATGATAATAAAATCGGTTATTAAAATAAACAAGAAAAAAACTTATTTGCAAAACCGTGTAAAAGCGAAAACGTGTAAATCAAGTACCGTGTAAATCGGGGGATAGGTGTATATATTTATATATTACAATTAAGAGATTGTGATGTATTGTATTTTATTATCTGTAGAGATAGGCTTCGATTTCTGTGATAAAACCTTCACATGTTGTAAATTAAATATATAAGATTCATCCGCGTACTATAATATCACACTGCGATCGCAAGCCAGTCTGTATCTTTCCATATATATCTTTGGTGGAGGCCTATACCTTACACAGTAGGTGTATACGGGCTGAAATAATATTATATGTATTACGTGAAATTTTGTAAATAAAAATTTATTCTACAATCTATTCGGATAATATCTATGAAGAACATGCGAAATAAATCGACCGGAAAAACATATTGACTAAGTTTTGATATCTTATATGCAGTATTAATAGTGTATTTTATATATATTTTATTGTTGGGTTTCGATAAAAAACAAACACATTTAGTTAATTATTTAATGTTAAGAAATCAAATATGTTACACTTGTAAAATGTCCGTTGATGGTAGATGCAAAAGATCGTCTTTTTTTAGAAGCCGGTGAAAGACGCCGTGCGTTCCGATACACGCACTCAAGTGCAAATAAAAAGTGTCACGTTCGGATACAATATCGAACACACACACACACACATTATATATATATATATATATATATATATATATATATATATATATATATATATATAACCTCCTTATTTACGCGGCATCTCGTTCTCCTATCTGAATCTATGACAGGGAATTGTCTTACTAAATATTTTTATAAGCATTTTATTCTCAATTTCTTTTCTTCCTTTCTTAGATTATGTTCATACGTCACCTTCTGTCTGTCACATTTCTTATAACTTTTTTTATTTTTATTATTATATTTGTACATCTTAGCTGTAAAAATTTGTTTTTTTTTATTATAATACTTTATGACAGGTATTTATTACTATTACTGAACCTTAGGTTTTATGACTTTATATGTGATCTCGCAGTATTTTAGGAATCTGTGTATATATCCCGCACTCGTCTTCAGGCAGGCAATGCTGCCAACCACTACCTTCCTTCTTAGCTAGATCTCTATATCTCTGTGGTCGTGCGTGGTACTCTGTGTTTGGCACTAATCGGTGTAACATTACTCCTGAAGATGCCCCGTGGAGGGGTGAAACACGTGTTGAGTGATTTGACAGTCGCGGTTGTGTGATTCGCATTGTTTGCCGCATACGCATTTATCAGCGGGCTGGCGGGCGGTGCACTTTGCACGACTGCCACTGCATGTGCGGAAGTGGCTAAATATTGATCCTTTTCTTACTTAGGGTGGACTTCCGCGAGGTAACGCCTGATTATATTAAATATATTATCTGTTCGTATAGCAATGAATAAGAAACAGCAGGCAAAACAGAATCAGAGGTAAGGAGAACGACAAAAGAATCAAGATCACCGACGTAGCTCGAAGGATTGTTAGTTTAAAGTGGCAGTGGGTATACCACATCGCTCGTGTAATGATGGCTATTGGGGCCGAAAGATTACCGAGTGGCGACCACGTTCCAGTAGGCACGGAGTGGGTACAACTCCCACCGCGTGGACCCACGAGAAGTCGATGTGGGGAGCGCAAGATTGATCATCGTACGATCTTTATGAAGTCCTATGCCTTGATGACCTCCATAGGTTTAAAAGATGAAGGCAGTGTCTTACACCACGCTCTTGTCTACCCCTGAGTTACGGAAGCACGAGAGTCTATTCTTGAGTTTAAACCTATTAAGGTGGTCAGCGAATCCTTCGTGCTCTGTGAACATCTGGACCAGAATCGTGACCAGGTCCACCTATAGGTCGACTAGACGTCCGGGAAAAATATCCTCGTTACGGAAGCCTTACATATACCTCCTGTTCCATTAGTCGAGTCTACCTTCTGAGTTGACGCTTGACGAACAGAAACAGGAACTTTTATATTGTGATCCTCTTTTCCTGTTCAGGGCCGTGTTCTTGCCTAATGACCCGCCTTCTGATGGATTGAATGCGCATCTACCACCACCATTACTCACCCACCACGTTTTAATGTTATTCTCTATATATCTCTTTAATAATATTCCCTTTTATTATTAACGCTAAGGGATGGAAGGTTTTCGATTTTTCAACAGTTTGATGGGAGGAGAGAGTCGCCAATAGGTCTTGCAATACCGGCATTCCGGAATCCTGAATACCGGAATCCGGACGATTTTTGTCCGGTATTTATGTAAATGTATTTCGGTATTACATTAGTTGATAAAAATTAAACTCATGCACAATATAAATTTAATTTAAAATAATATTAATCAAATACAAGATTTTTTTTTGAAGATATACAAAATAATCATTGTATTAAAATCTATATCAGGCACATTTATTTACAAAATGTACAAGATTTCTTAATGACAATAATGCCGACAAGTGTAGAATTAGAAAAAGCTTTTTCGGCGTTTATGTTTTTTAAGAGCATACTTATAAACAAAATGCAAGTTATTGATATTAATTCATAAAAAAATGTTAATTTAATTATATTTTTGCATTTTTAATTACATAACGACATACGAGCTTATTATATGTAAAATGTAATAAAGAATTTAATATGTACCTTTTTTACTCTCACGATTTTTTGTATCCATCTTCTCCAACTGTCTATGTAATATAATAAATAATGTCTACTCTTTTCAGAACAATATTTAGTGGATTTCATATATTTGTTAACAAGTCAATATAACAACTGAGGTAAGTAAAAAATAACTAGTATTTTTTTATTAATAATACCGGTTTTAATACCGGTATTTTAATATTTCAAATATCAATTACAATACCGAACTAAAATCTAAATTAGATTAAAATTAGATTTTAGTTCGGTATTGTAAGCCCTAGTTGCCAAGTAAGAGACAGTTTGGCCATATCCCGTACACTAACATTGTATTAGCACTTATTATAAAATAGTAATTTTTATTAATATCTAAAATAGTTCTAATTGGAGACAAAAATAATAATTCCGTGCTAATTTTAAAATAAGGAATTTTGATAATTTCGTTAATGTCGCAATAATATAACCAATGACGTTTAATAAAATGAATTTAATTTATTTATTTTAAATTCTGTTTAAAATAAATATATATGCAATAGGCATTTTCTGTGAGATTATTTGTCTAAATAATAATCGATTAAAAGTAACAATTATGTCATATAATTTTATATTTTACCGATAAAGTTTTTAGGTTAGTTTTTACGTGACATTTAATATTTTTTTATTATCATTGAATTATAAATATAAGCTGATTCGTAATAAAACAAAAACTCAATAACATTTAAAAGAGTAATATATCTGTTAGGTTTTGTAAATTTGTAATATTTCGACGATTATATACACGTAACAATATATTTATTTTTATCTATGATATATGTTTGACAGCTTACCAATTTGTTTTAAAACAAAAAAAAAACATTATGCGATGCACGAAAAATGTAGATTAAAAATATTATAATATTTATTTATATGTGACGTAAAATATTATACAGTTTTAATAGACATTTGCGCAAATTTTATTTAATATTAAAAATATAATTTCAGAACTATATCATATTAATTTATATTATCTAATTTATTGGTGTTTTAAAATTAAAAGTCGTTTCTCAACTTTTACAAATATTACAACAAGATACGTTAATATATATAAGTAAGTAAGTATATGTTCTATTTAACTTTTATTATGATTTCTTTATTATTTTGCGTACAGTTTTTCTTTCCTAAGTCATCGCTTAGTTTACGTAAAACTAAAACTTTAAACGTATATATATGTTTAAAATATATAAGCCTGTACCATGGTTGATGATTGAACTAACTACACATTTACATTTATTTTGTTTGTTAGTCACAAAATGACTTAAAAATAGAGAAAGAGTGAAGGAAGAGGTCATTGCATTGATGTGGCCTGTGAAATAAGTTGTATCCAATCCAGAGTGAATACGATTGATAATAATGAGCACAGATAAAAAAGGGTGCATTCATTAACTTGTCAAAGTGGATATACATTTTATAAAGTCACACGTTTTTATCTAATCTTATTTCACAAGGTCGTCTCGATTTTAAATAAATTAAATATTATTTATCTGTGGGAGTTTATGCAGTAAAATTGAAATATAAATTTTAATTTGACTGTATATCATTTTTACGTAAATATAGACAAAAACTTTTTGAATAAATTTGTTTAAAATAAAATTAATCGTCTTAATATATGTATTATTATGTTTCAAATTACGTTTCATATATATAACGATAGAAATAAATTGAAAAACGTGTAACTTCATAATTTAATTTATTTCATATACGTAGCTAAAATAAATAAAATAGGAGAATAATAAAAAAATGATGTATACCTTGTAAGAGCTTGTTCTCCAATTTTATTTTTATTCGTCATCATGTAAGTCAATTCTTCATGCCTTTCTATGCATTCCATTTTTAATCTATCATAATCCAGCCAAACAGCAATATCAGGTGGTAATTTTTCATTTTCTTTTAACAATCTCAACGTCATATTTCCAAAATGGCGGTAAAATCTCTCGTTTTCGACGTCCGTGTCTTTTTCTAGAATTTTATATGTCTGCTCTTCTAATGCTAGTTTCAATTCTTTTCTTAATGTTTTTAAAAAATTTCTTGTTGTTTTTACATCCGCTAGATATTCGCAGTCTTGGATGACGCCATTTGGCGTGTATATGACTTGAACAAGATGGCGGCCATCTGTCAGCTGACGTAGTTTTATCCCGCCACTGTAACAATTAAAAAGTAATTATTAATTATTATTGTTTTCCATTAATTATACAAGTGGATTGGTTATAGTTGTAAATGTTGGTTAAATAATAAGTGTAGTAATGTTTAGGTTTAGATTTGCGGGGGCTGACTTGCTCTCATTTAATGTAAATAAAAAAATCAATGGTTTAAGAAATATTAAATGCGTAATGATAATATATTTTAAAATTAATTATTAGTTCCCTGCAGATTTTGTATTGTAAGAAGTTATTCATTGTCGCGTTCCGATACAAAAAAGAAATGTTACATATTTCAGAGTGATCACTTTATATAGGTTGATTTGAGAAAAGGAGCAATCTTTTAGGATTTTTGCTGATAAAAGATCTGTACATTTATCCTTTTTAAAGTTTTAATACATATAGCAGTGTAAAAAAATGTACTTTTAATAAAAAGTTTAGAAATCAAACTGTGATATCTAAGGAGTGAAGGAAGGTGTAAAGAAAGACAAGGATGAGAGATATTATGAAGGAAGAAAAATTACACGTAATAGAATATGTGAATAATGAAAGAAAAAATAGACAATAAAAATGAAAAACATTAAAAGTAGGGATGAACAAGAGGTTAAAAAATATCATATAACCTATCACCCTGTAGGTGTCGCTATCAACGAATCTATCTCTAAATCAGAGTTCCCCAAACTTTTTTGTGTCGTAGACCCCTTGCCATGTTTTTCCGTGTTGGGTAGACCCCCTACTTACCTGATATTGATTTCCTGTAAATTTCTAACTGTAGTGAAGTTTAGTGTTAAAAACTCAAAGTAAAAACACGTGTTAATTTATAAATTTATTAATTGGATTTAAATTAAAACTACTCAAAATAAAATTTTGTATGTACTATACCAACTAAACCAATTTATTATACCAACATCCTACAACTTACACAATTTTATAAACATATATAATAAATTTTTCACTTCATAGGTACTTTTATAAATAATGTAAATGTTTTATTATTATAAGATAGTATGATGTAAGTAAATAGGTACTATCAGTGTATGTGTTGAGATCCACTATCGTGGACCCCCATTTTCATTTCATGGACCCCCAAATTTTTTTTCGTTGACGTAGATCCCTTGCAGGTTGTCATAGACCCCTAGGGGCGATATAGACCACTTTGGGAATCACTGCTCCAGATGTTAAACACGTACTACTCCTTCCAGACATATAGTATTAAGTACATATATATTGAGCCATTGATTATAAATTTAAAATTTCAAATATATTTATTCAATTAGACATATACACGCAGTTTTGAATTGTCAATTATTTTAACATTATAAATATTAAGTTACCACAGGCTTGTTGATCTTAGAGGAATATTTATTTTCTCTTGATGCAAGTGCCTGTTAGCCTGAAGGCTTTTACAGCTTCATCCGAGCTGAGTTCACATAGCGGAACTTAAAAATCTTAAACCGTCAAAAATTCAACAGTTACTCTTTTTAAATGATATTTAATATAATTGTATGCGAATGTGGGAAGTTATAGACGTACGTCGTCCACAACTGGACATAGTTCTCCCACTTAGATTCCTAATAAGTTGGAAGAAACTGGAATCCGGGGTTTTTGGTCGACCTAAACAAGAACACTTGTCCACTTGTGGGTAAATATCCTATGCTGTTAGTCATGAGTTCAGGAGTGGAGTCCTGAACCTTATGGACCCAGTGGTCATCCATTTGGCCTGCCCATTGGCACTAGCTTGACAATCTTCTGAGCATATTTAATGTAATCAGGCGTTATTTTGCGGAAGTCCATCCTAAGTAAGAAAAGGATCGATATTTAGCCACTTCCGCACATGCAGTGGTAGTCGTGCAACAAAGTGCACCGACTGCCAGTCCGCTGATAAATGCGCATGCGGCAAACAATGCGAATTACACAACTGCCACCGTTAAATCACTCAACACGTGTTTCACTCCTCCACGGGGCATCTTCAGGAGTTATGTTACATCGATTAGTGTCAAACACAGTGTGCACTCTGTGTTTGACTTGTGTTTCTAGTGGTCCTTTTCATAATCTTCTCAGCTATGTCGGTTATTTTAGTTCTACGGATTTCTATTTCGATGTCGTTAAGAGATTCTGAACACACACTTATTCATGGATCCTCACTACCTTACCTTGTTTCAGTTCTGTTCTCATAACTGAAGCTATAGTATCCTCGAAGATCTTAGTATTCAACCGGCATTTGAAGTCGAGCCGGAATCCTCCGATTCCGGGACAATAAGGTACCAGGTGGACCACGGTCTGTTCCACGCCCGGTTCACAAAAGCACAAGGGGTCCTTGAGCTTCAACCGGTGAAGGTACTCGGAGAACTCCTCGTGCCTCGTGAAGAGCTGGACCAAGACCGCGTCCACCTCGACACTGCGGAAGCTGTGACGGCGGCGTCCGGAAAAAATTTCCGCGTTTTTTTTTAATGGCCCTCGCTATTGGGAGCCTCTCGTACCCCCTATCTGGTGTGGGACAGGGACTTTTGTTTTCATTTATTTAATTTTTCACAATCTTTTTTTTTATTTTCGCTTTCTTCATTTATGCATCCTACGATCTTTCATTCCCTGTTCATTCCACATTTCTTCCTCATTCTCTTTCGCTCTGTGATCTTCCATTCCTCTCTCATTGTACATTAGTATTTCATTTATTTTATTTCAATTTACAATTTACTAAGAGTTGTTACCATTATTTCTTATTTATTAATATTATTTAGCTTTGATCGATGACGTCGTATCTTCCATATACCTCCTATTATATATATATATATATATATATATATATATATATACATATACATATACATATATATGTTTAATACGGGTCTTGTTCGATTTTATTATGGATCTATGTAGCGTTATACAAGTCAATATATATCCTAGTTTCATTTCACCAAAAGCAGAAGATATACTATAGTTGAATCGAATGAGTTTAAAAATGTAAGATATTTTTTTATATATAATTTGTAAATGTAATTATTTTCGCAACTGTATTAAAGATCGTGCTATTTTTAAATAATAAATAATACTTAACAAAGTGGATTGCAGTCCGTCGGGGTTTATAAAGTACCTATTAGTTAACACCCCTGTGTATAGTCCACGCGGTCTCGGCAAGGGAGGACGGGATAGCTTTATGCGGAAGTGAAACAGTAACTTTATACTATATTATTACGTACTGTGGGTTCTGACTTGAAATGAGACACCACTGGTTCACAAGGAGTCCTTTATTCACAAGTCAGATGGTCACCCTACTTTAACACAAAGTATACTTCCGCTTAGTCCAAACAACGCTTCCAAATCGCTCAAGAAATCACTGTCCAAATAACTTGCCGAATAGTCACTTTGTATAACTGATCGTAGATATTAATCTTATAACTCGAAAAACAACACTGAACTGTCTACATGGGGAGTACACCTATTTATACAACGGAGAAGGTTCTAGTAAGTTCGAGATAGTATTCGGTTAGAATTTCCGAGTACCGTACACAAAAATTTATTAATAACTTCAAGGTCACGCGTGTGTTCACGGCACTTCTTGATTCTAGGGTTTTTTTTGTATTTAATTTTTTTCCTTCCACCCCCTATTTAATTTGGAACAGGATTTTGTATTTCTTAAAAATTTTTTCACTTGAATTTTTTTTCGTTCTCGTCTTCCATAGTACACAATATTTTTTTTCCTCCTTCTATCATTCTACAATTCCATCTTCCTTTCTCAATCATTCCATTCCTTTCATACATCCTCAAACACTTCAGTTATCCATATCTATTACAGTATCACAGTTTTAATTGGTTTAATTATTTTCTCGTGTACATCAATTTTATCACGGATTTATTTTACAATTTATATATATATATATATATATATATATATATATATATATATATATATATATATAAATAAGTGTGTGTGTGTATAATTAAAAAAAGTATATCCGTGGTTGCTATTCCAGAACCTTTCGGTCAAAACGCCCGTAGAATTTATTTATTTTTCGATCTCACAGCTAAGCTCTGAACAGTCTTGTTAATTGCTCTCTGGGTTACCATGTGCCTTGGACAATATCGATTCGAGCAAAAAATTAAAAATTTTTCATAACATTTTTTCCGTTCACTTTTGCATAAACACGTTCTCATGTTAACTAAATCAAAAGTTCCGACTTACGAGGGTTGAGTGTAACAGATATATTTATTTGTTGCCGCGTTGTCGCCCAATTGAATACGTCACTTTGACATTCGGCCAATTGTTGGCGGGAAACGCACATGTCAAATTGACGTTTGCTGAATGTGAACTAACAAGATGTATTTAATGGAATCAGGCGTTACTTCGCGGAAGTCCATCCTAAGTAAGAAAAGGACCAATATTTAGCCACTTCCGCACATGCAGTGGTAGTCGTGCAATAAAGTGCACCGCCAGCCCGCTGATAAATGCGTATGCGGCAAACAATGCGAATCACACAAACGCCACCACCAAAGAACTCAACACGTGTTTCACCCCTCCACGGGGCATCTTCTGCACTCATCTCTGCATCATTGCACGACTACCACTGCATGTTCGGAAGTGGCTAAATATTGGTCCTTTTCTTACTTAACAAGATGTGTTTGAGCTGAGTTATTTCTCGCACGATGTGTTTTATGTGATGGATCTTCACGTTTGTTCATCATTGTTAGATTCCAGGACTTGAGAAACTCGCTTTTAGTAACAACTATATAATGTAAAACATGATTTTGACATTTTGTTCACAAATGTTTCGGGACCCAAAAAGATAATAAAAGACGCATTTTCTCTTTCAGTTTAATAGTATATATGTGACTAATTATGTATTTAATGTTTCATCTGTACTATAAAAAATTATGTATTTAATTTTCTATCTATACATTAGTTTATATAAATAAAAAAATCGTTCATGTTTTTTATTATAGATAAATCATCTGAAACAATGACAAAGTCTATGGTACATGCTTGCCTAGAAGATACCTATTCTCTCTTGACTCCAGGCTCCTTAGTTATATCTAGCTTGAAACAAAGAAAGTAGATTGTTCCAAATCTTGGCTGTTCACTATAGTGGTATCAAAACGGTTAGTTTCATATATATGCCCATATATATATGTCTGTCTCTATGTCCTTTATATAATAGTAAACTATAAATTTGATCATGTGATGATCTTCAGCAAAGTTATTGTACATGAGCCCGCGAAGGTTTCTAAGCTACTATGACTAATTTTAGACAGATGGCGCCACTGTTATTCTAATGAATTTCATATATTGCCGTGATATATGTTGATTTGAATTGAAACGAATACAGCGTACGAATTATGACGTTTCAAATTATGTGTGACATGATAGTTAATGTAAATTGTGAATTTCATTTCCTGCTCACATAATTAAAATGTACGCGAATGTAGTCGCAGGATACAGCTAGTATAATATAAATTTTCTTTACTAAGGTTTGTGCTTTTTTTTTAAATTCACTCTATTTAATGACTTACACTTATGTCGGCGACTGTACCAATGGACACAGTACTACTGTAAATGCATCTGTATCAAATTGCAATGCGACTATCCAACGAACCGCGAATGGGGTTGGGGTACAGCACCATTATCTTTGACAGTAATTAGGATGGAATACCAACATCCTTATATCATAAACCTATTTGCTTTATTGATGTAACTTAATAAATAAAAGGCAGAAAGATAAATAAAAATCGTAAAATAAATTATTAATAATGAAATCAAAATAAAAAGATGATGTAACAAGAATGAAATTTAACAAGGACTCTGTGTTTGGCACTAATCGGTGTAACATAACTCCTGAATAAGAAAAGGACCAATATTTAGCCACTTCCGCACATGCAGTGGTAGTCGTGCAACAAAGTGCACCGCCCGCAAGCCCGCTGATAAATGCGTATGCGGCAAACAATGCGAATCACACAACCGCCACCGTCAAATCACTCAACACGTGTTTCACCCCTCCACGGGGCATCTTCATATACTTTTATATATGAATATAAATGTATGTGTGTCGATCTGTCTGTATTCGATAGCTTTAAAAACATTTATCCAACCATTTAGCTGTTAAAATTTGCTAATTTATTAGGTGATATATCCAAGAAGGTTGTTGATTTTTTTTTAAATTTTTCTTTATCATTCTATATAAGAAATATCGGCATTTTGTTTTTAATTTTTAATTATACACATAACACAACAACGCGTCACTAGGTACATTCAGTGGTACCAATTAATATATATTTGAGTATTCCAAATTGTATTGTTAATATATATAAATTTTAGCTGTATTTACCCATAAGAGAAAATTGTGTAAGAAAAATTGTAAAAAATTATAAAACGCTGTCGTGCTTCGCAGCTGGGAGAAGAAAGATCCGTATCAAATAGCGGCAACCTTCTCCCAACTGTCTGCGTTTAGTAAAAGCGAAATAATATATTGTAAAAAAACACTAGCGATACATATTAGAATTAATAAAAAAAATGGTACACTCAATGTTAAATAAAAAAGATATATGAAATAAAATAAAAAAAATAATCATTATCTATAATGTTTTAATAGTGCTTTTGACAAATGTGCGGTCTCTGGGGGATATGCACTTACAGGGGATAGGGCATAACAAATTGAAAATATCAGTTCAAAGGGTACTTGATTTGATAATGCGATTTGCTACACAAAACCAGAGACGGATATTTCTTTGGTATCTATGATATTTATGGATCCTTTTTTTTGATATCTTTGTAGGTAGTATTTACAACAATTATATGTTGCATTTGGATTCAAATTTTCTCGAGTTGCGGCCACAAGCTGGTAAATGCGGTGTGAATGGTTTCCACCAAAGTTCAAAGTACGCCCTACCAAGGTTTGGATCTACTGTCCAGCGTGGGGAATTTGGCAAATCAAGGAAGGATCCGAATCTTCTCCTGCATCGCCTATTTTGTAATATATACACCAATAGTTTTGCGTCATTTAGTTTTGCGTTTTTTTTGAAGTTGCGTCGCTGCTTAATTAGTACTAATTTTCACTGTGCGTCGTTAGATTTTCGAGGTTGCGTTGTTTTGGGTTCGAGATTTAAATTTTTTTCTGAAATTTTTTTTTTTATTCTAAAAGATGGCAACACTTGTTTCTAATTGCGTCATACCATCAAAACTCGGGGATTCCCGTTCTAACTAAAAATCAACGCAATTTGAATACAGTTTTATTTTCACTTTGTTTTGCTAATTTTAGAGTTCAGTTTCAATTAAGTAGTGGGTTGTGCTTTTTTTAAAGAAAATAATAAATTTATATAAATTTATTAACTGTTGCTTCTGGTTACAAAAAATGTAAATATTATTCCAATTTATTTATTGGCAGAGTTATATTATTTTCGTTTTTTAAACGTTCACTGTTCAATTTTCTTTTTAAAAAGTAGTATTTTCGTGACCCTGGAACCTATCTTCGATCTTTACATGGTTTGCTATAGAAAATCTTAATTCACAATGCGGCGTTTCAATTTGCGTCGTGTTTTTTTGGAACGTAACCGCGACGCAAAGTGAGGTATAGGTGTACACACACACACACACACACACATATATATATATATATATATATATATATATCAGCTCCGTCCACTTAGCGTAGCCCACGCTGTCTATTATATTATATATTTCATAAAACAGATTCTGTGTAATTATTGTGATTTAATTTTTTTAATCTATAACGGCTTCGATTTAAAATATATACATATATTCTTAACCTCCTTTCGAATGGAATTAAAAAATATATCTATTTAAACAATGATAACAAACCTTTTCATCGCATTAACAGCTCAAGTTACTTTTGCTCGCATTGCAAAAGTCATGAGACGCTTCTAACAGAGTAATGCACTTAAATTGAAAATCAGATTCAGTTAAGTATGCCGCAAACCGCGTGGTTTCGACCAAACAGTGGCCAAGTCAATAAAGATTATCGCCTAAACTGAATTCAACCTTTCTGGACTTACAAAGTGCTACATCCAGAGAAATAAAGTTTTTACGTTTCGATAGCACAGCTGGTGCATTTATACGGATTAAATGATTAAATTCCTCCATTCTCTTACTAGACGGGGAATACCGCGATTTATAAAACGCACAGGAGATATTTCAGAACTGATATATCTTAAGACAATCATGTCATAAACAGTCGTGTAATTTCAATCTTTCAAAGAATTACACATATTTGTTCAATTAAACTTTATGAAAACACTTTAAAATATGTTATATTTTATGCAGTTATATTACAGTAAAAATTCCGCAGAAATATTAAACAATTTTTAATTTTTTGTTTTATTATTTTTTTAATTCATTTATTTTTGGATAGATTGTACCATACATTGGCAACAAAAGCCGTAATTTCACCGTTTTAAAGGTTTTACAATTATTAACACCCTGTATAACGTAAAAATTTTGAATTGGTTTTAAAAGATACGTCATTTTGTGTTACTCAAGTTTTACTGGTTGAGTATGGCGTTAAATTCTCTTATATACAAAGGATATGTATATATGTATGATGGTTAAAAAATCAAAAAATAGTTAAATAAAAACGCAGATAATAATATTTATAAGCATTTGATTTCCTTAAATGTATATATATAAAAAGAACGCAATGTTGTTTGGTCCGAGCGGCTCTCATATTTCGCATTGAGATCCGAGTCGTCCGCCATGTTTCTTTTCGTTTTGGCGCGAACGAAATGACAGATGAAAAAAAAATATCCAAATAAATTTTGTTTGTTTTCAGAAACAGTCGTATCAATTTTGACCTGTATTATTTTTAATTATTTATTCTACCAGTGTTATTGGTTTAGATGACGTATATATACAGAATGATTGATAAATATATAAAAACTTTTTTGGTTTAATTTTACATATGTTTTTAATTACGATATATATTAGACCACTTGATGAAATTTGACATTTTTTTTTGATTTCGGCGACTAGCCCATATGATTAATACGATAAAATTTTGAATAGGTCTTGCACACATAAAAACAACACGCAAATATATACATTACACCATTTGTTTTGAAACAATCAAGGAGTGTTTATATCAATTTTTTCTACTATAATTTTACTTTTTATTTTTTTACAGTCTACGGTAAGATTATATACGGCCTAAATAAATTAAAGGTTAATATAAAATGTTTTTTCTCATCATAACACCTTCATGTAACTTTAAACATAACAATAAAATAAATAATTGATTTATTCTATTATACACGCATCAATTAGCTTCCTCACCAATTAATTATTCATATTGTTTGAATGAGAGGTGATTTATCATCTGTGGCCATCATTAGACGCTTTATCGAGTCGGCCCTCCATCTTGGAACGTGTGAAAATGTTTTATCGAGATGGAATTTTTTATAATCCGTCAACTGAATTTATTCAAATTCAAATACATAATATTTTTATTCAAATTTACATTTACACGTGCTTTTGATTCGTCGATTATTTTAACATTATATATATTAAGCTACCATTAGCTTGTAACAATGATCTGTTGAAAAAAGCAAGCCAAAAACAAAATAGTTGCACTTTTAAAATTAAATAATTTCTGTTTTTGATGTGTACATTATAATATCAACTAAAAACACTTGAATGCTATAATAAGATATATTTTATAATATATTTTTAATTTTAGATTTAAAATTAACAAAAGTTTTGAGATATCTCATGGAACTTTATTATACATACATACAAACACACAGACCTATGGAGAATTTGTTTACTTTTTTGAAGACTAAATTTGTGGGTTACAAGTATTTTTTTTTTCTTTTATTTATCATTCGTCTGCCACTATTTTTAATATATTTTATATAAGGGCACATAAATAACATGTAATTGAAAATGAATTGCAAAGCAATTGTTCGAATACGAATTTTAAAAACATCTTTTAGGGCAACTTTTATAACTGCTATACGTAGCATATATATTGTATGTTTGTATTTATTTTTATCATTTATGTTAAATATATGTTCAAAATTATTAAATTTTTAATTTAAATTGTGAAAAAATCATAGCATAGCAATATAACTTATTTAACTTTGCTTTAAAATAAAAGCAAAGTTAAATAAGTTATATTGTATTAAAAGATTAAATTATATAAGATATAAACATGCTGCAGTATCATGGTGTTTCTCACGTGACAATAGAAGATTTATAACATGAAAAAAGAAATTGTGATTAAAACTAACTATTATGTTTCTTGTGTGGTTTTTATACTATATGTATAAAATTGTAAAGTCGTATTTACTGATAGTACGTTTTGCTGTTGGCGTGTACATTAAAAATAAATAAATAAATTATTATAATAATTTTGATGAAAAAGCTACTGTTGTATTGTTTCTAAAAAAAAGTAAATAAATTCTACCAAAACAATCCTAATTCACGCTTCTTTGGTGTTCAAACATAAATGACGGTCCAGGAACAAGAATATATAAATAAAATAGTTTTTATTTTAGAAATACTGGCCACAAATACATTTTTTTTTCATTATAAACTTTAAAGAAGAAAGTTTTTAAAATTTTGAAAGTGGAACGCAGTTTATTGCTTATATATGGTGAATGTAATACTGTGATCAAAAAGTCATTTTGTTTTTAAATTGTATATTCTTTATTTATTCTTACAAATCAATTTCATCACCTTCAAAGTTATTACCGTACGATAAAACACAATTTTACCAGTCAAAGTGATTTGTAATATGTGTGATAGTTTCAAATGGATGTATATAAGTCGAATTTTAAAGCTTTCACATCTATTTCTAATCATCCTGTATTAATTGAACACTCTGAAATATTTAATGTAATCAGGCGTTATTTTCCGGAAGTCCATACTAAGTAAAAGGACCAATATTTGTTGAGTAATTTAACGGTGGCAGTTGTGTAATTCGCATTGTTTGCCGCATGCGCAATTATAAGCGGGCTGGCGGGCGGTGCACTTTGTTGCACGACTACTACTGCATGTGCGGAAGTGGCTAAATATTAGTCCTTTTCTTACTCTGAAATATATTATTTTAATTTATTTTTTAAATATATACAAAGTCTGCAGGTATAGATAGTGAACAATAATTGATTTAAATATGTGTTAATATAAATATTGAAAAGGCTTTTTGTTACTTTACTAACCTTTTTGAGTTAGGGTGTTCAATATATTGAGTGCGCATGAGCTATATATAGAACCCAATGATTGGATATTTAAAATCAATCACCCTGTAGAATATACGTTACAGAAATCCAACACGCTATATACTTATCATCGATGCCGGAGAAAAATAAAAAATAAAGGTTGAGACGAGAATTTTGAAATGATACACGGCGGACGGCCAGTTATGTTGCGTGTTCTAGCGGCCATTTTGCCTGTATGGTCACCGTCCGACGGTCGATTCTCCATTGAACCACAGCGTCAATACATTTGCTATCGAAAATGAATGCGATAATAAATCTCCTGTGAATTGATGAACGCTAGAAGGGTTTTTTAGTTCGAATATGCGTTCGGAAATGATCGAGCATGGTCGATGTTTGTGATTATCTGTGCTCTTTGGCGCGCAACGTTCTTTATAATCTGTATTTATTATCTGTAACACAAAGTTTTAAATCGTCAATTATTTTAATATAATCAATAAACCAAAATCAGCTTGGATTGCTAACCTGAGTAAAGCTAGAAACTAAACAGCTGTTCTTTTAAAATGAAATTTAACAATGTTTAATGTGTACATTATAATATCAAAAATATAAATGATTCAATAAACAAAGTTATACGTATTTAGATCAACTAAAGACACTTGAATTAAATAAAAAGATTTATTTAATAATATACCTTTTAATTTTAGATTTATAAGTAAGAAACGGAAGGTCTAAGATATCTTGTGGAACTTTATTATATGCATATTATCTAATATATAAAATTATCGTGTCACGGTGATCGAACTTGAACTCCTCTGAAACGGCTTGACTGATTTTTACCAAATTTTATATGCGTATTCAGTAGGTCTGAGAATCGGCTACTATCTATTTTTTATACCCCTAAGTGATAAGGGTTGTTCACCCTTAAAAATTTTTTTTTTATTTTTTTGACGAAATTTTTTGTTTTTATTTTTTATGATACAGCATACAAGAATACATACAACCCTAAATTTTCACTCCTCTACGATTAACCCTTATTTTTAAATTGAAAATTAAAAATATTTTTTTTTGCAAAACAACGTTTGCGGGATCAGCTAGTATATCTATATATAAATTCGTCAATCAAGATGCAAGCATACGTCTCCCACAAAGATATCTATGGGGATATATCATAATCGCCACGCTTGGCAGGGGGATTGGCGATCGCAGTGTGGTATTATGGTACGCAGGGAATGCTGCTGCCCAACCTCTTGGAAACTTGGCAGCAGTGGTAACCCTATATAATTAACGCAAAAAGTTTAAATTACAAAAGGTTGTATATCGAGTAATCGAATCCGCGACCTGCTATTGCAAATCTTATTCCTCCACCACTGGGGTAACACTGTAAATGCATTTACAACTGGTTTTTATGTATTAGTGTGTTTATTCTCCTGCAGACATACTTTATGCGAATAGCTACTAATTTATATCGTCTAACAAAAATATAGAAATGGCTTTTGTTATGGATTTCTCTACGACAGTGATTTTCAAAGTGGTCTATATCGACCCCTAGGGGTCTATGACAACCTGCAAGGGGTCTACGTCAACGAAAAAAAATTTGGAGGTCCATGAAATGAAAATGGGGGTCCACGATAGTGGATCTCAACACATACACTAATAGTACTTATTTACTTACATCATACTATCTTATAATATCAGAACATTTAAATTATTTCTAAAAGTACCTATTAAGTAAAAAAAATATTATATATGTTTATAAAATTGTGTAAGTTGTAGGATGTTGGTATTCGCTTTGTGGTCGCAATACATTTTGAACTTGTAAAACATGAGAGTCGCAGTCTCAGAGCTTCGCTACCTTGCACTGACTTGTTCAATTCGTCACTCTATAAATACGAATGTGGGACAAATAAATAAATTTACAGGAAATCAATATCAGGTAGTTAGGGGGTCTATCTAACACGAAAAAACATGGCAAGGGGTCTACGACACAAAAAAGTTTGGGGAACTCTGATCTACGAGATCGAATAAGAAGTGAGGAAATCCATACTCCAGCGGGTTAAGAACTTGAAGTGACAGTGGGGAAGCCATAGCGGAGATGGTTGCGAAGGTTTCGAAGTGGACAGACCAACTACCGTAGCGCAGTATGTCCACTACCAAGGTCGAGATACCACCATATCAAGGTCTTTTTCAATTAGTCTTATTAGAAATCAATATGGGTAAATCTATGCCCAACAGTGGACGTGTTTCGGTCTGAAATGATAATATCATATCAGAGAAATACTTCTCTCATATAGCTGTCATAATTTGTATAGCTCACAGATTATCTAAACTTGGTTGTTACCGAGTATCCACAGATCATAGAGGCTTAATAGTATTGCCATTTTAAAAGACTACTAAACAGATAAAAAAATAAATGGGGAATTTGACAGGGCATAAAAAAAGAGCGAATCAAGGTTTTTTCCGCCATAAAAACATTCGAATTCGCACAGATAATTATTATATAGTTTCATTTGACTATTCCTATACGAATAGCGACAAGAAGGATTAAATGTTAGTTTTAGTTTTTATTATACCAGGATGATAGTTTAGATCAGAGTTTTCCAAACTTTTTTGTGTCGTAGACCCCTTGTCATGATTTTTCGTGTTGGGTAGACCCCCTACTTACCCGATATTGATTTCCTGTAAATTTATTTGTTTGTCCCACATTCGTATTTATAGAGTGACGAATTGAACAAGTCAGTGCAAGGTAGCGAAGCTCTGAGACTGCGACTCTCAGGTTTTTACAAGTTCAAAATGTATTGCGACCTCAAAGCGAATAACGAAACATATATAATAATTTTTTTACTTCATAGGTACTTTTGTAAATAATGTAAATGTTTTGATATTATAAGATAGTGTGATGTAAGTAAATAGGTACTATCAGTGTATGTGTTGAGATCCACTATCGTGGACCCCCGTTTTCATTTCATGGACCCCTAAATTTTTTTTGGCTGATGTAGACCCCTTGCAGGTTGTCATAGACACCTAGGGGTCGATATAGACCACTTTTGGAATCACTGGTTTAAATGAAATCGAAAATTAAATAAAGTTTAATCAATACGATTTTTATTTTTAAGACTACAAACCTCATTGATATTGACACCTTGACATTCGCACTAAGGCGACTGATGTGACTAGAAAAAAAAAGTATACTCTTGACCTGAATGTACAAATTTGTACCTTTATTATCTGTGGTAACATATGGCTTGAAACTTGACACATATTGACAGGAAAAAAAAATTTTTTTTCGCTTTCGCATTTCGTGCCCTGCGTCCATTGGATGTAAAAGATCAAGGATGGTGTTATATATACATATGTATATATATAAATATGTACATATATATTATAAAGATCTTGGGACCAGCGAGAAATCAAGACGGATCTTGGAGGCTCCGAAAGAATGCCGAAATTGAGACTTTAGTAGCACAGCCAAATATCATTGACGAATATAAAGCTCAACGAATCCGCTGGCTTGGTCACTTGGAGCGAATGGGATCGGATCGGAGCGTGAAGGTAGCGTACCTGGAAAAACCGAGGGGTCGAAGACCAGTGGGTAGACCCAGGTATCGCTGGATCGATCGCGTTGAGGCAGACTTGCGCGAATTGAATGTCAACCAATGGCAGACGATGGCGCAAGATAGAGGAAAGTGGAAGTCTCTCGCTTCGGAGGCCAAGACCCACTTTGGGTCACTGAGCTAGCGGAGTAGTAGTAGTAGTATATTATATAAGCATTCTTTACAAGTCAATTAGGCATTTACAAGCGCTTATAATTAGTCGATTATTTTAACATATGCTGTAAGCTACCACCAGTTCGGAACGGCCTGTTCAGAAGGTTTTTTTTAAATAAAATTTAACAATATTTGATGTGTACATTATAATATCAACTATGTGAATGAAACAACAAACCAAGTTACACACATTTCGATCAACTAAAAACTCTTGAATGCTATAATAAGATTTATTTAATAGTATACATTTAAATTTAGATTTAAAACTTAAAAAGGAAGGTTTTAATATATCTTGTTTTATAAAAGGATTTATTTAATAATATATTTTTAATTTTAGATTTAAAACTTGAAAAGGTAAGGTTTTAATATATCTTGTGTAACTTTATTAAAGATGGCGCTAAAATTAGTTTATTCAACATTGGAACTTTTAACAGAACTTTTATTGATTGTCTACTTATTATCTATTTTATTTCTGACTTTACTTCGCAAGGTGTTATAGTTGTAGAGAGGAAGCAGGAAGAAACTCCAAAACAACACATATTTGAATAAAGTTTAACACAGATATATACATATACACTTTATATATAGCCTGAATGAAATCAAAACGATCAGGCGACATCGCTGCCAAGGATTCTTGTCATTTAAATATTCGTTTATTGAACAATAAACCTATTTCCGTTAATATTATATACGGTATAATAAATATTATAATTATAATTTATTGGCGTAAAAATTGTTTTAGATATTTTATTACAGAAGCATATTTCTTGTCTTAAAAAAGGATGAAAATAAATCGAATAATCTAGTAAATTAATTTTAAACAATTTATTTACACAAATTTCAATTTAAATATATAAAATATAATCTATGCGTCATTTTACGCGCCCAACGGGACAGAGTTCATGGCACTCTGTTGCTTTTTTGTTTGTTTTTTTTCTTCTAGTAACGGTCGAGCGAACTTGAATTTGATTTTCGAATAAAATGGCCGATCGACTTTTAAATAAAAAAAAAAACAATTACTTCATTTCTTAATAATGTTTTTGGGTTGGTCGACGGTTGAGTGCTTCGCGTGGGATTCCGAAGCATTTTTTTTCAAACTGGATTAAGATTTCTATGATGTCTATGATGTCTATGATTGCTATGATGTCTATGATTTCTATGATGTCTATGATTTCTATGATGTCTATGATTTCTATGATGTCTATGATTTCTATGATGTCTATGATTTCTATGATGTCTATGATTTCTATGATGTCTATGATTTCTATGATGTCTATGATTTCTATGATTTCTATGATTTCTATGATTTCTATGATGTCTATGATGTCTATGATTTCTATGATGTCTATGATTTGTATGATTTATATGATGTCTATGATTTCTATGATTTCTATGATTGCAATGATTTCTATAAATTAAGAAGTCTATCATCGCTTCGAATTATAAATATCATAAGCCACATACACACAGACGATCGAAACTAAGCGCAAATATTGCAAAAACACGTAAAAATACAAATATTATTATTTAATTATAATAATAAAATTCTACAATCAATTTCAGATCACTAGAGAGATTAAAAACATATTTGTGAATAAAGTATACTATTATAATTATACTATACTGATATTAATGCGTGAAAACCATTATAGAACTATATTTGTAAAGAGCAACTGTTGGGTTTCTCGCCGGCTGCAGCAGAACTGCCTTCCGAGCTGATGGCTTCCTGAAGGTACAACAATGCCGACATTTTATGGTGATTGATATCGAAAGTGCCAACAGAATATACGAATAAAGAATGTTTTGAATTTTGTTTAAAATTAGAACGCATTTGAACATTGAGACTTTGCCATAACCGTCATTATGCAGTAAACGACTGAATATTTTTTTTTTAAAAGGATAATTTATTTAAAATTAGAACAGGATAGCTTTTAAATTGACTTCTAATTCACAGTTCTTTATATACGATTCGGATGTCATTAATAAAAAAAATTATCAGTGTAAACACGACTTTAGTTTATTATTTTGAGCAGTGTTTTACCAGCGCTAGAGGACAGGGACAAGGGAGATTCTTATGTAATACATACTTTGTGCATTAATTATATAGGATTGCATTTCTCACAAATAAAGTTTCCAAAGAATGGACAGTAGGGTCCTCTGCGTATAGAACCCGGCGATTAATATTGCACATCGGCTTTTGGAAAGAGACAATCGGCTAATTTTGGCTTCGTAGAGCGTTATCTCTGTCGCGAAATACAACGACTGACAAAACGTCACATAGGTAGTGTGGAACAGAGATAGTGCTTTACAAAGCCGAAATTAGCTAGATGTCTCTTTCCAAAGGTCGATGTGCAATATATATCGCCGGGTACTGTAATACACATCAGATCACGGTGCCCATATTAAAAAAAAATCGTATAGACTAACTCTATTTACCTGTAAAATATCAACACTATTGTACATAACATCCTGTATATACCATAATTAATGAATAACTTTTTTTTCTGCAGCTATTAAAGAACGTTAATATTTTTTATTTGTGACAATATCGCCGGGTACTGTACCATATTACCGCACTGCGATCGCCAAGCCGCTTATGGTATATCTTCCCATAGATATCTTCGAATCGATGTTTCTAACTAGAGGTGAAAGTTCATATTAAACAATGTCTTTTTAATCTCACTATACATATGTCAAATTATTGTGATTTGACTTAGGTTTTGTGAGTTTGTCATACATGATTCAATTTTAAACAGAAATTATCTATGAATATCCTTATATAAGTGTATAATTTATACAAAAATATATAATTAATTTATTAATAAGTGAAATTGTAACACAGCACGAAGGCAAGCGCCAATTCTAAATTCCCAGCGGCTTCTACGGAATCCATTTTCTGAGTTTGACATTTGAGCCAAAATGGCCGCCGCAAATGGAGCCCTCTCGGTAATCTTGTTGGCAAGTTCTAGAAAGTTCGGGACGCGATCCTAGTCAGGCGGTTAGCCCAACATTTCTACCTTTGTTTTGTTTATAATTTCAACGATACACAGGATGATTTATTGTACGTGTAACATTTTTAATACTTTTCATATGTCACCAAAATATTCTAGAACTTTTACATATCTAATCATATAAAGTAATCACTCTGAAATATGTTATGGTTTTTTTTTTTTATTGAAACAATAGGCCAATAATTTCTGACAGTATAAATAAGTCTGCATACAGATAATAAATAGTAAATAATTTTTAATATGTAATAATACGAATTTTTAAAATTCTTTTTCTTACTATATAGTAAAGAAAATCATTTATTATTTCTGAAACCATCGATCTTTGGACAGGGTGTTTCGTCATATTTATTTAATTCTATGAAGTGACAGTAAAAAACGCGGGAAATCTTTGTTGAATTAAAAACTAAGTTTCCCGCCATTTTATCGTCCGTTAACCAGCTGTCATTAAAAAAAATAAAACTTATTTAATAGAGAACAATTTATTTATTGATTTAATGACTTAAAATCCCAAGATAGACATAAATAAAGCAATATATGTTTAGTAAATAAGAAAATATAATAAAATATGTATAGTTATAAATAAAATTAGAAATAGAAATATCAATTGTCAAATGTAAATAAAATCGAAAAATTTAGTCAAAACTGTGGTAATGTAACAATTTGTGGTTTAGGGACAAAGATGGAAGGAAGGTGATGAACGGAAGACGATTTGAATGTGAAGAAAGACATTGTGAAGGGCCGAAGAAATTTGTATGCTTTCGCCTCAAAGTGGAAAATGGCAAAAAACAGACGATTATAACGAGATGTTTTCTGTTAAATATATTTTTTTTTTCGTTTAATGCTTAAAAATGCGTCTATGCTCTGAAACGATGATTTATGTAAATTTTAAATACTTACGAGTATATCAATTTATATTTACTCTGTGGTTTGTAAATGACAGGAGACTTTTCTTTTAATATTCTATTCGAAATTTTTTTAATTTCTTGGTGTCTAAGATATGAAACGTAATGTCCACTTGCCTTTCAACGATATATATGATGTGGATATTTTAGTTTTTTGTTTATAGCCAGGAAAAACGATGAAAATGTAGTAATTCAGCTGATGAGGTCTCAAATATTTAATGGAATCAGACGTTACCTCGCGGAAGTCCATCCTAAGTAATAAAAGGACCAATATTTAGCCACTTCCGCACATGCAGTGGTAGTCGTGCCTCTTGACTCTGTGTTTGGCACTAATCGGTATAACATAACTCCTAAAGATGCCCCATGGTGGGGTGAAACACGTGTTGAGTGATTTGATGGTGGCAGTTGTGTGATTCGCATTGTTTGCCGCATACGCATTTATCAGCGGGCTGGCGGGCGGT
Source organism: Battus philenor (assembly GCF_028537555.1). NCBI lineage: Eukaryota > Metazoa > Arthropoda > Insecta > Lepidoptera > Papilionidae > Battus > Battus philenor. The sequence continues at coordinate 6,826,982 of NW_027181692.1, forward strand.
GCACTTTCTTACACGACCACCACTGCATGTGCGGAAGTGGCTATATATTGGTCCTTTTATTGCTGATGAGGTCTCCTTCTAAAATCGCCACGAGGACCTGACCTAAGGTCCATCTAGGGACTTTAAATATATCGTCCGGTCCACCTGATGGTGGGACCAAGCCACTCCGCATATACCGGCTCATGGCTGCCACTTGAGATTCATTTCGCCCCCTCGTGCCACTTCATACTAGCAATTCCTCGAGCTACGTCAATTTTGCTTATATACATATATATATATATATATATATATATATATATATATATATTGACATGACTTATATAACACAGTATAAAACTCTTTGTTAGCAACAAACGATATCAAATCATGGACATATCAATTGACATTAATTACAAGCGGTCCGCCAAAACGGAATGTCCACGATTGAAGTCGATTTGAAAATTGACACAAGTGGCTCTATGTTTTTTTTTTCGTTTCTTAATGGAAACCGTTTATGTCGCCTTGTTTATATTATCTATATTTCAACAATATTACATCTGTTGTACATATGCCTTTCACATAGTTCCAATATGATCTGTGGTAAGTTTTATTTTTATAATAATATCTATAAGGATTTATATTCCATAGATATTAGTGTTCGTTCCTTTGTTTTTATATTTACGTTTAATATTTTTTTATTTTTTTTGTTCACCTTCTTGCATATTACACTATTTAAGTCTTTTGATATGTTATTAACTAAAACATAATCCTTTTCTTGATAATGTATCTGTAGAGATAAACCAGAATTAAAAAAAAATAGTGGCATCAATTTTGAACGCAAAGTAATCATTTGTATGTGAATGTTTAGGTAATTTCTTAATTTTCGAACGCTTGTTCAGTTTTTTCTGTTGGCATCCTTGGGTCTTAAAAGTCAAGTGGTATGAATATTAATGTAATATTTAAAAAAAACTGCCAAGTTAAGGGTTAAACTATTTAAAACTAAATTAAAGTCAATTAATAATTTTTTTTAAAATAAGAAGGATATATATTCCACAGATATTAGCATCTGTGCCGTATTCAAATTTAGAACAGACGATATTAGATTCTTGTCATTTAAATATTCATTTATTGAATAATAAACCTTTTCCGTCAATTTACTTTTAAATTTTGTAAATGGTAATCCGATAAATGTTTTGAGGAATTTTATTAAAAAAAAAATTATTCCGTTTATTACCCAATGAAGAAATTTTAAGACTGTATAAAGTAATAAATCTGAAATAAGTTACATTAATTTGTTTTTATATCCGAATGTGTTATGCCGATAACATCAGAAAGTTCAAAGTCATATAAGCTGCGTATTATTTTTGGATTGGGTGCACGACATATTTAAAACATTTAAGTTATACATCATCCCCATTAAAGTTTACACATAACCATTTACTTTGTATAAATAGACTAGCTGATCCCGCAAACGTTGTTTTGCAAAAAAAATATTTTTAATTTTCAATTTAAAAATAAGGGTTGATCGTAGAAGGGTGAAAATTTAGGGTCGTATGTATTTTTGTATTTTGTATCATAAAAAAAAAACAAAAAATTTCGTCAAAAAAAAATCTAAGGGTGAACAACCCTTATCACTTAGGGGTATGAAAAATAGATAGTAGCCGATTCTCAGACCTACTGAATACGCATATGAAATTTGGTAAAAATCGGTCAAGCCGTTCCAGAGGAGTTCAAGTTCGAACACCGTGACACGAGAATTTTATATATTAGATAAAAATTATAAATACTTTTATAAATTCTGTACCGAAAGGAATGTAACACATTTATCATATTACTCGCACAATATTTTCGCATAGTTCACAAAACGCTTGCATTACAATATATTTTTCTGTTGCAATAGATAAACTGTATCGTTTTACGTCGAGTCATGTGTCTATGATTGCTGTTACAATTTGAAATAAGAACCTCGGTATAATAAACTTTAAACATATATATGTCAAAAATAATTACAAAATCAATTATAAATAAATCTTTAAAGCAGGAAGTCTATGTTAATAGAAAATAATGTAGTGTGAAGTGGACTACAAGAATGTTCCATATGGAACACTATCACGGAATGCTTCATCATCGTCCACTGTAAGGCATAAGCTTTACTCAAAGATCTCTACAATTATATCTTCGGCTGCCAGCATTCAGTGTCTTCCTGGAACCTAAATTATGTCATCCATCCACCTGGTCTACCGGTTCTCTTTCAGCTCTAACGTTAATTGGTGACACCAGCAATATTTCTCTATTCCTCGTCTAATGTCTACGAGTGTCTGTGATCTTTTCTTCTCCTCCTTCTCCTTCTTCTTTCTCGTATCTGTTCACTTTGATTTATTTCGAAACTCCAAACATTGTGTACTTAGAAGTGTAGAAAGTTTTTTCTATCCTAATTAGTTGTGGTGGTGGAATGAAATATCTTGTCCGATGTAGTGAGACTGTCCGTCATAGTAAATATTCTTTATTGTTTAATATAGCGTGTTTACGCTAAATAATATATACATAGTTAAATAATCTCTTCGTCTTCCTTCCCTTTTCCCTTTATTTGGGACCGATTCGGTTTTTATATTCTCAATCGTGTCAAAACGGAGCCTCCGGATTAGTATTTCCAGTTTATATAACCAGAAGTCACGGAGTCAAATCAGGCAAAAACGATGGTTGAACAATATCAGTCGTGTTTTTGGCAAAGAAAAAGTCGCGAAGAATCTACAGTACGACATCGACCAATCTTTGTCAAACAGACGCATGGCAAATGTTACAGACAGTCCTACCGACGTCTCTCTTCTCCCTTCCCTTTTCCCTTTATTTGGGTCAGGTCTCCTTATCAATTTACGCCAGGCCACTCTATCCTGGGTTGTCTCTGCATCAAGTTGAAGGGTTTCCAGTTCCTTTCTGATATTAGACCACCACGTAGCTTTTGGACGCCCTCTCCCTCTTGGGAATTCTGGGAGGCTTAAGGCAGTTTTTACCACGTGGTCATCTGTTATGGTTTTCGTTGAATGTGGCCATACCATAGCAATCTGTTTTCCTGTAATTTGCTGGGGATCGGAGCTACCTTAAACGAACCTCTGATATATTCGTTCCGTATTCTGTCCATTCTAGTGACCTTATAGTTAAATAATAATAAATAAAAAAGTACAATGAGCGGTCTTATCACACGAGGCAATGTCTCACAGACAACCATAGCATGGAAACAGTGGTAGTATAAAAACGGGTAATTAATATTTACATACAGACGATATATATATATATATATGAGTAGTATGATACATAATTATAAATGCAATAACAAATAAAAACATCAAGCTAACTTGGATCGCAATTGTCACAGAAATAAATAAATAAACAGAGAAAGTAAAACAATGAATTAACAGATAGATAATCACAGGTCTAGTAAAAAGTTCTTAAACATTTATATTTTATATATTACTAGCTGATCCCGCAAACGTTGTTTTGCAAAAAAAATTAAAGTTTTTAATAAACAAATGTAAGATAAGGGTTGATCGTAGAGGGGTGAAAATTTAGGTTTGTGTGTATTTTTGTATGCTGTATCATAATAAAATAAAAACCAAAAAAATTGTCTAAAAAATTAAAAATAAAATTTAGGGGTGGACCACCCTTATCAGTTAGGGGTATGGAAAATAGATAGTAGCCGATTCTCAGATATACTGAATACGCATGTAAAATTTGGTAAAAATCGGTCAAGCCGTTTCGGAGGAGTTCAAGTTCGAACACCGTGACACGAGAATTTTATATATTAGATTTATATATTCTGCGATATTCCAATCGAACAGCCTGTGTGATGAAATATTTAGTAATAAACGAAGAATGTACAGGCATTTTTACAAAGCATATACTTAAAAACTTTCAAAATTATTTACCTTACTTTTAATTACACTCCAACTAAAAGTTTAAAATATATTCTACATTTATTTATTCATTTACTAATGTATATATGTATGCCATCATTATGTCCAGATCTGTATATATAAATAAATGTCATATATACTGATAGTATGTTTTACTGTTGGCGTGTACATATAAAATAAATAAATAGATTATTATAATAATTTTAATAAGCTACTGTTGATTTGTTTCTAAATAAATAAATAAATTCTATCAACAGAATCCTAATTCACGCTTTTCTTTTGTTCTAACACTAAACGTATAAATAAATAAATAGTTTTCATTTTAAAAATACTGGCCACAAATACATTCTTTTTTCATTACCAACTTTAAAAAAGAAAGTATTTAAAATAATGAAAGCGGAACGCAGTTGATTGCTTACATGTGTAAATGGCTGAAAATTGGTGGATGTAATACTGTGATCAAAAGGTAAAGCCATTTTCTTTATAAAATATAAATTCTTTATTTATTCTTACAAATCAATTTCATCACCTTCAAAGTTATTACCATCAGATAGAACGCAATTCGCCAATGCTTTTTCTAATCTTCGAAACATTCGGAACATTTTATTTTTATTTGTTTTTTCATTGTTTGACTATAAATCATTATATGTTCTCAGTGAGATAGTTATAAGGTAACAACTGTAATTAATTTTATATTTCTAAGCTTCTAAGTTTGTACTTTCTTACTGCCTTTTGTTACTGTCTATCTTCAATAAAGTAAATAAAACAGTCTTATTCCAATATAGCCTTCAAGACAGTTTTAGATTATATTTATTTCTCCTAAATCGTGTCAAAACTGCGCCTACGCAATTGAATTTATTCTATCGAATAGTCAGAAGTGAAAGAAGAATACGATAGCTGCGGAACCTTTAGTCGAGTCAATGTGACATCGACTAGACTTGACGTGTTTGGGACACAAAACATCCTTCAAAATGCTTTGGTCTGAACCAAATATTCCAGCTTTTGACAAACATACGCTTGGCAAATGTTATAGACAGTCCTACAGACTTAGGAAAAGAAAATTTACCTGCCTTCCTAATGACTGGGAGATTTAAATGATAATTTTAATTTACTTTTTAATATGTTTTTATTAAAAAAGGCTTTAAAGTTTTACAATCTTGTATAAAATGATATTTGTAACATATTTGCATATATATATATATATATGTAAGAAAAGGAGCAATATTTAGCCACTTCCGCACATGCAGTGGTAGTCGTGCAACAAAGTGCACCGCCCGCCAGCCCGCTGATAAATGTGTATGCGGCATGTGCGGAAGAGGCTAAATATTGGTCCTTTTCTTACTTAGGATGGACTTCCGCAAGGTAACGCCTGTTTCCATTAAATATATATATATATATATATATATATATATATATATATATGTACTTACAAGATCGTTGTGGGAGATCTATGTTTTGCTGTTTATATTATATTATTATTATGTATCGTCTCTCAATTTCAAGATGACGTTGATTTATGGGACACACTAATGTGAATTTTTTAAATAAGTTTTTTTTTAAATTTAAAGTCACAGGTTCTTTAGTTTTCGGTCAAATAGTAAATAAACGTCAAAATTAATATGAATATAGAACAAGGTTATTTTTAATTTTAAGTTATAATACACAGGTGATAGGTCACAGGTGTAAAAGTTATAAAATGTTGAATGTGTAGATCATTTGTGAATTAAAATCTTTAAAGCTTTCACAGTGCCCGGCGATAAATATTGCACATCGACTTTTGGAAAGAGACAATCGGCTAATTTCGGCTTCGTAGAGCACTATCTCTGTCCCACACTACCTATGTAACGTTTCCTCAGTCGTTGTATTTCGTGCGACAGAGATAACACACTTATTTCCAATTGCCTTCTATAATCTGATTACTCTGCAATTTTAATCCTACAGGAATTTGGCAGGCCAATAACTTCTGGCAGTATAAAGTCTGCTTTGCACAATAAAATTTTATATTCGAATTTTGAAAAGGCTTTTATTTTAATATATTATCACTATGTTATTTAACATTTCCGACACCATTGACTTTTCGATAGGATATACCATACATTAATTTATATGACCTATATATTCACCACTAAAACTTTATATTTATAATCAAATAAATTGTATAAGTAAGTGATAATAACACCATTTTAAATAGGTATTTGCGGAGTAATAGTTCACGTGAGTTTCTATGTCACTGCATTTTGTTTGTATTATATCAGACCGTTCCAGCGATTTAAATATCTCTAGAGATGACTACAGATGCGTTTTATCACTGGCCTGATTCTTTTTATGTTTGATTTTTAAAATATATCGTGTTATGTTATATTTCGAATATATATTTAAATTAAATTAGTATTAAATGAATAAATAATTATTCAAAAACATTAAGTTTTTTCGTCATGTTATATAAAAGTCGTATAAGAAAAAAAGTAATTGGTTTAGTCAGGTATATGTATATAAGAAAGGACCAATATCTAGCCACCTCCGCACATGCAGTGGTTGTCGTGCATGAAAGTGCACCGCCCGCCAGCCCGCTCGTAAATGCGCATGCGACAGACAATGCAAACTACACAACCGCCACCGTAAATTCACTCAACACGTGTTTCACCCCTCCACGGGGCATCTTCAGGAGTTGTTACACAGATTAGTGCTAAACACCGAGTGAGCTCAGTCCGCTGTCGCTTTGTTATTTATATGTCACCTCCTCCCCACCACAACTTAATGTCACGTGATCGACCACGTGGGTATTTTTTATTTTACCTCCTCTTACGCATTTGTTATATTTGAGATTTTACGTAATAGACGAGTGCCCCGACCGATTCCCCAGACAAACCTGCAATAATGGAGAGGAGGAGACATTGACCTGCTCATTAAATACAGGTCCACTACCCGCGTGTCTTATTATTTCTAGCCGTTCCAACACGTCCATACGTAATCCTTTGCTACAGGTGTGCAGCACGTCATAGGAATGACCATGGGGCAAACTATGTCCAGTCTCTAATAAATGTTTAGAAAAATGAGATCTTTTTTCTAAACATTTATTAGAGATTAATGAGCAGGTCAATGTCTCCTCCTCTCCATTATTGCAGGTTTGTCTGGGGAATCGGTCGGGGCACTCGTCTATTACGTAAAATCTCAAATATAACAAATGCGTAAGAGGAGGTAAAATAAAAAATACCCACGTGGTCGATCACGTGACATTAAGTTGTGGTGGGGAGGAGGTGACATATAAATAACAAAGCGACAGCGGACTGAGCTCACTCGGTGTTTAGCACTAATCTGTGTAACAACTCCTGAAGATGCCCCGTGGAGGGGTGAAACACGTGTTGAGTGAATTTACGGTGGCGGTTGTGTAGTTTGCATTGTCTGTCGCATGCGCATTTACGAGCGGGCTGGCGGGCGGTGCACTTTCATGCACGACAACCACTGCATGTGCGGAGGTGGCTAGATATTGGTCCTTTCTTATTTAGGATGGACTTCCGCAATGTAACGCCTGAATCCATTAAAAAAAAGGTATATGTATGTCATGATGGAAGACCTAAAATTTATTTGTGCTGCACTTTCGTATACTATATAAGTTTATTAAACGTCAAAATTTGTTTTCTACGCCTGAAACATTTTTTTCTTTATTGATGTTAAAAATGTTACATATTTTTTTTATTAGATTAATTCATTTTGACAGAAAATAAAACAAATATAAATATAACCTCAAACTAAATTTAACTTGCTTCTTTTTTTGAAACGCAATCTTTTTAATGTCATCAAAAATTAGCAAGATAATAAATAGTACAGTAAAGATTATAAAAAGTTTAATTAATTTTTATTTTTACTCTGTTACATTGTCGGCCAATTTGTTTTTAATATAGACCCAATTAATTTTGGCGGCACTTTTCTTGAGGTTCACGCTTTACATTGCGCGTATATACATTTAACTTTAATAACATTTATATCTGACGTCCGATCACTACATTGCATAAGATTCTCTGTGCCTTTTTATGTTCTCTGCAGCCGCGGCGGTGTTTTTTTTTAATCTGTCTCATTTTTGACAGCGAACATATATTTTTCACGATTATCTGCATTCAAATTTCTGCTCTTTTATTTTGAATTATTACTTTTTTTAATGTAATCATATTTAATAAATGTTAAAGTAGTGTTTTTAAAGAGTTGAATTTATAATTCATTTTTCAGCCATTACACCTATTTACAACTATTCCGTATAAAGTGATCACTGTGAAGTATGTTAATATATTTTTTCTGTTGGCATGTCATATCTATATTATGATTAAGTTATACAATTATTTTAAAAACATAGTTTTTTTTTAATAAGGAATGTATCATATATATAAATTGTGAGCAAATGTAAGCAGTGAAGATACATTAGAAGTTTACTGAACATGAATATTTAAAAAAAATTCCGCGCACAAAGAACGTCAATTGGAACGGTGGCATTCCGAATTTAAATTTTGAAAAGATTGACAGCTTCGATAATTGGTTCAATGAGAAAGGGCGACAACCGCGAGCGGCTTTTATGACTTATTCGTAACGGTCGAGTTTTTAGTATTTTTCGTTTTATACTACAGAACTTACTGGCTGCGTTTCGCGCCATTCCAATTTCAAATTAATTATGTAATTAAAAATATTTTTGGTTGCCATTTTCATCGAACAAAGAAGGGATAATATTTTTAAATTTTCACTTTTTTTTCATATGGCCTTTGATAAATTTAATAAAAATTATTATTAATATATTTATTACATTTAATGAAGAATTTAATGAATTTTAAATTAAAAAAAAATTTCATGTTTTATATTACGTATTAAAATTAAATAATATATTTTCAGTTCACTATGTTAAAGGAATTATAATAATCATAATATATATTTATTGCACACAATAATTACAGTAATTTAACTTATGAAAACACCAAAAATAAACACACAAAAACAATTTAAAAAACTATGATAATAATAAATTGACGCATACGAAAAAACATTTCTTTATTGTTTTGAACGGAATTGTGTCTATGTACGTGTATATCTGTGACGTTTATTGCAACTAAATGAAAGACATTTGAATAATAAATCTTTAAAAAACTAAAATCCGCATTTTTATTCTATATATAAATGCTTATATTAAAACTTTTTGGCAAAAATTTCATTCTTTATTTAAATCTGAAAATATAAATCTGTCATCGGACACCACATACACAAATGTGTATGGCAATATATAGCAGATAGTTTTCTCTTCCCAGAGACCATATTAGGTACTTCCTATTGGACTACATTTTCCGCCAAACTGCAATACCGCCATGTTATATAGACATCTACAGGATGTTCCGTTATAGTTGTAAAAGTATTAGATAGACAAACTTATAGATTATTTCTCAGCAAAAATCTTTTAAACTTTCACACATATTTACAATCATCCTGTATATAGATGAGCATTCTAAAGTGTGTTAATATTAATATATGATTTTCTAATGTAATGCGATAGGTGTATACCTTCTTAAAATACAAAGTTTACAGAGAAATATAATAAACAAATAATTAATTTTATTATTTTACTAGCTGATCCCGCAAACGTTGTTTTGCAAAAAAAAATTAAAGTTTTTAATCAACAAATTAAAAATAAGGGTTGACCGTAGATGGGTGAAAATTTAGGGTTGTATGTATTTTTAAATACCACATTATAAAAAAAAATAAAAACGAAAAATATCGTTAAAAATTAAAAAAAAAATTAGGGGTGGACCACCCTTGTCACTTAGGGATATGGAAAATAAATAGTAGCCGATTCTCAGACGCATATAAAATTTGTTAAAAATCGGTCGAGCCGTTTCGGAGGAGTACGGTAACTAACATTGTGACATGGAAATTTTATATATTAGATATTTAAGCTATTTATTATTTCTGATATCATTGATTCATGGAAAGGTTGTCAACATCATCATATCATCTGAAAGACGTTTAACGACTTTCCGTGACTTTTACTACGTTGTTGGTAACCTGTCTACCTCGCGTGATCCTTACTCAAGAATCCTTCACCACCAACGTCCATCACCAGCACGACTTATGAGCTCCACCTACTGCCATTTCGAACGCGCAATTCTTCAATCTACATCTGTGACTTTGTTTATTTATTAATTCACATCTGTACATTTTTCTTTTAAACTTTATATTGCATCAATGTTACTGGCATAAATCGGTGTAACATAACTCCTGAAGATGCCCCGTGGAGGGGTGAAACACGTGTTGAGTGATTTAACGGTGGCAGTTGTGTAATTCGCATGGTTTTCCGCATGCGTATTTATAAGGCAGGCGGGCGGTGCACTTTGTTGCACGACTACCACTGCATGTGAGGAAGTGGCTAAATATTTGTCCTTTTCTAACGATAGACAATTTATAAGATCCAACGATCGACGGTTGCACGACTTTGTGCCCGGCATACTGCCATTTCAAACGAACCACTTCGTTTACCTTGTTTGTTATGCAGATCTCATGGGATAAGTCATAACATACATGACTTTACAGCAAATTCGCTGTTCATTCAGCTCTGTAGGCTTTTACATCTATAACAAAAAAGCTTGTCGTCATCCTTTCAGGTCTACCCTTGAGATATTACAGATGATAGTTGGCTGCTCTTCAAGGTCCAGGAAGACAGAAACACAATTGTAATATAATAATTAGTTTTAAGGCAAACGTCGGTAAATCAGTATTATGTTTATAAGGCATATTGACTAGCGCCATCTAGTATGCTTTAAGAGAAAATATGATAAAACAGTTCCATGTGTTTATTATGGAACGCAGAGGACGATACTGCCCATATTATGGTAACACAATTCATATGTTAGTGATATTGATATATTCTGGTGCTCTCTCATATCTTTTAAAAAACAATTTCGTTCGAAATTATTGAGTGCATACAATGCAATTTAAACCATAATATAAATATATGAACAAACATAATACATAAACCATAGTCTTTGATCCCTGTTTAGTAATGTTTTTATTCTTATTTGTTTTTTCATTGTTTGACTATAAATCATTAAATGTTCTCAGTGAGATAATTATAAGGTAACAACTGTAACTAATTTTATATTTCTAAGCTTCTAAGTTTGTACTTTCTTACTGCCTTTTGTCTATCTACAATAAAGTAAATAATTAAATAAATAACTTGTTTGTGAGTAGTGGCAATCCTATATAAAAATGTCATCATTTGTTCCCATGTCCTCAAGATGGGGCAGAGGGCGTCCACAGTACGTCGCCATCCCGAGCGGTCTTGAGCCTCGCGCTTTACTTCGCTCCGCGTCATTACAACTGCCTTCACTTCTGCAGTGATCATCAGGTTTGCTTTGGGCGGCCACGTCTTCGCTTTCCTCGAGGATTCCATTCTAGATCTTGCGTCGGTATGTGATCAGGGTCCCTTCGTGTGGCCTATCCAGTTCCATTTGCGTCTGATCTGCTGGTCGATCGGCATCTCACCGCAGCGTTTCCAGAGATCTACGTTGGAGACTTTCTCAGGCCAGTATATACCGAGTAATACGTCGAAGACATTTGTTAAAAAAGACTTATACAAATGTACATAGTGTGAGTTATGTATGATCATATATAAGATTATATTCCGGTAAACGAACTAGTGATATACGATCGTAAATCGTGAGTCCCAGGCTATGTTAAAACACCCTGTATAGAAGGTTATTATAATCACGTTATTTAATTACGTTTACGTTATGCTATGTCACCGTATCTTACGTTAGTAGCTTTCTACGGATACGGGCGAACGTAAAAAGTAGTGAAGCCTATATACGTGGTTCTGTATGTGTATTTTGTTTTATCGCGATAAAATCAAAGATTGTGTATATAATTTTGCTTATTCTTTTTAAAGAGTAAACATTAGTGCAGTAAAAAAGGACCAATATTTAGCCACTTCTGCACATGCAGTGGTAGTCGTGCAACAAAGTGCACCGCCCGCCTGCCCGCTGATAAATGCGCATGCGGCAAACAATGCGAATCACACAACTGCCACCTTTAAATCACTCAACACGTGTTTCACCCCTGCACGGGGCATCTTCAGGAGTTATGTTACACCGAGTAGTGCCAAACACAGAGTGAATAATAGTGCAGAACCGGTCATGGTGATAATATTTGGAGGAGGTTACCTTATTATTTCTGAAATCAGCGAAAAAATACGTTCACCACCCTAGCTCTTATATGTATGTTCTTGTAGCCAGTGACCATCAGTTCTGCACTCTATGTAGCTGGCAACAGCCACTTGAACCTGTCAATTCGTCGAGTTACTTTCGTTTTATCTTTTTCTCTCCTCCTCGTTCACAATTTTCTCTCTTCCTTCCTTCTTTCATCCTTCACAATTTATCTCTTTCTTCCTTCATAATTAATCTCTTTCTTCCTACTTCCATTCAACACAATTTCTCTCTTTCTTCCTTCTTTCATCCTTCATATTTACTATCTTTCTTACTTCTTTCATCCTTCACGATTTCTCTCGTTTTTCATATATTCATCCTTCACAGTTTCTCTTTTTCCTCCTTATGTCATTTTTTCTCTTTCTTCCTTTTTTCATCCATCACAATTTCTCTATTTCTTCATATATTCATCCTTCACAGTTTCTCTTTTTCCTCCTTATGTCATTTTTTCTCTTTCTTCCTTTTTTCATCCATCACAATTTCTCTATTTCTTCATATATTCATCCTTCACAGTTTCTCTTTTTCCTCCTTATATAATTTTTCACATTTTCTCTCTTTCTTACTTCTTTCATCCTTTACGATTTCTCTCTTTCTTCATATATTCATCCTTCACAGTTTCTCTTTTTCCTCCTTATGTCATTTTTCACATTTTCTCTCTATCTTCCTTCTTTCATCCTTCACAATTTCTCTATTTCTTCATATATTCATCCTTCACAGTTTCTCTTTTTTCATCCTTATGTCATTTTTCACATTTTCTCTCTTTCTTCCTTCTTTCATCCATCACTATTTCTCTATTTCTTCATATATTCATCCTTCACAATTTCTCTCTTTCTTCCTTCTTTCATTCTTCACAATTATTCTCTTTCTTCATTCTTTCATCCTTCACGATTTCTCTCTTTCTTCCTTCTTTCATCCTACACAATTTCTCTCTTTCTTCCTTCTCTCATCCTTCACAATTTCTATCATTCTCACAGCATTGATTAACATTACATTCACGCATCGCCTTCCATCCTGCGCTACATTTATTTCAATTTTAATTATTTACATTTACAATTCACTATTATCATTTTTTTGTGTTATTTTATGCAATACTGTAATAATTACTTCATTTTCTATTTGAAATATATTCTTACACAACAAAGAATTGTACGTCCGGAAGAATTAATCGTAATAACAGAAGCGCAGCGGAACCAAGAATCTTAAAGTCAACCGAGCCGACGGTTAAACCGATTCAACGCCGATCTTTTAAATCGACACGCTCACCGCTAATGGACTTGATCTTTTTATTTTTTAATTAATCGCGCCGAGATACGGCTTTCGAAATGAATTGTTTCGGATCGGAGCTTAATGTCGCCTTTGCTGTTGAGTTTGGATTTATTTAAAGTAACGGTTGGTATAATATTGATGTGATACGATGAACTGGTACCACTGAAGTAGGCGAAAGGATTATTCTTCGCACAATGTCCGACGTGGTAGTGGAAATCATCACGACCGATGAGCACAAGCCCATATGCAATAATCCCAAAAAGGATATAACCAATCATTCTGTATATATGTTGTATACATATATAGAGACATGAATTAGTAACATAAGTAGTCTCTTAAATTCTTATATTAATTTATATAAACAGAGAGAGAGAGAGAGAAAGAGGGTTTGAATAACAAAAGATTATTTTAAGTTAACGACATATAATTTTTTATTATATCATTACATTTTTATATTTAATGGAATCAGGCGTAATTTTGCGGAAGTCTACACTAAGTAATAAAAAGGACCAATATTTAGCCACTTCCGCACATGCAGTGGTAGTCGTGCAACAAAGTGCACCGCCCGCCAGCCCGCTGATAAATGCGTATGCGGCAAACAATGCGAATTACACAACTGCTACCGTCAAATCACTCAACACGTGTTTCACCTCTCCACGGGGCATCTTCAGGAGTTATGTTACACCGATTTGTGCCAAACACAGAGTTGACTCTGTGTTGCGGTGCACTTTGTTGCACGACTACTATTGCATGTGCGGAAGTGGTTAAATATTGGTACCTTTTTTACTTAGGATGGACTTAGGTAACGCCTGATTCCATTCAATTCCTATGATTATTCAAAGTGTGAATTATATACTTGTATTCCGGTATCGAATCCGCGACCTTCATGTCTCAGACATCTACAGCTGAGTTACATCTATTGCTTATATGTAGCAGTTTAAATTTTATAATTCTTTTTTTTGCTATATTAACATTACGTTATTTTTTATCTGTGAAACCTTTGACAAGCATATGGTGTACCAAATATTATTTGACAGAAGACATCTTCGCATCACCACTGGTCTTTTATTAATAAAAACCAAACTAAAACTAATGTGTGGTATATTCACGCCGTTATAATTTTTGGAGTTGATTGTTTTAATAGACACGTATAAGTAATTGGTTGAAAAAATCTAGGTGTATATATCAAGTCAAGACGCCCGCGGTTGCTTGCAGATGAAAGTAAAGGTGATTGAGGTCGTTGACCCCGTTATTACAGTTACTCACAAATTTCATTTTGATTTTACATTGCTCCATATAAGTACAGTCGCATCGATAATTGTCTTGTGTTCGTACGTTGGCCGATCGTGCATTGACTCGAGTTTATAGGCAATATATTTATTTATATGGAACTATCAATCGGCTTTTTTTTTCCTGAAAATTATTAACCAGATCTCTTCAGGGAGTGATAAGGTTTATATTCCATCATGAGTTGATGGTGAAACGAAGACAAGAAAACCTTAAAGTTTTTTTTTATTTGACACTTATTAAAAGTATATTATTATATATATCTTATATGTATAAAATTTGGTTTTGTTGACACATTTACGTGGTTGATATTATAATTTACACATCGATTGTTAAATTTAATTTAGTTTTAGCAGCTGTTATATATATATATATATATGTGTGTGTGTACTAGCTGATCCCGCAAATGTTGCTTTACAAAAAAAATAAAGTTTTTAAATATCAAATAAAAATAAGGGGTTAATCGAAGAGGGGTGAAAATTTAGGGTTGTATGTATTTTTGTATGCTGTATCATTAAAAAAAAAACAAAAAATTTTATATAAAAAATTAAATTTAAAATTTTTGGGTGGACCACCCTTATCACTTAGGGGTATGAAAAATAGATAGTAGCCGACTCTCAGACCTACTAAATACGCATATAAAATTTGGTAAAAATCGGTCAAGCCGTTTCGGGGGAGTACGGTAACTAACATTGTAACATGGAAATTTTATATCTATACTATATATATTATAATAATAGGTCGCAATGTATATATATATGTACATTGCGACCTATTGGTGGAAGAATATTCCTAACTTTTTTCTATTTCTCTACTTGCGTTTATATAGTACTTGTATATATTTACATATGATATAGTTCTACATTTCGTACATCCTTTCAATATAATATAGTAGGCAAACCATTATATGAATGAAAAGATGCTACAAAATAATTGACCAAAAAAACATAAGGTGTATCTTATTTCAAATAATATAGTAAATATATATATCTACATGTAATTTTAATTAGGTATATGTTTATTAATAATCCTTCTTCATCTTATGAGATGATGGATGTCCACACCAAGGCTTTGGATTCCTCCGAAGATGGTGATGATGTGTCTTTCGCTGCCTACATTCTGCGACTTCCAGATATCTTATCTATGAGGGGTTTACCAACGAGAACAAAGCAGAGAGTTGATGATCTTAGAGACATCATGTGTATAACGAAGAAATTGAATTCTTCACTTATATCATCACAATTGTAAAATTCAAGTGATTGTACACTTTCGAAGGCATTTAGCTATATTGGTTGAGTGGTTTTAATCTAATATATAAAATTCTCGTGTCACGGTGTTCGAACTTGAACTCCTCTGAAACGGCTCGACCGATTTTTACCAAATTTTATATGCGTATTCAGTATGTCTGAGAATCGGCTACTATCTATTTTCCATACCCCTAAGTGATAAGGGTGGTCCACCCCTAAATTTTATTTTTAATTCTTTAGATAATTTTTTTGGTTTTTATTTTATTATGATACAGCATACAAAAATACATACAAACCTAAATTTTCACCCCTCTACGATCAACCCTTATCTTACATTTGTTAATTAAAAACTTGAATTTTTTTGCAAAACAACGTTTGCGGGATCAGCTAGTAATTTATAAATATTAATTCAACATATTGCAAACTTTAAACACAGAAAAAGGAACGCAATAATCTTTCTATCTATACAGACATATTAATGAGAATACATTATTTACACTGAAATACGTAAAAAAAACCGATATATTTCGATAATGAATTGTATTTGAAAGAAATATATTATTTGCCATTTTTTTGTATTAACATTGTACACTGATTTATTGTAATTACTTATTTAGAATTATACAGGGTGATTTAGGCAGCGCGAGATATTGAGGCGTTAAGTGTGGGGAGAACTATGCCCAACAGTGGACTTGTATACTAATATGATGATTACTTCTCTTATGGACAACGAGGAGAGTCGCGGGACATTTCTATAGTACTGCAGAAGGGTAATAGGGCAGACCAATAAAAGGAACATGCAGACAAAACAAGTGTATAAGACTATATATATCAAGATAAATATTTAAATCTATAATAAATATAATAAATGTGAATGTAAGAATAAAGTAAAGAAATAAATAAAAATACACCAATACCACACTTTGCGTCGTGGTTACGTTCCAAAAAAACACGTTGCAAATTGAAACGCCGCAAAGTGAATTAAGATTTTCTATAGCAAACCATGTAAAGATCGAAGATAGGTTCCAGGGTTATGAAAATACTACTTTTAAAAAGAAAATTGAACAAAGTAAACATTTAAAAAACGAAATTAATATAACTCTGCCAATAAATAAATTGGAAAAATATATACCTTTTTTGTAACCAGAAACAACACGTAAAAATTTATATAAATTTATTATTCTCTTTTTTAAAAAAGCACAACACACTACGTAATTGAAACTGAACCCTAAAATTAGCAAAAAAAAGTGAAAATAAAACTGTATTCAAATTGCGTTGTTTTTAGTTAGGAAGAGAATCCCCGAGTTTTGATGGCATGGCGCAATTAGAAACAAAAGTGTTGTCATCTTTTATAAAAAAAAAGAAAATTAAAAAAAATAAAGCCCCGAATCCAAAACAACGCAAAGTCGAAAATCTAACGACGCACAGTGAAAACAGCAAAGCAAAACAAAACAAAATATAAAATTGTATTCTAGTGGGAAGGCAACGAAAGTTAGGTGATGAATGAAAGGATTAGTAAAAAATTAAATAAATTGTGATGAATAAACGGTAAACGAATAAATGATGTTGAAAAGGAAACAAGACGTGAACCAGAAAAAACAATGATCATTGTATTAATTAGTTATAATTGTACAATAACCGGCTATAAATATCGCACATCGACTTTTGGAAAGAGACAAACAGATAATTTCGGTTTCGAAGATTCTCTGTTGCACAAAATACAACTGACAATATATCACAGGTAGTGTGGAACAGAGATAGTGATCTACAAAGCCGAAATTAGCCGATTGTCTCTTTCCAAAGCCCGATGCAATATTTTTTGGCGGGTACTGTAAAAACTTTGTGGGGTAAATGTACAGCTTAGATAGCTTTAAAGTTACACCTATTTCAAATCATCCTGTATATATTGATCACTCTGATATATGTTACATTAATTAATTTTTTTCTAGTTCAATGCGAAATGTCATTAATTTTACACATAACAAAATCTGCAACGACAAATGGTGAATAGTAATTGATTTTAATATGTATCTTTACTTTATTATTTCTGAAACTGCCAATGGACTATACATTCATATCTGTATATTAGTGTAATGCTGCGATTTTTTTTCAATTTAAATTGAACATTGATTTGTTGTTGTGTCTATTTTATTTCTATGCCAATTCTTTTTATTTTTTCACCATTTTTACACATATGGTTGGTGCAGAGATATGAAACATACAGGTGTTACGTCTTATTTTATGACCATCGTTATATATTGTAATAAGATATAAGGAAATATATAAACATATAATAGATTTTTTATCGATATTTCACTTAGTATGTAATATACCTTCACAGTTCTAAATATGTTGCGTGTGTATAAAAAATAATAATTCTGAGTAATGTATGAAGTAAAAAATTTAAAGAGATACCAATGATTTCTCTCACAGAAAACGTATCAATAAAAATAAAAGGCTCATCCCTTAAATGGGTGAAGGAATCGATTATGATCCATAAATGATTCCATCGATATATCGAGTCTGAATTCCAGATCGATATCGCAAATTATTGACAATTTATATCGATATTTATTCGATGTATCGATTTTTATCGTATAGATTAAATACACAGAGTATGTCTTATGTATAATGAAACATATCTAAGATAACACATTTAGTTTTTAATAATAAAATTGAGCAGTTTTAGCCCAACGGTAGAGGGTTGGGACTTGTGATCACAGGTCGTGGCTTCGATTCCTCAGGTATCATTCTATATTTAATGGAATCAGGCATTACCTTGCGGAAGTCCACCCTAAGTAAGAAAAGGACCAATATTTAGCCACTTCCGCACATGCAGTGGTAGTCGTGCAACAAAGTGTACCGCCCGCCAGCCCGCTGATAAATGCGTATGCGGCAAACAATGCGAATTACACAACTACCACCGTTAAATCACGCAACACGTGTTTCACCCCTCCACGGGGCATCATCAGGAGTTATGTTACACTGATTAGTGCCAAACACAGAGTCTCTTATATATAATTCAAACTTTATGCATTAATTATATAAACTTTCCACTTTATTTATTTATCTACACTTTTTTTGTACACTATAGACAATAAGTATAAAATAAAAAACTATTATAGAGATACAAGAGGCGGTCTTATCGCTCGAGGCGATCTCCACCAGACAACCTTTGGATGGAGATGAGAGACGTGAAAGGGAGGGGAGTTCTGGGAGAAGTTTTAATGTGTGGATTCTTTATTAAAATTCACATTTTACTAATCTATTTTTATAATTTAAAAAAACACAAATTATTATAAAACATTAATTTGCTTTGACAAGTAAAACCAACTGACTTGACAACCGTCATGTCAAAAAACCAAAGAGGCCATGCGCCCACAAATGTTAAGAGAAATTTCTAGACTCTTGCCAATAGTGGCGTCTAAATCAATGTCATTTCTTTAGTTGTGAATTGTGAGGTATGTGCGTGTGTGTGTGCGTGTGTATTCGCATGTGTGTGCGCGTGCGTGTATGTGCGTGGGTGTGTGTATGTGCGTGTGTGCGTGTGTGTTCGTGCGTGTATGTGCGTGGGTGTGTGTATGTGCGTGTGTGCGTGTGTGTGCGTGCGTGTGCATGTGCGCGTGTTTGTTTGTGTGTGTTATATCACATTCAAGTATGTGTTTATAAGGCTACGAGTATATATCATGTAAATATTGCATATATAGTATTATGTAATTAAAAAATTTTTCTATGAAATTTACATACCTGCCTATTTGCTATATCAGCACCTTAGGTCGACGTCTATATAATGCCTTTTAGGAATTAACTTCACCATTATGTGTTGAACCTTTTAATATTGAGAACCGGAAAGTAATGTCATTTCTGTCGACATATACAAAAAAACCGATTGATTTGTTACCGCTCCGGCATTGATTTGTATACTAGACTGCAAAAGGTTGATGACGAAGGTGAATATATTGTTGATTAGATATAAAAATTTGTTAAAAATGTGATGTGAATTTAACTTAAGAAAGCGACATTACTTTCCTGTCTCCCTAATATTAAATAAATCTTATTGTAGCATTCAAGTGTTTTTATTTGATCTAAATGAGCAATACTTGTTTTGTTGACTCATTTATATGATTGATATAATAATGTACACATCAAATATTGTTAAATTTTATTAAAAAACAGTGACTGTTGCAGTGGCGTACCTAGGGGGGGGACGGTGGGTGCGGTCCGCACCGGGCGGCACTTACCTTGGGGCGGCATTTTTTATATTTACTTATAGTTGTAAAAAGCAACTTTTTCATTTCAAATTTATTTTCTTTCTTGAATAATAAATGATTATTATAAGTTTAATATTTGATTTATATAAATTATTATTAACTTTATGATTTCGAATATTATTCCTCGGTGTATATAAATGCATTTTAGTGTAAATTTTGGATTCTAATTCAAGAACTAGATGATAATTTTATTTTATTGTATTCATTAAAATTCGTTGAATTCGTAAAAGGATCTTTACGACTTTGTTCGGCAATTTTTCCTAACTAAAATTTTTTGATGTCAGTTTATAAATGTCATTTCTTTTGAGAAGTTTATATGATTACTTTGAAGTGATACATCAATATTTTTTTATATCAAAAACCACTATTTGATTGACATATAATAGAAAGGGCGGCAAACTGGAGATCGCCCCGGGCGGCAAAAGTTCTAGGTACGCCACTGGACTGTTGAGTTCCTGGCTGTATAGTCAGTGGTAGCTTGCAGCTTATAATGTTAAAATAATCGACGATTTATAAGCGCATGTATGTAAAGTTTGAATATTGTAAATCAGTGATTCCCAAAGTGGTCTAAATCGACCCTTAGGAGTCTATGACAACCAGCAAGGAGTCTACGTCAGCGAAAAAAAATTTGAGGGTCCATGAAATGGAAACGGGGGTCCACGATAATGGATCTCAACATATACACTGATTGTATCTATTTACTTACATCATACTTCATACTATCTAATAATATCAAAACATTTACATTATTTATAAATGTACCTATGAAGTAAAAAGTTTATTATACGAGTATATGTATATAAAATTGTGTAAGTTGTAGGATGTTGGTATTCGCTTTGTGGTCGCAATACATTTTGAACTTGTAAAAACCTGAGAGTCGCAGTCTCGTGTTTATTTAATGTTACGTATATAGTACCTATTTACTTACATCATATTATCTTATAATATTTACAAACAAAACATTTACATTATTTATAAAAGTACCTATGAAGTAAAAAAAAATATTAATATGTTACGTATATTTTACATAACAGATACAAAATTTTATTTTGAGTAGTTTTAATTTAAATTCAAATAATAAATGTATAAATTAACACGTGTTTTTACTTTAAGTTTTTAACACTAAACTTCACTACAGTTAGAAATTTACAGGAAATCAATATCAGGTAAGTAGGGGGTCTACCCAACACGGAAAAATATGGCAAGGGGTCTACGATACGGATATCTTACTTATTATAAAAATTATTTCGTTTATATATCATGCCTATTTATTACAATTTTTATGTATATTTTTTTACTATTACTACTTTTGACGATTTCCTTATTATTTCTATTTTCACTTTTATTTTACTATTTCGGGTGAGGACCTTATTTATTTTCTCTCCATTTACCTGGGTTCAGCTAATCTGAACCATCTCCTCTATCTAGTGGTAAGCACACGCAGTGGATTTTACTTTTTTTTAAAACTTCCAACTGCGACATCAATTCAGCTAAAAAATTCTCCGAAAAAAGTTTCACACACTGCGAAAACCGAGTAAATATCAATTAGTCAATACTTCATTTAATTTATTCGATTTATTCGAAGAAGCTGTTAAAACATGAACAGCTCTTACATCGACACAAAAAAGTTTGAGGAACTCTGTTGTAAATAAATAAACATGTTTATTTATTTTTATTTATTTAACAGTTTATTGTACACAATAAAAACACTAAAGTAACAATACAAATATAACTGACACAACAGGCACTACTTATTTCTAACCAGAAATTTCTTCCAGTAGGCCTACGGAAGGAGATTCATAAAAAGTAAGGCAGACACAACGTGCACAATAATTAAATTGAAATATTTACAATAGATACGACTTTTGACCATAATTACATACTTAACATGAACATAAATGTATACTTACATATTATATAGTTACATAAATAAGCATAATAAATAATATATATACATAATATAAGCATAAATACATATATAACATATATAACTAAAAATATTATATATACTAGACAACTAGCGATAAATAGTGCTCTTTGACTCGCTTTTTTTCGTTTATATATCATGCCTATTTATTACAATTTTTATGTATATTTTTTTACTATTACTACTTTTGACGATTTCCTTATTATTTCTATTTTCACTTTTATTTTACTATTTCGCGTGAGGGCATTATTTATTTTCTCTCCATTTACCTGGGTTCAGCTAATCTGAACCATCTCGTTTATCTAGTGGTAGACACACGCAGTGGATTTTACTTTTTTTAAAACTTCCAACTGCGACATCAATTCAGCTAAAAATCTCCTAAAAAAAAGTTTTACACACTACGAAAACCGAGTAAATATCAATTAGTCAATACTTCATTTAATTTATTCGATTTATTCGAAGAAGCTGTTAAAACATGAACAGCTCTTACAACGACACAAAAAAGTTTGAGGAACTCTGTTGTAAATAAATAAATATGTTTATGTTTTTCTAAGAAATTAGCCGAAAATCATTCTTTCCAAAAGCTTCGCCATCCAACCTTCGCCTGTCTGACAGTATCCCTGATAATTTATTACGGGTGTTTTAAAACTCACTCAGGTGTTTACACTCCAACGCTGGAGGTGGAGGAACGTGCCGACGAACAAACACAAAGAGCGTAGATTAGGAACAAGACAGGCGAGGGAAAATACAGAGGCCCGATAATATACAGGGTGTTTAAAATAACTCTGTATATATCTCATTCGATGCCAATATACGTGGTGTGTTCAAAAAGTATCGCGAATTTTGTGTGTTTTACAAAAATTATTTATTTATACGTGAATATCTATTTTGTTCCCTTCAAAGTAATCTCCTTTGGATATTATACACTTGTGTCAAAGTTTTTTACAATGTTCGAAGCACTTCAATAAATACATTTAAAAAACTTTTAAGTTAAACGGTTTTTTGATACGCATATTGTGGTGGTTGTGGAAAAATATGTACCTAATCCGCCATATTGGAACGGCGTCCATCTTGAATTTTAAATTTTGACATAATCATCGTGTTTTACTAGTGTAGCCCTTTCATTTGATACCCATATTGAGGGTGTTAAGGAAAAATATGTAATCTGCCATTTTGTATCGGCGGCCATCTTAGATTTAAAATGTTATTGATTTTATTATATTGTATTGTCGTCTAAATTAAATGTGTGTACAAAATTTCAGATCAATCTGACAACGGGAAGGTGCTTAAATTTCAATTTCTAATTTTGATCCAAATTAGTTCCGTACGGGTCGAACTAAATAAAACCGTTTAAAAGTTTTGTATCTTTTTCAGCTCCTTCCGATGCAGTGTTTATCTCGTCAATCGTGGCGTAGCGTCCTCCTTTCAAGGGCTTCTTCAGCTTCGGGAACAAGATAAAGTCACAGAGGACCAGATCTGGGGAATACGGTAGCTGCGGTATCATTAGTGTGTTGTTTTTGGGCCACGATGTCGCGTACAAGCAGCGATGTGTGAACAGAGCCGTTATCGTGGTGCAAAAGCCAAATTTTTCCACAAATTCAGGCGTTTCTGGCCAATTGCTTCGTGCAAATTGCAAATAATTGCAGGTAATATTCCTTATTCACCGTTCTACCCTGTGGCAAGAACTCATTATGCACCACGCCCCTGCAACCCCAGGTATATGCAATATATGGAGAATCCAATTCAAAGATCAACTGTTACGGTCTTCTTTTTCCTTCCCTTTTCCCTTTATTTGAGGTCAGGTCTCCTTATCAATTTGCACCATGCCACTCTATCCTGGGTTGTCTCTGCATCAAGTTGAAGGGTTTCCAGTTCCTTTCCGATATTAGACCACCACGAAGCTTTTGGACGCCCTCTCCCTCTTGGGAATTCTGGGAGACTTAAGGCAGTTTTTACCACGTGGTCAATTGTTACGGTAATAATAAATGAATTTTTATTTCTTATACAGGATGATGTAGAAATGTGTGAGAATTTAAGTTTTGGATAACTTTTTGCTTCCGAAATTAGATATCCTCTTACTTAACATCTAAATTCTTCTTCGTAGCCAGTACACACCTAAACACAGCTTCACCAGCAGCCGTCTACTTACATGTCTCCCCCATAGTACTGACTTTACCCACTCCTTTTCAATACAACCTATTCTTCTCTGGAACACGTTCTTCCTTGATATCAGGATGATCAGGACTCGTTGCGCATTCAAAGCAAAGGCTGTCGCTTAACAATGCTGACAGAATGTTCACGATAATTGGAATTTATAATCTTTATCTAAAATTATATATTATATAAATAGTATATGTACATATTTAAATATATGTATATTACTGTATATTCATATATAATAACTAGCTGATCCCGCAAACGTTGCTGTGCAAAAAAATAAAGTTTTGAATTGACAAATAAAAATTAAGGGTTGATCGTAGTGGGGTGAAAATTTAGGGTTGTATGTATTTTTGTATGCTGTATCATAAAAAAAAATTAGGGGTTGCTTACCATTATCACTTAGGGGTATGAACAATAGATAGTAGCCGATTCTCAGACCTACTGAATACGCATATAAAATTTGGTAAAAATCGGCCAAGCCGTTTCGGAGGAGTACGGTAACTAACATTGTGACATGGAAATTTTATATATTAGATATTATGTAGTATATATCAGCATATTTATATGTGCTTTATATGATTCTGTTCTTTCTCAATTCGATTTTAATTTATATTTCGTGTTTTATGACATAAACTAGTTTCACCTGGCAGAGAATGCCTTCGGAAATATATTAGTCTTTATACTAAAATGTATAGTTTTTTAAATAAATAAATAATTTTGATTAACATGAACCATGTGTCAACAAGATGGCGTTACGTGTTTAGTGTAAAACTAATATCACGTCATGGAGATGTTCCTTGGTGTCAGGATCGAAGATCTTACGTCATTGAATTTCTTTTTGAGGTACTACAAGAGGTTAATCCAAAAAATCTAATTAAAAATGTAATTAACATTGTCCCACAAGTGATGTATCAGCTTTTTTGTCATGATATAGTTTACATTAGATAGGTATACACTTCCGCACATGCAATGGTGGTCGTGCAATGAAATGCACCGCCCGCCAGCCCGCTGATAAATGCGCATGCGGCAAACAATGCGAATCACACAACCGCCACCACCAAATCACTCAACACGTGTTTCACCCCTCCACGGGGCATCTTCAGGAGTTATGTTACACCGATTAGTGCCAAACAAAGAGTGAGCTCAGTCCGTCGCCGCTTGTTATTTATTAAGATACAGGGATTTTAAGATACAGGATGTCAAAATTAGTTTAATTAATGTATTTATAAAAGTATTTAATACATTAAAATTGTCTCTGTACGAATGGTTGGTCTATGGAAGTGTTTTCCGAGTCGGCTGACCGGCTTGTTCAAGTCTAAAGTTACGTCAGGCGATATATGGACATACCCAAATAAATTATTTATATATTTTGATGTGAAATATTTTTACTTTTAATTACACGAATATTTCGTTTCATCATCCGTTCACTATAAGAGATCCTTTGAGGGAAGGATCCTTAGAAAATTCTTTAAACATTCAGCGACTTCAGAAAAAAAAATTTATTTAATCTTTAGTCCTTATTTAGGGAGGAACTTGGTTTTTTAGTTGTGTTAAATAATTATATCACGTTTATATATCTATTTCTCTTTCTCTCCTTACATTCCTCACAATTTATTTCATTCATCATCTATTTTTCTTCACAATATTGTCACGTTGATTGGAGATAGAGAAACACAGACTCAATAAAAATACGAATTTTAATGTTCAAGAGTTCGGGCAACGAAACTGGCAGCGACCCTGCCCACAGCTGCACTTTCCCTACTGCTCACACTATTATGAGTCTTCTTGTTGTTCACTTCTCTTCAGAATGTAGACTGACTTAGAATGCCCCCAGTATCGGCTTTTATAGTAATCAAAGATCATTGTAGTATGTAATAATTTTGATATTTGAAAGTTTGAAATTAATGCAATTGTTAATTTTCTTGCAAGCCAGCCTCAGTATAAAACCTCTGCAGTTATAAAACTATAATTTGGATACTCGTTCTAATGGATTTTAGTCATACTAACTTCTTGAATCTTTTCTAAACATTTTATGTGTGACAGCTATATTGACGTTTCATGCTTTCAGGCTTACTTATCTTATATACACCATCTACCTTCCTTCTCTGCCGCTTCTAAAATACTACAGTAAAATACTTCTTTACATCAAAGTAAAGTTTTATCAATTGTATTTTTTTTTCTTCCTTTTTATATATCTTACCCGTTTTATACCTTAACTGTGTTTAGTCTATATAGAAGGGGACTTATCCTCGTATTTGTCTCCCGAATATTCGTCTCCAACGGCAGAGCCACTACGCCCACCGCCACTTAAGACTAACAATTCTTCGACGTACGTTATGGGAGTGATTTC
This sequence comes from Battus philenor, assembly GCF_028537555.1. NCBI lineage: Eukaryota > Metazoa > Arthropoda > Insecta > Lepidoptera > Papilionidae > Battus > Battus philenor. The sequence goes on from NW_027181692.1 coordinate 6,853,611, forward strand.
GTGACATTGGAAGGAAATATGTTAAAGGTATCCAGGGAAGCGAGCTATTTGATAAGACCAATGAGGCTTTGATATAGTGCCAATCATATAGTATGTGAGGTTGTCATCATTAAATGTCAGCCAACATGGTACATATGTATGTGTGAAGAGAAAAGAAAGAGATATAGGGAAGTAAATCTCATCAGATATGCATAACTACAGTTATACAAATACATGTTGTATATAAAATTAAAGATTATATTTATATGTTGATTGTATATATGTGTATAAGTTTCAAAAGGATATATATAGCATTTTTTATTGCTAAATAACATACGATTAGTACCAAACACAGAGTCGGTGTGGGTCCACAATCGGTGTAACATAACTCCTGAAGATACCCCGTGGAGGGCTGAAACACGTGTTGAGTGATTTAACGGTGGCAGTTGTGTAATTCGCATTGTTTGCCGCATGCGAATTAATCAGCGGGCTGACGGACGGTGCACTTTGTTGCACGACTACCACTGCATGTGCGGAAGTGGCTAAATATTGGTCCTTTCCTAACTTACGATAGACTTCCGCAAAATAACGCCTGATTCCACTAAATATGTTTAATGTTTTTACACCTACAAAAAATCACCATGTATATGTAAATACCAATATAAAGTATACAAAAAAAATATGATGTCATATCCACACAAATCGAACACACACCTCCCCTCTCACCCCGTATTAAGCGCTCACGTTTAATGTTTGCGACTCGAGTTTGCATTTCTGAGTGCACAGCTCCTCAACCTTTTGACTTTTGCGACCCAAAAAGCAACAAGACAAAGGTATAGACATACGAACATATCACGTACCGACACAGACATCTACTCTTAATGTTAGTAAATTGATAGTTTTAATTAAAATATTTAAAAATAAGAGGCATTATAATCAATTTACTTATTTCCACAAACACATGTGACAGACATATTTAAAGTTTTTTTTTTAAGGACCCCCGCTAATGGGGGCCTCTTGTACCAATATCTTATGGTGGGACAGGGTCTTTTTTGGGCAATTTATTTTTTTCACTTACTTTTTTTTTATTTCCGTTCTCTGCTTCCATTCTTCACATGATCTTTCATTCCATTCTTTTATACCACATTTCTTCTTTCTTACCCCTTTGCTCTGTTCGTCTATCATACTTCCCTTTTTCTTTTTACATTTTTTTATTTATATTTTTATTTTACATTTTTTTTTACACATTATTACTAATTCTATAATTATTTCTATCACAGTTTTGTTTCTATTTACGTTTTTAATCTATTTATCTTTTTATACTCTGTTTGTTTTATTTCTTTCTATCGCCCTTTTGGCGATCTCTTTACAAAGGGATATGAACGCCTGTTTGTCATCGCCGCCTATCAGGGAGGCTATTGTCTTCTCCCTGATTTCAACGCCAGACCGGCACTAGAAGCCGTGCCGGAGTCCTCCGAATGCGGGACACCGGGCCACAAGGTGGATCACGGTCTGGTCCACGCCCGGTTCACAGAAGCACGAGGGGTCCTCCTTGAGCTTGAACCTGTGGAGGTACTCAGAGAACCCTTCGTGCCCCGTGAAGAGCTGGGCCGAGACCGTGTCCACCTCGACACTGCGAAGCACGCGGTAGGCTAAAATGGCGTTCATATTTAAAGGTTAGATATATTTTGTCCATGTAAACTTTAAGAGAAGTAAACTATATCTATTTTTAGGCCTCTCGGGAACGGAAATGTTAAACGGGTATTTTTTTATAATACAAGAAAATATAACCCTACCATATAACACTCGGAAAGTCTCTGGTATGTAAAACACAAGTATGTAACACGGAAATTCCCTTTCTAACTAAAAACAGCGCAATTTGAATACAGTTTTATTTTCACTTTGTTTTGCTAATTTTAGAGTTCAGTTCCAATTACGTAGTGTGTTGTAATGTAGTGTGTTGTCCTTTTTTAAAAGAGAATAATAAATTTATATACATTTTTACGTGTTGTTTCTGGTTACAAAAAAGGTAAATATTATTCCAATTTATTTATTGGCAGAGTTATATTATTTTTGTTTTTTAAATGTTTACTTTGCTCTATTCTCTTGTCAAAAAGTAGTATTTTCGTAACCCTGGAACCTATCTTCGATCTTACACTATTTGCTATAGAAAATCTTAATTCACTTTCCGGCATTTCAATTGCGTCTTGTTTTTTTTGGAACGTAACCACGACGCAAAGTGAGGTATTGGTATACTATTAATATAAACATAGGTTTCAGTGTGTATGATGTTCCTACATATGTGCCTTCCTCCAATACTACACCCAAATCACACATTAATTTATTTTATACCACAACACTGCTTGAAACTATTATAAGGGAAAATCGTAATAAAAGAACTATTAAAATTGATTTACTTGTCTAAATGAGAGTGATTTATTTGACAAGTCAAAATTTGTCTCCAGTTTTTCATGCAAGTGCAAATCAAGTTACACTGATGGAAGTAGTACGCTTCCAGATATGAAGGTTCTATGGCTAAGCTATAGATAATGTTGAATAAAAATGCTATGAGAATATCGAAGTATCCAAAGGAGATACATTACTTAGAGCAGCAGGTGCGTCAGAACTGACCGGAGCATGTCCAAGATCACACTGACAAGAGTAGACGAATGAGAAGAAGAAAGTTGTAGGAGTGGTCGTAGTACTGTAGCTTCTTGTTCTTCGGTAACCTCTTGATCTTCGGTAGCTTCTTGTTCTTCGGTAGCTTCTTGTTCTTCAGTAGCTTCTTGTTCTTCGGCAGCCTCTTGTTCTTCGGTAGCCTCTTGATCTTCGGTAGCCTCTTGATCTTCGGTAGCTTCTTGTTCTTCGGTTGCTTCTTGATGTGTTGACCGCACCTCCGCTAGCCCTTATAATGAGCGCGGAGACTCTCAACAGCGCGATGCAGATTTTCGTTGCGTCTACTGTGGCGCCATCTGTCTTTTATCTGTTTCACTGCCGCCGCCGCCGCGATGCGATTGACGGTCACGTGGGTAAGAGCTTGGTGTTTGAGTGGCGCGCGATATGCACGCCACAAAGTCTTTAGATCCTATGCTGGAGGTCTACCAAAAGAAGGACAGGTAACCTTGTGAAGGTCGACGGAAGAAGTTGATTGCAGACAGCTTGCAGCTGTGCTTTGGAAAAGCATGGGAGAGGAATACGTTCAGTAAAAGTGTCATTGCGGAAATGATGGCGTCGATGATAAGTATTTATTTAGATAACTGGCAGAGAATGCCTTTGGAAATATCCTCTTTATACTAAAATGTATAGTTTTTAAATAAATAAATAATTTTGATTAACATGAAACACGTGTCAACAAGATGGGGTTACATGTTTAGTGTAAAACTAATATCACGTCATGAAGAGGTTAAATGGTGTCAGGATCGAATTCATTGAAAAAAATCGATCGTCATCGATGATAACTATTCATTTATTCATTCATTCATTTATATATTTATTTATTAGCTTATTTATTTAATCAATTATTTATCCATGTATTCATTTGTTTATTAATTCAACTATGTACTTAATTATTCACTTATTTATATATACATTTATTAATTCAACGGGACATATAAGTTTAAAATACATTAAAATATACCGTACAAATAACGATTCTGCTATGTGTTCCTTTCTAGACGACCCCATATTAAAAGTTTACTATACACAATATTGTAGAATAAAGTTTCCCAACGTTAAGCCCACTTCTCACAGGGTGGGCAATTCGAAAACGGACTCGAAGCTTTAATAAATTTTTAATATAAAAAATATATATCTTACATACGGAGGTATTAGAATTTTAATATGGGGCAATGTACCAAAAAGGTTGGTAAACACTGTTATTGAAAAATAGATCAGGCCATATCAAAACGAAAAAAAAATGACCGCATGTAAAAAGAAACATAACTATAGATAAGATATATATTACATTATTTATTTTTAATTATTTTTTATTGTTCTACAGTTCTATTTTAAGAATAAATAAAAACTATATATTGTTTGGTCTAAACCTTCTACAGTTTGGGAAGCAGTGGCCAAGTGCAACAGGCAACAGCTAAATGTATCGCTTGACTGTTGTTTCCAGTTTTGTATTTGCACACAGACAGATATACATTTATTTTGACTAATCGACGCCTCTGGTTTTTATTTAGTGTATAAGGATGTTTTTTCTCAAGCAGTACCTAGTGCAGAGATCGATGCCACTTCGCCCTTTATTAAACTTTAGTGAAACCTTTAACTATTGTTAATTTAGACAAGAAATCTAAAAACGTCGTATATGATCGTCAAAGATGATATGTCAACCCAAATAAAACATTAAAATAATTTTATATGAAAAATATGTCGTTGCTTTTGCCACCATCTTTAATATAGTTACAAACGTTCTTTTGTATTTATTTAAGATTAATAATAACATTGTTTTATAAATCTTTGTATATTCATTAGGTCAAAAAATAGTTGTAGCCTGTCATGAATTTTTTTTTAATTAGACCTCCGCTATTGGGACCTCTCCTTCCACTCCTATTTTGTTGGGAACAGGGTTTTTTATTTCTTAACAATTTTTTCACATAAATTTTTTTATTTTCGTCCTCGTCTCCCATAGTTATCAATACCTTTTTTTTTCTTCCTTCTGTCGTTCCATAATTCCATCTTCCTTTCTCAATCATTCCATTCCTTTCATCAATCCTCAAACACTTCAGTTGTATTTTCTATTGCAGCATCAAAGCTTTATTTAGTTTATTTATTTTTCTCATGTACATCAATTCTACATTTTTTATTTTAATTTCAATAAATCTATCTTAATAAGATTAAATATATAATAAGACATAATATGTTATGTTTAACTATGTTTTATTCCTATTAATTACGTATTGTGCAACTTTCCTAAGGAATTTGAGGACGGACTCTCTTGCATCCTTTTCCATTATAATGGAGGCGAGTGTGGCCTCCTCAATATTTTTTCCTATCCGGCATTCGGTCTCGTACCGGAGCCCTCCAAATGCGGGACATTCTGGGGAATTTTTAATTTAGTATTTTACTCTAAAATAAAAATGTTGCCGACCTCTGTGCTCTAGTGATTTGCTATATTACTTTTTGGCCCTGGTTTTTGGGAACTTTCGTACCACCCCTATTTATGTGGAAACAGGAATTTTATTTTCTATATTAAATTTATCACTTTCTTCACTTTATTCTCTTCTTTCATTCCTCACAATATCTATATTTCTGTCTCTTTCATTCACCTTTCATCCATTGCTCATTCACTGCAGTTAGGTCTAATTATTGTATGTAATATCACAGATTTTATTTTAATTTTCCTATTATATATATATCACAATTCTTATTGTATATATCAAAGTCATTTCGTTATCACTATTACACTATTGTTGTTTCTTATATTTTTCACATTTTTTCTTGCCTATTTTAATTATTTATTTTTATTTATCATAGTTTTTGCCACCGACCTGTAGGACTTGGAAGGAATCTCTTCCTCAAGATCCAAGATTTGCTATATCATATTTTGTATGTTATTGAATAGACATATAAATTTTATATTATCGATGAATAGAAACATCGTTTCATACCTCTTCTGCCATCCTATGACATGATATCAATAAGTTGTGTATGTTTTCTTTTATAATTTTAAAATAATTATCTGTCATAACTAGCTGTCGTCCATCCGATTCGTATATCTCACAATGACTTTTATGAATCTCAATATATTATTATATATTAATAATTATTATAAACTAAATTAGCTAAAGTTATTACTTATTAAATCAGCTACCTGTCGGTATAAATCTCGTCAAAATCGGTTCAGCCATTTCAAAGATAAGCCGGATCAAAGATACAACAATTTAAAAAAAATAATTTTGGTATGTACGGTATATATATTCATATTGTAGTTAAAAGAGTATATTTTAATATTACAAATAGACAAACTAATTTTATTTATTTGTATATGTTTTATTATTGTAAAAATAAACAATAAATAAAATGATTATTCATCGGGGAATTGTTTCTTTTTGTAGCGACAGTTCGTTTCGTAATATTGGTCTTAAAAATTCTATTTATATAATAACCGGCCAAGCTCAGCGGTGGGCTAAAAGTGTACATACCGACCCGGTACAAGGCCATCTAATTCGCACGTATAATGCATTCGCTAATTTAAGATGCGCGCTTTATTTTTGTATTTTTTTTAATGCAATTTAATAATTTTTTTCAAAAGATAAAATACATTTATTCAATTTTGGAAACTTTAACAGAAGTATTTAATGGAATCAGGCGTTACCTTGCGGAAGTCCTAAGTAAGATAAGGACCAATATTTAGCTACTTCCGCACATACAGTGGTAGTCGTGCAAGAAAGTGCACTGCCCGCCAGCCAACACAAAGTGACACTGTGTTTGGCACTAATCGGTGTAACATAACTCCTGAAGATGCCCCGTGGAGGGGTGAAACACGTGTTGAGTGGTTTAACGGTGGCTGTTGTGTAATTGTCATTGTTTGCCGCATACGCATTTATCAGCGGGCTGGCGGGCGGTGCATTTGTTGCACGACTACCATTGCATGAGCGGAAGTGGCTAAATATTAGTCATTTTCTTATTTAACAGAAGTATTATTGGTCGTAATTTTTTTATATCTATTTTATTTTTGATTCCACTATGCTTCTCAGTGTTATAGTTGTGGAGAAAAATTAAGAAGAAATTTCACAAGAATATTTTAACAACGTTTCTTTCAATCCAAAGACGCTTTTACAAGGGGCTTTTACAAAGTAAACTATGGGACGATATACAATAATCACCACGCTTGGTAGGTGGTTTGGCACACAGCTCTGGAAAATAGTTTGTTAAGAATACTACATATCTAATGCACGAAGAGTGAATTATATAAGATTCTTTTCCAGGAATTGAACCTACGACCTTCGATTACAAGTCACAGTCCTGGTGAAACTTAGAAAAGTAAGTTTAGAAACCTTCATAGGGTCATATACAACAACTTTGCTTAAGATTATTACATGATTAGAAGCGTAGTCTACGATTCTATGAAGGACATACAGATAAACATTCATTTATTTCTATATAAAATATATATATATATATATATAGAGAGAGAAAGAGAAAGAGAGAGAGAGGGATAAATGTGGGGTCCTCTAGGTGGACTAACATAATGAAGGTCGCTAGAAAACTATAAATGTGGCCAACAAATTCCGGAGGCTTTTGCCTTATAGTGGGCATCTGTACCTTTTTTTATCTGTACAAGAATATATTTCGTAACAAAAAAAAAATATAAGCAGAATTGTTAAAGAGTCATAAATAATTTTAAATGTAAAATATATTACGCAACACACAGACAGACCGTATCAAACTCGCAACAGTTAGATTAAATATATAAATCTTAAATGTCTGAAACGTGTTTAATACCACGACTAGATCTGTTATAATTCCGACATTAATCAAATCAAATAAATATAAACATTTAAAATAAATATCTCCCATTGAACGGTCGAATGTTGTGCGCGCATGTTTTTCGCGGAAGATATTTATTTATGGATCACTTATTTTTCCTTCACGCGGGCACAGATAATAAAGTTTATTGCGCGGGAAAGTACATACGATACAGATTATGTAATATTTATTTTATATCAATATATATATACTTTTTTTAATAATATCGTTGTAACGAAATTATATTTGCTATAATTGATTTTAAAAAATTAAAAAGATATTTATTGAAGTAGTCATTTATTATTTGAAGTAAGCAGGAAGCTGGTTCTGTATACTCTGTATGCTGGCTATATGCTGTTTAGCCAGCCAGAAACTCAACAATGTTTCATGTGTACATTATATCAACAATGCAAATGAGTGAACAAACTAAATTATCATAAGATTTATGTTATATATATTTTAATTTTAGATTTATAATTAAGAAAAGTTAGTTTTTATTACACATGCTTACATTAATACACATGAAGGTTATATTAACTTTTTGAGAAAGAAATTTAGACACTACGAGTTTTTTTTTTAATTCTTGTATTGCGCATTAAAAATTAAAATATTATAACATTGTTTTATAACTATTTCATCCGGTATTATTAATATATTTAGGAAATATTGAAGCTATTGTAAAATATACAATATTCCAATATAAATATATGTTTGTTTTAGATTCCATTAGTGTAATCATAAACATGTAAAAAGTTTAGTGTTGGTAGCTGTTTTGGTCAACGATTTAGCGTTGCGTGTTTAAAGAAAAACGTCTAGACCAGTGATTCCCAAAGTGGTCTATATCGACCCCTAGGGGTCTATGACAACCTGCAAGGGGTCTACGTCAGCGAAAAAAATTTGGGGGTCCATGAAATGAAAATGGGGGTCTACGATAGTGGACCTCGACACATACACTGATAGTACCTATTTACTTACATCATACTATCTTATAATATCAAAACATTTACATTATTTATATAAGTACCAATGAAGTAAAAAAAATATTATATATGTTTATAATATTGTGTAATTTGTAGGATGGTTGTATAATAGATTGGTTTAGTTGGTATAATAGATACAAAATTTTATTTTGAGTAGTTTTAATTTAAATTCAATTAATAAAGGTATAAATTGACATGTGTTTTTACTTTAAGTTTTTAGTACTAAATTTCACTACAGTCAGAAATTTACAGGAAATCGATATCAGGTAAGTAGGGGGTCTACCCAACACGGAAAAATTTGGCAAGGAGTCTGCGACACAAAAAAGGTTGGGGAACTCTGGTCTAGATTGAGAGTGTGTTTATTTGGAAAATGATTTCTTTTTTAATTATCGTGTTAAGCTCAAAATATTCCGGTTCTAATGTAAAAACCCTGATGCTATATGGATGCGAGACGTGGAAGGTCACTAAAGATATCTCGCGTCGACTCCAAGTCTTCGTTAACAACTGTCTTCGATGTATTCTCGGTATATACTGGCCTGAGAAAGTCTCCAACGTAGATCTCTGGAAACGCTGCGGTGAGATGCCGATCGACCAGCAGATCAAACGCCGCAAGTGGAACTGGATAGGCCACACGCTCCGAAAGGACCCTGATGACATACCGACGCAAGCCTTAGAATGGAATCCTCAAGGAAAGCGAAGACGTGGCCGTTCAAAGCAAACCTGACGATCACTGCAGAAGTGAAGGAAGTTGATGTGGAGCGAAGTAAAGCGCGAGGCTCAAGACCGCTCGGGATGGCGACGTACTGTGGACTCACTCTGCCCCATCTTGGCGACATATAAATAAATAATGACGGTGATGATAAATTTTAAATAAGACCAGCTAAAAGGAATGTTATGATTCTCCTTAAATATACTAAAATAAAAAATCCCAGACGTTTTAAATTAAGCTATCCATATGTTCCTGTATCAAAGTTACGGAGGGTGCTCACCCCATTTTCTTCCTGTGATATCATACAAAGGCTTTTGTCTTTATAAAACCTTTTTTTTGGAATAATCTATATACAAATATATACATATTTTAGAGTGTTAATGTATAATTTATTTCACGGCACATTACAGTAAATAAGAAACTTGTATACAAGTATATTATTGCTAAAATAATGTACTTGTAAAAGAGAACAATTTTTCTAGATCGCAACAATTTACTTTTTACTGAATGGTTTCTTGATGTTAGGTATCTTCACGATGAAAGTGTTGTTGTTGCGAATAATCATCCAATTCAAATGGGAAGATATTTTTGTTTTTTAATATTAACACTACCTGACCATAATGTGCACGCGACGTGTGTTTAGACTAGAAAAGCTGCAACAGCTTACCAACAAATTTCCAGAAGATGGGCAGCTGCGTTCTCTGCGTACCATAATACTAAGTAAGAAAAGAACCAATATTTAGCCATTTCCGCACATGCAGTGGTAGTCATGCAACAAAGTGAACCATCTTAACACGTGACAACAGAGTGACTCTCTGTGTTTAGCACTAATCGGTGTAACATAACTCCTGAAGATGCCCCGTGGAGGGATGAAACACGTGTTGAGTGATTTAACGGTGGTAGTTGTGTAATTCGCATTGTTTGCCGCATGTGCATTTATCAGCGGGCTGGCGGGCGGTGCACTTTGTTGCACGACTACCTCTGCATGTGCGGAAGTGGCTAAATATTGGTCCTTTTCTTGCATATGAATTGTGGAGGTCACACATTCTGTATAAGGGTGCCCGTTTACCGATATTTGTCATAGCCGCTGATAAAAAAAGAGAGATCTAGAACGCGTTCTTGCTGCAGGAATTGGAAAGTTTACCTCGGACAACAGTTCTGAACAGTTAACATTGCCACCATAAATATTTTTAAGTGTAGTGGCGTCCATTAGAGAACGTCGATCCTTCAGTGATAACATTCGGTATCTGTTTAAAAACATTTTATAAGATTGGAGACCAGGACAAGGGGACCATAGGATGTCCACTCACAAGGTAGACCAGTCCAGTTGTGGGTGTGGACGTATCGTTTTTAGAACATCCTTTATAAATAGCCTAGTTTATAAGTCACACGGCACATTCGTCGCGGAAAATTGAACCGTACCGAAAATAGTATTAACTGGTACACGGTATATTTGTAAACTAGCGTCCCAAATCTAATTTCGGTATCAGATTTAAATTCTTATTCCGAATTTTTGCGTAACTTAACATAATTTCCGACCTGTAAAGTACAGTAACAGGCGGTAATTATTGCACATCGACTTTTAGAAAGAGACTTTCGGCTATATCGGTATTTTTAGTTAATTAAACGGTTTTATTTAATTCGACCCGTACGTAATTTATTTGGATCAAAATTAGTAATTTAAATTTAAGCACCTTCCCGTTGTCAGATTGATCTGAAATTTGATACACACATTTAATTTAGATGACAATATAATATAATAAAATCAATAACATTATAAATCTAAGATGGCCGCCGATACAAAATGGCGGATTACATATTTTTCCTTAACCCCCTCAATATGGGTATCAAATGAAAGGGCTACACTAGTAAAACACGATGATTATGTCAAAATTTAAAATTCAAGATGGACGCCGTTCCAATATGGCGGACTAGGTACATATTTTTCCACAACCACCACAATATAGGTATCAAAAAAACGTTTAACTTAAAAGTTTTTTAAATGTATTTATTTTACATCTTATACCTATATATCACAGTTCTCTTATTTCTTTTATTTTCAATATTATTACATATTTAATTTATATCTATTATAATTAGTTCTGATATACATTTTTGTATTGCATTGTTTAACTTATCATTTGTTCCTATTTATAATTGTTTTGGCTACTGTTCAGTAGAAGTTGAGGAAGGTTTTTCTGCCATCTTTCTCTATCAAAATAGAGATGATAGTGGCCTTATCTATCATTTTTATATCCGACATTCGGTTTCGAAGCGAACGCGGCATTTATGTAGGGAGAGAAGTCTGGTTTGTAAATGTGAACGTCAACACATTGAAAGGAAATCTCCTTAAAATGTTGTCCGCGGGTCGTCAGCCCTGAGAACAGTAATCGGCATCTCTAGACCAGAGTTCCCCAAACTTTTTTGTGTCGTAGACCCCTTACCATGTTTTTCCGTGTTGGGCAGACCCCCTACTTACCTGATATTGATTACCTGTAAATTTCTAACTGTAGTGAAGTTTAGTGTTAAAAACTTAAAGTGAAAACACATGTTAATTTATACATTTATTAATTGAATTTAAATTAAAACTACTCAAAATAAAATTTTGTATCTGTTATGTAAAATATACGTAACGTTAAATAAACATAAAATAAACTATAAATAAAATAACATAAGCAATAAGTCAAAATTTTTAGTGAGAAGGATGAACCTGATGCTTTAATAATAAATTATCAACATTTGGTATCAATTTTGTAAGTAATTAAAGTAATTTTATAAACGTACATTATAATGTTTTTACTTCATAGGTACTTTTATAAATAATGTATTGATATTATAAGATAGTATGATGTAAGTAAATAGGTACTATCAGTGTATGTGTTGAGATCCACTATCGTGGACCCCCATTTTCATTTCATAGACCCCAAATTTTTTTTCGCTGACGTAGACCCCTTGCAGGTTGTCATAGACCCCTGGGGGTCGATATAGACTACTTTGGGAATTACTGCTCTAGACTTAAATAACTCAGAAGTCGAATCAATATATATATATATTTAAAAAAATGTTTATAGAACATTCTAGAATAATATTACGTTGAATCGAAATAATAAATTTATATATAACCATTTATAATCCATCCGGAAATTTATATCATTTGTTCCACAGAATAATAAAATCTATAAACGCGATAACGTTATATAGCGTGTGATCTAGTTACGGCCTAAAATACCGTTAATGCTATAGCTGTTTATGGCTCACGACGCACGGCTGCGCTCTCGTTAAAAATAATTATGAAGAAAGTAAATTGTTTTTTGTCATTACCCAAAGGAATGGTTACCTGTTGTTTATGGCCGGAACTATATATAATCACTGTTGCATTCGCTTTCGGGATTATCAGACTGTGATTATCAAATATAAACGAAACATTTTTATTTATTTATTTACGCACACGAACAGAACAAAAGTTATAGTGTAAATAATGGTTTTGTTATATGTCACTTTATTATATTTGTATTATAATATTGTAGAAAGATCAGATCACATAAAATCAAAAAAGGTTTAATAGAAAAGTGACACCAAAAGAGGTCTTAATTTAAAAATGTTTCCCCCAGCGCGCAACTTTCAAGGCTGTGTACTTAATAATACTCTATTGTAATTAATAATCTGTGGATATAGTGAATTATTGAGAAAGTTTATATAGACTCTTGCCCAGAGTTCCCCAAACTTTTTTGTGCCGTTAGACCCCTTGCCATGTTTTTCCGTGTTGATATTGATTTCCTGAAAATTTCTAACTGTAGTGAAGTTTAGTGTATGTTCAAAATGTATTGCGACCACAAAGCGAATACCAACATCCTACAACTTAAACAATTTTATAAACATATATAATAAATTTTTAATTTCATAGGTACTTTTATAAATAATGTAAATGTTTTGATATTATAAGGTAGTATGATGTAAGTAAATAGGTACTATCAGTGTATGTGTTGAGATCCACTATCGTGGACCCCCATTTTCATTTCATGGACCTTCAAATTTTTTTTCGCTGACGTAGACCCCTTGCAGGTTGTCATAGACCCCTGGGGGGTCGATATAGACCACTTTGAGAATCACTACCCTAGCCTATAAAGGTGATAGTTAAAATATTTCTTTGAAAATAAATCATATGTAATATAACCTATATATAATATGTGTGTGATTTGAATTCTCATTGGCAAATCCATATGGGCACACCATAGATATTTCTATGAGATCGTATCAATAATGCAGCTTGGACATCAGGTTTTGACTGACCACATGTAAGTTCATAACAAGTTAGATGAGCCAGTGGTAACTTACTCTCAAAGTAACTACACTAACCCATTTATATCATATTTGTTAATACGAGCTACTTGAATTAAATTTATTACAATAATATATATTAAGGTAACCGGAAAGAAATGTCGTTTCTTTCGACATATATTACAGAAAAACTTGTTACCGCTTCGGCATTGATTTGTATACTAGACGGCAAAAGGTTGTTGAAGAAGGTGAATATATTGTTGATTAGAAATAAAATCTTGTTAAAAATGTAGTCGTGTGAATTTAACTTCAGGAAGCTATTTATATATATATATATATATATAACTAGCAAGCTGTCTAATATCACAAAGAAGCAAATATACTCCAATACATATATAAAGATATATCATAGTAGTGTCATCATAGTTTTAGTCCATAGCGAAAGGCACATTCCTCTAAAAATATTTATGGCGTGATATACTATAATCGCCAAGATTAGCAGGCGGGATGGCGATTATAGTGTGGTATTATGGTACGCAGAGGGCGCTGCTGCTTATCTAGTATATATATATATATATATATATATATATATATATATATATATATAAAATTCTCGTGTCACGGTGTTCGAACTTGAACTTCTCTGAAACGGCTTGACTGATTTTTACCAAATTTAATATGCGTATTCAGTAGGTCTGAGAATCGGCTACTATCTATTTTCTATACCCCTAAGTGATAAAGGTTTCCACACTTAAAAAAAAAATATTTTTTTAACGAAATTTTTTGTTTTCATTTTTTTATGATACAGCATACAAGAATACTTACAACCATAATTTTTCACTCCTCTCCGATCAACCCTTATTTTTTATTTGTAAATTAAAATATCAATTTTTTTTGCAAAACAACGTTTGCGGGATCAGCTAGTATATATATATATATATATATATATATTCCGGGACGGCGGCTTCGTAGTCTATATCCATCCACTTTTCTGATGATCAAAACTATCACCGTCTTTTCTGGCCATGTGACTCGAGGCTTTTTCAAAATGTTTATAACCGATAAAGACATCTTCCATTTTAACACACGAATTATATATATACAGACATATATATATACATAGAGAGAGAGAGAGAGAGAGTTTTTATATATCTAAACATATGTCACCTAATATCGTGTTTCAAATATTTCAATAATTTATATATACTCTCTAGAATATCTCTAACAATATTGTATAATAAATTGTATTACAATAAGTATTTTATTAAAAATTTCACCACGAGATGGCACTTCTATTGTTTCTGTTGAAGCCATTTTGGATTTGTGCAGCTTCATTGGTATTGACATCTCAGAAACAGGAGGTCCTAAAAAATACGCTGGGTGATCATATCTCAGATATAAGGATGATGTACACGAAGAGGAATTATACCCGTGTAGATGTACACCAATACCTCACTTTGCGTCGTGGTTACGTTCCAAAAAAACACGACGCAAATTGTAAACGCCGCAAAGTGAATTAAGATTTTCTATAGCAAACCGTGTAAAGATCGAAGACAGGTTCCAGGGTCACGAAAATACTACTTTTTAAAAAGAAAATTGAACAAAGTATACATTTAAAAAACAAAAATAATATAACTCTGCCAATAAATAAATTGGAATAATGTTTACCTTTTTAGTAACCAGAAACAGCACGTAAAAATTTATATAAATTTATTATTCTCTTTTAAAAAAAGCACAACACACTACGTAATTGAAACTGAACTCTAAAATTAGCAAAACAAAGTGAAAATAAAACTGTATTCAAATTGCGTTGATTTTTACTTAGAAAGGGAATCCCCGAGTTTTGATGGCATGGTGCAATTAGAAACAAAAGTCTTACTACCATCTTTTAGAAAAAAAGAAAATTAAAAAAAAATTAAAGACACGAACCCAAAACAACGCAACCTCGAAAATCTAACGACGCACAGTGAAAATTAGTACCAATTAAGCAGCGACGCAACTTCGAAAAAAACACAAAACGAAACGACGCAAAGCGAGGTATTGGTGTACATTTATTTACCACGATCCGGTGCCGTCACTTTATGAATGCTGGAGTTTTTCAACGGGGCGGCGCCGCTCCTGAGTGCTGGAATATTTACAACTGCAATATCGCCTTCGAGAGCTGAGACCAATAGGACGCAAAGCGAGGTATTGGTGTAGTGTTGTGACTGTATAGTGTAGGTTTACAAAGGGAGTAGTACTCGGGAGACACGGGTCAACCCTGACCCTTAGTTGCGGGCGACAGAGTCTTGAGTATGATATTTATTGGAATCAGGCGTTACTTTGCGGAAGTCTATCCTAAGTAAGAAAAGCACCAATGTTTAGCATTTAGTCACTCAGTGTTTGGCACTAATCGGTGCAACATAACTCCTGAAGATGCCCCGTGGAGGGGTGAAACACGTGTTGAGTAATTTGGCGGTGGCGGTTGTGTGTTTCGCATTGTTTGCCGCATACGCATTTTTCAGCGGGCTGGCGGGCGGTGCACTTTATTGCACAACTACCACTGCATGTGCGGAAGTGGCTAAATATTGGTCCTTTTTTTACTCTTGGGTGTGATATGTGTTCGGTGTATAGCGCCCTACGGGATCCTCATGTGTGCTATGTTTCGTATCGTTGAAAAAACGAGGGGAATTTATTTAAATTCAGCTTTAACAGCTGTATGGGAAAGCCCTCCATTTGGTGAACTGACATAGTGTGAAGTTTCTAGATGCGAGCAGGAACTGTCAGAACGGAAACCTATGCCTTGAGAAGGATGTCTGTCAGCTGAAAAGAAGGTGAAGGTTTAATTTGATAAATCTTAACTAAGACAACAACATCTGTCATGTCAACAAGTGTCTAAGTCTCTTTATTTAAGTAGACATGCTTTTGAAATGTCGATTATTTTAACATTATAAGCTGCAAGCTACCATTGACTTGGAGCCTGCCAGGAAATCAACAGTTACTCTTTTAAGTAAAATTTAACAATTTTTGATATGTACATTATAATATAAATCATGTAAATGAGTCAACAAAACTGGTTTCACATATAACGATCAACTAAAAACTCTTGAATGCTGTAATAAGATTTATTTATTTATGCTTTTAATTTTAGATTTAAAATTAAGTAACGGAAGGTGTAAAATATCTAGTGGAACTTAATTATATATGCGAACAAAGCTATGAATATATGTTATAAAAGGTTGTCAAATATCTCCCTTCCGCCTTTTTGTCTTTTGAATTTCGCGGCTATGTACAAAGCGCTACAGAGCTCGTATCTGGCAATACTATACATAATTTGAAAGGTCTTGACATAACCTACAAAACGACGCTATGCATGATTAGTTTGGATATTGCGTTCAACAGTTATAGACGTGTAAACATGGAGTTCACTAACGCCGAAATTCGCGCTATTTTAAAGTTTTCCTTCGTTAAAGGCAAATCGGCTAGAGAAACGTTCCGTGAGATTAATGGTGTTTTAGGGGATGGTACTCTATCACTTCGAACCGCGGAGGAATGGTTTCGACGATTCAGAGCCGGCGAAAACGACACCATGGATAAGCCAGCCGGCGGAAGACCTGTGACGACAAATACCGATCAAATCATGGACTACATCGAGTTAGACCGGCATGTGGCATCTCGTGACATCGCCCAAGAGATGGGAGTTAGTCACCAAACCATTTTAAACCATCTGCAGAAGGCTGGATACAAAAAAAGCTTGATGTTTGGGTGCCGCATGATTTGACGCAAAAAAACCTTCTGGATCGAATCAACGCCTGCGATATGCTGCTGAAACGGAACGAACTCGACCCATTCTTGAAGTGCATGGTGACTGGCGACGAAAAATGGATCACATACGACAATATCAAGCGAAAACGGTCGTGGTCGAAGGTCGGTGAATCGTCCCAAACAGTGGCCAAGCCGGGATTGACGGCCAGGAAGGTTTTGCTGTGTGTTTGGTGGGATTGGAAGGGAATCATCCACTATGAGCTGCTCCCATATGGCCAGACGCTTAATTCTACCATCTACTGCGAACAACTGGACCGTTTGAAGCAGGCGATCGACCAGAAGCGTCCAGAATTGGCCAACAGGAAGGGTGTAGTGTTCCACCAGGACAACGCCAGACCACACACTTCGTTGATGACTCGTCAGAAGCTACGGGAGCTTGGATGGGAGGTTTTATCACATACATCATATAGCCCGGACATAACGCCAAGTGATTACCACCTGTTCCTGTCCATGGTGAACGCCCTTGGTGGTGTAAAGTTGAACTCAAAAGAGGTTTGTGAAAAGTGGCTGTCCGAGTTCTTCGCAAATAAGGAGGGGGGCTTCTACGAGGGAGGTATTATGAAATTGCCGTCTAGATGAAAACAGATTATCGAACAAAACGGCGCATATTTGAACTAAATCCGATCACTGTAACACTTTTTATAAAGCATTGAATAAAGAGCAAAAAAGCGGAAGGGAGATATTTGACAACCTGTTATATAGTAAATGTTGCTTTATATGTATTTCACGATAGTCAAGTAAATACTTTTAATTTTTTTTAAAAGATATAAGAAACTTTGGCAGATGTCAAAGACGCTGATCATGCCGATATGTATGTATTATCTATTGTATGTGCTATTTGGTATTTTTTAGTCTTTATTAATATATAAAATTAAATAAACAATATTTTGTATCTGTCCAATTTAATTACATTTTAAATTATTTACTTCATAAAAAATATTGTTAGAAAGAAATTAAAAACAAAACATGTGTAATTCAAAATGGCCGCCATTATTAAGTTTAAATGTGACGTAATTTCTGGCGCGAAATTATGAAATGTCAGATGAAATCCTAAATCAAATGAATGCGTTTTATTTTCGATAGAATTCACGGTACAATGCACACGGCGTCTGTCAATTTATTGCAAAAATAAATATGCAGATATTGCGGTACGTATTTCAAGGAGATAAGGTTTAATATCGCATATATAAGAGAGTTTATAAGATAGTAATGGAACAGACTACAAAAACATCGTACCCACGCCATGCCAAGATGCGAAGCTATGTTGTTTTTTTAAAATGGTTAATTTTAAATTGCAAATTGATCGTGTTGGGGAACACTTGGGACGAAACGGCAGCCGGTACTGTGATTGTCTTCATTTATTACTTCTATTTAAGATCGTTCATCATTTAAATATAGATTAAACACAATTCACATGTTGCTAAGCGATCATGGCAGCCATTTTGAATATCGGAAACGCTGCCAAATGGTAAATGAAGATTAATATTCAACGCGGTTATTGCTATGACATTATGTTTATATTTTTAAACTGTGTTACAGTTATTTTTTACAATTGATTTACTTGTTAGCATTATATAAGTTGGTGCAAGGGTCATGTGTCTTCTCTTCAGCCGGTGGACGACCATTGCAAGGAATACACCTCCAAGATGACCAATCCCACACTGCCCACACCCAGTGATATCTCGCGACATTAACTATGTCATAGGTCCACCTAGTGGGAACCCTGCCCACGCGGTATCTACAGGCTCATTGTGAGAAACTTTCGACCCCAACGTACAATGGTTGTACCAGCGATGTACTTTCCCCAATACCACTTCTCTTCTCATTTTTGATTCGTTTGTCCTCTAGATGACTTTGAGCTTTGAGCTTTCTTGTTAGTCCCGTCGACAATATATATCAGTGATTCCCAAAGTGGCCTATATCGACCCCTAGGGGTCTATGACAACCTGCAATGGGTCTACGTCAGCGAAAAAAAATTTGGAAGTCCATGAAATGAAAATGGGGGTCCACGATAGTGGATCTCAACACACACACTGATAGTACCTATTTACTTACATCATACTATCTTATAATATCAAAACGTATATATTATACAGATACAAAATTTTATTTTGAGTAGTTTTTATTTAAATTCAATTAATAAATGTATAAATTAACATGGGTTTTCACTTTAAGTTTTTAACACTAAACTTCACTACACTAATTTACAGGAAATCAATATCGAGTAAGTAGGGGGTCTACCCAACACGGAAAAACATGGCAAGGGGTCTACGACACAAAAAAGTTTGGGGAACTCTGATCTATATTTAGTACATTTATTAGTAGCCGACGATGGTAGTGTGATATCATAGATGTAAGATCTGAAATCGCAGGTTTCATTCCCGTGATAATCATATATAATTCACACTTCGTATAGCATTACTTTATTTAATCATAAAATTGACGGTAAATTAGCGATATGTTGAATTATTTGAAGCTTGTTATAGCGTTTATATATGCGTGATATTTAAATAAGCGTTTTTTTAAAGTGAACCATTCAGTTGTACGTTGTATATCAAAGTTCAAATTACGAAGGGACTTCTCGCGCCATTGTTTACAAGATGGCGGCTGCGGTCGCTAATTGACACGAAACGGTTTGCGTTTGATAAATAGATTAAATTAGAATGAAGTTTAAGTGGTTGTGTGATTTGAACGCACGAGAACACGCGGTGACAGGTCTAATTAAGTTTTTTTTTCTCTTTTTCATTCTCGTACATATATAAATAATTTAAATGTCAATAAATATATTTATAGGTTTCAGACTTCAGATCTCTCGTATACCGATCATGTTTGCGACAGGGTTCTTATTACTTTCTTTTTCAGATCCTTTTTTATGTTTATCCTGAATGACAGACATTCATTCTAGGATCTATCTTTCCTCTTCTTTCAATTTACAATTTTCGTTCATTCATTTCCGTACTAAATTTGCGTTCGTTCATCGCCTCACTTCATTCGCCTCGTTCCTCAAATATCACAGAATAAGTAAGAAAAGGACCAATATTTAGCCTCTTGACACGTGTTTCACCCCTCCACGGGGCGTCTTCAGGAGCTATGTTACACCGATTAGTGTTCTACAATTTTCGTTCATTCATTTCCGTACTAAATTTGCGTTCGTTCATCGCCTCACTTCATTCGTCTCGTTCCTCAAATATCACAGAATAAGTAAGAAAAGGACCAATATTTAGCCACTTGACACGTGTTTCACCCCTCCACGGGGCGTCTTCAGGAGCTATGTTACACCGATTAGTGTTCTACAATTTTCGTTCATTCATTTCCGTACTAAATTTGCGTTCGTTCATCGCCTCACTTCATTCGTCTCGTTCCTCAAATATCACAGAATAAGTAAGAAAAGGACCAATATTTAGCCTCTTGACACGTGTTTCACCCCTCCACGGGGCGTCTTCAGGAGCTATGTTACACCGATTAGTGTTCTACAATTTTCGTTCATTCATTTCCGTACTAAATTTGCGTTCGTTCATCGCCTCACTTCATTCGTCTCGTTCCTCAAATATCACAGAATAAGTAAGAAAAGGACCAATATTTAGCCTCTTGACACGTGTTTCACCCCTCCACGGGGCGTCTTCAGGAGCTATGTTACACCGATTAGTGTTCTACAATTTTCGTTCATTCATTTCCGTACTAAATTTGCGTTCGTTCATCGCCTCACTTCATTCGTCTCGTTCCTCAAATATCACAGAATAAGTAAGAAAAGGACCAATATTTAGCCTCTTGACACGTGTTTCACCCCTCCACGGGGCGTCTTCAGGAGCTATGTTACACCGATTAGTGTTCTACAATTTTCGTTCATTCATTTCCGTACTAAATTTGCGTTCGTTCATCGCCTCACTTCATTCGTCTCGTTCCTCAAATATCACAGAATAAGTAAGAAAAGGACCAATATTTAGCCTCTTGACACGTGTTTCACCCCTCCACGGGGCGTCTTCAGGAGCTATGTTACACCGATTAGTGTTCTACAATTTTCGTTCATTCATTTCCGTACTAAATTTGCGTTCGTTCATCGCCTCACTTCATTCGTCTCGTTCCTCAAATATCACAGAATAAGTAAGAAAAGGACCAATATTTAGCCTCTTGACACGTGTTTCACCCCTCCACGGGGCGTCTTCAGGAGCTATGTTACACCGATTAGTGTTCTACAATTTTCGTTCATTCATTTCCGTACTAAATTTGCGTTCGTTCATCGCTTCCCTTCATTCGCCTCGATTCTCAAATATCACAGAATAAGTAAGAAAAGGACCAATATTTAGCCACTTGACACGTGTTTCACCCCTCCACGGGGCATCTTCAGGAGTTATGTTACACCGATTAGTGTTCTACAATTTTCGTTCATTCATTTCCGTACTAATTTTGCGTTCGTTCATCGTCTCACTTCATTCGCCTCGTTCTTCAAATATCACAGAATAAGTAAGAAATGAACCAATATTTAGCTTCTTGACACGTGTTTCACCCCTCCACGGGGCATCTTCAGGAGTTATATTACACCGATTAGTGCTTAACACAGAGAGCACTCTGTGTTCAGTGATTTAATGTTGGTAGTTGTGTTTCGCATTGTTTGCCGCATGCGCATATATCAGCGGGCTGGCGGGCGGTGCACTTTGTTGCACGACTGCCGCTGCATGTGCGGAAGTGGCTAAATATTGGTCCCTTTTCTTACTTAGAATTGACTTCCGGAAAATAACGCCCGATTCTATTAAATATCACAGAATAATCAGTTCTGTATATTTGTTTACGCTATTTTACATTTTCATTTTCCTTACATTATATATATATATATATAAGTTTATATATATGCTATTTGTTACTATTTATCACAGATTTTTTGGAGCCAATAATTCCTCACTCTTCTTTTTCATCTCTCTTCTTTCTCATCTTTTTCCCTGACTCTACCTCGATAAAAGCGGAGTCTTCCAAATATGGGACGGCTCGGTCTCCAGGTCTTCCACCATTTGATCTACTTCCGGGTCACAGGTACAAGAGGAAATCTCCTTGACCTTAAACCTGTTCAGGTACCAGAGTACTATAAACTACAATTACTACTGAAAGAGGTATTTACAGAAGAATACCTCTTGCTTTCTGGACTAGACACATGTCCACCTGAATTTTCAGGCTAGACCTAGTTTAGATACTAAAGAAAACTACATGTATTCTATAATATACACTTATTATATATGTACCAACATATATATTGAAATCAGCGTAATAAACGTTGTAACTGTAAATATTTTTTATGTATGACTTAAATGTTATAAGAATTTTTTAAATATTATGTCAATAAGTTCACAATTTTAATAATGAAACTTAACACATATATATCTGTTAAAACAATAAAGTTTAATTTGAATTCATCGATGGCTGTATATATATATTTCCAATGGCAACTTTTTTTTTTAATTTTCTCTCTGACGAATATCCAGTGACAATTGTTACATTCCATATGGAGAAAATTTGGACGATAATATTATGTATAAATATTAAGTTAGAGCTGCAGGGGGAGGGGGTCAGGCCCAGGGGGCGCCAGGATTTCTTTGAACACGGGCTCTACACGAGCTAGAGCTACCCCTGTCTACAATTATTATTTTTCCACGAAAAAGGTACAATCTAGAAATGGTTTGTAGTTTGTCGAGTGAAGACTACATTTATATATAATGCTATAACATTTAAAAGATGTTAAAACAAAATAAAGCAACATACCCATCACCTCCGACAGAGGTTTCCTTCGCGGTGATGCCGTTGTAATGTATTCTCTTCTCCATCTCTCCGTCAACTAGCACATCCATCATCACAAAATTGACAATCTCTTTATTTAAATGACGCCGCAAGTACTTTATGTCACTTAGAATTTTATCACTCCCGTTTGGCTGAAAGCGACGATGCCTTAGCCTTAAATGGCCGTTCAAAACTGAACTGTTCGCGCTGTCAAATTTGACAGGTGCGTCAATGTCACTAACGTCAATGTCACAACTGGAAGTACCGAGGAGAAGTAACAGCAGTAAAGGTGTCTCCAGTATCTTCCTCCACGCGTGCTTCGACTTTTTTTTCGCTTTTGGTGATTTCAACTCCATTTTTGATCTGTGAAACGAGTATTCAATTATAATCTGTGTATATGTCTATGGGCATGGGCAGTGTGATTGTAGAACCTATACAAAAATCCTATGTATTTGAAAAAAAAGTTATCATAATATTACAAAGCACGTGTTACAGAACCCTCTAAACCAGTGATTGCCAAAGTGGTCTATATCGACCCCTAAGGGTCTATGACAACCTGCAAGGGGTCTACGTCAGCGAAAAAAAAATTCGGGGGTCTATAAAATGAAAATGGGGGTCCACGATAATGGATCTCAACACATACACTAATAGTACCTATTTACTTACACCATACTATCTTATAATATCAAAATATTTACATTATTTATAAAAGTACCTATGAAGTAAAAAATTATTAATATGTTACGTATATTTTACATAACAGATACAATTTTTTTTGAGTAGTTTTAATTTAAATTCAAATAATAAATGTATAAATTAACATGTGTTTTTACTTTAGGTTTTTAACACTTAACTTCACTACAGTTAGAAATTTACAGGAAATCAATATCAGGTAAGTAGGGGGTCTACCCAACACGGAAAAACATGGCAAGGGGTCTACGACACAAAAAAGTAAGAAAAAAAGAGAGTATTATTTTTGCTGTCGGCGGGCCACCAGTTTTCGACCGGCGGGCCGCGGTCTGTGCATCCATTCTCTAAACAATAAACACGGAACCCTAGGATAAGGAAGTACCGTAAACACGCGTAACCTTGAAGTTATTTATAGATTTTTGTGTAAAGTTCTCGGAAATTCTAACAGAGTACTATCTCGAACTTACTAGAACCTTCTCCGTGGTATAAATAGGTGTACTCCCCGTGTCGACAGTTCAGTGTTGTTTTTCTATTTATAAGATTAAGATCTACGATCAGTGATACAAAGTGACTATTTGGTAAGTTATTTGGACAGTGATTTCTTGAGCGATTTGGAAGCGTAGTTTGGACTAAGCGAAAATATACTTTATGTTAAAGTAGGGTGACCATCTGATTTGTGAATAAAGGACTCCTTGTGAACGTAACAATAATTATCTTTCTTTAAATTCGTTTCTAGACCATAGTTTATTATATTATAACAATGTTGATTCAATTGTTAAATTTTATTTAGATTTTTTAATACAATTATATCTTCTCTTATTTACTTTATTAATGATTAACTTGGGATCTTGCTTGATACTTCTATTATATATTGTACTACTATTTTTTTTATGGCCCCCACTATTGGAAGCCTCTCGTACCCCTAATTAGTTGGGATCAGGGTCTTTGTTTACAAATAAGTTTTTCAGATCTTTCATCTTTACTGTACTACTATTTTGCTATACTACCTTCTTGGATTCAAAAGGAAAGGCTTACAATGTCCAAAACAAATTGAATGCACTCTCTGCAGGTTCTAATATAATTTGATACGTAAACACACTTGCATATTAGTATCCTATTAACACTGATCGTGTATATGTTGTATCAGAAGTGAAAAATCCTAACTTTCACCTGTAAAGAGTAACCATGCATCGTATAGAATGTTGGTCCCAAAATCAACCTTCAAAATTTGCGTAAATAATTTTGTAAACTGATTTTAGCATAAAAAACGCATTTTATATATGTATATATAGGTATATATAGTATGTATATATAAATATATAGGATATACAATAATCGCAACGTTTTGTATGCTGGTGTGCGATCGTATGGTATTATAGTACGCAGAAAATGGTATCGCCCATCCTCTGGAAATTTATTTGTGAATAGGCAATCCTATATAATTAATGCACAAAGTGTGAATTATATAAGATTGTATGACAGGAATCGAATCCGCTACCTATAATCGCAAGTATCCGTATTCTACCCCTGGGCTACCAAGATCTATTTATGTCCATATATATATCTGTGTGTGTATATATATCATTGTTTTTAATATCTACATATTCAATATTATTAATTCCATCTAGAGCAGCGATTCCCAAAGTGGTCTATATCGACCCCTAGGGGTCTATGACAACCTGCAAGGGGTCTACGTCAGCGAAAAGAAATTTGGGGGTCCATGAAACGAAAATGGGGGTCCACGATAGTGGATCTCAACACACACACTGATAGTACCTATTTACCTACATCACACTATCTTATAATATCAAAACGTTTATTTTACATAACAGATACAAAATTTTATTTTCAGTAGTTTTAATTTAAATTAAATATAATAAATGTACAAATAAACATTTGTTTTCACTTTAAATTTTTAACACTAAACTTCACTACAGTTAGAAATTTACAGGAAATCAATATCAGGTAAGTAGGGGATCTACCGAACACGGGAAAACATGGCAAGGGGTCTACTACACAAAAAAGTTTGAGGAACTCTGATCTAGAATAATGTTATGGTTTATTTGATTTCAATTTGAACATTGATTTATAATGATTAAACGATTTTTAGACTTTGTTTTTATCCACAAAGACATTTATGATTATTTAGAAAACAACACAGATAGATATGATATTTATACATGTATATAAATAAACTTATTACTCCTAGTTTTCATGAAAAAAAACCACATAGACCATTTGTAAAAAAGTGTACGTATGTATATTAAATTCCACAACCAATTTCACATCTGTCTCTGGTGAGATTTGAAACCAATATTAAAATATATATATTATTGTATCTAAGAATGCAATACTGATGTTAATGCGAGGAATTAAATGTTGATGCTCATTCAGGAAGCTAGTTATTGTCGCGCGCTCTTTATAAAACTATATTTGTAAAGAGCAACTGTTGAGTAGCAGCCGGCTGCAGCAGAACTGCCTTCCGAGCTGGTAGCTTCATGTAGAGTCAATGCCGACATTTTATGTTGATTAGGAACAGCATTTGCAGATTGTGACAGCCTTTTTGAATAAAGAATATTTTTATTTGACAGTAAATAGGTTAGTTTGCATTGTTTGCCGCATGCGCATTTATGAGCGGGCTGGCGGGCGGTGCACTTTGTTGCACGACTACCACTCATGTGCGGAAGTGACTAAATATTCGTCCTTTTCTTACTTAGGATGGACTTCCGTGAGGTAACGTAGTAAGTAAATAGGTTTTCAACGAAACATTAAATGACACACCGCGATTCAGTGCTGGCGTCTTCGATCTTAGACCATGGAATTGATCTTAGGAATATTGGATAAAATATTTCGAAGTTTCCAGAAGGCTGCCTAACTATGTTTTGTTTTAAATCGTTATATGTATACTATATTATTATAAATGCATCTAATTACCGTTTAACATTTGACACTATATTTAATGAACAACAAGATAAGAGGCTATAAAATTGTGGATAGCAGACTTAATAATTGTTCATTTACGTGACGTATGACGTAAAACAGAGGTCACAGGCGTAGTTTTAAGAATTTCAGCCAAACACTTCTTCTACGGTGGAATGTTCTAGATCAGAGTTCCCCAAACTTTTTTGTGTCGTAGACCCCTTGCCATGTTTTTCCGTGTCGGGTAGACCCCCTACTTACCTGATATTGATTTCCTGTAAATTTCTAACTGTAGTGAAGCTTAGTGTTTTAAACTTAAAGTAGAAACACATGTTAATTTATACATTTATTAATTGAATTTAAATTAAAACTACTCAAAATAAAATTTTGTATTCGTTATGTAAAATATACGTAACATTAAATAAACATAAAATAAACTATAAATAAAATAACATAAGCAATAAGTTAATATTTTTAGTGATAAAGATGAACCTGATGCTTTAATAATAATTTATCAACATTTGGCGTCAAAAAGGGTTGGTTAATCTTAAATCTCCTCGGCTAATGATGTCCAGTCTGTGGACCCCCAATTTTTTTTCGCTGACGTAGACCCCTTGCAGGTTGTGATAGACCCCTAGGGGTCGATGTAAACCACTTTGGGAATCACTGTTTTAGATTGACCACGAGCTGGTGATGGGAAGCTCCCCATTGGACTTATAGGAAGACTTATCCTTCATCTTTGGAGTTTTGGAGTAGGCATTTATCGGTAGACATGGTGATGAAGATGACATATGGATTAGCAAATTGAAATGGCAGTTGTAGCTGGTTTTTGTTAATGGCACCCTTTTTGGGACCACTCATTCCTTCTGCTTTGTGTGTGAAAGAGACGTTACAATATCGGGTTAAATATTTTTTCTTCATCTTTCTCCTTTCATTCATCACTTTTTCATTATCCATCGTTTTTATTAAATTTGGTTTTTATGTACAGCAAATTTTTATTTTATTTCGCCCCTGGATTCAGGTGTGGAGATCAGGTTGTTTAGACCAGCGGAAGTCACCGGATACAGTTTGCTTCCCACCGTTTTGGAAATATATAGAGAAGGCTGTCCTGTCTATCTATAATTTCCAAAATGGGCCGTCTGACGCAACAATGATGCAATTAGCGGAAAAATAACAAGTTTATTATTTCCAAGTACCAGGGTAACATGAATCAGAACGATATCCGTAATGAATTTAAAATTAAACTTAAATTTTAACGTAAGATGTAAACAATATGTACCAGGAGATCATAGGTTCACCAGATGGAATTTGCGGAAAAAACAATTTAAATTGTTTATTTCAACTAAATATCCTCCGCGTAACAAGTACCAGGAACACATGAGTCAGAATCGTAAATTCTATTCTCGTTACAAACGCCGCGAATCGTTTCAATGCAGCAAGTCCACTTCTGGGAACCTAGTCAGACGCTGACTATATCGATCAGTTATTTAGGATGCGTGACAATTAAAATTGCCTTTAATTAGAGTCCAGAGCCCACACATGTACGTTGAATTGGTCTTACTTTATATGTGTTTGCTTGCATAATACAAGATCTTATATCGCTATATTAGTGTGTATGTTTGGAGAGTTTCAAGGTATCTTTTATCATCGTATCAATCGTAAGATGCCCACAGCTGGGACATTCTCCCACGTAGATTTTAATAGAAGGTTTTTTTTTTAATCCGCTAGTTCATCTGATATATTGGATCGATTCTCATTTATATTTCGTTCTTTCAAAAATGCTAAGCACCTTATCTATTTTAATATAAATACAAATCAATCGATTCTAAATTCAAAACTTATGTCATTTTTGACATAAACGTTTTTTTTCATATTTTCATCACCAAGAAACATTTTTATGGAGGAAAAAAAAATCAAAGAAAAATAATAAAATTACAATGTGTGTTACTAAGCATTACAGTGTATGTTATAGAAAAATATTATTATTATTATTAATCATTTTTTTATTATTAAAAAAATCAATTATGAAGTAAATTGAGGAATCTCAAATAATGATTCATTTATCTTTATTATCTGAACGAAGTTTTTTAGGACAGTTAGGACAGTAGGAACTTATATTTGACTTGTTTTTCATCTGTGTCTAAAGTGGCAGTAAATAGGGTACGTCGCTCATACAACTGATGGCAGTTTGGCCCCATTGAGTCGCTGAACGAGAGCAGAGAAGAACTTGTCAAGATGGCAATGTTTATGGAAGACTTATGCCTTGCAGTGGGTGTCCATTTGTTGAAGAGAAGAACTTATTTTAATTAAATATTGATAAAACTAAATAAATTTATGCCCCCAATATTTCAACGAGCTATATGTGAAGACTATGCTTGAAATTCCTCTACGATCGATAAGAGCAGAGGACATATCACATACTAGAACATTTAGCCGCTGGAACGTTAAGATTCTAGAATGGATAAAACATCCATAAAGTGAGAAAAGGACCAATATTTATCCACTTTCGCATATGCAGTGGTAGTCGTGCAACAAAGTGCACCGCCCGCCAGCTTGATAAATGCGTATGCGGCAAACAACGCGAATCACACAACCGCCACCGCCAAATTACTCAACTCGTGTTTCACCCCTCCACGGGGCATCTTCAGGAGTTATGTTACACCGATTAGTGCCAAACACAGAGTCTCTGTGATTTTGTTGTTGTTGGCTAAATATTGGTCCTTTTCTTACTTAGGATGGACTTCCGCAAGGAAACGCCTGATTCCATTAAATATCCATAAAGTGATCTGGGTTCTTAGTTAGTCTTTGAAAATTATGAGGAGTGCCTATATCCAACAGTGGTTTGATTTCAAAGTCACTAAGAGGTTAGTCTTCTATATAGATCTCTTGAAACGCTGTGGTGAGATGCCGATAGACGTGGAACTGGATAGGCCACACGCTCCGAAGGGACTCTGATCACATACCGACGCAAGCCTTAGAATGGTATCCTCAAGGATAGCGAAGACGTGTCCGCCCAAAGCAAACCTAACGATCACTGTAGAAGTGAAGGCAGTTGGAATGACTTAGAGCGAAGCCCCAAGACCGCTCGGGATGGCGACGTACTGTGGACCCACTCTGCCCCATCTTGGGGATATATAAATAAATAAATAAACGAAGAAGTTACAACCAAAACTTTTGTATGTTCAGACAAAACAAATATCTTTGTAACTAATTAAACCAATTTCTATCTATCGACCTATAAAACTTAACATAAATTATTTGTAGTATATATATAACGTTGCAACATGTTCTTGAATAAATTTAACCTCAAATCTGACTTGCCTTTATGTATATTCAATTAGTATTGTTCCAATATATATATGTAAAATGTTTGTCTGTTTATATGGGTTAAACAGTTGATATTTAGGAGAAGGTGAAATATATAATTCGCATATAAGATGTCATTTTAAATAAATACACTTAAAAAACTTTTAAGTTAAACGGTTTTTTGATACCCATATTGTAGTGGTCGTGGAAAAATATGTACCTAGTCCGCCATATTGGAACGGCGTCCATCTTGAATTTTAAATTTTGACATAATCATCGTGTTTTACTAGTGTAGCCCTTTCATTTGATACCCATATTGAGGGGGTTAAGGAAAAATATGTAATCCGCCATTTTGTATCGGCGGCCATCTTAGATTTATAATGTTATTGATTTTATTATATTGTATTGTCATCTAAATTAAATGTGTGTACCAAATTTCAGATCAATCTGACAACGGGAAGATGCTTAAATTTAGATTTCTAATTTTGATCCAAATAAATTCCGTACGGGTCGAACTAAATAAAACCGTTTAATAAGACAAATTGTGGTAGGATTTTTTTTCACAACAAATGAATGTTACATACTATATGTATCTTACTTGCGTTTGTTACGTTACCTACTAAAATAAATTAAAAGAAAAAAAAACATTACATGAATGTTCAATTAATTTTATTATTTTTATTTATTTCGAAATAATTGCGACATTGCAGCGTTTCGTTTTAATTAGCTTTCAGATTGAAGATAAAGTGAAATGCTTCATCATTTTTCTAAATTGAAACTTTCATATTTTTTGTTATTTGATTATAATTATCTTGTACAGCAGTGCACATATTACGGCTGGAATATTGAAGTCCAAGCGACACACGAATATCACTTACATTTTAAATTACAGTAATACCCCGCTTTACGCGACCCCGTTACACGCGGTTTCACTATAACGCGAATTTCAAATTTCGCGCTCAAATGCCTCGAATTACGCGAAAGAGTGCGTATAAATATAATGTAGTCATCAACTTCTCTATGGTGTCTTGACCATCTGTCAAACAATTAAAAACAGTGTTGGGTGTTATGAACGTATTTTACAAGAACGTAAACAAAACTTTACCCAAAAGACAATAGATGTATTTTTCCGTAAAACATTAGAGTATGTATTGCATAAAGTGATTGATTAAAATGATTTGTATTTTTTTTTGTAATAATTTTTGACTATGTTTAATCATAAACCTCGTTATACGCGAATTTCAGTTAACGCGATTTTTTTGGAACGTATCCCTCGCGTAAAGCGGGGTATTACTGTTATTAAAGACTGTATTAAAGACTATCTTTGCTCCGCGACTACGTCCGCGTGGAATTTAAAAGAACAGTATTTAGTTCCGTGTTCCGGATATGAATTTCACAATTTACATGTATTCTTACATCTGGCTAATTTCGACTTAGTATAGCTTTATCTCTGTCGCACGAAATACAACGACTGAGAAAACTTCAAATAGGTAGTGTGGGACAGAGATAGTGCTCTACGAAGCCGAAATTAGCCGATTGTCTCTCTCTAAAAGTCGATGTGCAATATTTATCGCCGGAATTTTGAAAATGCTTTTGGTACTGTATTACCATTACTTTATTTCTCATATCTGAAACCGTACATTGATTGACAGCAAAATTGTCGCAATTAAAAAATATTTTTATTTTAATAGATTAATTTGTAAATATATGTTCAACATATAAAAAGTTGCGATATATTTAACACATTATAGATAAAAGATAAGTAGGGCAACTGATAACACGCATCTGTATTCGTCCCCGGAGATATAGAACAATCTGGAAAAGTCTGATGTTATACTAACAAAACGCATTGACATATAAACTCACGTAAACTGTTACTCTACAAACACCTATTTAAAATGGTATTATTATTGCAAGATAATCGATTACCGAATTTTAAGGTTATATATTGTTTACTATATGTCATAAGGAAGTTTCTAGATGAAAAATAAACCATATATGTGCACATTTAATATTTTAATACGCGCGCAGATTCCGAATGCCGGATGGGCAAAAAGATAGAAGAGAGGAATATCTCGGCCATCATGCAAGATGAAGGGGAGAGAGTATGCTTCCTCAGCTACTGCAGGAGGATGGTAATGGATACAATAGGTAAAAATAAATAATGTTGCAAAATAGAATAGTGAGGAAACCTAGAATGTAGTGGTTGAGGATGAATGTATGGCTAATGGAATGGAATGAAATGGGAAAATTAAAGAGAAGAATGATAATAATAATAATAAAAAAAAGAAATGAATAAATAACTAGAATTAAAAAGTCCCTGTCCCACGAGATAGGGGAACAAGAGGTCACCAACAGCGGGAACCATAAAAAAAATATTTTAATACGTATAAATAATCATCCTGTGAATTACGTGTACAGCTATGACACTAGCGATCACACATCTGAAACTTTGTAAAGTAAATATCAAAGGGAAGTTGGCAGTTTTTTGTACAAATGACATTTGCAGATTCCGCAAGTTTAAAGTGGCAGGGTACAGAGTGCGCCTAAGCCACCTCCTTTAACACTGCTAGTGCCACTTGGTCTTACAGCGACATCCACGTCAGGCTGCACGCGCAATACTAACAAATTAGAATTTACTCGATAGATTTCATAAAGTACGAGGGGGTGGAGTTTATATTTCATTTAATTATTACCTTGTTTCGATAAAATCCATTAATCTGTGAAATTTCCAATTTTTATCTTTATTATCATATTTTATACTGTCAGTCATCGGTGACTGACGCTGCCTAAACGGTAATGTCGGTGTCAATCACTGGTGACTGACGAGGCGAAGGCGATATAGGCCACTTTGGGAATCACTGGTATAGAACAATGAGTATCTTAAATACAAGACGAGATAGCATACATTCTTTTTTCAGCAGAAAGATGCCCGCTACAAGACTCCGGCTTTCTACAATTGCCACAATGAATGATCTTGCACTGCCTTTACCCACTTCTCGTGAATTTTACTATGGAGTGTAATGGTGATGTTTGAATGTAATATTAAGAAAGAAATATATTGTGATGAAATACAGAAGAATAACAATAAAAGCTTAAAAAAGTCCCTATTCCATATTTACAATAGGGAAATCCCCTAAAACGAGGGTTATAAAGAATCTATGACGTCATCCAGCTGGTGGAGGGAAAACAGATGTCACATCTACGGACTCGTGGTGATGACGAGAAGCTTTCGTTTCTAACCATCATCGTTTAGACTAGCAAAAATGACCCCATCACAGCTATCTCAGATGTACGGGTCTCATCATTTCTAATAGCTCTGTGTGGATATTGAGGTTTCTTTATAAATCAGTGATTCCCAAAGTGGTCTATATCGACCCCTAGGGGTCTATGACAACCTGCAAGGGGTCTACGTCAGCGAAAAAAAATTTGGGGTCCATGAAATAAAAACGGGGGTCCACGATAGTGGATCTCAACACATACACTGATAGTACCTATTTACTTACATCATACTATCTTATAATATCAAAACATTTACATTATTTATAAAAGTACGTACCCATGAAGTAAAAAAAATTATTATATATGTTTATAAAATTGTGTAAGTTGTAGGATGTTGATATTCGCTTTGTGGTCGCAATACATTTTGAACTTGTAAAAACCTAATACATGTATAAATTAACATGTGTTTTACTTTAAGTTCTTAACACTAAACTTCACTACAGTTAGAAATTTACAGGAAATCAATATCAGGTAAGTAGGGGTCTACCCAACACGGAAAAACATGGCAAGGGGTCTACGACACAAAAAAGTTTGGGAAACTCTGTTATAAATCATCACCGGCAACACCGGTCAAAAACCTTAGTCTTCATACGATATTTAGAAGAGAGAAACTATTGTCTAAAGTTGAGAAAGAGACTCATGTACATCCTTCAAGTATATAATTATAAAAAGTGACAATTGTTTAATAATAGGTGTATAAATAGAAGCAAGATATATTATGGTATAATGCCCATTCACACTTCAGTGTAAAATAAATATTGACGTGAGAAAGTAATATATAAATACTAGCTGATCCCGCAAACGTTGTTTTGCAAAAAAAAAATAAAGTTTTTAATTAATAAATGTAAGATAAGGGTTGATCGTAGAGGGGTGAAAATTTAGGTTTGTATGTATTTTTGTATGCTGTATCATAATAAAATAAAAACCAAAAAAATTGTCTAAAAAATTAAAAATTAAATTTAGGGGTGGACCACCCTTATCACTTAGGGTTATGGAAAATAGATAGTAGCCGATTCTCAGACATACTGAATACGTATATAAAATTTGGTAAAAATCGGTCGAGCCGTTTCGGAGGAGTTCAAGTTCGAACACCGTGACACGAGAATTTTATATATTAGATATGATAATAAACTGACAATAGTCAAGGCTGTAGGATGTAGAACGATCATCACCTTCACTGTCTGTACTGTTAAAATATGTAAAAGTGATCATAAAAAACATGCCTGAGTTTGTTGTGAATTCTTCTCAGGTATGACTGCGTTTGGAACACTTGCGCTTTTAAGTTGAATTAAAAATAAGTTCAGTGTACTTCCATCTTGTAATTACATAAAAGTGTTCATTGTAAATGAAGCTAAACCAATACCTCGCTTCGCGTCGTTTCGTTTTTCGTTTTTTTCGAAGTTGCGTCGCTGCTTAATTAGCACTAATTTTCACTGTGCGTCGTTAGATTTTCGAGGTTGCGTTGTTTTGGGTTCGAGTCTTTATTTTTTTTTTCCAAAAGATAGCAACACTTTTGTTTCTAATTGCGCCATGCCATCAAAACTCGGAGATACCCTTTCTAACTAAAAATCAACGCAATTTTAATACAGTTTTATTTTTACTTTGTTTTGCTAATTTTAGAGTTCAATTTCAATTACGTAGTGTGTTGTAATGTAGTGTGTTGTGCATTTTTTTTAAAGATAATTATAAATTTATAAATTTTCATGTGTTGTTTCTGGTTACAAAAAAAGGAAAATATTATTCCAATATAAATATTTATTGGCCGAGTTATATTATTTCTGTTTTTTTAAATGTTTACTTTGTTCAATTTTCTTTTTAAAAACTAGTATTTTCGTGACCCTGGAACCTATCTTCGATCTTTACATAGTTTTCTATAGAAATTCTTAATTCACTTTCCAGTGTTTTAATTTTTGTCGTGTTTTTTTGGAACGTAACCACGACGCGAAGTGAGGTATTGATGTATATGGATAATGATATAAATAAATTATATTACACTTTAAATACGTTGATGTAATTACATTTAAACTGTTATCGGATTAATATTTTAAGTCCAACGGAATATTATATTTAAATCAACAATCGCTTCGTGTGAAAGAGCCCTAAAACGCATGCCTCCATTGAGAACCGTTACATAGTGACGTCATATAGCGTGATCGCATACTTAGCGGCGATTTATCATGAAATCGAGCGGTCGATAAACGCTAAGATATATGTAGGCGTTTTGTATGCTCTGTGTACGACGATACTATCACTTGATATATATATAATATATTGACCGCGATCTTTTAGTAGGCTAAATTTTCATTGAATTTTACATATAAAAATATATACTTTTAACCTGTCCTTGTGCATTATGCATAGAAATATATTACATATAAACCAACTTAAAATATGAGTAAATAATTAGAAATTGCTGAAACACATTACCTATTTCTATTTGTCTGAAAATATCGAAATTTCGTTTGTCAATATTTAATCGAATCAGGCGTTATTTTGCGGAAGTCCATCCTAAGTAAGAAAAGGACCAATGTTTAGCCACTTCCGCACATGCTTTGCACACACGTGTTCACCCCTCCACGGGGCATCTTCAGTAGTTATGTTACACCGATTAGTGCCAAACATAGAGTCCTAATAATAAAGGCATGACGTGTTGAGTGATTTGACGGTGGTAGTTGTGTAATTCGCATTGTTTGCCGCATACGCATTTATCAGCGGGCTGGCGGGCGGTGCACTTTATTGCACTACATTACATGTGCGGAAGTGGCTAAATATTGGTCCTTTTCTTACTTAGGATGGACTTCCGCAAGGTAACGCCTGATTCCATTATAAATTCAACTGATATCGTTCAACCAGCGTATTCGCCTGATTTGATTCCGCGACTTCTGTCTATTCATCAAACTCAAAAGATCAAACCATTAAGTTTTGACACAATTGAGAAGATAAAAACAGAATCAAAGTTGGTCTTGAAGTTTATACGGGAAAAAGACAATTCCGAATGTTTCGAAGACTAGAAAAAGCGTTGACGAGAGAGTGCCTTCTATTGGATGGGGTTTACTTTGTAGGTGACGAAATTGAATTGGTAGAATAAATAAAACATTGCGAATTACACAACCGCCACCATCAAATCACTCAACACGTGTTTCACCCCTCCACGGGGCATCTTACATTACATTACATTACATCTTACATACATAACACCTGAACA
The DNA here is from genome assembly GCF_028537555.1 of Battus philenor. Classification (NCBI taxonomy): domain Eukaryota; kingdom Metazoa; phylum Arthropoda; class Insecta; order Lepidoptera; family Papilionidae; genus Battus; species Battus philenor. The sequence continues at coordinate 6,890,002 of NW_027181692.1, forward strand.
GTACGTAACTTCTGAAGATGCCCCGAGGGCGGTGCACTTTGTTGCACGACTACCATTGCAAGTGCGGAAGTGGTTAAATATTGGTCCTTCTCTTAAGTTGAGTTTTTGGCAAATAATCGCGAAGAATCTGCAGTATGACATCGACTAGAGATTTGTCGCGTTTAATACATAAAACATCCTTCAAAATGGTTTAGTCTGAGACAAATATTCCAGCTTTTGAAAAACAGACGCTTGGCAAATGTTATAGACAGTTCTACAGACTTAGGAAAAAAAATACCTGCATTCCTAATGCCCGGGAGTCTTAAATTACAATTTCACTTTACTTTTTGATCACAGTAGTATTTATTATAAATCTATGTCTATGTCCACTAGTGGACATTTCTGAAATGATCAGAGATGTCATCAAGTCACTTAAAAACTGCTTAGGGTATCACATACGCAAATGTTCTAAACCTAACCTAACCTAGGAATTTTTTTTTAAATCACAATTTCACCATGTTTTTTGATTAAGTACACTCAGTGAGTTTATTGTTGTTGTTGTTTAATTATTTATTTAATAAATAAACAAAAACAACAATTTAAAACACGATATAACAACATATATAATTATTGAATAATCGTAGTATATATCTGGCCATATATATTGTAACAATTAAAAAATAAACTACATGACTTTTCAATTTGAAATTTCTAATATTTATATTTCTTGTTTTCTCATTTACGCGCTATAATTTTATATACATATATATATATAAATATATAGGAGTATATCTAATATATCTAGCCCGTTCAATACTGCGACTTGTTTAAATATATGTCAATATATTTCAAAACTTCTGTTTTCTATAACAATGCTTATTTCCCAACCGACATTCTGTATATAGGACAAGGTCGACACAAATAACTAAATGTTATATATTGTCTTACGCATTTGAATATTCATTCTTCATTTGAAACCTTCAATATTTATAAAACATACTGTACTTTTTTGGTAGAGATAATATTTAAAAAAATTGATAAATTATATTATTGTTTCCAAGAATATACTGTCACTGTTCACTTGAGAAGCTAATTATTGTCGCGCGCTCTTTATAAAACTATATTTGTAAAGAGCAACTGTTGAGTGCCTGTCGGCTGCAGCAGAACTGCCTTACGAGCCGGCGGCAGCTTGCTGCAGGGACAACAACGATGACAACAATTTTATGTTGATTGACATCGAAAATGCTTGTAACAGCTTATTCGAATAAAGAATGTTTTGATTCTGGTTGTGCTGTTGTTGTTGTTGTTATTGTTGTTGTTGTTGTTGTGATCGCATCTTGAGTCTTGTCCGTGTAATATACGCACGTGTGTGACGTGATATTGCTACCACATGATGGACACTTATACAGCCCGAAGGTGTCTGTTGTTCGACGGATGACCACATCTCTCTTTATCCCCTGAGCCTCGTGGATGGAGAGCATCTTTGAACTTGACTCAATACCGTAGCCTCGGATTGGCAGATGAAAGATATCTACCCACTAGGTGAATATAGAAAACCTTGTAAGGAGGACTTTATAGGACATGTGACAATTGTAATAAATCAACCTGTATATACAAAATATTCAATACAATTCTATAACGACATGTAAAATTACACATAAAAATATTTTCATGTTAATCTGAACGCATTATTATCGCGATATATATTATCTGTGAAACATATGACAGGGCAAACGTTTTCGCGCCAATTATTTAAATTTCAATGTCACGAGAAAAACCCTCGATATTTCCGAACGGTATCCCGTGCATGGCTTTGACAGTTCGATGTCAAAACAATGCAGGTAATTATGATCACGCCGTTAATTGCAAACGAGGTAGGCAGTCGTTTACACGTATATTTAGACAATATATGTATATACTTAGTCTTGCCATAAATATTGTTATAAAGAAAAGCACGATTTTTTTTTTATACGTAACATTTATTCCTTTCATAGTGAGTTAGTTTAATACATCAATATATAACTATTAAAAATATACAATGTTTATTCGAAGTGGTCTCCATTGGCTGCAATACAGTCTTTTAAACGTTGAGGCCAGTTATCAATAGCAGCACGAACTCTTTCTAGAGGAAAATTCTTCACTGCCAACCGAATGGATCGTTTTAGGGACTCCAAATTATCATGGCGTTTAGAGCAAGCCTTACTCTCTAAAACTGACCATAAATCATAATCCAATGGATTTAGGTCAGGACTTGACGACGGCCAGTTTTCAGTGCTGATAAAGTCCGGAACGTTAGTTTTCAACCAAGATTGGGTGGATCGAGCTCTATGACCCGGTGCCGAGTCTTGTTGAAAGCACCATTCTTTGTTATTGAACATGGTGTTAGTTAAAGGCTTAACTACCGTCTCAAGAATGGTATTTTGATAAACTTGTGCCGACGTTTTAATACCTTTTTCACAAAAATATGGCTCAGTCACCCCTTCATAGCTAACACCCCACCAAACCATCACTGAAGTGGGATAATGCCCACGTTGTACTCTGTTTACTAATTGCGAAGCTTCTTTAGAGCTTCCAGCATAAATACGGTCATTTTGTTTATTAAAATACTGCTCAATTGTAAAAATTTTCTCATCCGTAAACAAAATTTTTTTGTGACCTCCCTTTGCGTACCGCTTAAGTAGTTGTTTGGATTTTACCACCCTATTCTTCTTTAAATTATCAGTTAAGAAGTGACCAGTACGTCTCTTATAGGCTGCAAGTCCTAAGTCATCTTTTAATATACGCGACATGGTTCTAGGAGCTATCTTCATCTCCCGAGATAAAATCTTTTGCTTACGGACAGGATTTCTTCGAATTCTTTCCCTAACTGCTTTAATCACCTTTTTCACACGAACGGTACGTGGACGGCCAGATCTTTTTCTGTCACAAACAGAGGAGGTATCATTGTACCTATCAATAGCCCGGTAAACAAACATTTGACTAATACCAAGCGGGTGGAGGGTTTTAAAAATTGCACTTTTCTCCATACCTACTTTATGTAAGGCAATCACAGCGATTCGGTTCTCTTTATCACCCCACTCCATTTTAATATAACAAAATATTTAACAATATAATGGCGCGAAAATAAGAAAACACATCAAGCAATCATATAAAAATGACAGATTCCAAATTCAAACGTAATATTTTCTTTTTTTGAATAGTAACAGTATTTATGGCCAGACTAAGTATATATATATACTAGCTGATCCCGCAAACGTTGTTTTGCAAAAAAAATTAAAGTTTTTAATTAACAAATGTAAGATAAGGGTTGATCGTTGAGGGGTGAAAATTTAGGTTTGTATGTATTTTTGTATGCTGTATTATAATAAAATAAAAACCAAAAAAATTGTCTAAAAAATTAAAAATAAAATTTAGGGGTGGACCACCCTTATTACTTAGGGGTATGAAAAATAGATAGTAGCCGATTCTCAGACATACTGAATAAGCATGTAAAATTTGGTAAAAATCGGTCAAGCCGTTTCGGAGGAGTTCAAGTTCGAACACCGTGACACGAGAATTTTATATATTAGATATATATATGTATATGTATTACTATATGTTTAACAATATATGCTAGCCTTCCACGCAGGGCGAGACAGTTATAAAAGTTTAGGAATAAAAAAAGAGAGAGAAAATTTGAAACGACTAAGAAATTATATCACTAGGAGTTGTAAATTTGCAGCAAATGAAATATACCAGCAGTGGTGCCCAGCGGTGGACTGCTTGCGAAGATATGTCGCGGATTCAATTCCCGGGTTGCGATCTTATAATTCACACTTTTTGTGATAATTATATAGGATTGCATTTATCACAAATATGTTTTCAAAGAATGTATAGCACCCGGCGATAGATATTGCACATCGACATTTGGAAAGAGACAGAAGAATAAACTACACTCACTTTCATTCTTCTCAATTTCTTTTATCCTTCACAATATCTTGCAATTTTTTTTTGTTCTTTCATTCCTTCTTGCTTTCATCGCCTTCCATTCCTCATCTTTTTTACTCTTAGGTGGCTAGGTACAATTTTATTTCTAATCTCTATTTTATTCTTACATTTTCTATCATTATCTTTTGATATTACAGATTTGTTTAGATTAGACTTTTTAATACATTAGAGTCTTGTCTTACATTCTATTATTATTTAATAAGTTCTTTTACATGTGTTTTATATGTGCATTTCGGTTTAAGTTTTCCAATTTGGTTTTGTTATTTTTTATTGCATTGCTTACCACCCTGCGAGCAAACAATAGAAATGATGGGCGAAGGTTGTCGTTGCCTATCATTAAGGCGATGCTTTCCGTATTTATTTTCATTTTAGTCAGCCTTTCCAGGGCACTGCGCATCCTTGCATGTGCGAGACAATAGGCCACAAGGTGCTTATAATGTTAAAATAATAAACAATTCAATAGCTCATGTGAATGACTATTTGAATAAAGATATTTTAAATTTAGAATAACAGAACAAAGCATCTTAATATAGACTAAATAAAAGTCAACAGTCAGTCTTTTAGATCTTATAATAATAAATAAAATATATAATATAAATATATAAACAAACGTAATATAAGTATATAAACCATAATCTTCGATCCCCTGTTTAGTAATGTTTTTACTTGTTCTGTCATTGTTTGACTATAAATCGTTAAATGTTCGTAGTGAGATAGTTATAAGGTAACAACTGTAACTAATTTTATATTTTTAAGTTTGTATTTTCTTACTGCCTTTTGTTACTGTTTATCTCCAATAAAGTAGAGTAAATAAATAAATAAATTCAGGTCAACCAGAGAGCAATGGAGAGGGCTATGCTCAGAGTTACGCTGTGAGGAAGGTGAAGATCCACAGGAGATCCAAGATTGACGATGTAGCTTGAGAAATTGCACGTCTATAGTGGCAGTTGGTGGCGCATATAGTAATATTACCAAGTGGCAACCACAAGCTGGTAAAAGCGATGATATACCACCCATTAATTGGATCGAAGTCATAGTTGCCTTGTTAAACCAGGTATCAATTATATCTCAATAGTGAAAGAAATAAGGCATTACCAGTGTGACCATCTATTTCTTGGTCTTAAATATAAAATTAAAAGTAGAGTGTCTCTGTGTTTGGCACTAATCGGTGTAACATTACTCCTGAAGATGCCCCAAGGAGGAGTGAAACACGTGTTGAGTGTAACGGTGGTAGTTGTGTTTCGCATTGTTTGCCGCATACGCATTTATCAGCGGGCTGGCGGGCGGTGCACTTTGTTGCACGACTACCACTGCATGTGCGGAAGTTGCTATATATTAGTCCTATTCTTACTTAGGATGGACTTCCGCAAAACGGCTGAATCAATTAGATATAAAAGTAAAGTATAAATCATATTTTATCATTCAAGAGTTTTCAGTTGAAATGTGTAGAACTTGGCTTGTTGTTACATTTACATGATTGATATTATAATGTACACATAAAATATTAAAGTTTATCTTAAAACAGCAACTGTTGAATATTTGGCCGAATCCGAGTCGATGGTATCTTATAATGTTAAAATAATCGAACATTCAAAATCGCATATAAATGTGTACTTAAATAAAGATATATTGAATTTAAATTCGCGGAGATGAATCTGGTATCACAAATACACTCCCGTTTAATATCACCGAATCACTTTGTAACAATTCGTAACAGATATCATTAATACAAAATATTTTTGAGTCATACATTAGTTAAAAACGTATAAAAGCAAACTGTATATATATATTTGTTTAGTAAGATCATGCAATTATTTTTATAACGCCATTAAATAAACCCGATGAAAGCGAAACTATTTATATTTCAACATCTTTTAAAAGTATTACAATGTAAATATATTGTACCGTACTTTGTATAGCTATGTTACTTCGAGAACTTCCTTCTTTTTACATATATATATATATATATATATATATATATATATATATATATATATGTAAATGTATATATATATATTTGAAATAGAATTTCTAGTGTATTATCTTTAATATGTGTTTTGTATTTGCATTGTAATATTGTATAACTTTTTTGACGAACCGAAATTAATAAACTAAATCGAAACGAAAATTAAAAATATAATTTACAAAATTTTTGGTAACTTTTTATATTTATTGCACGATATTTCACACCAGTGTTTCCCAATGCCCACGCCCAACAGGGAGGAAATTTATTGTTAAGTGACCAATTCGAAGGTGGACATGACCCAAGTTTATCACTTTCGTTTAAATATAAAAATAATGTATTTTACATAAAAGGCGTAAAAATTATAGCAAGGATTATGTGGAACATCACACAAAGAAGTTTGAGAAACACTGGATTAGATATACGAGAATGTACTGTTCGGTATTCTCTCTTAGCGTTTCTCATATACAGGATGATTGATTATAGGTGTGAAGGCTTTCAAGGGGTGAATGTGATTCTGAAAACGAATGAAGATCATCACCACTTTCATCTAGAATTAATGGTGAATCTTTCGTTAACTTTTTTCATCATCTGTACTTCTGTTTCGCAGAGATATGCTGGAAACAATACTAGAAGGGAAGTTATATATATCGATATATACATATATAATATACTTTTGTAGATCTAGTTATACAGGGTGATTGATTATATATGAAAAGTCTTTAAATTAGTAAATGTATAATTCGTTTGCTATAAACTAATGTATGGTAAACCCTATATAAGTATCAATGGTTTCAGAAATAATAATGTAATTACTACATATTAAAATTAATATTTATTTACTATCTATCTATGTATTGCTAGAAGTCATTAGCTTGCACTTCAATAGAAAATAAAATGTAATATATTTCAGAAGTCCTAATGATCAGTTTATACAGAGTGATTGTAAATAGGTATATTAAAACTCTTCGCTGATAGAAGTAATTATCTTCTTATCACTGCAAGGCATATGCCCCGAAGACTTCCAGAGAACTTGGCTATGTCGGTCTACCTAGTGAAGGTCCAGGCCGAGTCTACCTCATACAGGATGATTGTAAATAGGTATAACGATTAAAACTCTTCGCTGATAGAAGTAATTATCTTCTTATCACTGCAAGGCATATACCCCGAACACCACCAGCTTGGCTATGTCATCGGTCTACCTAGTGTGGGTCCAGGCCTCGTCTACCTCCTCGTGGTCAACACGTCAACCTTTCGGCTCCATGTTAGAGGTACTTTTGTATAGTATAATTAAAAAAATAATAAAAAAAAACCTTTCGGCTCCAACGACAATCTGTCGCACGAGCGATAACAAGAAATATACATAGACTCATTTAAAATTTTTATATCTATATCAAATCATCCTGTATATGTGTGATCAGTAAATAGTGTTTACACAAATGCATATTGTTTACTAATTATTATAAATTTGTAACTTTTACAATGAATCTCTAACAATCAAAGTAAATAGCTAATTACGGCTATACTAATCACGTGATATATAATCTGTGGGAAAGTTTGTCTTGCTGGCCGGCGATGAGTTTGAAAAAAAAAAAGAAGCAATAATTTGTAACGCGTTCGGTGTTTAAATTTAAGCGGGAACTTAATTGTTACAAGAGTTATTGGTGTGATTATATTTTATATCATATTAATTGTAATTTGCTGTCAATAATTTTTGATTTACATGTATATTTACATACATATATACGTAATTATATATCCATTTTTATTTTTCCGGGCCCCGCTTGTGGATCAATATTCTTACAGTGATCATTAAATATATTTATGATAATATTTTGTACATTTATAATAATTATAATAAATTCAAAAAAACAGGCGACGGCCATATTGTATTTACAAGGCGTGCAAATCTGTCTGTAGCAAAGTTTCGACTGCAAAATGTGTCTAATTCATTTGTAATATATATAAAAAGAATCAGATTTTTAATAAAATTCCGGAAAACATTATTGGATTACAATTTACAAAATTCAAAACGCATATTAAAAAGCTTATTATTCAATAAACAAATATGAATAAGGATGTATAATATTTTTTAAAATAAAATACTTGATTTAAAAAATATGAAGTATTAATCCGTATAAATAATGAAATAATAAAAGAAAATTATTTCAAAACTATATATTTCATCGTAAAACTTAAATTTAAGGATAATTTAAAATCTTATATGTAGTGTTTAAATGTATTTTTTATTTTTTTATGTCTACTTAATATATTTTTATAAAAGTAAATATATGAATTGTTATTCGAAATATAAATTGATAACGATATGCAGGATGATTTATTGCGATAGGCGAATAACTTCTATCAGTACAAAGTCTGTAAAAACAGATAGTAAACAATTATTAATTTTAATATGTAATCCGAATTTTTTAAGGCTTTTTTTACTATACTATCATTACATTATATATAATATCTGAAACCATTGATTTTCGGACCTACACACGAATAACCAATCACCCTATATATTTTTAAAAATAATTTTAACTAGATAATATTTCTTTAAAAATATTTACACAGTAAATATATATTAATGTTCGATATTTAAATATAATCACAAGAATTATTAAAAATAATAATAATTTTTTTTAGAGAACCGATGCCGGCAATGCTTTTGACACAAAAAAAAAACTTTTTTTTATTCTATGCTAATTATTGTTATTACCTTTCCAGAATTAAAAAAAAAACTTCTGTCACAATCGTTCGAAACTATTGCAGTTTTCACACACACACGAAACGAAAGTTTTCAGATACGAGAAATTAAAATTATAACTTTTAAACAATAAACACTATTTCACATATCAATCCCGTACACGTATTCCGCAAATGAAACGATTTTTGTCTTTATTTAAAATTAAAAAAACAACTTGTCAAACTAGTTCGTAATTTTGGCGGGAGGGAATCAGAAAGTGACATATGACAACGTCCACTTAATTCAGGCGCTCGGCCGATACTGAGGTTCATTCTTGCAGTGAAATGACCGGTGAGCGCCAACAACTTTAACCATACACTCGTTATGCACCTTATTTCATTAGGATAGAGTTCAATATTGCTTAGCATGGTACAATATAATTTTGTCTTACCGGTGAATACGTACAATTTTAACCATGCACTTTATATATATCTTATTCCAATGAAATAAGATTGAATATAGTAAGAATTATAAATATTTAAATTAGTATTAAAGATCAGACCACACGTTCCATAGGTTAATAATTCTATACAGATGCTCCGCACAGGTATTTCGTGAAGAAAAAAAAAATCGAATTTTTTTTTTTGACTTTTGCCCGATGTTCTTTTAGGTTCGCGCGACTGTTGCCCACAGTTCCCGCCAATTAGTGCGTTTGAATTTGGAATGCCGTTATCTGAACTTACGGAAATAGTGTATTAAAAAAGTTTTTAGTTGTGTTCCACGGATAAAACCCCGCGTATTCCCATGTGTTATGGCATCCTGTTGATATTTTGTAACTACATTAGTAGTTTATAGCCGAAGCAATACATACGAAAATTAATATTTATTTAATGGAACAAAGTCACTCTGTGTTTGGCACTAATCGGTGTAACATAGCTCCTGAAGATACCCCGTGGAAGGGTGGAACACGTGTTGAGTGGTTTGGCGGTGGCGGCGTTGTTTGCCGCATACGCATTTATCAGCGGGCTGGCGGGCGGTGCACTTTATTGCACGACTACGACTGCATGTGCGGAAGTAGCTATATATTAGTCCTTTTCTTACCTCTTTTAATGTTAACCTCAAGACATTTAACGGTCTGTAGCGCTTGAGCAGCGACTTGAAATAAAATAATGTACCAACTAATATATAATTGAGTAAAACTTCCAAATTTTACTGTTTATATGTATATATTTTTGCTGTAGTTACCCATAAGAGAAAACTGTATAAGATATATTGTAAATAATGGTAAAACGATGTCGTTCCCCGCAGCTGGGAGAAGAAAGATTCGTATCAAATCGCGGCAACCATCTCCCAGCTATCTAATAGATTTAGGCGTTACCTCGCGGAAGTCCATCCTAACTAAGAAAGGAATATATATATATATATATATATATGTGTAAAAATTGGAAAAGATTTTTGCTCGCAAATGAACAGTAATCCTTTAAGTTTTTGACCCTATAGCAAAACACCCTGTATATGTCCAGAATAACTGGTTATATGCCACCCTATGTAGACAGAGATACGTCTCACGTCTGCTACGGGGACAACGATGGGGTACAACAGACCTTCATGTGTAGAACACGGCTGCTGTCTCTCTCTCGCTCTTTCAAGAAAAATTTATTCTATTTTACAAAAGCAATAATTTCTTCCACTATATCTTAGAACACCAACTCTTTCTGTGGTGACAGTAATATTTTTTTTTATATGGCCCCCGCTATTGGGAGCCTCTCGTACCCCTATTTTGTTTGGGACAGGGACTTTATTTACAAATAATTTTTTCAGGGTTTCATCTTTATTCTACACTCACTTTCATTCTTCTCAATTTCTTTTATTCTTTCCTTTTATCCTTCGCAATATTTTGCAATTATTTTTTTGTTCTTTCATTCCTTCTTGCTTTCATCGCCTTTCTTTCCTCGTCTTTTTTACTCTTAGGTGGCTAGGTACAATTTTATTTCTAATCTTTATTTTATTCTTACATTTTCTATCCTTATCTTTTAATATGACAGTAATATATACAGCGTGTTCATTATAGATATAAAGGCTTTAAACGTGTGATTCTTTTCCTCATTTGCCATTAACTAAATGTAAGGAAGAGCAAACTTAAAAATTAAGTTTTGGGAATAAAAGTTGATTTCAAATTTCGAATTTGTTAACTATTTTTTTAATAAAATGTTTAAGAACTATTTACTAGACCTTTGATTATTTATCTGTGAATTCATTTATTTTTATTTCTTTGTGTCTTTATTCTTTCTTAAACATGTACGATTTAAATAAATTTTATGTATTTATTTATATTTAATTAATTTATTATAAGTATATATATATATATATATATATATATATATATATGCATATTACGTACAAATAAATACCTGTTACTTATACTTCAACTGTTTTCATACTATGGTAGTCTGTAAGAGATTGCCTTGTGTGATAAGACCGCCCATTGTACTTTTCTGTATATTATTGTAAAACTTATTAAATGCATCTTATCGTGTACAATAAAGAATATTAAATTCAATTAAAAAAAAACTGTTACTTACGGAGCAGATTAGAGTCAAAAATGAATTAAAAAAAATAGTTTTAGATCAATAAGAGTTGTATTAAAAATTACAATTTTTAATAATTAATTTTATTATTATCTTTATCTGTTGTATATACTGCCTTTGTATTTGTCACATCTACTTTTCGGCACCAACAGTCCACGGTAGAAAGAGATGTGTATATCTCACAGATATTTTTCGACGAAGGTATTTCTGATTTGAGATCTTAGTGAAGCATCTGTCTTTCTCTCTCTATTGCTCTCTGAATGAACTTGAGTGATCATATAAGGCATGTGTACACGACCACGTAAAAAATTCAAATTATGTATCACCGGCATATATGTCATATATGATCTGACGGGTGCAGAACATCTCTGCTTGCCTGGTCTTCATAGTTCGTTGTGTCATATAAATGCAATAAACATATATAGTAGAGTTTTAGGATGCCAATGCAATGCATAGATGTCTCCCATATATATTTATGAAAGGTATACCATAATCGACACCCTTGGCAGAGGGTTTAGCGATCGCATTCTCTTTCAACTCCTCAAGAAATCCTAGGAGACCTCTCATGTCGTCATATCAAGGCCACAGACACGCACTGGAAAGCATAGCTTTCCTCAACGATTTCTAAGCGCGATATACCATAAAAACACGAGTTGTGGTGTAGTCTAGCAAATCCAACTCCTCAAGAAATCCTAGCAGACCTCTCATTTCGTCATATCAAGGCCACAGACACGTACTGGAAAGCATAGCTTTCCTCAAAGATATCTAAGCGCGATATACCATAAAAACACGAGTTGTGGTATAGTCTAGCAAATCCATCTCCTCAAGAAATCCTAGCAGACCTCTCATGTCGTCATATCAAGGCCACAGACACTCACTGGAAAGCATAGACTTCCTCAAAGATATCCAAGCTGGATATACCTTAATCTAAACATTTGGCTTGTGTTGACAACCGCAGTGTGGTATTATAGTACGCAGAGAACCAAGTTGTCAATCCTCTTGAATCTTTTGAACAGTGACAATCCTATATAATTAATACACAAAGTTTGAATTAAATAAAATTGAACCAGGAATCGAATCCGTGACCTATGATCACAAGTAAGAAAAGGATGAACAGAGCAAAAGGGTAAGAAAGTAGAAATGTAGCATAAAAGATAGATAATAGACCGAAAGAGAAAGTAAAATATGGAAGAAAAGAGAGAAAATAAAAAATCATGTGAAAAATTAAATTGCAAATAAAGTCCCTGTCCCACCATAAATAGGGGTACGAGAGGCCCCCAATAGCGGGGGACACAAAAAAAAAGTAAGAAAAAGACCAATATTTAGCCACTTCCGCACATGCAGTGTAGTGCAATAAAGTGCACCGCCCGCCAGCTTGATAAATGCGTATGCGGCAAACAATGCGAATTACACAACCGCCGCCGTCAAATCACTCAACACGTGTTTCACTCCTCCACGGGGTGTCTTTAGGAGTTATGTTACGCCGATTAGTGCCAAACACAGAGTCCGATTAAATATCTATGATCACAAGCCATCATTCCTCTACCGGGGCATTTGATATGGTAACATATCTTAATTAGAACTAGATTGATTATTTTTAATACTCGGGCAAAAAGTACGTAGCATGTGTAAATGAGAAATTAAAAAAAAAAACAAACCATAACGTCCAAAGACAAACATTGCAAATCGACCCGCAGGCCGCTTTGTACAGCGGACAATCTGAAAGAGAATTAGCATTGCATGTTTTTTTTTTTAAATCTCAGATTACACCCCGATGCAAAGGCGAATGCGGAGCACAGATAACATAAATACGTGCATCGCCAGAGATTTTTTGAATCTGACATCTGTTAAAATTATTAACAAGTATTTTTTTTTAATATATTATTCAGGAAGTCTCATGTCATAAAACTGTATCCAGCCAGTCTTGGTTAGGAACGACAGTTGTGAACATAGGCGCCATCTAGGGAGAAATGCGTTACCACCCGAACATCGACAAGTCAAGCACTGAGGAAGTGTGTTTGAGTTTATATATTTACATTTATACAGTTTGTTTTTACGAATAGTGTAACAGTATTGTGGTTCGAAAATGAATGAAAATGTATTGATAATTAAGAAAGAGAAAGAGAATTGGAAAAGGAGAATGAATCAACTGTGTACACCAATACCTGTGCGTCGTTTCGTTTTGCGTTTTTTTCAAAGTTGCGTCGCTGCTTAATTAGTATTAATTTTCACTGTGCTATATTTTCGAGGTTGCGTTGTTTTGGGTCCAAGTCTTTTTTTCCAAAAGATGGCAACACTTTTGTTTCTAATAGCGCCATGCCATGCTAAACTCGGGGATTCCCTTTTTAACTAAAAATCAACGCAATTTTAATACAGTTTTATTTTCACTTTGTTTTGCTAATTTTGGAGTTCAGTTTCAATTAGGTAATGTATTGTAATGTAGTGAGTTGTGCTTTTTTTTTAAAGAGAATAATAAATTTATATAAATTTCAACGTGTTGTTTTTGGTTACAAAAAAGGTATACATTTTTCCAATTTATATATTGGCAGAGTTATATAATTTTTGTTTTTTAAATGTATACTTTGTTCAATTTCTTTTTAAAAAGTAGTATTTTCGTGACCCTGGAACCTATCTTCGATCTTTACATGGTTTGCTATAGAAAATCTTAATTCACTTTGCGGCGTTTCAATTTGCGTCGTGTTTTTTTGGAACGTTACCACGACGCAAAGTAAGGTATCAGTATACTTATCTGCTTTTATACAGTGTTGTATCTAGGATATATTTGATTGGTGGTGGACGATGTAAGCCGTTCTGGGTTTAACAGCTTCTTCGAATAAATCGAATAAATTATTGACTAATTGATATCTCGAGTGGTTATTTTTCGTAGTGTGTGTACTTTTTTCCAGAGAATTTTTAGCTGAATTGATGTCGCAGTTGGAAGTTTTAAAAAAAGTAAAATCAACTGCGTGAATTGGTTTACCACTAGATAGAGGAGATGGTTCAGATTAGCTGAACTCAGGTAAATGGAGAGAAAATAAATAATGCCCTCACGCGAAATAGTAAAATAAAAGCGAAAATAGAAATAATAAGGAAATCATCAAAAGTAGTAATAGTAAAAAAATGTACATAAAAATTGTATTAAATAGGCATGATATATAAACGATGTTATTGTTATAATAAGTAAGATATATGATTAATAAAAAATATGAAAAATTCTCAACTCTACACAATTCAATTCTACACGATTTTAAAATAAGGATGTACACCAGATTCCCCAAACTTTTTTGTGTCGTAGACCCCTTGCCATGTTTTTCCGTGTTGGGTAGACCCCCTACTTACCTGATATTGATTTCCTTTAAATTTCTAACTGTAGTAAAGTTGAGTGTTAAAAATTTAAAGTAAAAACACATGTTAAGTTATACATTTATTAATTGAATTTAAATTAAAACTACTCAAAATAAAATTTTGTATCTGTTATGTAAAATATACAGAAACGAATAAACGTATTTGTCCCACATTCGTATATAGAGTGACGACTTGAACAACTCAGGTTTTTACAAGTTCAAAATGTATTGCGACCACAAAGCGAATACCAACATCCTACAACTTACACAATTTTATAAACATATATAATAACTTTTTTACTCCATAGGTACTTTTATAAATAATGTAAATGTTTTGATATTATAAAATAGTATAATATAAGTAAATAGATACTATCAGTGTATGTGTTGAGATCCACTATCTTGGACCCCCATTTTCATTTCATGGACCCCAAATTTTTTTTCGCTGACGTAGACCCCTTGCAGGTTGTCATAGACCCCTAGGGGTCGATATAGACCACTTTGGGATTCACTGATATACACAAATAAAAATAAACAATTTTTTACACAAATTTTTGTTTTAACAGCATATACAGGGTTGATTATATATATAAAATCTTTAATGCAGAATTTATATTTCATTTGTTATCAACTATTATATGATACAACCTATTTAAAAATATATGGTTTCATATAATATATAACCTCATTAATAAATATTTAAAAAAAAAAACTTTTTCACTATGCAAATTAATACATATTAAAATTAATTATTATTAAGATTGTTTCAAAATGGTATTTAAAGTCTGACGTATTTTAACAAAAATAAATTATTATAATATATATTTAAATGATCATTTTTTATTAAATAAATAGGTGTAAAACGTAATAAAATTATTGCTGACATATAATCTTAATCAAACATCCTGTATATTATACAATCAGTAGCAAATCAAATTAATAAAGATATATAAACATATTAAAAAGTAAAAATTTTGATTGCATGTTATAATGTACATATTTTACGCTCTCTCCAAATTCAAATAACAGATCCACAGATAAAATAAGATTACTATATAATTAAAAAACGTTACACGAATCGATTTTATCGAGTTATTATAATGTATACGTGTCTATTAATTTTAGTGAGGGGCCGTTTCTAATGTAGTATCGTTTCCGCTAGTGATGTCAATGGGTTATCGATAATGTAATTTATTTGTATGATAATTAAGTTTAATGGCTGTCGGAATGTTTTAGCGGTATATATTTACATGCCAATTGGGAAAAACAACAATATATATTATATTTGACAAGAGATCACTCTACCTCTTATTTTTATGGCCCCCACTATTGGGAGGCCTCTCGTACTCCTAACTTTTTGGGATTAGGGACTATATTGTTCAATAATTTTTTTTTTCAGTCTTTCCTTTATTTATCACTCTCTTTCACGCGTCACAATATCTTTCATTCTTTACTTTTGTCCTTCACAATATCTTTCATTCTTTACTTTTGTCCTTCACAATATCTTTCGTTTTGCTCTTTTATACCTTCTTTCTTTCCTCGCCTTTCTTCCATCATCTTCTTACTCTAAGGTGGCTAGGTACATTTATATTTATTTTTATTCTATAATTTTATCTTACATTTAATTTATCTTTATTTACACGTTTATTTTACTTTCTTAATTCTTTATTACACGTTTCTTTTTCTATTTCTTATTATTAGTTAACAATTTATCTTGTGCAGAGTTTATTAAGTACATTATTCTATACAGATTCATTTCTTTCAACCGTATCACTCGCCACCCCACGAGCGAAAGATAGGAGTGATGGGCGAAGGTTGTCGTCGCCCATCATAACGGCGATGCTCTCTATGTCTATCTTTAGCTTTGTTTCAGTCTCTAGGGCACTGCGCATCCGTGCATGCGTGGGACAGTAGGCCACAAGGTGGGCCACGGTCTGGTCCACGCTCTGTTCGCAGTAGCACGAGGGGTCCTCCTTGAGCTTGAGCCTATGAAGGTACTCAGAGAACCCCCCGTGCCCCGTGAAGAGCTGGGCCAAGACCGCACCCACCCTGACCTTGCGGAGCACGCGATAAGACTGCGTAGCATTCGGGAAAAAGATCACTCTACCTCGGATGATCAGCGGTCGATTCCGAAACACATCATTCAAAGTAACTTAATTTTTGAACACTGAGTTTTTGACCTTTTTTACATATGAACCAGTGATGTGGTCGTTTACGATGGACCTTTTAAGATGGTCAGGATGGATGGATGGAGGATGGAAGGTCATCCAGAGAGATGATGAACTGAAAGTTGCAGTACGAGTAACATATTGCTAGTGCAACTGATGGTTTCTATTTCTGTTTTATATTTTCTATGTTCCGTGTGTTCATTTTATTTCACATCCTTGCACGGCACATACAGACATTACAATACAATACAAAATATACAGTAATAGATAACAATAATTAAATAAATGTATGATTTTTGTATAGTTTTTATATACCGTTAAAACTTTTACATATATAAATCATATTGAATATAAAATATATGATTAAAAACTTAATTTATATGTAACTGGCAATGCAAAAACATCGCGCGTTCGACTCATTTTTAAATATAGAACAAGATGTAAAAAGCCCGCCGACAGATAATATATCGCGGGCATTCCGCAATGTTATCGTAGCCGCGTTCTAAGAATGCAGTTTGAATTTAGAAAAAAAAATGTATAAATAACCGCCGAGAGTGGATCAAATAAACAAATTTGAAATTTGAATTTGGAACGAAAGAATAATATCGAACGCAGTTAACGAGAAAATGTTTCATACGCGTATTGTGATCAATACTTATATGAAATTAAATGCAGATGTGTACATTGGATATTTATTCTATATTAGAGAGAAATTTTTTTTACAACTTTGTTGCGATGCACGTATCTATTGGCTTCCTTCTACATTGATTTTTAAAGCAGTCTATCTAGTGCAGAGTTCCCCAAACTTTTTTGTGTCGTAGACCCCTTGCCATGTTTTCCCGTGTTGGGTAGACCCCCTACTTACCTGATATTGATTTCCTGTAAATTTCTAACTGTAGTGAAGTTTAGTGTTAAAAACTTAAAGTAAAAACACATGTTAATTTATACATTTATTAATTGAATTTAAATTAAAACTACTCAAAATAAAATTTTGTATTTTATGTAAAATATACGTAACATTAAATAAACATAAAATAAACTATAAATAAAATAACATAAGCAATAAGTCAATATTTTTAGTGAGAAGGATGAACCTGATGCTTTAATAATAAATTATCAACATTTGGCGTCAATTTTGTAAGGGTTAATCTTAAATCTCCTCGGCTAATGATGTCCAGTCTGTGAACCCCCATTTTCATTTCATGGACCCCCAAATTTTTTTTCGCTGACGTAGACCCCTTGCAGGTTGTGATAGACGCCAAGGGGTCGATATAGACCACTTGAGGAATCACTCGATTAGAGTTTTGTCGCGTTTAACACGGAAAAACATGGCGAGGGGTCTATGACACAAAAAAGTTTGGGGAACTCTGATCTAATCGATGTCATACTGCAGGTTCTTCGCGACCTTTTTTGCCAAAAACTAGCCTGATATCGTTCAACCACCGTATTTAATTTGACTCCATGTGACTTCTAGATATTCAACAAACTTAAAAGTCCAATGCCAATGCATTATAACACGATTGAGGAGGTGAATCAAAGGTTTCGAAGGCTATACCGGAAGACTATTACAAATGTGATTACTTCGAAGGTGATGAAAGTGATTTGGAATAATAAAATTGATGTGTTGTCTGTGTTTGTCACTAATCGGTGTAACATAACTCCTGAAGATGCCCCGTGGAGGGGTGAAACACGTGTTGAGTGATTTGACGGTGGCAGTTGTGTAGGCATTGTTTGCCGCATATGCATTTATCAGCGGGCTGGCGGGCGGTGCACTTTGTTGCACGACTACCACTGCATGTGCGGAAGTGGCTAAATATTGGTCCTTTTCTTACTTAGGATGGACTTCCGAAAAGTAACGCCTGATTCCATTAAATAATAAAAAAAAAAATTAAATTTCACAAACAAATTCATCTTACCTTTTGATCATAGTATCATATACGAAAATCATTGTTTTCAGAAATAATAAATAATGTAATTATACTATAATATAGAAACGGTTTTTCAAAATTCATATTACTATATATTAAAAATATTTATTGTTTACTATCTGCATCCGCAATTGGGCTGACGACGATTCAAATAGAAAAAAAATATATTCATGTAACATTTCAGAGTGATCACTGTGTAAATAGTAGTGGTACCCCATCGGTAGAGGAATATAACGATAGTAGGTCGCGGATTCGATTTCCGTTATATCTAATATATAAAATTCTCGTGTCACGGTGTTCGAACTTGAACTCCTCCGAAACGGCTTAACCGATTTTTACCAAATTTTATATGCGTATTCAGTATGTCTGAGAATCGGCTACTATCTATTTTCCATACCCCTAAGTGATAAGGGTGGTCCACCCTTAAATTTTATTTTTAAATTTTTAGACACTTTTTTTGGTTTTTATTTTATTATGATACAGCATACAAAAGTACATACAAACCTAAATTTTCACCCCTCTACGATTTTTAATTTTTTGCAAAACAACGTTTGCGGGATCAGCTAGTAATTTTATATAAATCACATTTTGTGCAATAATTATATAGAATTGCGACCGATCACAAACAAAGCATCCACGGACCCTTCCGCTATTTGAACTCAGCTCAGATGAAGGTGAAGCCTTAAGGCTACCAGCTCCTATATAAACAGAGAATAAGTAGTATCCTTTAAGTAGATACAATACAGCGATCGCCACCCGCCGTCCAAGCGTGGCGATTATGTTATATCACACAAAGATATCTTTAAAGTAGGCATATGTCTTGCAATTTGCGTCTATGTGTTAAAACTACGATTTTATATATGAGTTGATTGGAAATAGATATATAATTCCGTAAACAGTATATATAATCTTTGTAATAAAACCTCTTTAGCTGAACTATTTCTATCTGGCTGGTTTTGACAACATTAAAAAGTTTAAATAAAAAAAAGCATTTTTCTTTTTTTATTTCCAATGTCTAATAAAGTAATAAAATACACTTTAATTTTGAGGTTATAAAGATTTTATGTAGAATAAAATTTATTTAAGCGTGTTCAATATGAAAAATGTTAAAGATGTAGATCTATTTATCCAGTTACAGATAAAATCGACGACATTTTGGAAGTAGTGTATCAAATACGGTATGTCAATGTACAAAAGTGATTACTATGAAATATGTTACATTATTTTTTTCTTTTTTAAAGCGTGGCGATTATGTTATATCCCACAAAGATATCTTTAAAGCAGGCTTTAATATCTTGCAGTTTGCGTCTATGTGTTAAAATTACGATTTTATATAAGAGTTGGTTGGAAATAGATATACACCAATACCTCACTTTGCGTCGTGGTTGCGTTCCAAAAAAACACGACGCAATTTGAGACGCAAAGTGAATAAAGATTTTTTATAGCAAACCATGTAAAGATCGAAGATCGGTTCCAGGGTCACGAAAATACTACTTTTTAAAAAGAATATTGCACCAAGTAAATTTAAAAAATAAAAATAATGTAACTCTGCCAATAAATAAATTGGAATAATATTTACCTTTTTTGTAACCAGAAACCACAAATAAAAATTTATAATAAATATATTTTTAAACAAAAAAACTCTTTAAAAAAAGGACAACACACTATGTAATTGAAACTGAACTCTTAAATTAGCAAAACAAAGTGAAAATAAAACTTTTAAAATTGCGTTGATTTTCAGTTAGAAAGGGAATCCCCGAGTTTTGATGGCATGCTGCAATTAGAACAAAAGTGTTGCCATCTTTTAGAAAAAAAAAGAAAATTTAAAAAAAAAAAATTAAAGATTCGAACCCGAAACAACGCAACCTCGAAAATCTAACGACGCACAGTGAAAATTACTACTAATTAAGCAGCAAAACGAAACGACGCAAAGCGAGGTTTGGTGTATAATCTTCAAGGCTGACAAATGAGCTATACATTCACCATTTTAAAACTTGTTTCTAATCAGCCTGTATAATAAACAAGAATGGAAGGTATATTAGTAGTATTGTTGAATGAAATAAAAAAAATCATGTAGCAGACGTGATTACAAATCAACCCTTAACTTTATAATGTCTTCTATGTCTTGATTGCCATCGGTATATTTTTAAATACTGTCTACACATAGCTACCTCGACAAATCGGACTGATCTCTCTGAAACGATCCCAACAAGTACCTCTTAATGACCATAGCATATTAATAGAGACATTTCCCCGGCGTCGGGAGGTGATACAACGTTAAAAAAAAGGTATAAAATAAATGGTTGATGAATAAAATAAATAAAAAAATATTGTTAAAAAACGCTACCTACCTCCATGTCGTCGGAATAGATATGGACTTTATACACTGGACAGAGATAGAAGTGGAGTATTATTGTGTTTAATTTTTTTTAAATTTCGGACGAAGAGACTAGTGGATTTGGTTGAAATGACAACAGGCAGACAGCGCAGAACAGATGGTAGGTGGCGTTGAGGGGGTGACCCTCAAGATAAAGCAGTTAAACTTGAGGAGTGATCTGCTTCAAACTGGTCTTATTGGACATCTATTACGAAGATATAAGTCCAGCGGTGGACATCCTATGAAATAATGAAAGTATACTTTTGAAATGATTAGATGCGTAATTAGTCCTCGCTGTTTGTCAATAGATGGCGCTAGCGGTAAGTGTCGATTGATTTTGACAGACGCAAAACGTCACGCACCATGCTCGGACGTGTGGTAAATAAAACTCTCTAATGTGTTAGTGAATTTGTGATGACGTCATATATTTTTAGTTGTGTAAATAATTATGATTTTATGTAAATAATTTTTATCCATATATAAATATAAATAAATGTTTGTCTGTATGTCCTTTATAGAATCATAAACTATGCATTTAGTCATGTGATAATATTTAGCAAAGTTGTGCGCATGAGCCGAAACGAAGGTTTATAAGCCGGTATGACAAATTTTCGACAAATAGCGTCATAGTCGTTCCAATGAATTTCATATATCGCTGCGACAGTTCATGATGATTTAAATTAAAACAAAAATGGCGAACGAATGATAATGTTTCGAGTTGTATCAAAATTAAACTAAATAAATTTATTTCTTTAGGTAATTTCTTCGTGGATTAAGCCGTGGGCCACAGCTAGTATTTAGTAATTAGTACGATATCCGGCGATAAATATTGCACATCGATCTTTGGAAAGAGACATTCGGCTAATTTGACTTCGTAGCGCGTTATCTCTGTCGCACGACTGACAAAACGTCACATAGGTAGTGTGGGAAAGAGATATCGCTTTCCGAAGTTAGCCGATTGTCTCTTTCCAAAGGTCGTTGCGCAATACTTATCGCCGGATACTATAATACGAATTTTCAAAACGCTTTTTCTTATCATATTATCATAACGTTTTCTGAAATAATTAATTTTATATAAGTGTACAATACATAAATTGGTATATATTCAGCTATGCATTCACTCTTTTAAAAATACAACTGTACCTAATCATTCTGTATATGATACAGCCATGTAATAATTTCGTCATACTAAATATTGTGAAGTAAATATCAAATTTCAAATTCAATTAAAAAAATATAGATAAAACAAATTTTTATATAGTTGTAAATTTAATTATTATAAAGAATTTAAGTGACTACTCCACGCATTCGCTGTTCTAACGACAATTACAACAAAAAATCCGATGGTATCAAGCTCAGCTAATTGGTGGTCATAAATTATGGTCGCACGCACACCTCCACAAGGGAGGATGGTAGGGTTCCGAGGACGGTAAAGACTTTTGCAGCAGATCTATTAAAACAGTGGTGTCAAATTTAAAATCTGATTCGGTTCCTTGAAGTAGGTCGCTAAAATCATTATTCATATCAACTAATATTTTTATTTCGACCAGTACATTGCAATATAAATATAAAGTATTTTTTTACAAAATTAAAATGATAGTTTAGTTTACAAATACACCAATACTTTACGTCGTGGTTACGTTCCAAAAAAACACGACGCAAATTGAAACGCCGCGAAGTGAATTAAGATTTTCTTTAGCAAACCATGTAAAGATCGAAGATAGGTTCCAGGGTTACGAAAATACACCTTTTTTAAAAGAAAATTGAACAAAGTAAACATTTTAAAAATAAAATAATATAACTCTGCCAATAAATAAAATGGAATAATATTTACCTTTTTTGTAACCAGAAACAAAAAGTAAAAATTTATAAAAAATTATTATTTTCTTTTTAAAAAAGCACAACGCACTACGTAATTGAAACTGAACTCCAAAATTAGCAAAACAAAGTGAATAAAACTGTATTCAAATTGCGTTGATTTTTAGTTAGAAAGGGAATCCACGAGTTTTGATGGCATGGCGCAATTAGAAACAAAAGTGTTGCTATCTTTCGAAAAAAAAGAAAATTCCAAAACAAAAATTAAAGACTCGAACCCAAAACAACGCAACCTCGAAAATCTAATGACGCACAGTGAAAATTAGTACTAATTAAGCAGCGACGCCACTTTGAAAAAAACGCAAAACGAAACGACACAAAGCGAGGTATTGGTGTTGTATCAATAACTCCACTATTTGAGCTGTGTGTGGCTCCATTTCTTCTTGCCCACGTTTAGCGACCTGAACTATATGGTTTGTCCACCTAGTGGGAAATCTATACCCACCGCGTCTACTGGCTTATGGTAGCCAAATAAATAATAAATAAAGATAGATTTATATTAAATCTATTTGCATGAATTATTCCTAAATAATTCTATTTTAAAATTAAATGACGCCATTTTGATTTTCCGATGCAATACAGTTACGAAATCATCACTACAATAGACAATTTTGACAGTTCAGTGTTGCAAGTGAATCGATTTAAAAATTACTAACAATACTCGAACAGTCGCTTCAAATTGCTCTAACGACATCGGCGAAGCCTCAACTTGTTCTTCCCAATAGTTTAATGGCCTGAACAATTTGGCGCCAAAGTGTTGCAGCCACAGATACAAAATAATTCACGCTTTTAAACTTCGCTGCACGTTACAGCTTATTAAATCTTATATTCCCACAGATAAAAAATAAATGATGTTTTTTTTAAATTCTTTTATACAAATCAGGTTATACAAGCAATTGGTATCATTATAAATAAATGAAAGAAAAAAGGTAAGAACAAAAGAAATCGAGAAGAATGAAAGTGAGTGAAGAATAATGATAAAAATTTGAAAAAATTATTTGTAAACAAAGACCCTGATCCCAACAAATTAGGGGTACGAGAGGCCTCCAATAGCTGGGGCCACCAAAAAATAAAAAAATAAAATTGGTGTGTCCAAATACAGTACATATACCAAAAAGTCATTTTTTTTAAATTTCGTGGTTCGTGGTCGAGGTAATGATGGCGGTGATGACAGTCATCACTTGTACCCGAAATGGTAAATTTTATTAAAAACTAAAATCAAATTGGTACAAAAATCAAGAAGACATACCGTAGATAGCGTGGATGGTAGAAACAATGTTGATAGTTGAAACAGTATTGTTGACCGACTTTAGAAGCATTTGTCCACAAGTGGGCGTGGGGCTTAATTGACGATAAAAGTCATATTGAACTCCTTGCAATGTTAAAGATAAGAAAGAGGCATTGTTTGCCGCATGCGCATTTATCAGCGGGCTGGCGGGCGGTGCACTTTGTTGCACGACTACCACTGCATGTGCGGAAGTGGCTAAATATTGGTAATTTTCTTACTTAGGATGGACTTCCGCAAAATAACGCCTGATTCCATTAAATATACTTACAAGTGCAAAGGTCCCAAACGCACCCACATTTAAGAAGAGATCAAAGCTAACTTAGATGGTTTTTTATGTGACCTTTTACATAATTATACTTAAGCATTTGACTGCTAAGATATTCTTTCAAAAACGCACGAAAATTTGATTTCGGTAACTGTGTGTGTTTGTTTACGTTTGTGTTCATATTTGCGTTATTTGATTCTTTTAATTTAATTTTTTTATAATATAATTGAGTTTAAAAATAGAGCAATTAATAAATATGATTGCGGCATTAAAAATCTATGAAATATATTCTTCCCTTTGTAATACTAGAAGAAAAACATCCAACACTTTACATTGTCTTACATATAGGTTATAATCTGTAAAAAATCTTTAATAATACCAAAAACAAAACAATTTATATAAATTCTAGCATATATCTAAACTAGAAAATAATATTGAAAAACAATTATAAATATATATAATGATATATTTATCTATGGAAGAGAAATGAAACGTGGCAAAAAGTCATGTATTATAAGCTGTTATTTTTAGATATAGCTACCACAAAATAGCAGATGCTATTGTTAATTTCATACTGCTATATATGCTATTTTGTTCACGAACCTTTCGTCGCACCGACAGTGCATGAGTGTGTTGACTCGCCAGTTATATAGTCCAAACTTCTTCTCCATTCCACCTATCCAGAATGGGCAACGCAGGTCGTGTACACGGCAGCAGCGATCTGTTCTGGTGTAGCCGCCCAGCTGGGAGTAATGTGTGGCAGAGAATCCCTTGCCACACCATTTAGTACCCGGAACACGAAGTATCTCCATCGCGTCGCGTTTTTTTCTAATAAACGGTTTTTTTTTGTTTTAACACTAAACATTCGCTGGTTTTCGGCCAGTTATTCGCATCAATGCAATGACTTCTTTTTTTTAATTTATTTTTACGTGTGAGATTATTTATTTGACCTAACAATATGTGATTTTAAACATACATAATAACGTATTTTATAGTCGAGATAATAAATAAAAAAAATTGGAACCAAAATTGACAAATTTCTATTATCTATTACGTTTTAATTTTTAGGTGGTTAAAAATATATATACAGATTATAAATCCCTTCCAGCCTAATTGTAACACTACGTCTTTCTGTTTGTATTTGAAATATTTACATAAAAATAATTACGTTTTATTTATTTATTGTCGTTTTAAACACTACCTTCAGTGCCAGTCAAAAGGCTTTGTTATGGAAACGTATCAAGGTATTATCAATTCAAATAAAATAAAAAAAACTTAATGATATCGGAGGGTTAAAATAGGTTTGTAATGTTTTTTTTTTTTATATGGCCCCCGCTATTGGGAGCCTCTCGTACCCCTATCTTTGGTGGGACAGGGACTTTACGGGCGATTTATTTTTTCACATAGTTATTTATTATTTCCATTCTCTCCTTTCGTTCTTCACATATTCTTTCAATCTATTCTTTCATGCCACATTTCTGCTATCTTTCCCTTTTACTCTGTGACCTTTTATTCCTCCCTCATTACATGTTACATTTTATCTTTATTTCTTTTCGTTTACATTTTTAGGTTTGTAATGTTAGAACGTGAAGATGGACTAGATTATATTATTAGCTAAGGCTACAAGTTTAAGGATGCTCTCCATCCACGAGGCTCAGGGGGTAAAGTGCAAGGTCATAGTCCGTCAAACAAAAGACACCCTGGGACTGTATAACAATGTCCATCACGTCACACACGTGCGTATATTACACGGACGAGACTCAAGATGCGATCGCAAGATTCATCAACGTGAATACGGCAACCGCCGCCCAATCATTTAAATATTTATTTATTTAAATATCACCCATATATTTATAAATATACAGAGTTCACTTTCGAATTGCCCCTAATAATCAAATTGCTCCCTTTTGGGGCGTGGGTTCCCCCGTTTAGAAACACTGATCTAGTCGACATACACTGTTTGATAATTTACATTCAACACTGGAATCGGAGACCAATAATGCCTTTGGTAGCTGTCACTTGATACGCGTTTATTTCCGAGGATATCCGAAAGGATCTTGGCTAGATATCACAGATACAAGCTGAAGTTGGCAGGTTGAAATAGAAGTAGGCAGATTTGCGGCAGTCGGAGCTGGGGGATCCTGGTGGACGAGATCGGACAGGACCTTTCCTTGTCAGCAGTCGTGTCGGTGATGCTGGGCGGGTCATCGGCGTGGAGGGCGGTGGAGAGCCGTGGCGACCGAACGGGATCGGCAGAGGACAGATCCCGCTCAGAGACGACGCCGTCTGCGCAGGGACGCGTCTCGCGACGTCCCTCCGGTGAATGGTGCTCCCCTACCATAAACGGGGCCTTCGGAGTAGCGGGAGGTTTAGGGTGGGGGCCCTAAACTCCCACTAGCTTCGGCGACTCTGAAGCGTTCGATGGTTCGACGTGGTCTCGAACCATCGTGACAGCACCACGAGGGTTTCGGGGGTAGCGTTTCCACGCATACCCCGGGACGGACTATCGAAAATAGCACGGTGCGGGGGAAGACCGCGTGGCGATCTCTGACCGGGAGATACCGCGGTCCCCCGTATAGCGCAGAGGGCGATCACCGGGGGGGGAGTTAGTGGGTAGGAATCCCACATACCCCTGTCTCCCAGAGGCGGGGCATCATGAACGTCTGGAAGATTCCCCCCCACCCCCGAAACCAAAAAAAAGCAGTTGGCAGACTACACTTTTGTACTTGTCTCTAATTCCCCCCATAGTCGATTCGTAACACCCTGTATTCAGCGTATTCTGAAGACATTAACAATTTCGTATATCGACATTGTTGTCTCCTTAATTTTTGTAAAAATTTGATTACATTTTTTAATAAAATTTGCCTTTTCGGGTACATGTGATGATTGTCATCACCACCATTATCACTCCAACCATAGAATTCCCATTGCTGGGCACTGGTCTTTCTCATAGATTTATAAAAAGTTTATTGAAAGTATTTCTGCTATATGCTGACTTTAACATGGCCATATATGTCTATTAGATTCTAGTGATCACTTATATCACAGTGTAATTGATACTAATTGTATAATTATATATAAATACTAGCTGATCCCGCAAACTTAGTTTTGCAAAAAAAAATTGATATTTAAATTTACAAATAAAAAATAAGGGTTGATCGTAGAGGGGTGAAAATTTATGGTTGTATGTATTTCTTCAAAATTTTTTTAAGTGTGAACAACCTTTATCACTAAGAGGTATAGAAAATAGATAGTAGTCAATCCTCAGACCTACTGAATACGCATATTAAATTTGGTAAAAATCAGTCAAGCCGTTTCAGAGGAGTTCAAGTTCGAACACCGTGACACGAGAATTTTATATATTAGATTTAAATAATATGTCTGTATGTATAAAATTATGATTTTATAACTGTTATAGAATCGTCATGAGCTATAAAGTCAACGTATCGCTTTTTATACTGTATATCAACCTTTTTTATTACCATATCGAGCGGTTAGGGAAAGAAATAAAAAAACCTTGTCTATGGGACGTTCAATTAAGATGCCTGATGAAATAATAATGTCACAGATTGTAAATATTTAATTATTAATTAAATTAGCATGCTATGTTTAAAATAGCTGTTATATTTTAATAGCTATAATTATATTATTAGCGGGACCGGAAAGTAATGTCGCTTTTTGAAGTTAAATTCACACGACTACATTTTTAACAAGTTTTTATTTCTAATCAACAATATATTCACCTTCGTCGTCAACCTTTTGCCGTCTAGTATACAAAATCAATACCGGAGCGGTGAGAAATCAATCGGTTTTTCTGTAAAATATGTCGACACAAACGACATTACTTTCCGATCCCCCTTATATATATATATATATATATATATATATATATATATATATATATACACTCAAGTAAGAAAAAGGGTTAAAAATTTAGTATTATTATATATTAAAATTAATTATTGTTTCCTATATATCTGTCGCATTTCCATAAAAATAAACAAAAAGAGAAAAAAGTTCCAAAAAAAGTCGCTTCTTAATTAGTACTAATTTTCACTGTGCGTCGTTAGATTTTCGAGGTTGCGTTGTTTTGGGTTCGAGTCTTTAATTTTTTTTAATTTTCTTTTTTTTCAAAAGATGGCAACACTTGTTTCTAATTGCGCCATGCCATCAAAACTATATGTTAAACTATGAGTTCCAATTTTGAATAAATGAATTTCTTTTTTTTATAATAGAGTCAAAATGTACTAAACTTTTAAAGATTTATTTGGAAGAGGTTATTTAAAAGAATATCTTTATTGTCTCCTATCTGTTATAATTATGTTACAAGATGTCTTTGTTGATTTGTCAACCTTCCTGGTATAGATGGTCGTTAGAGATACAAAAAAAAGGGTTTTTATTATGGCTCCTTTATCTTTAAATCCAGTATTTGTTTTACTTTTATCAAAACAGATGTTAAAATTAGAAAATATACAAATACACCTATCCCTCGATTTACACGGTACTTGTTTTACACGTTTTCGCTTTTACACGGTTTTCCAAATAAGTTTTTTTGTTGTTTTAATAACCGATTTTAATACCATTTCTCATAATGTAAATATTTCTGCTTCAAACATCGAATCGGCACAAATAACTTCGAGTGATGAAAGTGAATTCGAACCTTCGATTCCGAAAAAAAGAATGGGAGTAATTTTAGACAGTGATAAAGGAGAATAAAACACCTTCGGTTTTAATTTTTGTTCTTCTGTTTAATGTATTGTAATTAAAAAAAAAACAGTGTTTCCGTAATATATTAAATATTTTAACTTGTCAATGCATTATATTTTTATTTTTGTGCACAACTAAAAATATTGAAAAATAAAATCACAACTGTTAAATAGCAATATTATGCATTTTCTGCAAGCTTTTCGATTTACACGGTTTTGACTTGAAAATTTTTAATTTTCGATTTACACGTTTTTCTCAGGAACGTATCTACCGTGTAAATCGGGGGATAGGTGTATATTAATTATTATATAAACAATAGATTTAGCAGGATTATGGAGGAAGAAGATGGCTTTATTATATATTAGGGGGACTGGAAAGTAATATCGCTTTCTTAAGTTAAATTCACACGACAACATTTTTAACAAGTTTTTATTTCTAATCAACAATATATTCATCTTCGTCATCAACATTTTGCCGTCTAGTATACAAATCAATGCCGGAGTGGTAACAAATATTTCGTTTTTTTTTTGTAGATATCGACAGAAACGATATTACTTTCCGCTTCCTCTAATGTTCATATATATATTTATTAAAATTGCTCTTTTTTGAGTTGTTTATTAAATAAAAAACATAAAATATAATAAATAATTGTTATTATTATATCTGTTTTATCTTTATTCTCACCGATGTTTAAAATGAACGCCACCATTACGAACACAAGCTCACGCACTTGTTCCCCTAACATAAAACGTGCTAACTCGCTTCCTATTTATTAAGAAAATGGTTAAGAAATATTTATTAGACCTATGATTATATATCTAGTTATTCATTTTTTTCCTCTGGTTCTTTATTCTTTCAGAAGCAAGTGCGATACAAGTTACTTTGATGTATATGTTTAATACTATCTATGCCGAAGCTAAGCGTGGAATTTTACAAAAAAATAGTGCCTTTAATTTTTTTTTCGTTAAAGAATTGTTTTGAAATAAATGTAGCCTATGTTACACTCGGTGTTTGGCACTGGTCGATCTAACATATGAGGATGCCCCGTGGAGGGGTGAAACACGTGTAGAGTAGATTAACGGTGGTAGTTGTGTTTCGCATTGTTTGCCGCACGCGCATTTATCAGCGGACTGGCGGGCGGTGCACTTTGTTGCACGACTACTGCTGCATAGCGGAACTAGCTATATAGTAGTCCCTTTCTTAATTAGCCTATGTTATTCCTTATTACATCAGCTACCTGCCAGTATAAGTCCAGCCAAAATCGGTTGAGCCATTTCAGAGATTAGCCGGAACAAACGGACTATCTATATGCACAAAAATATCTAATCCCCAAGCTTTTAGTCCGAAGAAATAGTAAATGCTAGAAACGCAATAGCGTCTAGCACCAATCGAATATATCCAGTAGCGATTAGCCGGAAGATATAGACAGACATACAAAAATTAAAAACAAAAGTAATTTTAGTATATGTACTGTATATATATTCATATGCGTGTAGTAAAAAAACAATATTTTACCAACAATTTTATTTATTTGTATTGATTGTATTTATATTTATATGTTATACTGTATTTATTGAAAGCATATATGAATAAATGTATAATATATACATATGTATATTTAATCTATATATACACAATAACTACACATTATTTATACTTCAACTGTTACCATACTATAGTTGTCTGTAAGAGATTGCCTCGTGTGAAAAAACCGCCCATTGTATTATCTTTACTATTATGCAAGTATATATTTATTCTAGAGTGTTCAATAAAGAATATTAAATACAAAAATAGTTTGAATTACTTTAAATTTTTCTCCAAAAAGACAGTTTACGATTTAATTTATAAATTATGCGAATAGCTCTGCATTATGAAATAATATACAATATAATATAGTATACAATAATAGTGTTGACAGAAAATTATCCATTCATTGCATCACACATCCTGTACAATTACAGTTTTATATTTTATGGTAATGTTGCAATACTAATTTTTTTTTATTTACATGTGACAATTCCCATATGCAATATCGAAACGCCATTAAAATATAAACATAAAAACATTCATTTTGCAAAAAAAATCCTTATTTAAACGTAATAGACTTTTGGGATAAAAAAAACACCCGCAGAAAAATGTTTTAGATGCGTTCAGAAATATACATAAATAAAACTTTAATATCATGTCAACGTATAAATGTACAGCAAGGACTGGGCCTCCTCCCAAAGATCACCATGAAGACAGTAAAAAATTTGGCCATTTGTTAACAAATTTTGCATGTACAATTTACTGTATGAATGTATCATAAAAATGATACTTTAATTAATCAAAATTAGTGATAGCTTACAGAACAGAAAGGTGATCATCATTGGTAAACTTATGATCGGTAAATGAACAATTGCCAAGACAGGCATATGGAGTGATAGCAGGCTCTAGCGCGAAATGTATAGCCTTCGGTACTTTAAGGTTGTAAAGAAGAGGATAAGTAAATACAGTGTAGAATGTACTCCCACAAGGAGGTACCAGGTCTCAACTGGTTTTATTGGAAGGTTATGGATCATCGGAAAAGGTTCTATATCATTCCCTTAACCCTTTCGATACTGCAGTACAATAGTGTGTCAGAACTAAAATTGAAATTATATTTATTTCTTACTTCAGGCGTGTGAATGGACAGTAATACCCCGCTTTACGCGAGGGATACGTTCCAAAACAAAATCGCGTTAACTGAAATTCGCGTATAACGAGGTTTATGATACAACATAGTCAAAAATTATTACAAAAAAAATACAAATCATTTTAATCAATCACTTTAATTCTAGGAACACTTTATGCAATATATACTCTTTGTTTTTTAGGGAAAAATACATCTATTGACTTTTGGGTAACGTTTTGTTTACGTTCTTGTAAAATACGTTCATAACACCCAACACTGTTTTTAATTGTTTGACAGATGGTCAAGACGCCATAGAGAAGTTGATGACTACATTATATTTATACGCACTCTTTCGCGTAATTCGTGGCATTTGAGCGCGAAATTTCCAATTCGCGTTATAGTGAAACCGCGTTTAACGGGGTCGCGTAAAGCGGGGTATTACTGTACTTATTTGTGCAAATGATAATAAAAATATAATTTTTCACTAAGATTTTTTTTATAAAAAACTTTAAATTCGATATGGGATTATATGCTCCATTGGTCTAGTAGAATTGTAAATTTCTGTCTCATAAGTCCTTAAAATGTCCTTAAAATAAATATTTTACCTATGACATTTTTATTGCAAACTGCTTATTAATTTGACGTAGCAGTCTCTCACCACAATTCAGTGTTATGTCCAGATGTTTGATGGGACATATACAATGCGATTAAAATAAGAATAGGACGGGCTCTCGGCTAACTTCACTCATATAAGTACGGTCAGCATTAAATATATAAAATAAAAAAATAATAGTTATTGTTTTTGTTGATTGTTTAATTTGTTCTACAATGAGCAAAAGAGGTAGTGTTTTACATCGGCGAGCTCGAGAGATTATCACCAATGTTGATAAGTACTTCGAGGAAGAGAAAAAACGTGCCATTATGTTGTTGGATCAGTTAAAACAAGCAAGAATTGTACCAGGGCCAGATGGCAATATTCATATATCGCGTGATGTATTTGGAAGTTTCATTAAGCATTTGGAAACTGCTTCGAAGGTAACCGAGCGAGTGACTTTAGCCCCTGGTATTATTTTTTAACATTGCTTTTTTTGCACACTATACCAAGTTCCCGTTGTGACGTCACAACATGGCGCTAGGCCGGTCCTATTCTTATTTTAATCGCATTGTATATTCCTACAGGTAAGGGTTAAGCAATGTCATATAGATCCAAGATATGGTCACTTACGACGGACCTTATAGTCACAAGAACAACCAGAGAGCAGTGGAGAGGGCTATGCTCGGAGTTACGCTGCGAGAAAGGTGAAGACCCACAGGATCCAAGATTAACAATGTAGCTCCAAGAATTGCCTGTCTGGAGTGGCAGTAAGAGGGGTATATCGCTCGTGCGATTGATGGCTGTTATCACCGAAAGATCCCCCACTAGATGGATGACTTAGTTGTCACCGAAAGCCCCCCCCACTAAATGGATGACTTAGTTGTCACCGAAAGTCCCCCCCCACTAGATGGATGACTTAGTTGTCACCGAAAGTTCACCCCACTAAATGGATGACTTAGTTGTCAACGAAAGTCCCCCCCACTAGATGGATGACTTAGTTATCACCGAAAGTCCCCCCACTAGATGGATGAATTAGTTGTCACCGAAAGTCCCCCCCCACTAGATGGATGGCTTAGTTGTCACCGAAAGTTCCCCCACTAGATCATGTCATGGGAAGTCGCTGGATGTGGACAGCCTAGGATTGGACATCCTGGGGATTTTTGGGGGAAGGCTTTGTCTTGAAATTGGTGTCCATCTGCTGCAAAGAATCTCAAATATCTCTAAAAACAACGCCTGAACTGTCGCATAAGACTCTAAAAGCAGGCGGTGTAAGGCCTTGCTGTAGTAAATATAGATGACATGATAATGAACTCCCATAAAAAAAGTAAAACCGGTAACCCATGAAGAAAAAAAACCATAAAAGAATAAAAAAAAATCACAAACTGACCTCCTATCGCACCGACAGTGCGAGATCGTGAATGGCCTATAGTTAAAATAGCCGAACTTTTTCCTTAGGGCTCCGATGTTGGCCCGGCAGTTGTCGTGCGCCCTACAGCATCGGTCTTCCGCCCTATCGTCACCTAGCTCGCTGTACCGCTCCGCTAGCTGACCAGCACCGCACCACTTCGTCCCCGGCATTATGAAATTCTCCCTGAACGATCTTCGCGACCTGTTGTTTTGGGTTACGCGATTAGTTGGACGTGGATGATTTTTTTGGAGATGGTGCATGGTTTTGATGATATGTATAATATGTGATGAAAGTCAATGATTATATCAAGGTATAAAACATGGAGGGGATTAGTCGTTTTATTAGACAAAGCCGTATGAGGTAAAAAGGATTTTCTGTTTTGGTAGACGAAGGTACAGTCGTGGAGTGCATCAATTACAAATCTGTGCATTTGAAAGAGGAGATATATTCTGTAATGAGGATGAGTGGTGTAGGTAGACGAGAGTAGAACCCGTTGCGACTTTTTTGGTAAACTAAAGTGCAGTAGGTAGAAAGGATATAAGAGTTTTGTAGGCAATGGCATCACATGGCCAATAGTTTTGGTGCGTAAAATGTATGAAACAACGTATATAATATGTAATGAAAATCAGTGGTTGTGGTAGGCCAAGGTATTAAAAATGGAAGGATTAGCTGTTTTAGTATACAAAGCCGTATGAGGTGAATAGGATTTTCTGTTTTGGTAGACGAAGGTACAGTTGTGGTGTGCATCAGTTACTGAGGGAATATATTCCGTGACGAGGATGAATGGTGTAGGTAGACGAAAGTAGAATCCGTTGCGACTTTTTTGGTAAACTAAAGTGCAGTAGGTAGAAAGGATATAAGAGTTTTGTAGGCAATGGCATCACATGGCCAATAGTTTTGGTGCGTAAAATGTATGAAACAACGTATATAATATGTAATGAAAATCAGTGGTTGTGGTAGGTCAAGGTATTAAAAATGGAAGGATTAGCTGTTTTAGTAGACAAAGCCGTAAGAGATGGAGAGAATCTACTGTTTTGGTAGACCAAAAAGTCCGTGGTAGATAAAAGATTTAATCTGTGGTGTGGATCAATTATAAATATGTAGATTTGAAAGAGAGGATATATTCCGTGGTGAGGATTAGTGGTGTAGGTAGCAACTGTAAATGTTTTAGGTAGACTAAAGTGTACTAGGTAGAAAGGATATAATAATTTTGGTAAATATTTAGTAAAACTTGATTAAATAATAGTTTTGATACGTAAAATGTTTAATACAAGATATATATAATATGTGATGAAAATCAGTGATTATATCAAGGTATAAACTATGGAGGGTATAAGTCGTTTTAGTAGACAAAGCCGTAAGAGTTGACGATCTATAGTTTTGGTAGACGAAGATATGTACAGAAGATTTAATCCGTTGTGTGGATCAATTATTTTAGTAAATTATTGTACATTTCATGATAAGGATAACTACTTTTGGTAGACCAAAGTATAATCTTTGTTAAAGTCCAATGGTTTTGGTCAACTAAGATATCCATTATGAAAATCAATAATTTTACTAGTTTAATAAACCGTTGAGAGGATAAGTACTTTTGGTAGATCATGATATATTCCGTGGTGAGAATGAGTGGTGCAAGTAGACAAAGGTAGAATCCGTTGCAACTGTTAATGTTTTTGGTAGACTAAAGTGTAGTAGGTAGAAAGGATACAATAGTTTTGGTGGACCGAGATCAAGGATATAGGCGAAGGTGTTAAAATTCAATAATGAATATGCCAAAGACAGTTAACAATGTGTTAGTAAATGAAATGAATTGGACGATTTGATGAATTATTTTAATTTAATTTTAGACCAGTAAGATTATAATTTTAAAAAAAGTGTCAACACTAGTCATATTTAAAAAAATAAAACAGATAATATAAGAACTTTGACACACGTGTTATATAAATATAGACATAATATATTCTTTAAAAAAATTAAATAATCGATAACTTTATACTATATGTAATCGATATGACTTAAAATTTGTTTAAAAAAAGTTACAATTCCATTTACCGCTATATATTTTATTTGAGTATAATTAAATACATCGATATACAGGATGTTTTGTTTATCGGTATAAAACCTTTAACCATCTTTCGATCACGGGCGTGAATTCACGCCTGAATATACGCCGAGTGACGTCTTTGATTTTTCTTTTTTTTAATTAGATATCAAAACCTATATTTCTTACTGTAATACAATTGCAAGTACTTATTGAAAGGGTAAATGTATAGCTCATATATTAGTGAAAAGGTTTATAAAGGCTTCGATACTTGAGTCAAAATAATTACAATAATATTTAAGAATTAAAAATGAGACAGTTTTATTGTCACAAGATAAAAATAATTTATCAAATCGTAGAGTATTCAACGGTGATGGAATATTGTAAAATGTTTTTCAAGCGTATCCCAATTGCAGTGAAGAATCAAATAGAATAGTAGCAGAGAAAAAGACAGCTTAGTCTATATCTGCCGTTGAGTCTATGTTGTTTTGCTAAATATAGATGACAGCTTTACAAAAGATATATGCTTTCATTCTCTTTTCTTTTAACATAAGTACACCTATCCCCCGATTTACACGGTAGATACGTTCCTGAGAAAAATGTATAAATCGAAAATTAAAAATTTTCAAGACAAAACCGTGTAAATCGATAAACTTGCAGAAAATGCACGATTTTGCTATTTAACAGTTGTGATTTTTTTCCAATAATTATAGGTGTACACAGAAATAAAAAAATGCCTTGACAAGTTAAAATATTTAATATATTACGGAAAAACTGTTTTTTTTTTAAATTTAATTACAATACTTTAAACAGAAGAAAAAAAAGAAATTACTGTCATTCTTTGTTTCGGAATATAGTTTCGAATTCACTTTCATCACTCGAAGTTATTTGTGCCGATTCGATGTTTGAAGCAGAAATATTTACATTATGAGAGATGGTAATAAAATCGGTTATTAAAACAAAAAATAACTTTTTTGGAAAACCGTGTAAAAGCGAAAACGTGTAAATCAAGTACCGTGTAAATCGGGGGATAGGTGTATATATTTATATATTACAATTAAGAGATTGTCATGTATTGTATTTTATTATCTGTAGAGATAAACTTCGAATTCTGTGATAAAACCTTCACACGTTGTAAATTAAATATATAAGATTCATCCGCGTACTATAATATCACACTGCGATCGCAAGCCAGTCTGTATTCTCCCATATATATCTTTGGTGGAGGCCTATACCTTACAGTAGGTGTATATGGGCTGAAATAATATTATATGTATTACGTGAAATTTTGTAAATAAAAATTTATTCTACAATCTATTCGGATAATATCTATGAAGAACATGCGAAATAAATCGACCGAAAAAACATATTGACTAAGTTTTGATATCTTATATGCAGTATTAATAGTGTATTATATATATATATTATTGTTGGGTTTCGACATAAAACAAGCACATTTAGTTAATTATTTAATGTTAAGAAATCAAATATGTGACATTTGTAAAATGTCCGTTGATGGTAGATGCAAAAGATCGTCTTTTTTTAGAAGCCGGTGAAAGACGCCGTGCGTTCCGATACACGCACTCAAGTACAAATAAAAAGTGTCACGTTCGGATACAATATCGAACACACACACACACACACATATATATATATATATATATATATATATATATATATATATATATATATATAACCTCCTTTTTTAGATGGCGTCTCGCTCTCCTATCTGAATCTATAACAGGGAATTGTCTTACCAAATAATTTTATAAGCATTTTATTTTCAAAATTTTTCTTCCTTCTTTAGATTATGTTCATATGTCACCTTCTATCTGTCACATTTCTTATAACTTTTTTTATTTTTATTATTATATTTGTACATCTTAGCTGTTAAAATTTGTTTTTTTTTTTTATTACTATATGACAGGTATTTATTATTATTACTCGATCTTAGATTTTATGACTTTATTTGTGATCTCGCAGTATTGTAGGAATCTGTGGATGTATCCTGCACTGCTATTCAGGAAGGCAATGCTGCCAATTACTACCTTCCTTCTTAGCTAGATCTCTATATCTCTGTGGTTGTGTGTGGGACTCTGTGTTTGGCACTAATCGGTGTAACATAACTCCTGAAGATGCCCCGTGGAGGGGTAAAACACGTGTTGAGTGATTTGGCGGTGGCGGTTGTGTGATTCGCATTGTTTGCCGCATGCGCATTTATCAGCGGGCTGGCGGGCGGTGCATTTTATTGCACGACTACCACTGCATGTGCGGAAGTGGCTAAATATTGGTCCTTTTAACTTAGGATGGACTTCCGCAAGGTAACGCATGATTCCATTAAATATCTCTATATCTGTTCGTATAGCATTGCATAAGGAAGAGCAGGTAAAACAGAATCAGAGGTAAGGAGAACGGCAAAAGAATCAAGATCACCGACGTAGCTCGAAGGATTGTTAGTTTAAAGTGATTACCGAGTGGCGACCACGTTCCAGTAGGCACGGAGTGGGTACAACTCCCACCACGTGGACCAACGAGAAGTCGATGTGGGCAACGCAAGATTGATCATCGTACGATCTTTATGAAGTCCTATGCCTTGATGACCTCCATAGGTTTAAAAGAAGAAGGCAGTTACTTGCACCACGGTCTCGTCCACCCCTGGGTTACAGAATCAGAGAGTCTATTATTGAATTTAAACCTCCTCAGGTACTCAGGGAATCCTTCGTGCTCTGTGAACATCTGGACCAGAATCGTATCCAGGTCCAACTATAGGTCGACTAGACGTCCGGGAAAAATATCCTCGTTTCCAAAGTCTTACATATACCTCCTGTTCCATTAGTCGAGTCTACCTTCTGAGTTGACGCTTGACGAACAGAAACAGGAACTTTTATATTGTGATCCTCTTTTTTTGTTCAGGGCCGTGTTCTTGCCTAATGACCCGCCTTCTGATGGATTGAACACGCATCTACCACCACCACACACCCACCATGTTTTAATGTTATTCTCTATATCTCTCTTTAATAATATCTAATTTTACTATTAACGCTAAGGGATGGAGGATTTTCGATCTTTCAACAGTTTGATGGGCGAACCGAGATTCGCCAATAGGGCTGTGCCCGGTATTCCGGGATCCGGAATCCCGGACGATTTTTGTCCGTTATTAAAAACCGGTATTTATACAAAAATACCGGTATTTCGGTATTACATTAGTTGATAAAAGTTGAACTTATGCACAATATAAATGTAATTTAAAATAATATTAATAAGTTACAAGAATTTTTTTTTAAGATAAAAAAAAATTCATTGTATAAAATCTATATCAGGCACATTTATTTACAAAATGTACATGATTTCTGAATGACAATAATGCCGACAAGTGTAGAATTAGAAGGAGCTTTTTCGGCGTTTATGTTTTTAAGAGCATACTTATAAACAAAACGTAAGTTATTGATATTATTTCATAAAAAAAATAATTTAAATATATTTTTTGCATTTTTAATTACATAACGACATATGAGCCTATTGTATGTAAAATGTAATAAAGAATTTTATATGTACTTTTTTTACTTGCACGTTATTTTTGTATCTATTTACTCCAACTGTCTATGTAATATAATAAATAATGTCTACTCTTTTCAGAACAATATTTATTGGATTTCATATATTTGTTAACAAGTCAATATAACAACCGAGGTAAGTAAAAAATTACTAGTATTTTTTTATTAATAATACCGGTTTAAATACCGGTATTCCGATATTTCAAATATCAATTACAATACCGAACTAAAATCTAAATTAGATTAAAATTAGATTTTAGTTCGGTATTGTAAGCCCTAGTTGCCAAGTAAGAGACAGTTTGGCCGTATCCCGTACACTAACATTGTATTAGCACTTATTATAAAATAGTAATTTTTAATAATATCATTAATAATTATAATTGGAGACATAAAAATAATAATTCTGTACTAATTTTAAAATAAGGAATTTGATAATTTCGTTAATGTCGCAATAATATAACCAATGACGTTTAGTAAAATGAATTTAATTTATATATTTTAAATTCTGTTTAAAATAAATATATATGCTATACGGATTTCCCTTGAGATTATTTGCCTAAATAATAATCGATTAAAAGTAACAATGATGTCATGTAATTTGATATTTTACCGAAAAAGTTTTTAGGTTAGTTTTTACGTGACATTTAATATTCTTTTTTTTATCATTGAATTATAAATATAAGCTGATTTGTAATATTTTGACGATTATATACACGTAACAATATATTTATGTTCATTCATGATATATGTTTGACAGTTTATCAAAGTTTCTTATTCATAAAAAAAATAATTACGATGCACGGAAAATGCAGATTAAAAATATTATAATATTTATTTATATGTGACGTAAAATATTACACAGTTTTATTAGACATTTGCGCAAATTTTGTATAATTTTAAAAATAATAATTTCAGAATTATATCATATTAATTTACATCACTTATTTAATTGGTGGTTTAAAATAAAAAAGTTGTTTCTCAACTTTTATAGATATTACAACAAGATACGTTAATATATATAAGTAAATTAGTATATGTTTTATTTAATTTTTTTTATGATTTCTTTATTATTTTGCGTACGGTCGATGATTGAACTATCTACACAGTTACATTTATTCTGTTTGTTAGTCACAAAATGACTTAAAAATAGAGAAAGAGTGAAGGAAGAGGTCATTGCATTGATGTGGCCTGTGAAATAAATTGTATCCAATCCAGAGTGAATACGATTGATAATAATGAGCACAGATAAAAAAGGGTGCATTCATTAACTTGTCAAAGTGAATATATATTTTATGAAGTCACACGTTTTTATCTAATCTTATTTTTCAAGGTCGTCTCGATTTTAAATAAATTTAATATTAATTATCTGTGGGAATTTATGCAGTAAAAATGTAATATAAATTTTTTCATTTGACTGTATATCATTTTTACGTAAATATAGACAAAAACTTTTCGAATAAATTTGTTTAAAATAAAATTAATTGATTTAATATATGTATTATTATGTTTCAAATTACGTTTCATATATATAATGATAGAAATAAATTGAAAAACGTGTAACTTTATAATTTATTTTAATTTACATACGTAGCTAAAATAAATAAAATAGGAAAATAATAAAAAAATGATGTATACCTTGTAAGAGCTTGTTCTCCAATTTTATTTTTATTCGTCATCATGTAAGTCAATTCTTCATGCCTTTCTATGCATTCTATTTTTAATCTGTCATAATCCAACCAAACAGCAATATCTGGCGGCAATTTTTCATTTTCTTTTAACAATCTCAACGTCATATTTCCAAAATGGCGGTAAAATCTCTCGTTTTCAACGTCCGTGTCTTTTTCTAGAATTTTATATGTCTGCTCTTCTAATGCTAGTTTTAATTCTTTTCTTAATGTTTTTAAAAAATTTCTTGTTGTTTTTACATCCGCTAAATATTCGCAGTCTTGGATGACGCCATTTGGCGTGTATATGACTTGAACAAGATGGCGGCCATCTGTCAGCTGACGAAGTTTTATCCCGCCACTGTAACAATTAAAAAGTAATTATTAATTATTATTGTTTTCCATTAATTATACAAGTGGATTGGTTATAGTTGTAAAAGTTGGTTAAATAATACGTGTAGTAATGTTTAGGTTTAGATTTGCGGGGGCTGACTAGCTCTCATTTAATTTAAATAAAAAAATCAATGGTTTTAGAAATATTAAATGCGTAATGATAATATATTTTAAAATTAATTATTAGTTCCCTGCAGATTTTGTATTGTAAGAAGTTATCCCTTGTCGGGTTCCGATACAAAAAAGTAATGTTACATATTTCAGAGTGATCACTTTATATATGTTGATTTGAGAAAAGGAGGAACCTTTTAGGCCTTTTGCTGACAAAAGTTCTGTACATTCATCCTTTTAAAGTTTTAATACCATAGCAGTGTAAAAAACTGTAATTTCATAAAAAATTTAGAAATCAAACTGTGATATCTAAGGAGTGAAGGAAGGTGTAAAGAAAGACAAGGATGAGAGATATTATGAAGGAAGAAAAATTACGCGTAATATAATATATGAATAATGATAGAATAAAATAGACATTAAACATGAAAAACTTATTAAAAGTATTGGTGAACAAGAGGTTAAAAAATATCATATAACCTATCACCCTGTAGATATCGCTACCAACGAATATATCTCTAGGTTTTAAACACGTACTACTTCCAGAAATATAGTATTAAGTACAGATATATTAAGCCATTGATTATAAAATTAAATTTATGAGTATATGAGTTGAGAAATGTAAAGTATTTTTTATATATAATTTTTAAATGTAATTATTTTCGCAACTGTATCAAAGATCGTGCTATTTTTAAATAATAAATAATACTTAACAAAGTGGATTGAAGTCCGTCGGGGTTTATAAAGTACCTATTAGTTTACACCCCTGTGTATAGTCCACGCGGTCTCGGTGAGGGAGGACGGGATAGCTTTATGCGGAAGTGAAACAGTAACTTTATTAAAATATATTATTAGGTACTGTGGGTTCTGACTCGGAATGGAACACCAAGTTCACAAGGAGTCCTTTATTCACAAATAAAATGGTCACCCTACTTTAACACAAAGTATACTTTCGCTTAGTCCAAACTACGCTTCCGAATCGCTCAAGAAATTACTGTTCAAATAACTTACTAAATAGACACTTTGTATCACTGATCGTAGATCTTAATCATATAACTCGAAAAACAATACTGGA
Source organism: Battus philenor (assembly GCF_028537555.1). Lineage (NCBI taxonomy): Eukaryota > Metazoa > Arthropoda > Insecta > Lepidoptera > Papilionidae > Battus > Battus philenor. Next base: position 6,932,651 of record NW_027181692.1, read on the forward strand.
CTGTTGATATGGGGAGTACACCTATTTATACTACGGATAAGGTTCTGGGAAGTTCGAGATAGTACTCGGTTATAATTTCCGAGAATCGAAAATCTATAAATAACTTCAAGGTCACGCGTGTTCACGGCTATTCTTGATCCTAGGATTCCGTGTTTGTTGTTTAGAGGGTTCTGTAACTCGTGCTTTGTAACAATATTTACAAATGAAATTATTGTGTATATTTGCGTCCCGGGTTGGCTGTCTGGCCTTTCTGGCTTATATAGCCTCTTCTGACTCAGGGTCCAAATCCACGAGCTAATTTAAAAAAAAAACAATTTGAAAAAATTTAAAAAAAAAACTTATTGATATCAACTCCATTTTTTAAGAAAAGCGTGAACCTTTTCTCCGAAGATATTTTAACTGAATCTATATCGAAGTTTGGATAGAAGGTTGGGATTGCCATATTTGTGTAAGGATCTATAGACTTTATATGTTTGCGATGAAATGCATTGAAAGCTTCGAGTAATACTATGATCGTTTTACTAGATTTTATGTGTGTGTTTGGCGAGAGTGTGTGTGCGCCATCGTGCGTCAATGGCGGAGTCGTCGTGAGAGAGTGAGAGCTATACTTCCGGATTCATCCGTCTCTTTCATACAAGCGCCGTTCAGAAATCACCTTACACTTTGTTTACCAATTATAACATATAGTATTTTTTTGTTTAATGTATATATACAGACATACATGTATATATATATATATATGCATATATATATATAAGTGTGTGTGTGTGTGTGTAATTATAGAAATTTATAGGTTCGATTCGTACAAAAAAATTACAAATATTTCATAACATTTTTGCTGTTCACTTTTGCATAAACACGTTCCTATGTTAACTAAATCAAAAGTTCCGACTTACGAGGGTTGAGTGTAACAGATATATTTATTTGTTGGCGCGTTGTCGCCCAATTGAATACGTCACTTTGACATTCGGCCAATTGTTGGCGGGAAACGCACATGTCAAATTGACGTTTGCTGAATGCGAACTAACAAGATGTATTTAATGGAATCAGGCGTTACTTCGCGGAAGTCCATCCTAAGTAAGAAAAGTGCAATATTTAGCCACTTCCGCACATGCAGTGGTAGTCGTGCAATGAAATGCACCGCCCGCCAGCCCGCTGATGAACAATGCGAATCACACAACCGCCACCGTCAAATTACTCAACACGTGTTTCACCCCTCCACGGGGCATCTTCTGCACTCATCTCTGCATCATTGCACGACTACCACTGCATGTTCGGAAGTGGCTAAATATTGGTCCTTTTCTTACTTAACAAGATGTGTTTGAGCTGATTTATTTCTCGCTCGATGTTTTTTATGTGATGGATCTTCACGTTTGTTCATCATTGTTAGATTCCAGGACTTGAGAAACTCGCTTTTAGTAACAACTATATAATGTATAACATAGATTTTGACGTTTTGTTCGCATGTGTTCCAAGACTAAAAAAGATAATAAGAGACACATTCTCCCTTTCAGTTTTATAGTGTATATATAAAAAATTATGTATTTAATTTTCTATCTATACATTAGTTTATATAAATAAAAAAAAATCATTCATGTTTTTTATTATAGATAAATCATCTGAAACGATGACAAAGTCTATGATACATGCTTGCCTAGAAGATACCAATTCTCTCTTGACGCCAAGACTCCTCAGTTATATCTAGCTCGAAACAAAGAAGGTAGATTGTTCCAAACCTTGGCTGTTCACTATAGTGGTATCAAAACGGTTAGTTTCATATATATGCCCATATATATATGTCTGTCTCTATGTCCTTAATATAATAGTAAACTATATATTTGATCATGTGATGATCTTCAGCAAAGTTGTTGTACATGAGCTTGCGAAGGTTTGTAAGCTAGTACGACTAATTTTCGACAGATGGCGCCACTGTTATTCCAACGAATTTCATATATTGCCGTGATATATGTTGATTTGAATTAAAACGAATACAGCGTACGAATGATGACGTTACAAATTATGGGGAAAATGAAAATTAATGTAAATTGTGAATTTCATTTTCGGCACATATAATTAAAATAAAAACATTTTTTTTTTGTCAAATTCCAAGCGAATGAAACCGCAGAGCTTAACTAGTATAATATAAATATATATTTTATTTCCTAACTTTTGTGTTTTTAGTGTTTTTTTTTTAAATTCACTCTATTTAATGACTTACACTTATGTCGGCAACTGTACCAATGGACACAGTACCACTGTAAATGCAACTGTATCAAATTGCAATGCGACTATCCAACGAACCGCGAATGGGGTTGGGGTACAGCACCATTATCTTTGACAGTAATTAGGATGGAATACCAACATCCTTATATCATAAACCTATTTGTTTTATCGATGTAACTTAATAAATAAAAGGAAGAAAATAAAATAAAAATCGTATAATAAATTTTTAATAATGAAAACAAAAAAAAAAGATGATGTAACAAGAATGAAATTTATCAAGGACTCTGTGTTTGGCACTAATCGGTGTAACATAACACCTGAAGATGCTTCGTGGAGGTGTAAAACACGAGTTGAGTGATTTAACGGTGGCAATTGTGTGATTCGCATTGTTTGCCGCAGAAGTCCATCCTAAGTAAGAAAAGGACCAATATTTTAGCAATAAGAGTAGGAATATATATAAACATATACATTTATATCTAATACATAAAATTCTCGTGTTCGAACTTGAACTCCTCTGAAACGGCTTGACTGATTTTTACCAAATTTTATATGCGTATTCAG